>NC_139224.1:32868124-34068124 GCF_055691185.1 Crinia signifera | reverse complement strand
GGACGCTGCTACTGCGCGCCGTAGACGCGTTGAAATTTTCGGGGGTGTGGCCTAATTCAGGGGCGTGGCCTATACTCTCGGCTCTCCCGCTAGGCCACGCCCCCATTTTGCCGCTATGGGGGCATGACCCAGAGGCTCTGTGAGCCTCTAGCCATGCCCCCAGCCCCCTGGCTGCGGGAATAGACGCTGTGCGCATGCGCACAGCGTTTATTCCCCGCTGCTTAGCAGCTGACAGGGGGGGACTCCCAACAGCCCCCCCACACCGCGGGACACTGCCGCCCGCGGGTGGGACAGCGGGACAGGCCCTGATAATCGGGACTGTCCCGCTAAAATCGGGACTGTTGGGAGGTATGTTATTGCTAAATAAAAACAGAAATAACATTTTAAAAATAATAATACGGGACTTCCGGTGGGTGGACCTAGCTGATGGCCGCATCTTAAGGAGCTCTCCAGCCCCAGATACATAGAGTCACCTACAAGGGCAAGAAAAATACAGCGGAGGAGTCCCAGGGCCCTGTGGACCCCCGACTAGGAGATAGAGGTGGGCAAGAGGCAGGTACCCGGCTCCCCACCACACAAAATACCCCGGAATTGGCGCCTGAATCGGCGTGATACAGGAGAGCGGGCGCCATCTTGAAAGCGCGCTGATCACCCCCGCCGGCTACTCACCGCCAGAACACTGCCCGGGTGAATCCAGCTGACCAAAACAGGAGACCGCCGGGGACCCGAGCGGTGACCTCATCACACGGGGAGAAGAGACAGAGCAGCGGAGAACAGGAGACCGAGCGCCTCCAGATCGCGGGCGCCATATTGGATGTGGCAGGCGGCAGCGGAGATACACGCAGCGGCAGGCAAGTGACCTGAGGAGGGGGAACAGGGACACCTCAGCGGGCTGGGCCTCCCAAATACCCCTCACCAGACCCTACATCTGCCCTAACCCTCCCAAACCCACATAAGGCTCACGAACACTGCCCACAGAGAGCAGAATCAAAAGTGCACCAGACGCCATCTTGGTGCAGGCGCACACACAGACAGCACCTGACAAGGAGAAAAAAAGCTGTAAAAGACTCCGCATAAGTAATAAGAAGGCTCACCCCAAGCACCCTGCACAAGCATAAAGCTCATATCAAGCATAATAAACCCTGCATAACTAGGGGAAGGCAGTGCTTCATCAGACCAAACTACAGCAAAAAAAAAAGAGACCTGACACGCAGAAGACTGAGCATTAACCTCAGAGCAGCCCTGAAGCAAACAACCAGGGGAAAAGTACACAGGCTCTCACATCGATTATTATAACAGCCCCAGAAGACAAGAAACAGCACTTCAGTGCTAAACTTGAAGTAAGCCACAAATCTTTAAAACAAGCCAACACTGCCTCCCTGTGGAAAAGTGGTGAAACAACACATCTGTCATTTACTCCATCCAAGTTGATATTAAGGAAAGAAAGCTATCACAGCCTCTGAGACTGAACACACATGTCAGCAATGGATAAATATGTTGGAAAAACGCCGAGAGGTGGGAGAAACGCACCTACGGTGAGAAATAAAGATAAAAGATCCTCGCCCACGCATGAGTCTACCCCTCCAGCATCGCCGGCCGACAAAAGAGCGTCACGGGAAATAGATCCCCCCACAGAGAGCACTTCCCCCACGCTACGTGCACAGGAAATTGCAGCCATACTCTCACCTCTACTTGACGAGAAACTATCTGGTATAAAGGAAGCCATAGAATCAGTGGTCTCGCAATTGGGTGAATACGGCTCACGATTCGAAGAAGCGGAACAACGCATCTCAAACGTGGAAGATGACCTCATCGCTGCAAAGAATACGATAGCATCACAGGAATCCACCATACTAGCCATCCAGGAGAAATTGGAAGATATGGAAAACAGGAATCGTAGGAATAACCTACGCCTCATTGGCCTACCAGAATCAGTTAAACACCGTGAGCTATTACAGCTGGTTTCAAAATGGCTACCAGAGGAACTCAAATGCCTGCCACCTGCGGGTGTAATACAAATCGAGAGGGCACACCGCATAGGCCCCGACAATCAGGACAAAAGGAGAAGACCGAGACCGGTTATTTTCAAATTCCTCAACTATCTGGACAAGATAACTGTGATGGAAGCATATCGTAAAATAGGAGACCTACAGTACCAAGGAGAACGTCTGCTACTATTCCAGGACTTCTCCTATCAAGTAGCGATGAAGAGAAGAGAATTCGCCCCCATATGCACATCATTGTTCGAGGCGGGTATCAGGTTCGCACTGCTGTACCCAGCAAAGTTACGTGTGCAGCGTGATGGAAAGCAACATATCTTTGACACAGTTACCTCGGCACAGAACTTTCTGGACTCTATTGTGAATGACGCTTCCCACATGTCGGACGCTGACTGATGATCGATGACATATGTTTGCAAGTATATACCCATTGAAATAGCGTTAAAATGTTGTTTTGGTTACAGTATTATTGGATTCAAATTGTGACACTTAGTCTAGTTGCCCTCCAAGGGCGCATTATCCGGTTAGTGTCAAAAGGACACAAAGTTCCCCCCCCCCTTAAACTGTCATCTAGCCAATTGTTACAGTACCGGTTACAACAGGCAAGGTTGGCCTGATCACTGGGTTCGTAAAAATAAAAATATTGTAAGAACTGTTAGATATTTTCAACAAAGGCATAGTGGGTCACACTATAGGATTAGCCACAAAACTAGTTTCGTGGACAGGCCCCAGCTCACTGGGACTGGGGTCCCCACGGAACAAACGTTTACACTATTTGACATGATTCCCTTAACAGGTATTGGTTAAATGAGCACACAAACCGCTGATATGCTTGTCACACGCACGCACATACGATTCCTATCATGGAATATAGAGGGTTTAAATACCCCTCTCAAGAGGAAAAAGGTCCTGCAGCACTTGAAACGTCTGAAACCGGATGTGGCAGTGTTGCAGGAAACACATTGGAGGGAGGGTGACCGAAATACCCTTAGGGACACCTGGTTCACGGAATTTTATGCAGCCTCCTATACGAGTAAGAGAAGGGGAGTTCTCATCATCATTAACAAATCCCTGAGACATGAAGTGATAGACACCCAGAAAGACCCTGAGGGACGCTATGTGTTTTTGAAACTAAAGATAGAAGGTGAGCTGTTCACCCTAGCAACACTCTATGCCCCCAACGGTCCCAATACTGTTTTCTACACAAATCTGTTTGTTCAATTACAGGGCTGGGCTGAGGGTCATGTAATCCTAGGAGGTGATTTTAATGCCACGCAAAAACAGTCACTAGATAGAAATAACAATGCAAGTGGTGACATGCCACCCCCTGCTCTGGGCTTATTGATGAGCTCTCTGGACATTGCAGACCCTTGGCGCTACTTACATCCGGTCGAGAGAGATTACACTTTCTACTCTCACCCTCACCACACCTCCTCGAGAATAGACTTTTGGTTACTACCCACACACATGCTAAACAGGGTTAAAAATGCCCGCATTGAACCCATACTGATCTCAGACCACGCTCCTACATGGTTTGAACTGGCTCTAACCACACCTACACGACATTCCTACAACTGGAGGTTTCCTTCGTATCTAGCAGATTCCCCCGACTTTCAACTAGAATTAAAACAGCATTTCCTAAATTATGTCGATGACAACATTCAACACATAGACGACATTAATCTATTCTGGGCAGCGTCCAAACCAGTGATACGCGGACATGTAATATCATACACCTCAACCAAGAAGAAAAAACTAAATGCTAGATTCTTAGAACTGAGCACAGCTGTTTCAGACGCATATGAAGCTATGTTAAGAGATGACTCCTTAACCAACAGACAATGCTACACCGACGCCAAAGCATTATACGACAGTCTATGTACTGAAAAAGCACAGTGCACATTGGACTTTCAAAAACAGCGATATTTCAGATGGGGAAATAAATCTGGCAAACTGTTAGCTACCATTGTCCGTGGACAGCGCCCACAACACCACGTCAATAAGATAACCGTAGACCAGAGGCAACTCACTGAAACAACAGACATAGCAGACTCCTTCTTAAATTATTACACAAATCTATACTCCCCCCCCTACAGACCATCCAGCATTAGGGATGGATTTCCTTAAGAGGGCGTCGCTCCCAATATTAACTCAAACTGAAAGAGAAGCTTTAACAACACCTATCACGGATCTGGAATTAGAATCGACCATAAAAGGTCTCCCAAAGGGGAAATCGCCGGGCCCAGATGGCCTAGGAGCGGATTATTACAAAATAATACTACCACATCTCAAAACACATTTACTGTCACTCTATAACTCTATATTAGCTGGACATGCCGCACCCCCAGACTTTAACCAGGCAAGAATTATATTACTACCAAAACCAGGTAAGGATCCTACTCTGGTTGGCTCTTATCGCCCAATTTCCTTATTAAACCAAGATTTAAAAATACTGACCACCATAATGGCCCGCAGATTGCAAATGGTTTTACCGAAACTACTTCATCCATCCCAAACAGGCTTCGTTAAAGGTAGATCATCCGTACATAATATTAGGCAAGTAGTGGCGGCCCTAACTAAATCCCTGTCAGCAAAACAGGGGGGCTCTCTATTAGTGAGCTGCGATGCAGATAAAGCATTTGACAGGGTGTCCTGGCCTCATCTCCTAAGAGTGTTTCACACCCAACAATTTGGGGTAAATTTTATATCCTTTTTCCGCAAACTTTACAATAGTCCCACAGCAGTCCTCACTGTAAATGGCCTAAACACAACAAGCTTTGTACTAGCTCGAGGCACCAGGCAGGGATGCCCACTTTCCCCGCTGTTATTTAATCTGGCCATTGATCCCCTGATTAGGCTATTTCACCAACAAGGTGATTGGCAGGGAATAAAATGTGGAGGAACGGAATTGAAAGTCTCGGCATACGCCGATGACTTACTACTTTATTTTACTAACCCCCAAGAAGCGTTTCCAAGATTCTTAAAAACATTAAAAGAATTTGAAGACATTTCAGGCTTTATAATAAATAAAACAAAAACCAAAGCACTGGCACTGCACAGAGGGGCCAAATCAGGATGGTATAATGAGTTCCCATTCATGTGGGCAGACAGCTCGTTAACATATTTAGGACTTGAAATACCAGTAGACCCAACCCAACTATACACGGTAAATTACCCACCACTCATAACAAAGTTGTTGGCAGACCTAAAATCCTGGAAGTCCTTGCCTCTATCCTACCTGGGAAGATGTCACATGATCAAAATGATCACCTTTCCAAGGATATTGTATACCATCCAAATGCTCCCTCTTTTGATAACAGAGGCTGATTTACGTAATATAAACTCGGCAATTAGCAAATTTATTTGGGATGGAAAAAAGCCCAGAATTTCCATGTTTAAATTGTCACAACATGTGTCATTGGGAGGCATTAATTTACCGTGCATAAAAAGCTATATGTTGGCAGCTAACTTCAGATACGCAATTGACTGGATACACTCCACAAACTACTATGCTGACACAGGGCTTGAGCAAGCAATGAGCCCACAGATACCTCTGCCGAGTCTCCTCCACATGAGACCATCGGACTATCCACCTGAAATTGCAGGGAATCTATTGTTCACCACGACGTGTAAAGCATGGAGAATGACACGCTCTAGACTCAAGCTGTCCACACATGCCACGATATTCAACTCAGTCCTTTATAACACTAATACTAACAGGCAGATAATACAAAACACCAAATTGATCAAATGCTGTGAAGCAAAAGGTCTTAGATTATTGTACCAGTTTATAGGAGATGGAGATGACCCCATAATGTCTTACCAACAAATATGTGAAAAATATCCAGAGGTGAATCTACCCATCTTTGTATATTACCAACTGAGAAGTTATGTCTCCAGCCAGGTTAAAAGAATCCCGGCAACTGACAAGAATGCTGGCATAGACATTATGATCAAACATGCTCATAATAGACCATGTACCACCTCTCTATTATATCTACACATAAAAAGGCGCTTGGATGTAGACACGTTAGAATCAGGTATGGCAAAATGGACCGTAGACCTGCCCAACATAACATTACCCTCCCTTTTGTCTGCCTTTGTAAGGTTAAATAAAACATTGATATCGGCCTCATACATGGAAATGCAGTACAAGTTACTACATAGAACATATTACACTCCAAAACGAATGTTACAGATGGGTACTGCAGAAGACTCTTGTTGCTTTAAATGTAAAATGCCTGAAGCAAACACTCTGCATTGTATGTGGAGTTGTCCGGAGGTCCAGAACTTCTGGGGCAATGTATGTACATATATCAAATCGCAATATAATATCACTTTCACCGCCACCCCTGAATGGGCAATATGGGACATATATCCAGTACCCAATAACATCCGCCAAACAGCGGGGCAACGAATATTCCTATCTAAAATAGCCGCAGCAGCACGTAAAACCATTTTATCGCAATGGATACAATCTAACACTCTGTCTATACCCCTATTGGTGCCCCGGATATCCCATCTTTTCCAGATGGACTGGCTGGAGATGTCATTAAATAAGGACACAAAGGCTAAAAAATTTTTTGCAATCTGGTTGCCATATATAAAATCTTTACCAGAACCGACAAAAATAAACCTTAGGAAAGCTGTCCAACTAACATCATGGTATAATCTAATGTTACTACAACATAATACACCCCCCTTTTGAAGGATCCCTCACTTGTTATTGTAAACACCCTTAAATGTGCATACCATGGCTTGTTGCCACAAAATGGTGCGAAAATGACCCACTATAACGTAAGATGTCTATACTATAGCAGGAAACACACGACACATTGTTAATGTTGTAAAAGCAAAGTCATTTATTAGATGGTTTCTTGTATTACTTGTGTAAAAATGTATACTAATGATCTTAAAAGACAATGTATGACAAGAGCATGACACTTATGTAATGAACAGTTCTTCAATAAAAAAGTTTTGAAAAAAAAAAAAAAATAATAATAATAATAATACAAGCTGGAGGTTTGAACCCTGACTCATATAGAGGTATTTGCACTTGTGCTTCTATACATGTTGTGAAGATCAAAGAACAGAAAATGGAAGCAGGTTCTTGCATTCACAAAATGGGTCGCATGAATAGAGTACATTCAGAAGCGCAGTGGATGCACTCTGATGCAATTTCCCTGTGTTCTACAGGATTATTTTTAACTCAGTTGTTTGATATGTTTATATGTGTGTGTGTGTGTGTGTATATATATATATATATATATATATATATATATATATATATATATATATATATATATACAGACGGCGGCACTCGCTAGCTTGTAAATGACTGAGACCACTCAGTAACTGTTATATAAACGTTTTCGGTTTTACTAAACCTTCATATCTGACGAAGGTTTAGTAAAACCGAAAACGTTTATATAACAGTTACTGAGTGGTCTCAGTCATTTACAAGCTAAAAATTGGAGGTATATATATATATATATATATATATATATATATATATATATATATATATATATATATATATATAAACACATACACACCTTGTCGGGCGCCATGCACAACCTCTGAATTACTGGTGCTTGTCGGGTGCCTTCATCCACAATTTGTCTCCTGGACAGAAATAGCAGGATCTCACCTTTCAAAGTGGCTGCTGCAACAGCAGGTCACCGGAGCAAAGTCCTCACCTCGCCCAAAGCTCCTCTGGTAGCCTCTGTTGATCAGGTGCCAGGACTCAGTGGCAGGAGGTGGGTCTGTAGTCCCCAGCCGGTGCTTCCACAGGCCCGACTACAGCAGCAGGGGTGGACTATAGAGAGCGGGAGCTAGCTCTGCTACCTTCATGGGACAGGCGACGCCCCCTCTGTCCCCTTCCAGCTGGAAGCGCAGCATGTGTGCTGGCTTAGCCGCTTCCCTTGCGCACTTCCAGGTTTTCACTCTCCGCACTGGTTGGTAAGACACGTGTCAGTCAAAGTGTCTTATCGTGTCACGAGTGTCATAGGTTAGCCATCATGGCACTAAATGCTCTTTTTTCGTTGTCAGAGATCACAAGGATAGGTACATGTAAGCATACAGATTTCATAGCGCATGTGGCTGGTATACCTGGCCTAGCCTTGTGGTGGTTGGGCCTGGCACTGCAGTCCCTGCATCCACCCACCCCCATGATGACCCTGCTGCTACAGTATAGCTATATCTTTCTTTCTGAGTGCCAAATTCAACAAAGTAGTTATTCATCCTTGCTTGATTCTAGTGCCTTAAAACACAATCCATGCCTAGATACTGCCAAGTTCAGAATTCCACAATGTAAGTGCTGTGCGGATCAGAATGATACATGACATGGCTGGAAATGTCCACAGCATTATTGCTAAATAAAAACAGAAATAACATTTTAACAATAATAATACAAGCTGGAGGTTTGAACCCTGACTCATATATTGGTATTTGCACTTGTGCTTCTATACATGCTGTGAAGATCAAAGAACAGCAAATGGAAGCAGGTTCTTGCATTCACAAAATGGGTCGCATGAATAGAGTACATTCAGAAGCGCAGTGAATGCACTCTGAGATGCAATTTCCCAGTGAACTCAGTTGTTTGATATGTTTATATGTTTATGTGTGTTTTATATATATGTTGCATTTAAACACACATTGCCATCACTTAGGTATCGTATGATAGATCATGTGCCTTTAAATATCAGAGGAGGTAACCGTGGACTCCTCCTCCTGAAGTGCGAGACGAGGTGGATACATCACCTTGATACACTGGCACCCAAGGGCTTGAACGAGAATTTAGGTATCAGTTGTTTGACACGCATTGTTTATACTTATTACTAGCTTTAGCTTTATGATCTGTTGCATTCTATTTAATTTTTTGCCTGGTACTTATACGTGTGTGCAATGAATTCTGCTGTAGCACTTTACTTGTAGTATGCATTCATATCATAGTATTGATTATTGTCCGTAGTTGCTAGCGCAACCTGCCTCTATGCCAGTTTGTATTGTATTGTTGTGTTTACATGTTTCTATGGTGATGGTTGCACTATTGGTCGGCGCAATGACGTCAGTCCCGATGCACCTATGCTCTGGACGGTGGGAGCGCACGTAGACCTGCTTTCACGATGGTTTATAAAGGTATGTAACATTTCTGTATGCAGTTAGCCTGATGAAAATGTCCAATAAAGGACATTGAAACGTTGCCTTTTAACCCGTCTCCTGTCTTGAATATGCGGGGAGTGCCGCACCACCCAACAGTGTATGTTCAAATCGCTTAGTGTGGGCACCCAGCAAAGTAATCTACAGCGTGGGAGCAGTGAGTGTGCCGGTCTATTGGAGTTGTTTTATATATTTATATATAAATATATATATATATATATATATATATATATATATATATATATAGCATGCGAGTAGGTGAGGCCGGCACTCCCCTGGTTGCCAGTGGATACTTGCCCCGGTGCCCTCCAAGGTATGTGATACCGGAATACAAACACAGGCTGGTAGGGCGGCACTCAAGGGTCCTGGTATGGAAAAATGAGATTCCAAACTGTGGGTTCCTTATCGACGTTTCAGTCGGCTAAGACTTTTATTTATTAGATGGTAAATATATACCTACCGGTGTTGATTTGGACACAAAGCAATATACCTACCGGTGTTGATTTGGACACAAAGCAAATCCTCCATAATATTGAATGCTAGCTGGAAAATCCATATTCATCATTATATATATTTTTTATCATTGATTTTTTTCCATTTTTTGAGAATTCTCATATGAAATGTACAATGTGAGATATTTTTATTCATCTGTTTATTAATTAAACTATTTTATTCAGCCATTGTATTAAACTCTTTCCGGAAAAACTCTAGGGCTGTATCTTAGTTTTTTTCTAGTCAGTATTTGATGCCCTACCATCCACTCGGGCATGGAGGGAAAATATAATAGCCCGAAGCATGGCGAGGGGACGTGGTGCACTTCTTTGGTGTCCATGTTGACTGTGTCGACAATCGGGACAAAAAAAGTGAAAAGTCAAGTTGACCTTTTGACTGTCAAACCTTAGCCATGTCGACCTTTTCATGTGTTGACCTCAGGCCTGTTGACCTTCAGTGGTGGACTCAATGCATGCCAACCTTAATTTGGTCGACCCATTGACCCATACCCAACCTGACTAACTTCAGACTGCAAGGTAGAACCGCTTTGTGATAGTATGATGAAGTTCCCATCCATGCTGAGGTCCCTCCCAGTTACACCGTATTCACCTGCTCTCCAAGAATTTGCCAGAGAAACTCCTGATTTTAAGGTAACCCCCTGCTTACCCGAGAGTGGCCAAATAATGCAGAATATTGAGGCACCGCATGCAAGGAAGCTGCATATGAAGGGGTATGTCTGGTGGAGGGACAGATTGGGACTCCCACTGTGCTAGCCACCTATAACTATACCTTCTGCCATGTGGTCAGTGATGGAGCTTGTCGCTGGTGAACTCAGGTGGAAAAAATATAATTTAGGCCTCCCTCCTCCACCCCAACCCAGGTTCACAATATGCAAAACAGCACTGGGAGACAGCGAGAGGCATTGGGTGACAGGGGGAGGCGGGGGGAAGCAGGGTGTGACAGGGGAAAACTGTGGGTGACAGGTTCTGTAGTGGGCCCCTATGTCCTCAGGGGCCCCGGTGCATTGCACCTGCTGCATCAATGGTAATTCTGCCTCTGCATGTGGTGATGTGTTCTGGCAGGTACAATTTTTTTTGCCTCTTAACGTATAGAATATATTGCCCAGAATGCTCAGTGGTCAGTCTGTGTCATTTTAAATTACTAAAAAAAAAAAATCATTTTTTACATTTTATTTCCCAAACCCAAATATATCATTATTTAGAATTCTCAAAACCAACCCCTAACCGAAGAAGCAGCAGAACAGCAAAGCAGTTATTGGTTCATTTATTTCTTTATTATTTATTTATTACCAGTTACTTATATAGCGCACACATATTCCGGAGCGCTTTACAGATAATATTTGAGCATTCACATCAGTCCCTGCCCCGGTGGAGCTTACAATCTATATTGACTACCACATGTACATGCACACACAGACATTCTAGGGTTAATTTGTTGGTAGCCAATTAGCCTACCAGTATATTTTTGGATTGTGGGAGGAGACCGGAGTACCTGGGCCCCACACAAGCACAGGGAGAATATACAAACTCCGCACAGTTAGGGCCATGGTGGGAATCGAACCCATGACCTCAGCGCTGTGAGGCAGTAAAGCTAACCATTACACAGTCCTTGCTGCCCCAAATAAAATTAAATACATATATGACAAGGCAGTTACATATTAAATGACACTCCTCTTGATGATAACTAATGTCTAGAAACAAGAGGGATTTTTTTCTGACCAAAGAACTCTTTGTTTGACTGTGTTTCGTACAGTAAAACCGCTATTTGTCTTCCTGTTCTAGAGACTGATAGTGTGCTTTAGAGTAGCTACTGTACATGTTTTGGAGGAAATCGCACAAGAGAATGTCCTGGAGAGTTTGCAGGTTTAAATGAGGATTAATGTGACTCTGTATATTAAGTTGGTACCTTCGGGAACAGCTCAGCTCATGGAGGTTATAAATACTGTCCACCAAAAATAGGCATATTGTGTAATATAAAACGCAGATTGGAAGATGAAATGATCAATGATATTTTTTATATGTTTTCTCAACAGGTTCTCGGCTCAGACGATAACTGGTATAAGGCTGAACTCCAGGGGAATGAGGGATATGTTCCTAAAAACTATGTGGATATGCATTTTCCAAGGTCGGTATTTACAATGGGTGTGCAGTAACATATAAAAAGATCAATATCATTTAAGAGATCTGTCCCCCAAAGCATTTCATATCAATACTTTCTGGTGGCTATTAAGGGGCTGATTCAGAGATAGTGGCTTTTCACAGCAGATGAATCTTTGAATGCAGTTACTGTGCATGTTGGATAATGGCTGTCATCCATTGGCCACATTATTGTTGCATCCTTCTGCGAATCAGTTTCATTTTAAGAGTAATATTGCTAATTTCTCCTAATTCTCAGCAATGTCATTAGCTACACATTGTGGGGTTTATTTACTAAGGCAGAAGTTCTATTGAAGATATTGGGGGACACTTTGTGGGATGAGAGATTCAGAAATTGAGAGATATGGAAAGAAATCTCCATTTTTTTTTTAAAGTGGCAATCATTTACAATGCAAAATCATACTGGCTTTGCAGTGGAAATGATTGCCGCTTTAAAATAACTGGAGGTTTCTTACCAAATTTATCACTTTCTGAATCTCTCATCCTATTACATTTCCCCAGGGATGTCTTTGTTTCCCAAAACAAAAAATGACTCGTTTCCAGTTACAAATCACTTTAAGATAAATTATCTAAAGCTTATCAATGCTATAAAAATTCTCCCTCCCCTACTACTACATTCTTATTGTAATACTAAAAATGATTTAGATAATTTGTTCACAATTATGAACAATAGACACTCTTTTTATAGGGATCGTCCTTTTCATAGATTTGGAAACGAGAGAGATCACTTGTGATCCCTTCTTCCCTTATTCAAAATATTCTATGACCTGTTGGCTTAAGGCCCCCATACACTAGCCGATTTTGGTCAGATTTCAGCCAGATCAGTCGGATCTGGCCGAAATCGGACCAAAATCGGCTAGTTTTGATGTCCCCTCAGATCCGATGCGCGGTCCCGTGCGCATCGGATCTGCGTCGGGTGGTCGGACCTGCTGCACGTCCGACCACCCGACTTGGGACCTAGTGGGGCGGCGAGGCGGTAGAGGGAGCAGGGGGGGCTGGGGACGCTGCGGGAGACACAGGCGGCATAGAGCCGCGCAGGGGGAGCCGGCGGGAGCTGTCAGTATTGAATAAAAAAAAAAAGCCCATACAATGCATGGGCGGCCTGTGATTGGCTGAGCGCTCTCTCAGCCAGTCAGCAATTGGCTGAGAGAGCGCTCAGCCAATCACAGGCTGCCCATTCATTGTATAGGCTTTTTTTTTCTAGCACTGACAGCTCCCGCCGGCTCCCCCTGCCCGGCTCTATGCCGCCTGTGTCCCCCGCAGCGTCCCCAGCAGCGGGGTACACAGACGCTGTCCCCGCAGCGTTACCAGCAGCGGGGGACACAGACGCTGTCCCCGCAGCGTTACCAGCAGCGGGGGACACAGACGCTGTCCCCGCAGCGTTACCAGCAGCGGGGGACACAGACGCTGTCCCCGCAGTGTCCCCAGCCCCCCTGCTCCCACCTCTGTAGCCCCCCCCCCCTGCTCCCCGGGTTTTTTACATGTGATAAATCGAGACGATTTATCACATGTAAAAAATCAAGCAGCCGGGGAAGCTCAGGGGGAAGTCGGGGGCGACTTGTCCTAAGGACAAGTCACCCTAGTGTATGGGGGCCTTTAGTGATGGTGTCTGGTACAGACATCTCACGTTTGTCACTGATATTGACACCCAGCCAACGTGAGATGCTGAGTGAAGATTTTGGGACACTACTTCGGTCCCGACCCTTGATTGTGATTCGGCATCTCGTTTGGTTGTATTGATACACAAGAGGGGGGTTATGGATAAGTAGGTCACCAGCAAGTACGTCGACAAGCATAAGGTCAACACCACTAGGTTGACATGTAGGAAGCTGTGCAATCAGGTCTGAATCGGGGGAACTATAACTGTATAAGAATGCTTAGATATGCCTTCACTGTGCCTCGTTCTGCTGCTGCTGAGCGTGTTGTGACTTCTGTGTTATTAGAGTGATTTCATTATGCAGGTAATGTTCCTATTTAAGTGCTAATTTCACACTGCTACAAACAAAAGACAATCGAAAATATTTGATGTTTTCAGAATTTCATTATGTTTAAATTTTTTCTCCAGTGGTTAATCCTAATAGGTCTCAAATAAAACATCAGTAAACAAG
The DNA here is from genome assembly GCF_055691185.1 of Crinia signifera. Lineage (NCBI taxonomy): Eukaryota > Metazoa > Chordata > Amphibia > Anura > Myobatrachidae > Crinia > Crinia signifera. Next base: position 34,054,186 of record NC_139224.1, on the reverse strand, counting down.
ATATTATATAACCGGCTAAATCCTATTGCATGCGGCATATAATTATCCTGTTTATTTCTGTTTACCTCCGAAGCCTTTTCTGCGAGTCAGGAGAATAAAGGAGAATAAAATGAATGTATACTGTATACTGTACATGTTTCTAATTCAACCTGTGTCTGTCTGTAAACAGAACATTTAGCATCAATTATTAAGCACAGTACAATCACCTGTCTCTGGTACTAGACCAGGGGTTCTCAAACTCTGTCCTCAGGACCCCACACAGTTCATGTTTTCCAGGTCACCCAGCAGGTGCATTCATTACTCACGGATACATTTTATTTTTTATTTTTGTTATGGGATCAATTTTTATTTTAAAAGATCCACAGGTGGAGCTAACTATTTCACACATGCACTGTGTGGGGTCCTGAGGACCGACTTTGAGAACCTGTGTTCTAGAACACACAGAAATACTGTGCAGCTGGTGCAGTGTTGCATCCAGGCTTGTTTTCAGATCATAAGTTGTTTAAATGCATGTACCGAAAACAAGAACCCATATCTATAGGTGCCGGCCCTACATGGCGGGCTTATATAGAGCTTCAATTTTAAACATGGAAACAATGTTTAATTTAAAGACAGCAAAGTTTCAACATAACCATGTTGTCATCAGCCTTTCTGTCTCTCTCTCTCTCTCTCTCTCTCTCTATATATATATATATATATATATATATATATATATATATATATATATATATATTACACAATATCTCTAGAGTTTGCGCTAAGCAGGGTCGGTCGCTTGATAACACTTGATCTCCTACTAGAGAGATCCACAACCAATAGCCAAACCAATAGTGTTATGTAGCGCCCTATATAATTAATCGAGATACTTCTAGTCTTTCCTTTATAATACCATGATTACCATCAGCATTTTCCGATATAAAACATTTATTAAAACATTTAAAACAGATCACAATACAAATCTTGAGGCAAGTTTTCTAGTACAGACGTATTCTTTGGATTTATGGATCGTAATGGTTTTCAATGGTTATCCAACGCGTTTTGTCTCTTTATGAGACTTCATCAGGGGTGAACAATTTTATATTAGATCTTAATAGGTCTTTTATCAACAATAATTTTGCTAGTTTGCAGAAATACAGGGACCGTTTATAGGCTCAAGTTTTTTACTCTAATGGATAGAGGAGTACGCTCCTGGATCTTTCTATTATGTTAGAGATCTTTAGGCAATGGGCGGTTGCCCATACTTGAAGATTGAAGAACTATTGTTTATTCATAATTTTTAGGTACCATTAATGAATCATTACTGTTCTTAAGTCCTAATTTGAATAAAGTTTTTTTGAGTATAATTTTTGAAGTGTGGTCCCCTTATATAATATTTGGGAGTATACTCCAATTTCCAATAAGCAAACTCCTTAAGGATCACAGGAGTGAAGATGTGGTCCAAAAAAAGACCTTTCTGGCTCCTAGAGATGTGCGCTCTCCTGTGTCCAAACACCAAGTATTATGAATAAACAATAGTTCTTCAATCTTCAAGTACGGGCAACCGCCCATTGCCTAAAGATCTCTAACATAATAGATCCATTGAAAACCATTACGATCCATAAATCCAAAGAATACGTCTGTACTAGAAAACTTGCCTCAAGATTTGTATTGTGATCTGTTTTAAATGTTTTAATAAATGTTTTATATCGGAAAATGCTGATGGTAATCATGGTATTATAAAGGAAAGACTAGAGGTATCTCGATTAATTATATAGGGTGCTACATAACACTATTGGTTTGGATATATATATATATATATATATATATATATGACTCCCCAACAGTGGTATAGCACCCAGAGTATTTCAATAGTCTGTAAGTTCCATAATGGTCCAAACAATGAATAAAGTAATGATTTTCCAATATTGTATTTTATTTGTCTCTTCAATGGTAGTATGACAAAAGTCCCTATATATATATATATTTTTTTTTTTTTTTTTTTTTTGAGAGCTAACTGACAGCACTTCGAAGCACCACAAATCCTCCAATATAACACTACAAGGATCAGCATACCTTCCAACCACTTATCCCGTCCATGGCCCACAGGACAATAATACACAGAATGGAAGTTGCTCGGATCAATTTCATGGCCAGGTGCATGCATAGGCGTGCGCACATTGAGTGTTAGGGGTGCACAGGCACCCCTTAATGCTGTGCCCACCCTTATGAACACCTCCCTGCCGCTAGCAATACCAGAAATACCTTTTACCAAAGACTTTTGCTTTTTAGACCTGTATTCCATTTAAAGAAGCGCCCATCAATCAATAATATGTGTTCGCATTGGTAATTGTACTAGACCATTGTCATATCACTACATACCTGTGTCATCCATATACTGTATGTGTATGACTTTATTTGCATGTGCTGTTAGTGTTACACAGAGTAATTAGAAGATGAAAACTAAAATAGGCAGAAGATTATGGTGTGGCTGAGAGACTTTTTATATTGTAGCGAGTGCCAATATATGATGGAAGACACGCCTGATTGGCAGTGTTAGACACGCCCAATAGGTGGAGCTACTCACACTCCTTTGACTGTGCACCCCCTAATAAAATGAGCTGCGCACGCCTATGGGTGCATGTAAGGGTTAAACAAACCCTGCAAACACATTGCCCCAGCACCCTGCAAAAATATTGGAAGAGGTTTCTCAGTAGCATTTAAATAATGTAACAATAGTCCTCATTTTAGTCTATAGATAGAACATTACATTAGTGCACGTCCCTTGTAAATATTAAGATAATAACATAGCTGTGAGTAATAAGCAGATAATTGATGTTGGGAATTAAATTGGAGCGTCTCTAAAATAGAACATTTACATCTCCAGCGCTGGCCAAAGACCAAAAATGTATACTTACTGTATTCCAATATTAAAGTCTATTTTATACATTAGAAATCAGAAAGCTGCTAATATGCGGCATTTCCCCGACATTTACAATATAACTCACCAAGCAGAAAAAACCTGAGTTTGATTATACACATAATTAGGCATATTTGTGTCTAGAACTATTTAGATGAATCATTACACACTGTGTATTAACACTGAGTGACTTGCTGGATGAGACAAGCCTCAATATAAATATAATTGTCTGCATATTTTAAATCACATTGAGAATGTACATTTGTCTGCAAAAATTTCATGTTGACACAAAAAAATGGGAAAACATTACAAATGTGCCAAAAATATGCTATCGTGTCTATATTGATGATAAGAATCAATCTACAGTATTAGCATAGTTCCCTACCCCCCTGCATTCTGCAGGAGACTCCCTGAAATTGCAGCAATCTCCCTCTCTCCCTCATAAGTCTAGCAATCTCCCTCATGTCACCTTGCCCACATTATGTAGCTGTTCATAGGCGTGCGCTGCACATTTTATTAGGGGGTGCACCATCAAAGGGGTGTGCCTAACACCACCTATTGGGCATGTCTAACACATCCATTGGGTGTGTCTAACACTGCCAATCAGGCGTGTCTTACATCATCTATTGGCACTCACTACAATATGAAATGTCTCTCAGCCACTCTATAATCTCTTGCATATTTCAGTTTTAAGGTGTGTACACACGGGTGCGATATGGCTTCCGATGTTGACGATATAGTGCACATCGGAAGCCATATCGTATACCGATTGTGTACTTTTCAGGGATTGCGAGCCCGATGCGCTGCCGATGCGCGCTCCCGAGTGAGCGCAAATCGGCAGCGACATAGTGAGGGCAGGCAAGACTATATAGTGCAGATCTGCACTATATAGTCTTTGTGCCTGAATACTCACTATAGCTCCGGCGGCCAGAGGGAGAGGGGCTTCTCCTGGGGCTGCGCTGCAGGGCTGATGACCCAGAAGAAGTCCGCCTAAAGAGGAGGGCGGGGGGTGTGGCCTGATGTCTGCACGGCGGGGGGAGCTGTTTGATGTGCCGCGGCCCCGGGTGTCGCAGCACGCTGACATCCCGGCACCCTGGTGACAGGTACTGTCCTCTGCTCTCCTTCATGTTCTTACACTGTCGACATGCTGCCGTGCGATGCGAGTCCCGATGTCCTCAGATCGCATCGGGACTCGCATCGCACGGCAGCATGTCGACCGTGTGTACACACCATTACTCTTCTAATTACTCTGTGTAACAGTACATGCAAATAAAATCACAAACATATATGGATGACGCAGGTATGTAGTGATATGACAATGCTCTAGTACAAGTAACAATGCAAAACACACATAATTGATTGGGCGCTTCTTTTAATGAAATACAGTTCTAAAAAGCAAAAGTCTTTGGTAAAAGGTATTGCTGGTATTGCTAGGAGCAGGAAGGCATTCATAAGGTTGGGTGTGCACAGCATAAGGGGGTGCCTGTGCACCCCTAACACTTAATGTGCGCACACCTATGTAGCTGTTACATTTTGGGGGGGGGAGGAATGAGAGATAGATACATTACACTGAATCATCAGTAACATTTCCCAGCTTTAGTGATAAATCAGTGATCCCACAATGAAGGCTACATGCATTGCTTGTGGCTATTTATATGGAACAATCCCTGATACATATTAGTGACCTTTCTTGAGCAAGTTCAGTATAGTATCTCTTACTAACTGCTTTGGGGCTCATCTACATTTGGATATAAGTCATTTTAGAAGATTCCTCTCAGATGTAGCAGTACACACCCACGCTTCTAGGTGCCACGTTCACAATCTCTTTTCACAATCTCTCCATATATGGAACTAGACACGCCATTTGGGTGGAGCATGACAAGCCCCCCCCCCCCCCCCCCCCCCCAATGGGGTGCTGTGCAAAATTCTATTACCAACTATAATCTCCCTGAAACTAGTAGTAGGCAAGTATAAGTATTAGCATGGCACAGGCACAGGTGACAAAAGTGCATATGGAGCAGTACTATGGCACTGGCGGATTTAGGGGGGGGGGCACCCAGGCACGTCCCCCCCCTGTCATTTCTGACACTTTTTTTGCTCTTTTAAGTTGCCGCCCGTCCTCCTGCCCCCCGTTCCGAATGCTGAAGCCAGGAGAGGCTTCAGAAGAAAATGTGGGTAATACTGCACATTTTCTTCTGAAGCCTCTCCTGGCTTCAGCGTTCCCAATAGTGCATTGCGCGGGTGCACGTGTGACGTCACCGCGCACCCGCACAGTGCAGGGATGAGGGATTTGGCCGCGGAGGTGGGAAAAGGGAGGGAGGAAGGGAGCGCGGCTACTTGCTGTGAGATGGCAGAGGGAGGCGAGAGGCTGCTGTGAGGGGGCAGAGCGGCCTGCAGTTACCAGCATCAGGGAGCAGTGCTAGTGCATGAAGTAACCCTCCATGTGCCTGTCAGCGGTAAGATGCTTTTTTTCTGTGTGTTATCTGGCACTGTTGGGGCATGTGTGTTATCTTATGGGGGCATGTGTGTTATCTGGCACCGTGGGGGCATATGTGTTATCTGGCACGGTGGGGGCATGTGTGTTATTTGGCACTGTTGGGGCATGTGTGTTATCTTATGGGGGTATATGTGTTATCTGGCACCGTGGGGGCATGTGTGTTATCTGGCACCGTGGGGGCATGTGTGTTATCTGGCACCGTGGGGGCATGTGTGTTATCTGGCACCGTGGGGGCATGTGTGTTATCTGGCACCGTGGGGGCATGTGTGTTATCTGGCACCGTGGGGGCATGTGTGTTATTTGGCACCGTGGGGGCATGTGTGTTATCTGGCACCGTGGGGGCATGTGTGTTATCTGGCACCGTGGGGGCATGTGTGTTATCTGGCACCGTGGGGGCATGTGTGTTATCTGGCACCGTGGGGGCATGTGTGTTATCTGGCACCGTGGGGGCATGTGTGTTATCTGGCACCTTGGGGGCATGTGTGTTATCTGGCACCGTGGGGGCATGTGTGTTATTTGGCACCGTGGGGGCATGTGTGTTATCTGGCACCGTGGGGGCATGTGTGTTATCTGGCACCGTGGGGGCATGTGTGTTATCTGGCACCGTGGGGGCATGTGTGTTATCTGGCACCGTGGGGGCATGTGTGTTATCTGGCTCCGTGGAGGCATGTATGTTATCTGGCACCGTGGGGCATGTGTGTTATCTGGCACCGTGGGGCATGTGTGTTATTTGGCACCATGGGTCAGAATGTGAATTTTTACTCATTGCCTCTGTGAGAATGTGAATATTGGCTTATTCTCTGTGTCAGAATATGAATTTAAACGCTAAGTAGACACTGATATATAATATAATATAGAGGCAACTGTACAGTGCTGACAATGGGTATAATATAATATAATGGTCCGTGGCTTAACGTGTAATGGGAATCATGGTGCAAATTTTTGGCGCGACTATGGCGCGCATTGTCCTTCTTTGTTGCGCTTGTTATGAATTTTCATGTAATCTTTGTGGCATTATGTGAATTTTGGCTCAATCCATGTGGCATTATGTGAATTTTGGCTCAATCCATGTGGCATTATGTGAATTTTGGCTCAATTCATGTGGCATTATGTGAATTTTGGCTCAATCCATGTGGCATTATGTGAATTTTGTGTAGAATAATGTGTTGAAGTGGTATATGGTATTGTACATTACACCAATTTGGGCTCATTTCCTTGGGCTCATTTCCTATAATTGCGTATGCTATTTTGTTGCATAATGTGTAGAAGTGGTCTATGGTGTACAGCTAGGGATCCAACAGCAGATCCCTAGCCGTACACTTCCGGTTTCACTCTAATAGGTTCAGGAGTGTCATAGGAACCCTACCAGATAACTGTGTGAACTGCTGATATTGGTCACAGACCTCACTGTTGTGCTATCTGCCCACATTTGGCGACCTTATACGTTTATTGCTACTTATGGTCCAGTGTTGTGATATACATCCTTAATTGTTGGATACTATATGAAATCCTGTATCCTGCAGAAGTGTTAATACATCTTGCCGACTTAACGTCCGCTAAGCCCCTGATGAAGTCAATTCGTTGACGAAACGCGTTGGGCCTGCACCATCATCTATACCAATAACAGACCTGCTGTGTTTTAAATGATTGAAGTCTTTGTGAAGACTACTTATTAAATGTTCAATTTTAAATTGTTGAGTTTTCTTTAGCGCACTGTAAACTATTTCTGTATTTCTATTTGCCTATTTGGACTCGGCTAACAGGGGTCCATTAGAGTTGCTGCTACTGTTCCACTTTGGGCGCGGTTTAGGTATTTTCCTGTGGAGAGAGAGAGAGAGACTATTTCAGAATACAGCCACAGAAGCGAAGCGATATCAATGGTTTTAATTAATGGATTGAAACTCACAGGGGAGGAGAGGTGCCCCGTTTGGAGCAGGAGCCCAGCAGCAGATGACTCCATTGCCTCCCAGAGTTACGCCTCTGCCTACAACTATACACAGCTCAGCATGACTTGTCTTTTAAGGGCCCTACACAACCGCATACACACTTGCCGATGCTGGCGGGGAAGAGAGCAACGGGAGGAGGGAGACGGGGGGGAGCGATGGTCATGGGAGAGGGTCATTAACGATGCGCGAGATTGCACATCGTAAATTCAGTGTATACACTGGGGCAGATGTAGGAAGCAGTGATAAGGGAAGAGAAGTGATCCAGTAAAGAACTTGCCTGTGACAACCAATCAGCAATGAAGTAACATCTATAATTTGCATAATAATTAGCATAATATTAAATAATACAGAGCAGCTGATTGGTCGCCATGGGCAACTCCTCCACTGGCTTACTTATCCTCCCTTATCACTTCTTCATACTTCTGCCCCACTAGGCAATATAATAAAAGATGTCGCTCAGAAGGGTCAAGTCAAGGGGTGAAATTTAATAGGGTGAGAGATTTAGAAAGTGAGAGATTTGGTAAGAAATCTCCAGATTTCTTACCAAATCTCTCATCCTATTAAATTTCACCCTGTATATTTTTAAATGTACTTGACTACAAATCCATATGTTACAAAATAATTAATTTGTTTGGTTCAAATATTTATAGAATATTTACTAATGAATGAAAACATGGTGCAGCCGGAAGTAATCTCTTCCTTCTGATCTTCCTATGGCAGATGGTATTGTGAGAACATTACCCGCACAGAAGCTGAGAACGCACTCATGGGCAAGCGAGTTGGATCTTTCATCATTCGTGCCAGTCAGACATCCAAAGGGGAATTCTCTATCTCAGTCAGGTATGCTAGCCATGCATTGGTATTACAGGTGGTCACACTGTGTTCAGTTGGTGTTGCAGGACATCTTATCATGCAGCAGGTACATAGCTAAGGATAAGAGCACTTCAGTATTATTTACAGAGTATTCTTTCTGCTACTTCAAATCTTTTGCATAGTATCCAAGAAATGTTTTAACAGCTGTTTAAATCCTTGTGTGACAGGTGCAGGGGAAATAACATCAAATTCTATGATGCCATTTTTTTGAAGGATTTTTTTGCTGCGGGCCCAAAACTCTGCTTACAGCTTTACAACAGCTGTCAATGCAAAATATCGGTTTTTAGTGACACTAGCAAAGCAAAACCCATTTATTTCGGTATGACACCGTATTTATTCAAAAACAAGTTATGGAATAAAAACACAGTATAAAATACTTTCATAGGACACCACTCTAAAGGCCCATACACACTGAGTGATTTTTTCCCCCTTGCCAGCGATTTTGACGGGGTGGAGAACTTTTCATAGCAGGACGCTATGGAAAGCCATCCCCCTTATCGGTCATCTGCTGGTAATACAATCAGATGAGTGCCATGGCCAGTGATGATGCCGGAGCACACATCAACGCTCACCGCTCATTGCTTGCCCATACACACTAGGGGATGTGGTCATTTGGTCGACAGTCATTAGGTCGACAACATTAGGTCGACATGGGAAAAGGTCTACATGGGTCTAGGTCAACATGGGAAAAGGTCGACATGGTTCTAGGTCGAAAAAACATTAGTTCGACAGGTCGTTAGTTCGACAGGTCATTAGCTGGACAGTGTTTAGGTCGACAGTAAAAAGGTCAACATGGGGTATTGCACTGTTTTTTGAGCCGACATGTGCCGAGAGGAGGTATTTTATGCTCTACCATCCATTAGGGTGTGATGGGAGAAAAAAATAGTGTGCCGAGCGAAGCGAGGCACCATGCCGGACGCATTGCGAGTGTAGCGAGTGATGCAAGGGGATGCGGTGCACGTTAAACTGTGTCCATGTCGACTGTATTGACATTCAGGTAAAAAACTGTGAAAAACCCCATGTCGACCTTTTGACTGTCGACCTAGACATTGTCGAACTAATGACCTGTCGAGCTAATGACCTTTCCACCTAGAACCATGTCCACCTTTCCCTATGTTGACCTAGACCCATGTCGACCTTTTCCCATGTCGACCTAATGACCGTCGACCATCATGCTGTAGACCAAATGATCCCAACCCACACTAGTCGGCTTTTGAGCTGAAACAAATAATTCTCTATTTGGCAGAAGAACAGATCTGACCAAGTAGCGACCAACCCAGCATAGGAACCCAGACAAACCTGTGTAAAACGCTTCTTCACATGCACTATATGAAAAAACCCGCTATTTGCATCCATGATGAGTGGTCACGCGACTCATCAATTAGTCTGAATGACATTTGTTTATTCAGAAAATGCATACAAAATGTGTTTCATCTCACACAACTTGTATAAAAGTCTATACAGGTAAGTCCTCATTCAGCTCACATGAGATATATATGTATTGAGGTACACCAATCACAGCAAAGGTGCTTACTGCGGCTGATGACATGCACCTATACAGCGGCGTAACTACATTTTGGGCGCCCCCCCGCCGTTAAAGGGAGGGCGCCCAGCCACTCACCCGCCCCTCCGCCCGCCGTCTTACCTAGGTTCAGTACGCGCTGGTCCCGGCTCCCTCCTTATGCTATGAGGACCACCACAAAATGTCCGCCCCCATACAGCAGACAGTTTCAGAGAACTGTGTGCTATATGGGGGCGGCCATTTTGTTGTGGTCCTCAGCAGAAGGGAGCCGGGACCAGCGCGTACTGAACACAGGTAAAGACTGGGGATGGGGGGGTTTGCGGGGGTTGGTGCGGCGGGCAGCGGGGTTTAACTATAGCACTGCAGCCCCCGGCGCCCGCACATGCATAGCACCCCCCCGCGGTCGCGGGGGTTGCGGTGCTATAGTTACGCCACTGCACCTATAACCAGTGGCGTAAGTTCCTCCCAGTTGCCCAGAGGTAAGATGCATAGGCGAATCTAGGGGGTGGTCCGGGGGTGCACAGGACCACCCATTAGCCCATTTTGTAGCTGAGGGAAGGGGCTTTCCAACGAGCCCAGCCCCGTGTCTCTAGCCCCCTGGGCACCGGAGATACGGCCAGGCAAAGCTGGAATGTTTTCCCTATAGAATAACATGGGACCCACTAATTCCGACCCCCACCTAGTTCAATGGCTGCCAGTTCCCCCTTCGGCATCACTGAAGCTCGAGGTTGATCTCAGTCAAACCCAAATTGCTGGGCCTTCAATCTGATACCAGGCTGGATCCATATGGGTTAATTGGTTCCAGGGATATTGAGGTTAAACCATTTTTTTCATTTCTTAAATGTAATTTCATGACTATTTATGTTCTTTGAGGGCAGATTTCTCTGGAACCAAACAGCCCAGTTTCACAGGACCAAAATCATTCGAAGCCAACTCAAAAGTTCTTCAATATGATACTTGTCTCATGTAAATGGGTCAGTTGGTTCCGAAGATATAGCTGGTTGGTTAAAGGGGGGTAAGGAGAGGGGAGTGGTTGTCTCTCCCCCTCACACCAGAAAATGCAGGGACTAGGCTGGTGTATAAGGGGTCAGCTTGGGAATGTCCCTGCATGATCCTGGGACCATATTCCCGGGTAAATCCCTGCATCTTCTGTTGTGAAAGGGGTATTATTTCAAACAGCCGTGAACTGCAGTGCTCTGAATACAGTCGGGCAGCCCCCTGCTCTCTGCCCAGCTGTCAATGACTGTCATCCCTGCAGCTTCCGCTCCAATTCTTCTCCCCGCTTTCGCCTCAGCCCGCCCCCCCTTTAATCATGTGCGGCATCATGTGTAATGGGTACTATGGTGCCATCAAGCAAGAACCCCCTAGCAATGAGCACGTAGGTAAGCAGCACTTATGTGGCAAATATGTAATGGGCATTACGGTTTGTTATATAGTATGTAATGGGCATCATGATGTGTGGCTTTATGTGTAATGGGTATTACTGAGTTTGCTAAAATGTGTAATGGGCATTACTGTGTATGGTCTAAAGTGTAATACAACACCCGTTTTTGTGATGCCACGCCTCCTTCCCATGAGGCCACGTCCCCTACTGTTATGTCTGCATCTGGGACCACCCATTACCATAATTCTAGATTCGCCTATGGTAAGATGTATATTGGTGCCCAGTGAAACAGTGAAAATCCCCATGTTGACCTTTTGACTGTCGACCTAGACATTGTCGAACTAACGACCTATCGAGCTAATGACCTTTCGACCTAGATCCATGTCCACCTTTTCCCATGTTGACCTAGACCCATGTCGACCTAATGACTGTCAACCATCATGCTGTAGACCAAATGATCCCAACCCACACTAGTCGGCTTTTAAATTGAAAGAACAAAACGGAGCTGCTTTCAGCTCAGAATCGCCCAGTGTGTGGGGGCCTTTACAGCATGTGATAAGGGGAAACATTTGTTTTTTACATGTAACCTTTTCAAGAAGCCCCAGAGTGTTTTATCCAAACCTAACCCTTTCCGAAAGTCTTTGGTTCCTTATACTCTTATCATACCAGCCCTACTCAGATTGGTTCTCGGGGGTTATTCAGAGTCGGTCGCTGATGTTCCAATTTGCAGATCACGCAATTATCAAATGACTGGACATTTAAATATTCTCCTCTCCGGGAAAAGCCCGGAGAGGAGAGTTTCAGCAGCTGCTCGGGGGCGAGGCTTGAGCGTGACATCACTAAGCCCCGCCCCATGATGTTAAACAGGTGAATTTGCGTATTTCCGTGGAGGGGGCGGGGCTAAAATTATGCAATTTTGCCATTTTAGCCGCCCCGTCCTCTGAGACCCGCAGATTGTGGCATTTAAATGCCGCGATCGGGGGCGCAGCGGGGGTCCCTCCTGAATCCGGGAGGGTTGCCCACCCTTCCGGGGGCCGGGAGGGGGACCCGATTTTCGGGAGACTCCCGACCATTCCGGGAGGGTAGGCAAACCTGATTTAATCACAATCCCCTCGCAAATTTGACTGACAGGAAGCCAGCATTTGGGGTTGGTGACCTGACGCTTTCTGGGGGGTGGAGGGGTGTAAGAAAAAAAAGCAGGCGTGTCCAGGGCCGCCGAGAGGGGGGGTGCTGGAACAAATTACCCAGGCCCAGTCTTGCAGGAGGGGCCCGGCGGGGGCCCTGGTCCAACACCCCTTCCCCTTTGTCCCTCATGAGCAGAAGCAGAACACACGTACAGCATGAGCATCTCAATGACAGCGTGAGAGCTCATGGTGAGCTTGCTGCTAGCAATGCAAATGCTGTAGGTGTGTGCTGCTGCTGCTGAGAAGGGGACAATTACACCCCCACCCCCCTCGACTTTAGACTTTTTCACCCCCTCTAAACGTTGTGGGGGCGTGGCCTAACCACGGAGATGGCCACACCACCCACTATTAGGCCATGCCCCCAAAATGCTACCAGGGCCCGGCATACCTCTCGGCTGCCCGGGGCATGTCCAAGTGTTTTAAGTGAGGGTATGTGACATCAGTGCCAAGTTGTGGAAGGGTCAGCGTTAAGGCCGACATTAGGCCGAAATCGGACCTGATTTCCCCGGCAGCTTCCAGGGAGGACTCACTCGATGTGCCAAGTTTTGCATGTGATAAATCTCATGCGATTTATCACATGCAACTCCCGGGGAGCTGCAGGTAGAGGGATCCCGGCAAGGGGACATTGAGGGAGCTAGGTGCCGGGCAGGGGGTTCCAGAGAGCCGGGCAGGGGAAGCCTTGAGCCGGGAGACGAGCTGCAAGTAAAATACCTACAAATAAATGGAAAGCCACTAATTGGCTGAGAGAGCTCTCAGTTACAGTGTCAGTGACATCATCAGAGCATCTCTGGATAACAGGGTTGAATATGCTGGGAACCTTTCTTGTACTTCTTGTACTTCTTTATACTATGTATAGTAAAAAATAACTAAACATTTCCCTGTCTTGCTGTCATATACATAATTAAAAGTTTATTTTGCCTTCATATACATGTTTTAATTACATGGTAACATCAATAAATTAACAAAGTGAGTGTATTGATTGATGTGCAGTATACAGGTGTAATATCCCTAATCCAAATATCTCTTATCCAAATTATTCTGAAAACCATACATTCCAGAATGTACTTTTTTTTTCCCTCAAAACTACCGGGGACATCTGTAACTGGCACTACTCAGGACATGATATGTAGCTGGCACTACTGGGGACATCTGTAACAGCACTACTGAAGACATGATATGTAACAGGCACTACTGGGGACATCTGTAACAGCACCACTGGGGACATGATATGTAACTGGCACTACTGGGGACATGTTATGTAGCTGGCACTACTGGGGATATCTGTAACTGACACTACTGGGGACATGATATGTAACTGGCACTACTGGGGACATCTGTAACTGGCACTACTGGGGACATGATATGTAGCTGGCACTACTGGGGACATCTGTAACTGGCACTACTGGGGACATCTGTTGCTGGCACTACTGGGGTCATCTGTAACTGACACTACTGGGGACATGATATGTAGCTGGCACTACTGGGGACATCTGTAATTGGCACTACTGGGGACATGATATGTAACTGGTACTAGTGGAGACATCTGTAACTGACACTGCTGGCGAAAAAATAAAATATGTGTCTGTATTTCATGTGTTTATGAAACATAAATGCAAGATACCGCATTCAAATATAAAATATTCTGAAATACGGAATAATCCATTATCCAAAATTCTTCTGGTCCCGAGCATTTTGGATAAGGGATACGCAACCTGTATAATTATGGAAGTCTATTGCATATACTCTACACTTATTGAGACTACACCTAATTTTCCCATTTTCTCATGGATCACTACATCAGAGAAAAAATGCCGATGGCATGTTATCATCAGGGTACTGGCTTATTACAGGCTGATACTTAAGACACACATTATTTACAATTTAAAGAGAATAGAAGGGATTACTTACAGTAGGTATTGGTAATTGCTATTAGACAGGATGGAAGGAGATGCATTCAAAGTGCATTCGAGGTCACCAAATGCATCTGCTGTTAGATCACCAGATCTTCTGCATCTCCAGCAAGCAGCTAAACAGAGCCTACAAAAGAATACATGCTGGGTATACACTACAAGAGAATGGCCACTATACTGTATGACTAGTAGGTTGGTGGGTGTATGCAAACGTTATGTCAGTGATATATTATGTTGTCTGTGCAGCACAACCAATAACCAATACTTTTTCAACTGCATAGGTTGCGTAGTGCAAGACTTAAGGTGGCCATACACGCTGCGATAGCAGCGTGCAATGCGCGCTCCCGCGGGCATTGCATTGCACAGTACAAAAAGTATGTGCTGCACATACTTTTTGTACTGCTTTCGGATCACATCGCATTGCATGTACATTGCATGCAAAACGCATGCCGTGCGGTGCGATGCGATCTAGCCAATCACGCATGCGATTCTCGCAACGTGTATGGGCACCCTAACACATTGAAATGCCAATCAGTAAGTGTATTCGCTTACCTAGACCAGTCACTATGGTGACATCATAGCTGATAGTTGTAACTAGACCTCTTTGTGCCCTGTACTAGAAGGGATGATTGCCTCTTCCCCAACACCCCCCCCCCCCCCCCCCCGCACACACACACACACAAACACACTGCCACCACCATTTTTCCGCTAGGGACACAAGGCACAAAACTGATCCAGAGGAGGCCCATGTAATCATGTCCCTTCCCATATAATATATACCTGTATTTATAGTACAATACCCTTTTATTAACAATTTGTTTGCAATATCTCTGTGGGAGCTGTTCAAAATATCCGCAAAAAATGCCAGCACCACTCACATTTGTTATTTAGTTTCAAATAAAAATTGTTGGGTAAAATAATTATTATATTTCCTATATAAGGTAAACATTTCAGATTATGATGACTACATATGTTTGCTTGGCAATGTTCTCACCTATTTTGACAAATTGACTTGGAACTCCCAGGGTTAAATAACACATTACAATAGACGGCCATACCCATGCCGGGCAAGAAGGAAGCTACAAGTGAAAGTAATTAAAACAGATAACTAAAAAGTAACACCGACAGCGCCCCCTAACTTTACACTCCCCACCAACCTAGTTATGACCCTTCTTGGCGCAATGGTGTGTTCATCAAATGTAGTGATGGTGTGTACCCACACTCCCCACCAACCTAGTTACAACCCATCTTAGCAGTGGAGTAAGTTCGCTCCAGTTGCCCGGTGGCAAGATATATATATTCTGCCCCCCCCCCCCCCCCCCCCCGCCACCACCACCACCACTAAATATATGTCTGTTCTGAAATATATGTGTTCAATTTATATCTATATCGCTCACTACATTTGTCTGTATCTATATATATAGAGAGAGAGAGGAGGAGAGAACACATATTTCTCAGAACTCAGCCGCAGAAGTGATATTGATGGCTTTCAATTAACTGATTTAAACTTGCAGGGGAGGAGAGGTGCCCCCTTGGGAGCAGGAGCCCGGCGGCAGATGACTCCATTGCCTCCCAGAGTTCTGCCTCTGCTCTTCTTGGTGCAAAGGTGGGTTCATCATCATGTAGTGACGGTGTATACCCAGACAATCTTGAACAATCTGCCATTTAAGAAAGGGAGGACGGAGACGCCCGGACTCACTGATGCCAATCCTAAGCTCAAGCTTGGCTGTGTCTGCAGCGCGCCGCGCTGAATGTCAGTGAGAACTCTCCCTCCGTCTCCCTCGCAGCAATTTTTATTGTATGTGAATTTTTCATTTTTTATCTTTGTGGATTTTTACTTCTGTGGATTGTCTGTGCCTTTTTTTTATTAAACACTTATTTTTTACGATACCTCCAACTACTATCCTGTGTAAGATACCTTTATGGGAATGCGAGATAGGAGGCTTATGTAAGTGTCTTACCATTACTGTCTGAGCTGGGGAACTTACAGGCAAATATACCTTTATGTGCACAGCTGACAGAAAGATAATGTAAGTGTCGTATAAGATTCCAGACGGACCTCTCGACCGCATAAAGATACCTTTGATATGCACTCGTGACTCAATACTTATGTAAGTGTGGAGACTGCTTATTAAGGAGAGACCACAAGGATTGAAGCAGCTTTACTATAAAGAGCTTCAGCGCTGGTCACCTTTAAATATTTTCTGTGTCTGGTATATTACTAAGGGTTGGGTTTACCCTCTCTATAGGAGACCAGCTGTTATAGAGGCTTAAGAAGCACAAGGTTAAAAAAGCACGTTTTTGTTAACCATTGTACCCAGACAATGAAATTAAATGAACAGTGCAGGATATAGTTAAATACAACATTAACCATTTGAGTGCCAAGGGAATATGTCAAAATAGGTGTGAAAATTGTCAAGCAAACAGTTTTATTCATCTTAATGACCTGTAATGATTACCTTACGCTGGTATTTTTAGCAGATATTTTGCAACAGCAGATGAGTGGCTTTCCCAGTGATGATATGGGAGCGCGCAGCAGCGCTCACCGCTCATCGCCGGGCCATACACACTGGGCGGCTTTGAGTTCAAAGCCGCTCAAACTTGCTGTTTTGAGCGTCTTTCAGCTCAAAGTCACCCAGTGTGTATGGGCCTTTAGTGTAGGTGTTCTTTAACCTCTTTCCAGTTTTAGTTTTGAATGAATAATTGCTTTTCTGTTCAGTTCAAGTTAATTGGACAATATTACACAAATTTAGATATTACTGTATATTTTTAGGCACATTTGCAAAACAGTAACAAAACATCGGTAATCTGTTGTAACAGGATATTGAATCTAAATAACATGACAACCTATTTTTAGTTCCTACCATTAGGCAATATTAGAAACAAAGTGCAGGCACACTTTCACATCGCAACTAATTACTGGGTACAAGCCAGTTTCTTGCCGGTTCAACCCAGTAATAATGCGATGTGAAAGGGGTTACCAGGTCCCGCAAACGGGTAGCAACACGGCAATAAGAACCGGTAAAAAAGAAGGGTTCTTACCGGTTCTTTGCCATGTTGCTGTGCAGTGTGAACGGGTTAAATGGGTCGAGCGACCAGTTTCCCGTTCAAACTATGGAGCACTTGGAGCAGCAGCAGCTCTAAGTGCTGCCTCCTCCCCGCCCCAGATGACGAACTGACTCCATGCCGCACCCCTTGATGACTTCAGCGGACCAGCAATAATGCCGGTTCACTGAGGGGATGTGAACATCCCAAAATGCAGGGTGCCGGACTAAACCATTTCAAAGTTCATACGTTATACATGCACAGGACAATATGTTGAAAATATCTATGTACATGCAGTTGCTGTTGCAGTGTATATTTTGGATTTCTGTGACATTTGTTCTTGATCCCATTCTCAAGTAGGGTGGCCAATCCCAGGATCAGCATCGGTAGGATCCCAGGAGTTGACCCCCAAATCCCGGGATTTTGGGATTAGACTGCGCATGCGCTGTCTAATGTCGAGCAGCGTCTGAGCACCCGCTCAGATGCTGCCCAGGTGTTCCCAACCCCGGCGGGTGGCTGTCATGCCCTGCAGGCCATCTTTTAAAATGTTTCCTTGAATAACGAGTGCACCTGTGCACCTGCCAGGTGACGTGGAAAACGTGCTCTGTCGGGGGTCCTTGAAGACCGAGGTTGAGAACCACTGATCTACATTACCTCCACTTGAACAGCCATTTACTGCTAAGATTCAGACTTCATCCTATTTATACAATCAACCACTCATACATGTTTCTCCATATTTAAGCCTATGATGCCCATGGCTCTCTCTACATAATCTGGGCATGTACTTTTAACCGGATCTACTTTCTACAGTCTTTCCTGATTCAGTTGCATTTCCATAGCAAACTTCTATGTTGTGAAAGTTGTAAATTTCCTACACATTTTAGTTTAATAAACTTAATTTTGTGTGTAGCTCCTGTGCTACTACTCTACATGGCCTCTCATTATGTCACTGTACACTGTAACACAATGTTGCCGCAGTAGTAACTCTGGTGGTTATCTTGTTTATGGAATGAGGCATCCCGGGAGGAACCATTTTGGAGTATGCAGTGGTTATCTTGTTTATGGAATGAGGCATCCCGGGAGGAACCATTTTGGAGTATGCATTTTAGCCCTCTCCTATTATTACACAATATAACTGCTCAACATACTTGACCTAGTTACATGATAATAATATAATTACATTACACTTGATACAGATAAGGATACTACATCTTCACATAGCACTTGTTAAACGGTATATTGCCGTTTTTTTCCCATTTCAAAACGTTTAAGGCTGCAGTGGGTAAGCGCCAGAGTTCATTTACCGGTTAAAGATAACCGGTATTTCAAAACGTTTAAAAAGCAGAGTCCTACACGTTTCCGAGCCGTTTTTTATGCAGTGAGAATGGCTCTGAAACAGTATTTAGTAAAAACAACAGCTTACAGACCTGTGATAGGCTGTCCCCTGCATTCTGCCTTAAAACGTGTTCAGGGGATTAAACGGATTGAATGATGTGAATGGTACTTAAACGGTATTTAAAACGGTAATCTACTGCAATGTGAAGGCTCAGACCCGTTTTAAATACCGTTTAAAAATACCGGTTTTTGAAGCGTTTTGGCAGTGTGAAAGCGGTATAAGACTAATGTATTTGTCCAGAATTTAATATCAACTGCTAAATTGATACATATAAGTATATATGTAAATAACGAACAGTATTGTTATTCCTTCAATATAATAAGCAGCAGAAGTCTAATGTGAGTTTAAGGACACCCCTAGCAGTAGCAAGACAATGGACAATCAATAAAAATACTATGGGGGAAATATACTAAGATGTGTATTTCACTTCACATGTGATGGTGCTATGGACAACCAATCAGATCCTGTCTACTATATTCTAGAGAGTGCTAAATAAATAAGTACAATCTGATTGGTTGCCCATAGCAACATCACATGTCAAGTAGAATACACATTTTAGTAAATTTCCCCCTATCTGTTTTACACTAGTGCAGCACAATCTATTGATTGGACACTACATTAGATGAAATGACTACTGTACATTATAAGTAATCAATTGTATTACACTGACCAGATATAAGACATTGCACCTACATGTCCTGACCACGGCACATATTTATACTGTAGTTCTATATTTACCTAGCATGAATTGAGTATTGGGCATGATCACATTAGATCAGGGTTGCCTACCCTCCCGGAATGGCCGGGAGGGTCCCGGAAATCGGGTTGCGCTGCAGTCCCCGGAGCCCGGTATTTCACACGAGCAGTGTGAACACAGTATTAGTAAATTTACCCCCATGGGTGAACTGATATTGTTGGGCACTTACAAACATTTTCCATTAAACCTGCTAATTCCTTGTTCTACCCCTGCTGTCAATTATTATATTTGTTTTATTTACAATGTTATTGTACTGTCCGGTGCATTCTCAGAACATTTTAGCAAAAACCCATACACACATGTATGCGCACATTCTGGTCCCCATTATAACATTTAGCACTGCGCTATAGATGCATTAAACCGATTGTATTTGCCTTTGCGACACAGGGGTTAATCCCTTGCCTGCTCCATTCTGCTCAGCAGGCAGCTTCGCTTCTCATTATAGAGAGATCTCCTTGTGATGTGATCCTGGCATCCTGGAACGCGTGGGCAACTGTCAGACATAAGCCCCAAGAACAAGTCTGAAACACAGAGGAATTGTGTGGGGGAAGAAGCACTGAGGTAACCTGTAGCTGCTGAACAGATATTGTTGGACTACAAGTTTCAGCATAAAAGAGACTACTGAAACCTGTAGTTCAACAAGTGGAACGTGCCAATATATAGTAACTACTTTCAGAACAAATGATGATCTCTCCCCAGAGGTAACAGCAGTCGATTATTGATGGTCACTTGCAGTGTTCCCTCTAAGCTGTGCGCGTGTGCGCGCGCACACAACTCGCCGAGCATGCGCACAGACATTACAGCAGAGCGCACAAAGCAGCAGTGGTCAACTTTTTGCAGTTGTGGACTAAATTCATGTGTGTTTCACCCATTAACTACATCATGTGCTGTGTTTTGAATGTTTAAATGTTTTGAATGTTTAATATCATTTTGAAGAAAAGTTAACACAAATGCTGAACGTCATTTTCCAGTTATATATAGAAGTGACGCACAAAAATAAAAATTTCCTTCCAAAGTTGCACAGCCAAAATCTTTTGCCGCACACAGTCTTCATAAAATTAGAGGGAACATTGGTCACTTGTGCATACACTGATTACAGTGGGACAGTACCACTATTTGGCGACTGTCCAGCTGTCCGTCACCGTGGCTGGCAATGTGCCGTGGGCGAGGGGGCTGTTGAGGGGAGCTGGAGAGCAGAGTGGTAATCACTGAAGAGATGCAGTGTGTCTGCGTATATCATCTTTTCAGTGCAGGGAGGAGAGAGGGAGGCCAGGGGGAGGAGCCAGGGGCTGCCCAGCTGCTAGGGAAGCGCTGGGCACGCCCCTGAAGATTATGAAAATGGGCGGTGTGGCCCTAGGCCATGCCCCTATACCCGATTCACGCCCACCTGCTCAGTAGCTCTGCCTCCTTTTCGAGCCGGCAACGCCTTCGCCGCGGCAGGTCCCGATCCCTTACTTCCAAATGATGGGAGTTATGACTTGTGTCAAGCAGACACATACAGAATTTAGTTGGCAACATAAAATCAGATGGGAGTAACATCAACTCTCTGAGTGCTTGTCTATGATGGTGCAGAATTGCTGCGGGAGATACAACATTTGGTGCCATGTTTTATGCATACAAGAATGTAGTCAAGCACTGAGACATGTCACAACTCCCTTTGCCTCCACCAAACTGCCTCTTCCTATCAATCACTTGACAATGATTCCTTCCTTGCATGACCATCTGGATCAGGATCAGGATCAATACCATCAAAGCTGCGGCCACATCGGAATCAGGCCCTGTATGTAATAAATGTGTTGTACAGTTAGAGCAGTGTTGCCTACCTGACCCTCTCCTTCAGGGAGAAAATGCTCTGTTCCTGGACTTCCCTGGTAATGTATGATTACCATCACCTGAGGTAATTGATAAGAAAGGTGTTTCACCACAAGTCAGGGGCGGATTGGCCCACCGGGAAACAGGGCCATTTCCTGGTTGGCCGGCCCAAAACTCATTAAAAAGGGGCCGGCCGCGCTCCCCCTTGGGCTGGCTGGGCCGCGGGCAGCGGCCGCAGCACCCGCAGCACTTTGTCCGCTTCCAAAATGGCCTTGGGAGGGCTGCTGCGCATGCGCGCACAGCACCTCCCAGGCTCCCAGTTCCCGTTCCCCCTCCGCCTGGCAAGCAGCAGGTGAGCTGCCCCCCCCCCCCCCCCTCCTCCGGGCGTACATACCGCCACCCCCCGGACCTAAATACCGACACACACACACCCCCGGTGTATATACCGCCGACACCACCCCCCCCTGCTGAAAGGATCCAACTCACTGCACTCAGGGACCGGCTCACACGCTCACACATTCATTGCCGCGAATGGGGAGCACGGGCATCTAACATACACGCGCCATGGCGAATGGCATGCCAAGAGCAGCTAAGATGAGTACGGCTCTGTATATATTACATAACGTGTAAAATTATGCCAAAGGGATGCATCCAGCACTAAGACACTTCTTATACAGTATGTGTGAGACAGTTCTGTTTGATTTCACCAGAAATATTTATATCTGCTTTGCTATTGCAGCATTAACTGCTCTGGAAGATGTTTGTCTGTTGCAGGTTTCTCTGTAAAGTGTGCAAGAAATAGTGAGCCTCTTATTTACTGAAATAAATACATACAAAATTCTATCACATGTGAGAGACTATAAAATACCTGAAATACCATGGGTGAAATGTAATAGGGTGACAGAATCAGAAAGTGAGCGATTTGGTAAGAAATCAGTGTTTTAAAAGCGGCAATCATTTACACTGCAAAATCAAACTGGTTGTAAATGATTGCCGATTTAAAAAAACTGATTTCTTACCAAATCGCTCACTTTCTGATTCTCTCACCCTATTACATTTCACCCTACATGTTGCTATTATTTATATTATTCAGACCAGTTCTCACACTGTAAATTCGCACGCCGGATGATTATTGATAGAGTGTTAGGATTTCCTCGCTGTCTTTCTCATAGGTGTGCGCACATTGAATGTTAGGGGTGCACAGGCACCCCCTAATGCTGTGCCCACCCTTATGAACACCTCTGTCGCTAGCAATACCAGCAATACCTTTAACCAAAGACTTTTGCTTTTTAGAACTGTATTCAATTTAAAGAAACGCCCATCAATCAATTATATGTGTGTTTGCATTGTTAATTGTATTAGACCATTGTCATGTCACTACATATGTGTGTCATCTATATATGTTTTTGACATTATTTGCATGTACTGTTACACAGAGTAATTAGAAGATTAAAACTGAAATAGGCAGGAGATTATGGTGCGGCTGAGAGACTTTATATTGTAGAGAGTGCCAATAGATGTGCGGAAGACATGCCTGATTGGCGGTGTTAGACACACCCAATAGGTGGAGCTACGCACACCCCTTTGATGGTGCACCCCCTAATAAAATGTGCTGCGCACGCCTATGCTCTTTCTATTCGCAAGCCGCTCGGGGGTGGTAACCGGACGAAAAAAAAGCTAGACGTGCCTAAGATGCCGAAGCATTTTAGGGGAGGGTGTATGACGTCAGCAACAGGCCGGATATGCCTGTTTTCACCGCAACTGCCCAGTAAGTCGCTGGCTACTCTGAGATGACTGGTGCTGTGTGAAAAAATTATTTGATGGTTAGCCTGTAACAAAGGATTTTGAACATATTCCCCTGGCTGTGACGTCTTTGCAAGGTGTACATATCCATTCGCTCGGCGTGCACATGAATTTGCAAGGGGGCAGTTCACTATAACAGGGTGGTGTCTACCTGAACACTGACTGTTGCACATTCACTCAACAGCTATCAGGTGTGAATCGGCCCCTATATAAAAACAAGAGTTTCCACAGTGCCGCTTTTTAAAAAAAATATATTTTTATTTGTAACAAGAAATGCCAAGGAGCACCACCAAACCTCTACATGCACCCCCATCGGGCATGCAAAGAGCTAGGGTTAGGTTTGGGTATTTGCATATAATGTTCTGTTATGTCCCAGAAGCAGGCTGATTTGCATGCAGGAAATGACATCACAAAACTGGGTGTGCTTTAATTGCGACCACTGGAAAAAGGGAGAAGGGAGTTTACAATCTGCTGTGAATATAGGATAGAAACAGCATAGATTGTATTTTAATACATAAATAAATGTATGAATATATATATATATATATATATATATATATATATATATATATATATATATATATATATATATATAGATGATAAAGTATCAAGATAGTAAGCTCCAGCACACTCTATTCTATTTTTAAAAGACAACCACCTGTGCTACATTTTTAAGCAAAAGTCTACGGTTGAATCTAAAATCTACCAGAATAAAGGACCCCTGACGTCAAAAGTACATGACATGCGCCAACGGGTGAGCTGCTTCTGAGGTAGAGCCTGGAGTGAAGTAGAATTGCTCCTGATGCCTGCACCCATGTCTGACTCCACTACTTCACTCCTCAGTCGATGTCCGGGACACTGGGAAATGAGATATGTACCTTCACAGTGGAGTCACATTATTATGATTACCAGCTAATAGCCAGAGAAACCGCGTAGACAGCAGCTAGTCAGGCTGGGAGTGACTCAATAAGGTGTTGGTCGGTTGGGACAGGTATCTGGAACCATACTGACTGCAGTGTATCCCGCAGCTGCTGGAGGGTGTGTGGTGGAGGATCCATAGAGTGAACACAACAATGAAGGTGGTATCACAGATTGCCAATTGGATTCAATTAGGAATTAGGAGGCCAAGGAAGTACTTGGAAGTCTTGGGTGTGCTCGTTCAACCACTATCGGAAATCTCTAGCTATGGGACATGTCACATTGCCTTGTTGGAAGATCTCATCTGCACCAGGAAAGACAATCAGCATGTTTGGTTGTATGTGATTCATAATCTAATCGGTTGTGTGTGCTATCCACTTGGATAAGTGGACCCAGAGAATTCCCCAAAAAACATTGCCAAAACCATAACACTTCCACCACCAGCTTGTGTTCTTCTAGCAATGGTTGCAGGGTGTTTGTTCTCCAATATTTCTCACATGACACACCAATGTCCATCCCTTTGATGAGACAGAAAACATGACTTGTTGGAGAAGGCAACCCTTCGCCAATCAACTTAGGTCCAATTCTAATACTGCCGTACAACTCAAAGTCTTTTCCGCCGATGCATCTTTATTAGTATAGGTGCAGTGACCATCTGTTTGCTTTGAAGCTCCAAACGTAGGGTTCACTGACCTGTCATTCTAGGCATACATCAGGTAGCTCCCAGATTAATTTTATAATTGTAGCGTGTTGGTCAGCCCTTAGGCAGCCGCCATTTAACTCTCACATCATTGGCACGTGGTGTTCCTCAGTTTCCACATCAATTGTTCACAATGGTGCCATGTGTCCAGTCACAATTAACCTCCACCCCAGCAGCACATGAACATGATGGTTTTGCAGGTACAAGTTGTTTACTTAGCTCTATAAAAGGGTCTGCTTATGCCCAAGATTGTCACTATGTTATTGTAGCATAAACATGCTGTACAACTGTAATCCAGGAGAGATTTATACCCAGTGGCGGTTTTTAACTATGGGCTGCAGCCCCCCCGGTAAAATCCACCACTATCTCTGCCTAAAGTGAAGCCAGATGCAGTCTGTAAGACTGCTCTGGCTTCACTGTGACTGGCAGTGACTTCCTATTGGATGTCCGACCTGCCAGTCACTCAAGGCATCCCATTGGGAGGTGTTCCCTCCCTCCGGGATGCCTCTCTCTGCGCCGGAACCTGGGGACCCAATCAAGCCTCCGGGGGGCTGCTGCAAAGGCAGCCGACGGAGGCTTGGGCCAGCGCATGCACAGTATGTATGAAGTTACTGCGCATATGCTGGCCCCGTGCAGGGGACTCGGGAGCGTGCGCGGCCGGGGAGCACGGCGGTGAATGGGAGCAGCAGACGGCAGCAGAGGGGAAGGCCCGCACTGCGGCAGCCCCCCTCCTCTATACTGGTAAGAGCCGCCACTGTTTATACCTTATCATATTGTTTGCAGTTTTTCTTCTATCACCTATATCCTGATATCTTCAATAAAAACAATTGTGACATCACCAGTATAGCGTAGTAACATGCTATGGTGGCAACCATAGCAATTTCGATATTGAACAGAAAAAACATCTCCATCAGATAGGAAATATCGATGGTACCCAAACAACAGTGTCTGATTTCCATTCCTAATATTACAGGCAGCATACAGGAACACTTCATTCTGTGCATCCCTTCAGCTGGAGATGTTTACAGAGCAAAGTAGTGCTTATGTGTTAGCTGGGTATGTGCATGAAAACATAGAGGAAAAGTGCAGGGTTCACTAAGTCAACACACATGGGAGTGTAGAACTCCCCTATTTGCCGTAATCTTTAATGGCCTTAATATCACCCAGCTCCATATATCTCTGTGCCCCATAGTAACTGTCCAGGCTGCGATCAGTATTATTAAACCCTTGAGCCCATCTGTAGATCCTCTTGTACTTTGCATGGCTCAGAGGATTCAGTAATTTAAAGTAAAGCAGTGAATAAGAATGACGATACAAGCATTTAAAAGAATCATATTGGCAATGCCCTGTAGGAGTTAATGAACACTCTTCTGCTTCCTAAGCTAGTGACCTTGCCAGATCAATCTCCAATTCTGGTTCACAGAAGGAGACAGGGTCATGAAGCATCACAGAGCTACAGTACCTTCATGAAGGATGAGTAACGATAATGCTCAGAAAATAAAATTTCCAGGGACCCATTCTATTTTTTGTGAAATAGAGACATCTGCTGCTGATTATTAAAACTGCACCTTACCCAACAATTTGCCGCGTATCCAGCGTGGGGTCATTGGGTAGTGATGAAGGCTTCATTTTTATGTTCTTCAACTTTTTAATATCAGATCTATTTTTATTATTTAATTCATCAAATCTATTCATAGCTCAAACAAGAATGGAGATTTAAAAGACATTGCAAGTGTATAAAAAGTAATTTATATGTTTAGTCCTTTCTGTGTTTGTCTATGATTGTTTAATGCATTGATACTGACCATACTTGCCTACTTTTGAAAACTAGTTTCAGGGAGATTATAGTTGGTAATAGAATTTTGCACAGCGCCCCATTGAGGGGGCGTGGCATGCTCCACTCAGAGGGCGTGTCTAGTTCCATATATGGAGAGATTGTGAAAAGAGATTGTGAACTTGGCACCTAGAAGCGTGGGTGTGTACTGCTACATCTGAGAGGAATCTTTTCAAATTACTTATATCCAAATGTAGATGAGTCCTAAAGCAGTTACTAAGTGCTACTATACTTGCTAAAGTGCTGGGAAGTAATGCTGATGATTCAATGTAAATGTATCTGTCTCTCATTCCTTTTTTTTACCCAAAAAATGTAACAGTGTAATATGGGTTAGGTGATATGAGGGAGATTGGTAGACTAATGAGGGAGATTGCTGCTATTTCAGGGAGTCTGCATAATGCAGGAGGGTAGGCAGCTATAATACCAAATGTAATTGGGTAGAAGGATCAGAAAGTGAGAGATTCTGGGAAAATTTCCATTTTTTTCTTCATCTTAAATTGTCAATTAATTACATGGGAAAATCAACCTGGTGTTGCAGATAAATGAGTGCCATTTTTGTTTGTATTTTTGTCTGTTATCATGACTAACTAGCACACTCCTCTACTTATGGCTGCAGATAACTTGGATTTTTTTTGTTATCATCTACTTTTGTATGATGGCCAGTGGACTATTTCATTGAGCTACAGTGGAATACTAAGTTAATATGGTTCAGACATGAAAATGTAACTTTGGATTTGAATGATACTTTAAGATGACTAGCCCACTGTTTCACACAGTAATTTATATGATTCCTTATTTTATCATGTTTTTGTATTATTATTTTATTTAGGCATGAAGTTGATGTGCAGCACTTCAAGGTCATAAGAGACAAGTTAGGAAATTACAGTTTATGGATGGAGAAATTCAAGTCGCTGAATAAACTTGTTGATTATTACAAAACTACATCCATCTCCAGACTGAAACAGATATTCCTTCTGGAAGAAGACTCAGCCCAACCACCGGTATGTAAATAGACAATGACTTGATTCATTGGTAGGGAATGCCATCGGAGCACTACCCATCGATGGCTAGACATGACTCAAGGTGCCCACACAATTATGCAACTTCTTGGAGAGAGAAGTCACATAAGAATTCCCTTGAACCGTCCAGGAGCGTCCCTGGAAGCAGAACTGCATGTGACATAATGCATGTGGTCCTTTTGCATGCAATACTTTGTATGGAAC
Organism: Crinia signifera; assembly: GCF_055691185.1. Lineage (NCBI taxonomy): Eukaryota > Metazoa > Chordata > Amphibia > Anura > Myobatrachidae > Crinia > Crinia signifera. Next base: position 34,026,486 of record NC_139224.1, on the reverse strand, counting down.
CCCATTCACCGCTGCTGTACCTTACGTGCAGCAGGTCCAATATCTCCAACTCTAAACCAGTGCCCACGGAAACGCACATTTGATCGGAATCGGAGACAAAACACATGCAATATGACACTTTTCATCCAAATTCTTGTCCCGGTCCGTCGGATTTGTATGAAAAGAGGCCAAATCGCTGAAGTGTTTGTGCACCTCTTCAGACACATATGCAATTCAGATTCCTCAGACTTGGCAGAGATTTGGGATTTACAGTGCATCCTCCGCTCTCAGATAAAGTGCCAGAAGGCATTCAATTAGAGACAAGTGACCAATCCGCAACAACATGGACCAATATAGCTTACCACAGATTTCGCCTTGCACTCTCCATTTGAATGTGCAAGCGTAGCGTCCATTAAATGTACTGCATAGATCATTTAGTTTTCAGCAAAGCAGAAAAGAAGATGCCCGTTTGAACTGATTAAACAGGAAAGTCTTGAGTCAGAAGGTTTCTAGCGTGGGGACCTCTTGTGTGGGGAAAAGAGTCGGAGTCACATGGCTAAAAGGTTCAGATGAATTACTGGAGGTTCTAGGTATTGCTAAAAGATCTTCATCAATAGATTGCAGTAATTGAGCGGGGCAGTATGGAATCAGAATTTGCTTCTGGTACCTTGGACCCTTGTCATATAGATCTTTGAAAGTCACTATGTTAATCTTGAACTAAGAGACTTTATTGTCAACTGTCAAAAACAGTCCCAATGCTCTCTGTGAGTTTGTCTCAGAAAGAACACCCTTTGGCTGGTATACATTCCTGAATGGCCTACTGCCACCTGTTAAGGGTGACCCTTCTAAGGTATGGGTTTCAGGTTTTTTGGAACAACTTTGGCATAAGCCTCCTAATCCCAGGCCTTCTATTTCCTCCAACAAACAGAAAATGTCACAAGGCATACCTGTGGATGGGATTCCAGCAGTCACTATACAGACCCTGGAATCCTGAATCACAAGCAGAAGACAGGCGCTGGAATCTCGACATCTACAGTTGTGCTCATAAGTTTACATACCCTCACAGAATTGGTGATTTTCTGGACATTTGTCAGAGAATATGAATGATAACTCACAAACTTTTCTTTCACTCATGGTTAGTGGTTGGGTGAAGCCATTTATTATCAAACAGTTGTGTTTACTCTTTTTAAATCATAATGACAACAGAAACTACCCAAATGACCATGATTAAAAGTTTTCATACCCCAGTTCTTAATACCGTGTATTGCCCTCTTCAACATCAATGACAGTTTGAAGTCTTTTGTGGTAGTTGTAGATGAGGCTCTTTATTTTCTCAGATGGTAAAGCTGCCCATTCTTCTTGGCAAAAAGCCTCCAGTTCCTGTAAATTCTTGGGCTGTCTTGCATGAACTGCATCTCTGAGATCTCCCCAGAGTGGCTCAATGATATTGAGGTCAGGAGACTGAGATGGCCACTCCAGAACCTTCACTTTATGCTGCTGTAGCCAATGACAGGTCGACTTGGCCTTGTGTTTTGGATCATTGTCATGCTGGAACGTCCAAGTTCATCCCATGTGCAGCTTCTGGGCTGATGACTTCAAATTTTTCTCGAGTATTTTCTGATAACATGCTGCATTCATGTTGCCATCAATTTTTACTAAGTTCCCAGTGCCTTTGTAGCTCACACATCACCAAAACATCAGCAATCCATCTCCGTGTTTCAAAGCAGGAATGGTGTACCTTTCATAGGCCTTGTTGACTTCTCTCCAAATATAACGTTTATGGTTGTGGCTAAAAAGTAAAATTTTGGTCTCATCACTCCAAATGACTTTGTTCCAGAAGTTTTGAGGCTTGTCTCTGTGCTGTTTGGAGTATTGTAAGCAGGATGCTTTGTGGCATTTGCGTAGTAATGGCTTTCTTCTGGCGACTCAACCTTGCAGCCCATTTTTCTTCAAATGCCTCCTTATTGTGCATCTTGAAACAACCACACCACTTTTTTTCAGAGAGTCCTGTATTACAGCTGTAGTTATTTGTGGAGTTTTATTTATATGCCGAACAATTTTCCTGGAAGTTGTGGCTGAAATTTTTGTTTCCACAGAATCCATCATTTTCCACTTCTTATTTAGAGTTTGAACACTGCAGATTGGCATTCTCAATTGCTTGGATATCTTTTTATATCACTTTCCTGTTTTATACAGTTCAATTACCTTTTACCTCAGATCCTTTGACAAATCTTTTGCTTTTCCCATGACTCAGAACCAGACACGTCAGTGCAGCACTGGATGAAAGATGCAAGGGTCTTTCAGGAGTCCACACTCTGATTACAAGCAAACAGATCACAGATGAGGATGGTTACCTTTAGTAGCCATTCAACCCTGTTTGTGTCAACTTGTGTGCATGTTATCAGGCCAAAATCTCCAGGGTATGTAAACTTTTGATCAGGGTCATTTGGGTAGTTTCTGTTATTATCATGATTTAAAAAGAGTAAACACAGTTGTTTGACAATAAATGGCTTCACACAGGTGTGGTATGGGGCTCCGACAGTGAGGATCCCGACAGTCAGTATCCCAACGTTGGGATCCCAACTGCCGGTGCTCCGCTAGGGGGTCGATTGCAAAGTAGCTCCTTGTGGTCTCGCTGCGCTCGCAATGCTGCATTTCTGGTGGCTCACTATGCTCGCCACAGGTTATATTCTCCCTCTATGGGGGTCATGGACCCCCACAAGGGAGAATAGCCCCTGTGAGTCGAGATCCCCCGTCGGAGCACCGGCAGTCGGAAGACTAATTGAAAATAGCGGCGGACTCCGTCTCCGGCCAGGAAATGGGAAGCGGGGAGTGGATGAGCGGGGCGAGGAAGCCGGCCGCAGAGTACACTGCTCCGGCACCCTGTGATATTTCGGCGTCCGGAGCGCGTGCTTCACCCTAGCTATGCCACTGCATGTATGTGCTGTCTGTTGACTACACATGTGATGTGATGACCTTGTGCAGTAACTTGCTGGGGTCCTGTAACTATTTTTATTGTCTGATGGGGTCCCAGAGCAAACTAGTTTGAGGACTCCTGGTTTAGAGTTTAACTTTTCCAGTTTAGTTGTGTTCCTTAAAGGAGGGAAGATTTATTATCCCTAATTGGTCATGTTCTGGGATATCTAAGGTTATTATTCCATTATTATTAAACTATTGGCATATAATACACTTTTTCTAACCTCAGGTTCCTAATAATTTCAAATTAATGTTGGTTTTAAGTTGCAACTGGATCCTATTCTAAGTGTGACAAGAACACTGGAATAGTGTTTGAGGGCAGGTATATTTGTCCTAGGTTCTGGTCTTACACCTTTTAGAAACAGGAAAACTTCCATGAGAATGTTTCTTTTTCGTTAAAGCTGAGTAAAGGCCCAGCTCTGGTGTTTGGCCTCACAGAGGGCTAATCAGCACTTCAGCATAATCTCTGTGAGAGGAACAAGCTTTCTTTTTTTTGTGCAATCAATTTTTATTAAAGAAAATCACAATACATCTCAGAAATAAAACAATGTAATGTAATGCACTCAAGTGAACAATACAGACAAATACAGGCGTAGGGTGCTGAGTCCGTCTTTCAGGGTATGATGTGGAAGTATTCAACAATCAAACATTGACAATGTAATTAGTACCCATAATAAGATGTACCGGTTATAAAAGGAAGTAGAGTGTCAAAAAGAAAGTAAAGAATAGAGGGGAGGGGAGGGGGGGAAGGAGGGAGGAGATTTGTACCCAGGGATCTCTACGACCCAGCGACCTGTCTCATGTGATGAGAGTAATCTGATGATTCTTTATAGGTGAGCCAGCTCAACCAAGTAGCTGTAAAGGTCTGGGGAGAACCTTTCAGAAAGGATGACAGATCTTCCATGGACATATATAAGTCTATTCTGCGGAACCAGTGCGTGATGGGAGGGGCCCTGTTAGTTCTCCAATGACAGGGAATGACTGCCCTAGCCGCATTCATTAGGTGTCTAATTAGAGATTTCTTGTATCGGGAGATGGGCATATCCATAAGATTAAGCAACCAGAATTCAGGAGTAAATGGAAGAGAGGAATTGATTATCTTTTCTGAGACGGTATGAATCTGGTGCCAATAGTCTTGGATAACTGGGCAGGCCCACCAGATATGTAGGGGAGTGCCGATATGTTGGTTGCATCTCCAGCAGAGGTCGGGTAGGGCGCTGTTCATTTTGTGTAGTATGGAGGGGCATCTATACCATCGAGATAGTATCTTATATTGGGTTTCTAGAGTTTGGATTGAAGAGGAGGATGCAAAAACAAATTGAAATATTTGACTCCATTGATCTCCCGACAGATCCTGACCCAGCTCCTTGTGCCACGCCCTCGTGTATGCAGGCGTTGGGTCTGGTAGGTTACTAAGGCATACTTGGTAAAATTTAGAAATCAGGTGGTTCGGGGCCTCCTTAGAGAGTATTAGCGACTCAAAGGGGGTTGGATCCCAGCCTTGATTTCGTTTCGGAAGGGAGGAGACATAATGTCTAATCTGGAGGTAGAACCAAAAGAGGCCCGTCGGGAGACCAATATCTTTATGCAATTCCTCAAAGGAGCGTAGGCCAGATCTATCCACCAATTGTCCCAGGTGTGACACTTCCACTGAAAAGCGACTATAGAGATTTCGTAATTCAAATCCTGGAGGGAATTCAGGATTATTAATAAGCGGAGTAAGGAGCGTCACACCCGGGTCAAAATAGCGCAGGGATCTGTATCTACACCAACAAGAAAGTGTTGGGGTCAGGGTGGGATGTCTCACCACAGGGATCTTCCGGAGCCATGGGATTACCTTTGGGGACATTCCCACCGAGTGACCTTCGATAGCCGGCCACTGTTTAGATGGTGTAGGCCTAGACATTTCTACAATTCTGGTGATGTGGACCGAGTGGTAATAGCTGAGGAAGTGGGGGAGCTGCAGGCCACCTCTTTCACGGCTTTGGACAAGGACTTTTTGAGCAATCCTAGGTCTGCGATTCGCCCAGATAAATTTACTCACTATATTTTGTAATTCTTTGAAGAAAGAGGGGGGTATTACGATTGGGAGGGCTTAGAGCAAGAATAATATTTTAGGGAGGATGTTCATTTTAATCGTGTTAATTCTACCCAACCAGGATAATTTAAGTATGGACCAATTTGAAATAGACGTTTTTTAAGCTGGCAAGCAGAGGCACAAAGTTAAGTTGGTAAAGATTTGAGTTATCTCTGGACAACAGGACCCCTAAATATTTGATGTATGTTGGGTGCCAGTGGAAGGGAAAGGCCTTTTTAAGACCTTCAACTGTACCCCTTGGGGCAGATATATTCAGAGCTACAGACTTGGCAAAATTGATTTTAAAGTTAGTTAAACGTGCAAATTTCTCGAATTCCGACATCAGAGACGGTAGCGATGTGGTTGGACTCGAGATGGTTGCCAATAGGTCATCTGCACATAACGCCAATTTATGCTCGTGTCTGCCGACCTGAATACCTTTGATGTTATCATTCATCCGTATCGCACGCGCCAGGGCCTCCATACATAACACAAAGATCAGAGGAGATAAGGGGCAGCCCTGGCGGGTGCCATTTCGAATCTCAACAGAGTTTGAAAGGGCTCCATTAACCCGAATTCGGGCCGTGGGGGTACTGTATAAGGCCAAAATACGGTGGAGACATTTCGGGCCTAATCCTATGTGTTCCAGAAGGGTCTCCATGAAGGTCCAGTCTATCCTATCGAATGCCTTCTCCGCGTCGGTGGACAGGAGGACCACATGGGCCTCTCCGAGCTTCGCAAAGTGTATCAAATCTATCACCTTAGTCGTATTGTCTTTTGCTTCCCTACCAGTGACAAAGCCCACCTGGTCCCCATGTACCACCCCCGGGAGAAGAGGTCCAAACCTTAAGGCAAGAAGTTTAGCAAATAATTTTAGGTCTGTATTTAAAAGTCAGATAGGCCTGTAACTCGAGCACTGAGCCGGGTCCTTTCCCTCTTTTGGGATAATAGAGATATGGGCCTCTAGACTTTGTGGGGAGAAGATCCTCTCCTTTGAGATGGCATTACATGCCTTCAGGAAGAGGGGCATTAGTGTCGTGCCGAAGGATTTGTAGTAAATTATCGGGAAACCATCTTGGCCTGGGCTTTTTCCAGAGGGGGTATTGGACAGAGCTTGCTCCAGTTCCTCTATAGTAAACGGCTTCTCTAGTAAGGACAGGTCTGTCTCCGAGAGTTTAGGAAATCGCACTGCTGTTAGATATTTGTTGATCTCCTGTTTAAGTAATTTTTTTTCCGATGGGGAGGGATCATCTCTCAAATTATACAACCGAGTGTAATACTCTTCAAAAGCTTTTGCTATCTGGGTGAAGGTATGGACCCGTCTCCCTTCCGCGTCAGTCACATTCTGAACATAAGCCTGTGCTCTTTGGGCTCTTAGGGCCCTTGCTAACATGGAACTGGGTTTGTTACCCCAGAGATAATATTTGTGTCTACACTTGCGCAGCTCAAGTTTGGTTCTATCTCGCAATAACTGATTGAGCGTCGCTCTGGTCTCCGTTAATTCTCTTAGCGTGTCTGGGGAGAGTGTAGATTTATGGGAAGTCTCCAACGATTTTATCTGTTCAATTAGTTTCACCTTCCTTGCTTCCCTCTCTTTCTTCATTAAAGATCCCAGCTGTATACACTTTCCCCTTAGTACGCATTTATGAGCTTCCCATACCGATATTGGAGAAGCTAGGTTATTATCGTTATTGGAGATATATTCTGAAATTGCTGTGGCCAATTCTTTTTTTAATCTAATGTCAGAAAGAAGGAGCTCATTAAACCGCCAGGACCAGGGGCGGGGGGAGGGGGATGGTACTTTCATTGTGATGTAGACAGGGGCATGAACAGACCAGGTAATCTGACCAATTTCGTTATGTATAAAGTGTTGGAGAAACTGGTGATCTACCAAAAAATAATCTAAGCGAGAGTACACTGAGTGGGGGGACGAGAAAAATGTGTAGTCCCTAACTGAGGGGTTAAAGATCCTCCACGCGTCTATCAGTTGATGATCATGTAACAGTTGCTTAATTTTACGGTGGTCACGCACACGAGGGGAACTTGGGGTTGGGTTGCAGTCCAGCTGAGGATCTAAGGACCAGTTAAAATCTCCACCAATTACGAGGCAACCTTCCCTGAATGGCTCTATAAGCCGCAAGACTCTACCAAAGAATTGCCTCTGCCTTGTATTAGGAAAGTAAACATTAACAAATGTGTATTTTTGTGAAGATATTGTGCATTTCAATACCTGGCAACGTCCCTCTACCAGGGTATGGTGTGAGATGTCAATAGGTCGTATCCTGCGAGACAGCAACAGAGAAACCCCAAGGGATTTTCCCAGTGCATTACTGCTAGAGTATGCTAGAGGGTAGTAATGGTTAGTCAACCTAGGAGAAGCACCTAGCTTGAAATGTGTTTCTTGTAGAAAAGCCACATCAATCTTTCTAGACCTAAGGTCTCTAATTAAAGTGGACCTTTTCTCTGGCACATTAAGCCCTTTCACATTCAGGGAGCAAAAGTTGAGTGACATTGTATTAGATTGCGGCATGTCAGGGTTGTCTAGCACGGAGTTTCAGATACCATGTCCATACCCATTCCAGGTGCTTGGAGGTAGAGTGGTCCCTGGGTAAAGGGAGGGGAGAGGCGGAGAGAGGGGGGGTAAAGGGGAGGAAGTAAGTAAAAAGAGAAACATTTGAAAAAATTAGAAATTTACAAATTCTTAACAAGAAAAAGACAAAACCACTGTTGGAGCTAGCGATGCTACCGTTGGGCATCACAGTCCAAGGAGAGTGTGGTTTACCCAAACTGGGGTAAGTGGTCGCAGTCCCCACCAGGCGCGAGGTAAGGCTAAGACCAAAACATAAAACTAGAACTGTTTCAAACAATTTAAGTTATGTAACATTACTGAAACACTGGATATGCTAACTAACTAAGGGCTATCCATGTCTGGTAAGTGTAATTTCCCACAAGAAGGGGGAGATCACTGGGGGAGGCTTCATCAATCACTGTTCCCATGTAAGTTGAGGGTTATCGGCTCGATCAGAGCATTGCATGAGTATGTGAGGGAAGCGGGTGGTGTTAAATAAGGTGGAATCCGTCTACTCCGGGGTTAGTGGGACCGGAGATGGAACTACACTTTTACTACTGCTAGGAACCCTGTCAATACGGGAACCGCTCACATACCCATGGGGAGGGGTTAGACCTAGATGTTGAGATTTGGGGTGATTTTAGTTATTTATTTAAATCAATCAAAACATCGGGGGTTTAATTATACTCTTCCCCACTCCCCTAATACTTCCCATGGGTGTTTGGACAGGGCCAAGGTATCCAGGCATCAACTTTACCAAAGGAGGTCGGGGACACCTATCAATAGACAGAGCTTTTAACTAAAAACAAAACATTTAGATGAGTTCAACAAACCCTCCCTCTTTAGTTGATAATCAGTGCCTCAGGGAGGAGCCAGGTTCGATACCCTGTCAGGTCTGGCCGCCACGGATGGAGTAGCTGCACTGGAGTTCTTTCCCACCGTCTGCCAACGCGGGTGACCGGACGGGGGGCAAGGAGGATCCAGCCGTTTTGTTAGGTGTACCCACTCAGCGAGGTGCGGTCTGGAGATGTCTAGAGCTCTACAGAATGAGTCCAAATCTTCCGGGGCATGTAGGGTCACCAGTTTGCCTTCATGGGACGCCTGAATACTTAATGGGAAGCCCCAGCGAAATCTGATGTTCTTCTGCTTAAGTAGGTCAGTAAGGGGTTTGAGAAGGCGTCTCTGTTGGAGGGTGCTCCATGAAAGGTCTGGGAATATTTGGATTCTGTCGCCTTTAAATTCAATGGATTCTAATTTTCGAGCCTTGTTTAAGATATCTTCTCTCACTCTGTGATAGTGAAGGCGGCAGATGACATCTCTAGGTTTATCCGCTTGCAGCCCACGGGGTCTCAGGGCTCTATGGGCTCGATCAAAAACAATAGAGTTGTCTGGTCCGGCTTCGGTTATCTCGTTGAAGATTTTTGTGAGCGCGTCTACAATGCCTGGGCCTTGAATATCTTCTGTCAGACCTTTTATCCGCAGATTATTTCTCCTCCCCCTGTTATCGATATCATCTAAACGGCGTTGGAGAGTAACCAGTTCTTGGGCATGTATGGCGGCAGTTTCGTAGAGTTTGTCCTGATAATTGACGATGTCTTCGGTTTGATCTTCCAATTCTGAGACTCGTTGCGTCGCCTGACTCAGATCAGATTGGATTGTCGAAATTTCCACTTTAATTGTTTCGCGTAATGACTGTTCCAAGTCAAGAAAGTCTTTTTTGGATGGGAGGTCTGCTTTGGTAGGTAGGGTACGGAGGTATGTCAGGACTTCTGTCAGTGTGACCTCTGAGTTCTGCGAGATGGAGGGGTTCGGTAGGGAATCCATCTGGAGGGGGTCTTGTGGCGATTCTGAGCGGGCTGGAGGCGATTGAGTCTCGTCGGCACTAGTCCCGGGACCCTGAGTGAGATACCGGAAGATATTGGGTTTAGCTTGACTGTCGCTCGGGTTTTTAGACACCGGCGTCTGGAGGCCTTTCTTGGTCTTCCCCATAGGTAGACGGGCTATTAATAGAAGGTAGGTATATGAACAGCCTTAGTGCAGTGTTGTGTCATTGGAAGAGTTGAAAGGTATATTCAGCCTGGTGGTAAACTAGCGACTGCACCACCCCATATTGTGCGGGTGTTTAGGGGGTCATGGCCCGTGGATCACTGTTTTTGTCAGGCCATTATTGCTGGAGTGGCCTGTCAACGATGGACAGGAAGATCCTCATGGAGAAGCTCCTATGAAGTATAACTGTGGAAGTGAGGGTCTTTTAAGAGGTATCCTCCTCGTAAAGAAGAATTATCCAATATGCAACTGGTCTGCAAGCTAAGTCAAAGCAATGGAGTATAGGATGGATTAAAGTAGGAATATTACAGCTGGGTGCTGAATTCTTTTTCACCACTAGGTGGCGATCCCGGATAGCAAAAGAGATAGGGATATGTATGAAGTCCAAGCAGAATGACCACCTTTTACACTCTCCTATTTTAGCAACCCAAGTTCCTAAATTGTGATTCTCCTGCTTACAGGTGAAGGTTCTTAGCCTCAGGTGATAAGATCCCTGTGTCTGTAAGGTTACTTCTCCTTATGTTTGCAGGAGTTCTGTTTCTTCACAGTGCTCCAATCCACCCACTGCCTTCCACTAAGCCAGGGAAACACCTAGGAGAGTCCACCAGGCTCCTGCAGGGTATTCAGTCCAAGCCTCCTATTTTTACTTCAGGCAGCTTTTAGAGAGCTCTCCAGGGCCCCCCCTGGAGAAGGGGTGTCCGGCACACTGTGTCAGTTCACCCCCCCTCCTGTCTCCTCAGTGCAGCAGCCCCTGCGTCTCTGGCCGTTTCCAAGATGGCCGCCGCCGGAGGGGAAGGAGAGAGACTCCAGGAGCTCCACACCTCCCGCGGGACGCCAAGCGTGCTGTGTCAGGGGGGGGAACACTCGGTCAGGCAGGGGAGGACAGCGCTTACCTCCCAGTGTTTAATGGCGCTTCCGGAGGCCGGGATTCGCCGCGAATGGACTCTGGAGCTCAGGCGCCGGGTAAGTGCAAAAATTGAGGCCGCGGCTTCACCTGGGGGGACAGGCCGCAACCCGCAGGGCAGGATCTCTCCTACCCCCGGCTCCGCAGCTCCGTCGACCCCCGACCGGAGAGTCACCACAGGGCAGGGAGGGGTGCCACAAGGCAGCAGGAGACCTACTTCGGTTGGGCAACTTTATTTTAGGGCAAATGTGTGCAGGAGCTCTGCCAGGAAACGTCCCGTCTCCTTCACCACCAGGCCACGCCCCCAGGAACAAGCTTTCTGATGCAAGTAAGCCAGGGCTGGGCAACACCGGCCCTCCAAATGTTGATGAACTACACATCCCAGCATGCCTTGCATCAGTTTCAGCATGGCCACATAGCAAAACTAATGCAAAGCATCCTGGGATGTGTAGTTCATTAACATCTGGAGGATCGGTGTTGCCCAGCCCTGAAGTAAGCCATCCAGTAGTGACTGGAAAACTTGGTGTTTTGTTTAGAGATAGTTAGGAATATCCTGTGTTTAGACAGGCAAAATATTTTCTTTTGTTGTTTACTTTTATTTTCTGCTGAATAAAACTGGTTGCGGCCAGTTGCACCCCAAAGACTGGACTTGTATGATTTCTTAGCTGCTGCTTGCTGCCTTCTACCCCAGGAAAAGGCATCCAGTTCCCCTACAGAGTAACATAAGATTCTTGATAGCTTAGTATATTTACCAATAGTCATGTGCTGGGACGCCTGAGATTATTGTTCGATTGGCACTTAATGAGCTTATTCTGACAACAGGTTTCTATTAATTTCATATGAATTTATGGTTTCAGGTTCAAACTGGGCCTTATCCTGAGATTTCTCAATAGCTTAGAAAATAAACCCCAAATAATAGTGTGGATATAGACTATTTGCCCTTTATAGGCCATCTTCTTTAATCATAATCACCCCAGAATTAAAGTCACCAAAATATTGTTCAAACCTCAATTGGCTAGAGGAGAGGAGATAGTGAGAGGAGGGTAGAATGAAGGGGCTTATAAGAGGGAAGAGGTGGGGAAGAGAAGAGAGGCAAGGAACAGGGCAGCCGAGAGGAATGCTGGGCCCCGGTAAAATTTTGGGGGTGTGGCCTATGTGTGGGACCACACCCCCAGAATGTTTAGAGGAGGGTGAAAGAAAACTCTAAAAACTCTAAACTCAGCAGCAGCACACACCTACAGCATGTGCTGTGCTGACAGTAGGCTCAGCATGAGCTCACACGCTGTCAGTGAGATGCTTATGTTGAGCCTGCTATCAGCACAGTACATGCTGTAGAAGTGTGTGCTGCTGTTGCTACCTGGGAGGGATGGAGGGGGAAGGGAGGGGTCGGACCATGGCCCCTCCAGCAAGCCTGGGTCCGAGTAATTAGTATCCGCTCCCCCCCCCCCCCCCCCCCCCCCCTTGGCTGCCCTGGCAAGGAACACTGACTTGAGGCGCTCTGAACGAACATAAACACCTACAATGCTATATAATGGGAGCTGTTGCAGGTGGACTAGACATCTCTAACCAAAGTAAATGGCCAAAACACATATTATATTACTAAAGTCAGCCCTGATAATCATTTCATTTCTAATCGCCCAATACCTGGCCTATGCCTCTAGATTACATCCATCAATGGCCTGGGTCACCTACAGTAATTGCCACTGCAAGATGGCCACAGAATAGTGGCAACCATTTTGCTAAAAACTGTGCAGGCCCCAAATTTATTACAATAAAATGCTGATTTAATATGTTTTTTCCTGTCTTTGCTGCCAGCCCTGCAGTGGTGCAACTGGAAGTCAGACATCGGTACAGTGCAATAATTCCTTCTACAGAAGCTCACTGGAAAAGACAGACAAGGTAACTACCAATATACAATTGTTTCTAATATTAATAATCTGGAATAAATTGATAATTTTTATAGTTTAGAGGGCGTTGTGTACAGGATCCTGATGGTCAGAATACAGACACATGTAGGTGAGTACTGTAACCCTAACCCTGCCCATCTCACAACCTAGCTCTACCTGTGCAGCCTAACCCAGTCCCTAACCATAATACGGTACTTGTTTCCTAGAATGGCGCCCACGATATTGATCTTAGGCATCGCAAGGAAAAAAATCGCGTCGACGCGATTACCGCAATTTTACAAAGGGAACAATGTTAAATGGCCCAATTGACCCGATTTCACATAGGGAACAATGTTAAATGGCCCACAGACCCCAAATAGCCACCCTGAAGTGTGCAATGGCCCCCCCAATTGTTAACGCCACCCAGTGGTGTAGTTAGGTGCCACGGCGCCCGGAGCAAGGGCATGATTTGCGCCCCTCCCCCAATATGTCATAGGTGAGGCTCCTGCGCAGTGAAAAGTTGGCACAGACCAACATTATACCACACACCGTAATGCCCATTGAACATTTTAGTGACCTTTGTAATTCCAATTACACATAAGCCCACACATGATGCCCATGACATACTATATAACACTCCGCAATGCCCATGACATACTATATAACACTCCCCAATGCCCATGACATACTATATAACACTCCGCAATGCCCATGACATACTATATAACACACCGCAATGCCCATGACATACTATATAACACTCCGCAATGCCCATTGCATACTATATAACACACCATAATGCCCATTACACATTTGACACATAAGTGCCACTTACCTAGATGCTCAATGCCAGGGGCTTCATGCTCAAAGCCAAGGGGCTTCATGCTCGATGCCAAGGGGGACTGAATTTGCTTGTTGCCCAGGGGTGCAGAACTGTGCAGCGGCCCGCTCCCGGCTGCTGTGCAGCAAGGTGGGAGGATGGGTGCAGCAGGGTGGAAGGGTCGGTGGGTGGGTGCAGCAGGCTGGGAGGGTTGGTTGGTGCCGCAGGGTGAGTGGGTGCAGCAGGGTGGGATGGTTGGTGGGTGCAGCAGGGTGGGTGGGTGGGTGTGTGCTTGCAGCAGGGTGGGTGGGTTAGTGCAGCAGGGTGGGTTTGTGCAACAGGGTGGGTGGGTGCAGCAGGGTGGGTGGGTTGGTGCCGCAGGGTGGGTGGGTGCAGCAGGGTGGGACGGTTGGTGGGTGGGTGCAGCAGGGTGGGTGGGTGTGTGCTTGCAGCAGGGTGGGTGGGTTTGTGCAGCAGGGTGGGTTTGTGCAGCAGGGTGGGTTTTTGCAGCAGGGTGGGTGGGTGGGTTTGTGCAGCCGGGTGGGTGGGTGGGTTTGTGCAGCATTTGGGTTTGTGCAGCAGGGTGGATGGGTGGTTGGGTTTGTGCAGCAGGGTGGGAGGGTGTCTGCTTGCAGCAGGGTGGGTGGGTTTGTGCAGCAGGGTGGGTTTGTGCAGCTGAGTGGGTCTGTGGTTGCAGCAGGGTGGGTGGGTTTGTGCAGCAGGGTGGGTGGGTGCGCGGGTGATGCAGGGTGGATGCAGCAGGGTGGGAGGGTGCACCTTACCTCACCCCTCCCCCTGCTGTGCTGTGCTGCGCTGCGTCGCGTCCACCCCTCCCTCCCCTCCTCCTGGCTCCCCGCTCCCTGCTGTGTCCGGGAGAAACTGCAGTGCTGCTATGTAAAATTCATATCTCCCGCTGGACCGCTAGCCAATAGGCGCTCGCGGTCCAGCAGCCACCAGTTGATTGGCTTCTGTACCGCATGCGCCCATTGGCTAGCGGTCCAGCGTGCGGGAGACGTGTTGTGAATTTTACATAGCCGCAGCAGCAGCACGTCTCTCGCGGGGGAGCGGGCAGGGCAACGTTGGAGGCGGGCGGATGAGCTGGCGGTGCCGGCACAGCTCCGGGGCCAGGCTAGCTTCCTGTGCCTGGAGCGTGTGCTCCACCGGCTCCGGGCTCGCTACGCCTCTGACGCCACCCCACGATCAACATCAACCCGAAGCGTGGCGAACGCAGCGAGCCCGCAAGGGGCGGCGGTACGCGTCCTCCGACCTTTTCATACCCCCACTATCCACGTCGGCGTGGAGTTGAGAATAGAAAGTGTGGCGAGCGCAGTGAGCCACCGAGCCCTTCACAGCTATACGCGTCCCCTCGCGGGCTTCATAGGTATCCGCGTCCCCTCGCCACGCTTCGGGCTCGGTGGCTCGCTGTGCTCGCCACACTTTCTATTTTCAACTCCACGCCGATGTGGATAGTGGGGGTATGAAAAGGTCGGAGGACGCGTACCGCCGCCCCTTGCGGAATCGCTGCGCTCGCCACGCTTCGGGTTGACGTTGATCGTGGGGTGGCGTTAACAATTGGGGGGGCCATTTCACACTTCAGGGTGGCTATTTGGGGTCTGTGGGCCATTTAACATTGTTCCCTATGTGAAATCGGGTCAATTGGGCCTTTTAACATTGTTCCCTAAGTAAAATCGGTAATCGCGTCGGTCGCATCGCATGCGATTTTTTGGCCGCATGCGATGCGACCAACGCGATTTACATTGTACCATGCATTTCTATGTAAAATCGCGGACATCGCATTGGTCGCATCGCATGCCATTATAATGGCATGCGATGTACATGCGATTCCCATGATGGGTGCCGTTCTAGGAAACAAGTACCCATAATACTTACCAGTGGAATGTGTCAGGATTCCCCTGTTGGTAATGTGACCACCGTTGGGATGCCGACTATCCCTTTTGATGCACTAACAAAGTGCATTATCAGATTATAAGAAGATAAAAGGAACAATAACAGTTATTATATGTAAAAGTTTCCCTCCAGCTCATTCTCTGGGCAAGAAGAAATGCAGTAAAAACACATTTCCAAATGTACTAAAGCTCCTTCAGCTCCGATATGGAGCATGATGCCAGCTGTAGCAAGCTCCTGCTACCAGTGATCATAAGGGGGTTAAAAATGGGAGCGCGCACCCGGCGATTTATCGCCGATGCACACTCCAATCACTGGCAATATGGTCGCTCAGCGACCACATTGCCAGCGATTTTTGCCCAAGTTTACACAGTTTTATTTCTACATATCAGCATAACAACAAAGATTACTAAATACCTGGCATCCTACTTGCCTACTCTCTCAGAACATCTGGGAGACTCGCGAGACTCGGGTGGCTAAATCTCCCTGCTTTGCAATGCTAGGAATAGTGACATTGTATAATCTTAAGTATTTAAAAAAATAATAATAATAGTTAAAGCACGCAATCAAAAATAACATCTGCCCAAGAGATGTAGAGAGCAACTATTGGCCACAACAGTACATTCACAATCAGCCTATTACAAGCAATGCACTAGTGCTGGTTACTATTATCACCATAGGTGTATTTGCGCCTGACCTGACCATCAGCACCTAATACACCTTTCTGAGACATATATGCATTTAGCTGCAATTTTGCATGTGTTCACAGTTACACAAACATGCCTTTACTGTGCCTGCATTCATTCATTCATTCATTCATTCATTCATCTATTTACTTCTGCAGGTGCAGGGGGCTTGTCTTAAGAGCCACAATGACTTATGTTCACACTTACCTACCTGACCCTCACCATGAGGGAGAACATGCTCTGTTCCTGGACTTCCCTGGTAATGTAGGCTACCCATCACCTGTGGGGAGCTAGGTAATTGATAAGAAAGGCGTTTCACCACAGGTGATGGCAATCATACATTACCAGGGATGTCCAGGAACAGAGCATGTTCTCCCTCATGGAGAGGGTCAGGTAGGCAAGTATGCTTATTGGGGTGATTCTCTAAACTAAAAATGCGGTAAAAACCCCGTTATTGGAGTTTTTACCGCATTTTGGGATGCTCTAAGCATCCCCCGCCAGGTTAGCGCGACGGGGGCTTCACCATAAAAATCTGGCTATGCCCCATAGAAGCCTATGAGCTTCTACCGCGACCCGCCGCCACCCCGCAACGACCCCCTCACCTGTGTTCAGGCAGCACAGAGCTGTACTGCCTGAACCTGTGACCTCCTCCCTGCGCTATGATCCTCTTCCGGGTGCAGGGAGGAGGAGAGCCCGGCGCAGCAGCAGCGCCGGGTAAGGGAGGGAGGGGGGAGCCGCCGGGTCCCATTGGGACCCGCTGCCTCCCACCACAAAGGACAGCTCTTAACACAAGAGCTGTCCTTTGCAATAATTATTGCATATGCGATAATTATGTAAGTGATGGGGGGCGGAGCTGGGCTGCAGATGTTAGAACATCCCGCCCTATGTCTTAAGCTTTTTCTGCATACATAGTTTAATGTTTAGTTCTGCGATATGAAACATGACCAGTAGAGGTCAGCAGAGACCATTACATTTATATATAAGTCCCATATTTTAGAAAGCTTGGCCTGATTCAGATTTGCAAGCAAAGCAAAAAAGCAAGCAATTAGGTAAAGCCATGTTGCTCTGCCGATGGGGCAGATGTAACATGTGCAGACACATTTCGATTTGGGTGCGGTCTGTTCAAACTGAAATCTGAACTGCAGTGCAAAATTGAGGATGTCGGTACTTATGTAGTATCTGGGCGTCCGATTTTGTGATTGTATGCCTTACCTTAAAGGTGCCCATACACACGCAGATTTATCTTCAGATCTGTCTGGTTGGAACAAAGACATGGGTATGGATGAGAGCAAATTACAGTTGACCATTTGCTTGGAAATGCTGGAAAACTGACAAACTGTCATTCATCCATAACAATGTTTTTGTTCCAACCAGCCAGATCTGAAGATAAATCTTACTAGTGTATGGGCACCTTAAGGCATACAATCAGATGCGATGCGATGCGATTTTGCATAGGATTCAATGTTAAGAAGGTCCTGTTCATTTCCCCACTATCCAAGTGGGCATAGAGTTGATTTTATATAGCGTGGCGAGCGCAGCGAGCCACCGAGCCCGAAGCGTGGCGAGCGAAGCGTGCTCCGCGAGGGGACGCATATTTCTTAAAAAGTATTCTGTGTCCGCTCGCCACGCTTCGGGCTCGGTGGCGAGCGGGTTTATATCCAACTCCATGCCCACTTGGATAGTGGGGAAAGGAAAAGGACCCCTTTTTCCCATTGAATTCTATGTTAAAATGGACTCAGACCATTTTAACATTGAATCCTATGGAAAAATCTTGACCATCACATCGCATACGATTTGGTCGCATGCGATGCGATGCGATCCGATTTCTAAATCGGATGCCCAGATACTACATAAGTACCAGGATGTCTAACATCGGTCATTAGGTCATTACAGTCGTTAGGTCGACATAAAGAAAGGTCGACATGGAGTAGGTCGACATGCCGACACAAGCATTAGGTCGATGGTCAAAAGGTCGACATGGGGTTTTTCACTGTTTTTTGAGCTGACATATGCCGACAGGCGGTATTGCATAACCTGCCATCCACTAGGGCATGGTGGGAGAATAAAATAGTGTACCCGGAGCGTGTGAGCGACTGTGTCGACATTGGGGTAAACAAAAACAGTGAAAAAACCCATGTCGTCCTTTTGACCGTCGACCTTGCCCCTGTTGACCTAATGTTTGTGTCAACCTAATGACATGTCAACCTTTCTGCGTGTCAACCTAATGGTGTCAACCCAATGCTTGTCGACGTAATGATCCATACCTCTAACATATGCGGGCTACATGCAAAAGCAGATAGTATTTACCTTGTACAGAAACAATATAAATGTATTTGCTCCCCTTGCATTGCAACATAAGGGCCGATTCTGGTTCAAACGCAGTGAACCGAATTTCATGGGCGTCCCGATGGCAGGCCGATGGCTGTCGGGGGCGAGCGGCTGATATCACATGTCGTCCCGGTGGCTGCAAATATAAGTCAGTCTCAACTGACTTATATTTGTGAAGGCAGGAGAGATAATTCTAGGAGGGCAGCGCTCTACTGTGGGTACTGATAGCCAATGATACACAAATAGGATATGTTTTACCCGGTGTAGATCTCAGGACGCTTCTTTTCCACAGTTATTTCGTATGATCACATGTAAATAATCCACTTTCTTCCTTTTTTGTCCATTTTATTTACATGTGATCATACGAAATAACTGTGGAAAAGAAGCGGTCTGAGATCTACACGGGTAAAACATATCCTATTTGTGTATCATTGGCTATCAGTACCCACAGTAGAGCGCTGCCCTCCTAAAATTATTTTTGTATATGCCTTGTTCTGACCAGGTTGATAACTCCTGGTAAAGGAGGTGAGCTGCACTTGTGATTGCGCACAAGAAATCCAATCCATTTACAGGAGAGATCATTTGATGTTCGCCGACCATCGAATGATTTCTCCTGCTGTTGGCACATGTGAGGGGATGAGTCTTCCTAACACATCCTCTAGCATGGTTACGAGGGGATACGGTGGCAGGCGGGCGTGTATTCGGTGGCGGGGCGGCGTTACAGGGACTAGGTAAACTGCAAGCTTTGCATCTTACCGAGTCCGAATGACCCCCATAGTGTGTTCCACACACAGTTACCTGCTTTTTTGCTTTACTGAATCTGGCACATTGGCGTTTTGCTTTCAGCCTGTAGGGACTCAGGGGCAGACGTACGACTGAGAATAAACACATTATTAATTATTATTATTATTATTAGCCAAAATGCACCCCTTTTGTGCTGCTCATGAACACAAAAAAGATTTCTGCATTTTTCCTATGCAAATTTTAAAGAAGTATCCGGTAAGACCAGATGCTGGAGATGGCATGGAAATGTTGGCTGTATACCTTAAGGGTGCGGTCAGGGCTGTTTTTGTCAGAAAATAGGTTCAGGAACTGTGGGCGATGCAGAAGTCAGAGGTGATGTGGGAGGAGCAACCAAAGGGGGTGCATCAATTGGTGCATAAACTTATTTTTAACACATAATGCCCTCAACAGTGCCATATGTAATCCACAAAAAATTCGGAGTGTGCGCAAGCATACATGGCCAATAAAGTTGATTCTATTCTATTCTATATGTACACAATGCCCCCCCCCCCCCCCAAAATTCTATGTTTCTAAGTGTCAAATATACACATGCCACCAGCAGTGCCAGTTACACAATGCCCCCCAGCCAGTGGCACAAGTCTAAAAAAATACTTAGTGGGGTGTGATCACATGCCTCATGGGGCTTGGCCAATGAAAATAGGGGCGGGATACACATATGACCCCAATAGTGCAGTGTCAGATACACATATGCTCCCAATAGTGCCAGATACACCTATGCCTCCACGGTGCCAGATACACATATGCCCCCACGGTGCCAGATACACATATGCCCCCACGGTGCCAGATACACATATGCCCCCACGGTGCCAGGTATACCCCCACAGTGCCTTATATGCCCCTACAGTGCCAGATATATCCCTACACTGACAGATATGCCCCCACAGTGCCAGAAATGCCCCACGGTGCCAGAATTTCCCACCAGCAGTGTAACTCACCGTTGCTGCTACTGCCACAGTCTGCTGCAACTCACTGTTGTTGCTGCTGCTGCTGTTGGGGAGAGGAGAACACAGCACGCGCCTCTCCTGCTCTCACCCCAGTCCGGTGTCCTCCTGGCAGCCAGGATTGGCTAACGGCCCAGCCACATTTTAAATGGCCAGCTGGATTCACATAGCCCCCTCAATGGCCAGCTGGATTCACATGGATTGAGTGCCCCCTCAAGGGGGCACTGTGCAAAATTCTATTACCAACTATAATCTCCCTGAAACTAGTTTTCAAAAGTAGGTAAGTATAACAGGGACACAGTGAGGGAAAGGAGAGATGTGCAATGCGCTCTCCTCCCCTCCAAGGAAGCAGCGGTGGAGGAGACCGACAGCAATGCAGGCTGCAAAGGTCCTGGGAATGCCGTTCCTGATGATGTCACTTTTTAAAAGAGCTTCAGGAACAGCATTCGGGCCCAAAAATAGCCCTGGGCGCGGTCACACAAATGTATCCATAAAAACCTGTTAGGAGATAACTTCACAGTACTTGACCTCTAGTCTAGAGCACAATATGAACGTATGATAATGCCGATAAATGGATGATTCTTATTGGCTGGTTGCATCTACATACCATTGAAAGTATTACTAATATTAGTGTGGCTGCTGCAATCTATTTCCATTTTATATTATACAAATATTTGTGTCTATACAACATAAACCTAATTAGTCATTTAAGGTTGCATTTGCACCTACTATATATATTTTTTGACATGGTGTGACTGATAATTATTTGAGGCACATAGGCATGTGTTACTGGGTTGATTCATTGACTTTCTTTTGTCTCCAGGTATCACCCCAGCACACTCGGGCACGGCTGGTTAAAGCTCTTTATGACTTCAAAGCCTTGGAACCAGATGAACTCAGTTTCCATGTCGGTGACATCATTGAAGTAATAGACAACTCTAATGACTCTTGGTGGCTGGGGAGGCTGGGAGAGTACACCGGGCTTTTTCCAACTAACTATGTAATGAGCATCAACCGGTGACAGGCGACATTTATACGGGGACTGAGAAATTCCTCCCAAAGAGAACCGAAGTAATGCCAGTTTGTTCAGAGTCTCACTGGTTAGTGCAGCAAAAGATGTACATTAACATATTGGGACAGCACCCGAGTTCCAGAGAAGTTTACGTGTGTTATGTATTGGGGAGGGGGAGGGGGGGGCTGTTGTAATTCTCTAGAATGTAAAGGTTTTAGTAACAAATATACAATGTAATTGTTATTTCCTCTTGCATTTTATTTAAAGATGTTCAACATAAAGGTTTGCTCAAAAAACATTTTTTACGATTTATTAATTTTATAATACAGATAAGACAAAAAAAGTAATGGGACAACCCATTTGGGTGATAGAATCAAGGTTTCAGTATAAACATAGTGAAACACTCTCATGGTGGACCACCCTTAGTCGATTCCACTGAGTTTGACGGCAGAAGATAGCAAGCGACCGCCAGAGAGGTATTACCAGGCAACGTCTGAGAAATCATCACACCTATCGAGAAATCGTTTAGTATCTTGGAAAATGGGGTTACCCCAAAACGTAGTTTATTAGGGGACTGTGTGTCGGATGTTTAACCTTTTTGTTGATTGCTACCGAAACATCATAAGTGTCCCCAAACAGAAAGTCCAACAGATCTGCCGAAGGTGTTGCTGAAGGAAGGGCATGAAGAAGTGCAGCCGGGGAGTAAGGAAATCTTGTGTGTATAAAAATCAGTACCTGTATACAAATATAGAATGTATCTAAAAACACTGATTGAGAAAATAACAAAATATTGGGAATACTTAGATCGCCATCTTTTCTACTAAGGTATAATTTAGTCCTTGCTATATGTGGCTTCCTACCTTGGCAAAGAAATAGGAAAAATGCATAGTATTTTAATGTCATGTTTTGAAATGTGGGTTGGAAGCATTGGAAAAAAAAGATATCTAAGGGAAAATAACAGATTTAAGGACAGAAGCTCCATCTGATAATGAGAGAGGCAAATATTTCCAAATGTCTAGTAAACGGAAAATCTTATTAATAACAGGAGCGACGTTAGCGCCATAGACATGGGACATATGGGCAGTAATAACAACCCCTAAAGGTGCCCATACACTGCCTGCGACGTCTCGATCCGATCCGTTGTGATGGATCGCATGCGTCCCTGCTTCCCGCCCGCCCCAGAACGGGTGGTCGGACGGTCAGCCAGTCAGACCACCTAGTCGGGTCCGATGCGCACGGGACCGCGAATCGAACCAGACTGCATGTCAGGGAGAGGCGATTTGGTCCGATTTAACAGGCCGATTGGTCGCAATCGGCCGAAATCGGACCAAATCGCCTCGATGTATGGGGGCCTTAAGAATTTAATGCTCTGAGCTGAAATCTCAAAATCAGCTGGGATAACCGAGGAGTATTGGAGACAGTAACAATCAATACCTCTGATTTATGAACATTGATCTTGTAATCAGCAAAGTACCAAAATTTGCCAAGGTATCTAAAATAGCAGGGACTGATAAGTTGGAGACAAACAATAGCATGACATCAACAAATAAACATATTTTTAATGTGGTTGAGTCAATGGAGATACCATGAATAAGTGGATTGGCCCGGATGTTACTCACCAATGGCTCAAGGGTGAGGAGGAACAGAAAGGGGGACAATGTGCACCCCTGGTGTGTACCTCTCTAGGATCAGGGAAGAAATATAGCCATTACTTTTTGGGTTAAGCGGGGAATGGTAAAGACACATAAAAGTAAACGATGAAGAGAAACCAAATTAATGTAAAGACTTATACAGCAGATCCCACGCGACCAGGTCCAACGCCTTTTCAGCATCAAGGGAATTGATAACATGATTACCTGAGCCACTTCCTAAATTTAACTTCTGAACTGCAGCCAATACTTTTAAGACATTAACCACAGAGTGCCTGCTAAAAATAGAACCAGTCGGTCATCCAAGGCCATCGTTATTAATATAAATTTCAATCGATCAGCGAGTATTTTACTTAATAGTTTATCATAGACATCGAGGAGGGCAATCGGACGATAAGATCCTGGCTCTACAGGGTGAGCGCTAAGTATATCCCCTCTTCCTCTCCTCAAGGTTACGGCCAGGTATTGGTAATACTCTAACAATAACCAAACTAAAATATAAGAGAATTTGTTGACCCTCGAATATTTTATTAAAGACATCCCGGAGAGTCTCAGCTATCTGTGGAGCAAGTATTTTATAGAATGCTCCAGAAAAGCCATCAGGATGTGTTGACTTTAATGGGTGCTAATATGTCTTCAGTGGAAATCGAGGCTAAGAGAGAATCCGCCTGATTGTCCGAAATATTGGGGACAAAGACCACCTTACAAAAAAGCCTTCTTCTTATTAGTGTCCATATAGTGTTGGGCATAGAGATCAGCATAGAAGGCACAGAACACTTCAAGGACTCCTTTTCCCTTGTGAACCCTGTTACCTGTACTAGTGTTTAATGACACAACTGGATTATGTGATCTAGCACCACAAAGAAAATTGGATTTGAGTGGGCAGCCTTATTACCGTGTGTATAAAAATGAATGTGGTGTTAGATGTATTCTAGTGTTAATCTAGAATCGCATTAAAGTGGGTCTTAGCATTAATATAAAATGCCTTATTAGTAGCTGTTGGAAACAAGTTAAAAGTAAAATGTGAAGGGGGGCGTGGCCACGGCGGCGTGTGAGTGAGGGAGGTAGTGTCGGCTCCCCTGGCTAGTCAGCTCCTTCCCCATGCCTAACGCCAAGTAAAGGTGGATAAAAATGCACAGATCCCGGCAGCAGTACGAGTAAAGGACCGGTCGGGTGGCTCACCTCTAGTGGCGCTCCTTTCCTGAATAGGAGTCTGGTGTGCTGCGCTGTGTGTCCAGCGCTGTTTCCGGTGCCTGCAGCCTACACTGGGCGAGCAGCAGGAGAACGGCGAACAGACGTCATCAGCCAGGGGAACTCTGGTAGGCGGCAGAGGTGCCGGGGCACGTGCAGAGGAAGACGCCGCAGCTCTAGTCAGCGGGGAGAAGGCTGCTGGGCATTGGAGCCCGGCTATTGGAAAGCTGTGAGACGCGGTACGGAGGAGGCCACTGAGTGTTACTGCACCTGTTCCAGCGCTGA
Organism: Crinia signifera; assembly: GCF_055691185.1. Lineage (NCBI taxonomy): Eukaryota > Metazoa > Chordata > Amphibia > Anura > Myobatrachidae > Crinia > Crinia signifera. Next base: position 34,002,428 of record NC_139224.1, on the reverse strand, counting down.
ACTGCGAGGGGTAAGAAAGAGGGGCTGTGACTTTCCTGGCTGATGTGTGCAGATTCTACAGGCTAAGTGTTTGGGCAGCATGTGTTATTATAGCTAGTAAAATCAAGGGACATTGGACTGTAAACTAAGCTATTTACTAGCCCCAAATATAATTGTACCTTGAAATTGCAGCCTGTTACAAAATGGGCAAATCCAGCCAAACTGCAGCTGCAGCCCGACTGGAAAAATATGCACGTGTGCAAACACAAGCAGCGAACTCTCATGCTTCTTCCTCACAGCCGAATACCCCTCAGACTACTCCCTCTAAGAAACCCCCTGAACTCAACACAGTGCAAGCCACAGATGAAGTTACTTTACAACAGCTACTAGTGGCCATAAACACATGCGAATCAAACCTGACCGGCCAAATACACAAAGTTCAAGCTGATATTACACTTCTTCACGAGGATGTGAATAAAATTAAAGATAGAGTATTACAAGCAGAGAATCGTATCTCTGTGATCGAGGACGACGTCAACCCTCTAAAAGCCCATATAAAGTCACTAGCAGGACAGGTGTCTGAATTACGTCATAAGCTTTCAGACTTGGAAGGAAGAAACCGTCGAAATAATGTACGGTTCCTAGGATTTGAGGAAAGGGTAGAAGGCGACAGGCCAGATAAATTCCTAGAAGACTGGTTAACTTCCATATTCGGTAGGGATGTCTTCTCTGCCCAATTTGCCATCGAAAGAGCCCACCGTGTACCCTCAAGACCCCTTCCACCAGGTGGCCCTACCCGTACTTTAATTGCTAAATTGTTAAATGCAAGAGATCGGGACACTGTTCTGCGTCTAGCTAGACAAAAGCCAGATCTTGCTTATATGGGGAAAAAAATCTCCGCATTCCCGGACTATCCGTTAGAAATCCAGAAAGACAGATTAAAATTTAACGCAGTGAAAGCAAGGCTGAGAGAACTTGAATTGAAATACTCCATGATCTATCCTGCCAAACTTCGTGTTGAATTTAATGGATCTTCAAAGTTTTTTACATCATCTGATGATGCTGCTGCCTGGCTGGATGGGACTTTTCCTGGCAAAAAACAGCTGGCCGCAAAGTAGTTAACCAGCAAGGCTCACATATCTTTTTTTTTTCTTTTTAAGGCCTATTTGAGAGGAATTCTGATCAAACAAATCTTCTTCCTGAAAAGTCAACATCGGAAGAAAGCAATTGAAATGGAAACAAGGGTAACCAATCTGGAGAACACTTATCTAGTAACTAGAGCTGAAGAGGATCGACTGGCCTGGCAAGAATCCCAAAATTCTTGGCTAGAATATATCCAAGAAATAAATTACAGGAGGCTTAAGGCCGATGCCAATCAGCAGTTTGCCAACTTCGACAAAGTTGGTAAATCGCTAGCCTACTTGCTTAAGAGGGACAGACCCACTAACTCAGTTACAAGAATTATATCAGAATCAGAACTACCTCTGACGTCTACTCCTGACATCCTGGAAGAGTTCGCGGCCCATTTCAGTAAAGTATATACCTCTAATAACGTGACTGACATGGAAAAACTAGAGCAGTACTTTGCTGCATTAGAACTGCCTCAGCTCTCTCCCGAAGCACAGCAATTATTAGAGGCACCTGTGACTATAGAGGAACTGAATCAGGTTATCAGTTCCCTCCCGCTAGCTAAGGCCCCCGGTCCAGATGGCCTGCCGGGTGAATTGTATCAATGCTATAGGGAAGTGTTAGGACCACGCATTCTCCAGGTATGTCATGAGTTGGATAGCAATGAATCTTTACCCTTTTCGATGGCAGAGGCGACCATTATAGTTCTTCCCAAAAAGGACAAAGACCCCCTTAGGGTCGAGTCCTATAGACCAATTTCTTTATTAACAACGGACGTTAAAATCATAACCAAAGTAATGGCAAACAGATTAAGTAGAGTTATACAGGAAGTGGTTCATCAGGATCAAGCGGGGTTTATGAGGGGTAAAACCACCACGCATAATCTCCGCAGAATTTTTACTTATATTCAGATTATTAGAGCCGAAGGAAGAAGCTCGACTATAGCATCCTTTGACATAAATAAAGCCTTCGATACAGTGGATTGGGATTTTCTCTGGCATACTCTTAAGGCATTAGGATTTGGCACAGGGTTTATCAAGAGATTGAAGGCGCTGTACAGTCGCCCTAGAGCTAGTATGGCCATTAATGGGCAAATTTCTTCCTCGTTTTTTTTATCTCGGGGTACAAGACAGGGGTGTCCGCTATCCCCACTGGTGTTTGCGCTAGTAATCGAGCCCTTGGCCCAAGCTCTTAGAAATAGCCTGTGTTCTCGAGTAACAGGGCCAAAATCCAATATGAACACTATATTGCTCTACGCGGATGACCTGCTGGTGGGGGTGGAGGATTCGAAAAAAGATCTTCCTATTGTATTTCAACAGCTTGAACAGTTTGGGGAGCTCTCCGGTATGAAGGTCAACTGGGGGAAATCATATATTATGCCCTTAGGGCGAGTGGATTTGGAGGATTATTCTTCCTTAGCCAAACTTCCGGTAGTAGTAACCAAATTTAAATATTTGGGTATAACGGTGGCCAACGACCCCCAGGACTTTATAAGGGATAACATCCAGCCGGCCCTGGAAGAGTTGAGAAGGAAATTTAGAAATTGGGCTAAACTCCCTCTTTCAGTAATTGGGCGGGTAAACTTAATAAAAATGGTGGTCCTTCCTAAGCTATTATACATCTTACAACAAGCTCCTGTCTACATCAAGGACAATATTTTTAGAACCATCAATAGTACTCTATCAGCGTTTTTATGGAATAATAAAAGGCCTAGAATCAAATTGTCAACGTTGTGCCTAGATCGTAAACAGGGAGGTTTAGCATTGCCCAACTTCAAGAATTATTATATTGCATCTCAACTGGCTCATCTCAAATTATGGTTTGACCAGGGCACTCATACTCGAGAGCTAACCAGGCTAATTCACCTTATCGACCCCAGGATAACCCCACTGCAGTTGTTACTCAGCTACAAGATTCAGAGAGGTCTTCCACCGATTATTATACAGGCCCTTAACCCCTTCACGACATATGACGTATATATACGTCATATGTCCGTTGGGGGGGAATCAAGCCAGCTCACGGAGTGAGCTGGCTTGATAGAGAGCAGGTAATGGCTGTATATTACAGCCATGTCCCTGCTCTCGCGGCCACGAGCGGCGAGTTCGCCGATCGTGGCCGTTTAACCCTTTAAGCACCGCGGGCAAAGCGCCCGCAGTGCTTAAATAGCTGATCGGAGGGGGGGCGCCCCCCTCCGGCGCCGATCGGGGCCCCCCGCAGCGCGATCGGAGGGTGCCGATCGGTTGCCATGGTAGCCAGGGGTCTAATGTAGACCCCTGTGCTGTCCGTGTATGCATACCTATTACATCCTGCCTCAGGCAGGATGTAATAGAAAGTGCATAAAATCACTACGTTCAGCCATAGAGCTCTATGGCTGAACCTAGTACAGGCGATCGCGCCCCCTAGTGGTCAAGTACACTAGGGGGCCTTGTAGTAAAAGTAAAAAAAAAAAAAAAAAAAAGTTTAAAAATAAAAAAAAAATAAAAAAATATTAAAAGTTCAAATCACCCCCCTTTCCCCATTTCCCAAATAAAAATAAATAAAAAATAAAAAAAATAAACATATTTGGTATCGCCGCGTTCCTAAAAGTCCGATCTATAAAAATATAACATTAGTTATCCCGCACGGTTAAAGGCGTAAACGGAAAATAATCCCCAACGCCAAAACTACGTTTTTTGGTCGCATCGCGTACCCAAAAAAAAATAACTAAAAGAGATCAGAAAGTCGCCCATATCCCATAATGGTATTAATTAAAAAGTACACTTCAGCCCGCAAAAAATGAGCCCTCACCCAGGTCCGTAGGTGGAAAAATAAAAAAGTTATAAGCCGCAGAACATGGCGACGCAACGCAAATTAGAAAAACCGTAAAAGTTGCGATTTTTTTTTTTAGTGGTAAAACATAACGAAAACTATATAAGTTTGGTATCGCCAGAATCGTAACGACCCATAGAATAAAGATAACCCATCATTTTAAACGAACTATGAACTCCAAAAAAACCGTAACCAGCGCAAAATTGTGCAATGGCGGTTTTTTTTTTTTTTACCCCACATTGAATTATTTCCTGATTCCCCAGAATATTATACGGTACAGTAAATGGTACCATTACAAAGTACAACTTGTCCCGCAAAAAAAAAGCCCTCATGTGTCTATATAGCCGGAAAATTAAAAAAGTTACGCTTATTTGAACGCAAGGAGGAAAAAAAAAAAAAAATTACCTTAAAAGGCAATGTCGTGAAGGGGTTAAGATCTGGAAGATCACCTCAAAATTTGAAGAAGTAAAAGGGATAGATCCAGAGACCTCAATTTTCATGATAGATGCCCTGACGGAAGTCAACAAACAACAGGGGGGCAGATTATGGGTACAATACGGGTTGTGCTCTGTTGGGCAATTTTTCCAAGACAACGTGTTGAAGTCATTTGCCAATCTTCAGATCGAATATCAGTTACCACCTTTTATGTTTTACAGATACTTACAAGTCAGGAGCGCTTTAGTAAAATACCAAAAAGGTCAATCAGGTTGCTTGGAGGAGTTGCCAATTAAGAGCTTTCTATTGAGAATTCAAACACGACATTGTCTTGCAAAGATTTATGGGTACATATCTAGCTATTCTCAGGTTATGGGGCTAGAGCATCTGAAGGCAAAATGGACACTGGATATTCTCAACATTAGCGACCGCAGCTGGCAGCTGGCGGTGGCCTCCCCTGCAAATGCGTCAAATTCAATTAGAATACAACAAGTCCTCTATAATATACTGCACAGGACTTACATGACTCCTGTGAAATTGAAATTGATTGGGGGTTCCGCCACCGACTCCTGCCCCAAATGTGGGGAATCTGGTGCCTCATTTATACACCTTATTTGGTCCTGCCCGTTAGTATATAGTTTTTGGAATGAAATAGTGAATGTATGTTTGATTTTGGGCACCCCACGTGAAATGTTAAACGTGCACAATGTTTTATTGGGAGTTTGGGCTGACCCTAGGTCCAATAATAATATGAATAAGTTGTTATTAAGTCTCACTTCACTGGCAAAAGTTATTGTGGCACGACACTGGATGGCCCAGCAAGGGCCGGTTTTTCAGGAGTGGTTGAATTTGGTTAATGTCACGTATGAACATGAAAAATATTACTTTGCTTCTAAAAAACGGAGCACTCAGTTTCACGAGATATGGCACAGCTGGCGATTGTCAAAATATTATATATGTAAAATAGAAACTCAACACGGTAGCAAGGTACTAAGCACTTTTATTCGATAGAAATTTTTATTTATTTGCGTGTTTATTTATTTATTTTTTCTTTTTATTTTTTTTGTTGTTAATAGCGGTCTTGGGATGAGGGATATATAAAGGCATTATAGTAACGGGCCGGACACTATAGGTTGAAGCAGAACTTATATGCTTGGGGACTCACTCGCTTCTTGTTTTTCGTTGCAAATCTTCAGGTCTATTGATTGGTATCCGTAATATCATCAAACCATCAGATGCCCATTCGTCATTTGGAGTATTTAAAATCAGTGGATGTATCTAGTAAACTCTGCAGGTGTATATGTAAAAACTAGCGCTCTGGGGTTTTTTTTTTTTTTTTTTATATATATTACTATGTATAATGTAAGCATTGCTGTGTATGTGTACGTTTCTTTGTTGTCTAACCAGTTTTAATGTTTGTACGTTTTTCTTTAAAAAAAAAATCATAAATAAAGACTAAATAAAAAAAAAAAAAAAAGTAAAATGTGAAGAAGTCAAAGCAGCCTATGCTTAAATATATGGGTCTGCAGAGTCTTTTCCGTACTTACCAATAAAAGAGATTATTTCCCCACCACATTACAGACTTTGCAGATTACCAAAATATATAGGGGTCAGACCCCTAGAATGTGCTATATTCTTATATTTCAATTCATCCATTATTAGTGGGTTATTCAATCTCCCGCCGCTATTCCCAATGGGGGAAATAGCGGCTGTGCCCTATTCAATGCTGTCTTTGCCGACAGCATTGAACAGGAATCTTGGCAGAACTGACCCAACTTTAGAAGCAGTCAGGCCCATTCTGCCGAGAACGGACATGGATTGTCGAGCTCCCGGCCACTCAACGATTTACGGTCATATCTCATGGCCACGCCCCGCTTTTCACTATTCGGCAGACGGGACATTGAAACCTGCCTGCCGATTCTTTGGTGTCCGGTAGCCGTCCAAGAACGGGACAGGGCCACGGCTGTTGGTCCAGCCCGACAGTCATGACCCGGGATTGAATATCCCCCTTAGCTTCTAGAATATTTCTTCATTATAAAGAGGAACAATGTTGGAGATTGTTTCTCACATCCGCAGCCGTAGCTATGGAACACCAGATTGGCATTGTTAGAAATACATATTAGGGCAATGCCAACATCTAATCATTTAGAAAAAATGAGAGATGTTGGGAGCAGATAGTCAATACGGGACATAATTTCATGCGCGAAAGGGAGGCAGGTAAAGTCACCATCAGTGGGGTGTAAAGCTCTCCAAAAATCTACCAGATTTAGTTGATCAAAAATATATTTAATGCCTATCGAAGGCTCAGGGGTAGGGCTTTTGGGGAAAGAGGATTTATCCATAGTGGGGAAAGCAACCATATTGAAATCACCCCCCAAAAGAGGTAGGAATCTACATAAGGGTATACTTTCTATAGAAGTCTTTGAATAAAAGTCTTGCAATAGGAAGTAGGAGCATATACATTACAAAAGACAAATTTATCAGTTTGTATATGGGAGTCAGTGTCGTAACTATAGACAGTATTTTAAAAAACATATCAATATTCAAAAGGGTGTAGGGGATTGCCTGCAGCTGGTCCCCATAGTAGTTGCATCCCTGCACCCTTTTAATTTTGCTTTATTTTGAGTTTTTTAAATACTGACACACAGGTAGCACTGTCCCGTTTCTTACTACAGTTGAACAATTAATATCAATGCAGCTACCAGCACTGCTGAGCTGGAGCACAAGACTCAGCACAGGGGACAGGAACGCCCTGTGGTCTCGGAGAGGGGGGGGGACTAGGCACCAGAGACAGGAAGCCCTGCATTGCCAGAGAGAGGAACCAGGTGCCAGGGACAGGAAGCCAGTGGGAGGGGGACTGGGGAGAGGAAGTGTCGCATGCACAAGGGAGAGGAAGCTGGCATTGTAGAAGGGGGAGCTGAAGCCGTGGAGAAAGATGCCCACCACTGCAGAAGGTACACAGTGAAAGTGATGGCTATCCCATATTCACAACCCTTTCAAACCCCTTCTCTCCTCCTTCCCCCTCCTCCTTCTCCCCTTCCCCTCATCCTCTATTCCCCCCCTTTTCTCCTTTACCCCTTCTCCTCCTTTAACCCCCTCTCATCCTTTGCCCCCTTACATCCTTTACCCCCCTCATTTTGTAGTTTACCACCCCCACTCCGCCTTTACCCTCTCTTCCTTCACCCCCTTCTCCTTTACCCCCCCTCTACTCACCCCTCCTCTCCTCAACTGCACCCCCTCTTGTCCTTTACCTCCGTCTCTACTTTCCTACCTTTCATCCTCTACCCCCTCTTTTATCCTTTACTCCCCTCCTTATTGACCCCTTATCTCTTTCCTCTTGCTCTCTCTTCTCCCCCCCCCCCCTCCCCCTCCAAGGGGCATTGTACTGACAATGTAAGTGGGGGCCCCTTTCAATATTTTGCTATGGGGCCCACACAGTACTAGTTAAGTCCCTGATGGGAGTTATAATCAGGACAATGATTATTTTTATATTTATTAATTTTTCATTTTAATTTTTAATTCTTTTTTTTTTACTAAGATAGCAACACCCCTAGCTTTAGAGGTAAAGAGGCATAACCAGCAACAACATAGTCAAGGAAACCCAATTTGGCATGTTACAAATACTGTATGTAAGGTGAGTCTCCTGCAGCAACGCAATATCAATTTTATGTAATTTTTTTTTTTTTTTGCTTTTAACCTCTTCCGAGAATTTTCCGGGCTGTGCCTCAGTGCCCAGTCTGGCAAGCCCGGAATATTCTCGGGATTGCCACTGTTTGGAGCCGGGCAGCGCTGCTGAGTTCACTCTGATCTCAGGCAGCGTCGCGCTGCCCGGCTCCCCTCTGCGGCGTTGCCTCCTCGTCCCTCCTCCTCCCCCCTCCCCTCCGGGTGTTCAATAGAAGTCCCCGGCGCCGACTTATGACAAGCCGGCTGCCGGGGACAGCGATGCGGCGCGTGGGGCGCAGGTCCGGGCAGCCGCTGATTGACAGTTCAGCGGCGCTGCCCGGACCCAGGGGGGTAGTGGTGGGGTTTTTTTAAAGGGAACGCTCCCCATAAAAAACTCGCCCAGTGGGGAGCGCTCCCAAAAAAAAACCCACCACTGAAGGGGTTAATGGGAGATGATCTCACCTACGTTCCGAGAAACATATCTTCAACGCAAAATTAATATAGCATTACAGAGCATCATCCAGAGTGGGAAAAGTCTTTAAAAGTATCACCATCAAAAATCCTCAGTCAGGCTGGAAATAATCATGCAGATTTGTGACCATCTTTACTTGATTGGCTGCATACAGAAGAAAACTCCTTCTGGGCTTTTGCAACCTCTGCTGAGTAGTCCTGGAATAGCAGGAGTTAGTGACTTTCTCAATAAAAAGATTTCAGTTTTTGGGAAGCTGACCACAATAGCTCCTTGTGCAGAAAATTAAGGCACTGGAATATGGTAACCCTGGGACGGGAAGTAACATCCCACTTAACCAGGCCAAGACGATGAGTCTTGTTCAGTCACTAGGACAGTACAATCATCAGTAAATCCCAGCAGGGTAGGTAGGGTCTGACGGAGAAAGTTATACAGTGCTGGAACTTTAACCTTTTATTGGTCACATTGCTTTTGTACTTTAAAATACAATATTTTTCCTCGTGACTGCAGTACTCCAGTTTCACCACCAGATGGTAATGGTTGGACTGATGTTGCCACAACTTCTGAATTTTGACAGATTTACAGTGAGTTGACAATAAAAAAATTCCTGACATAATTGTAGCCATTTGGCAACAATATTGACAAAGGGATAACTGATTTCGGCAAGCCTACCAGGTGCAAGTTATTTCTACGTGACCTGTTCTCTAAATCATCAAGTTTTTGTAGGGCAGTTGTATGAGCCTTCAGATCATGGATGTCTTGAAAGGCCTCCCCCAAGCACATCTCTGTCTGACCCACTCTTTGTGTGATCTGAGAGATGATGATGTTTTAGCTCCTGAACAATGGTGTAAAGTGTAGCTGCCTATTCTTAAAACATAGGAGTGATGATCTCCTTAATAGCTCTTATCATTTCTTGGTATTCAGCTTGCCGGTCAGGGGGAGAGAGGTTGAGTGCTAGCTGGAGGAGAGCACACTGAGTAGCTGCATCAAATGCCAGGGTAGGTGCGGAACCAGAAGTACCTTGTAACTTATCTTGTGGACATATTTAGTATTTAATATTTGAAATCTATGAACCAGTGCTCTAAATAAGCAGTGTTCTAAATAAACTGCATTATACTGCATTATTATGTACTGTAGGCCACCAAAAGAAATCTTGGGGCCTGGTACACTCATATTTTTGGGGGGCCTCCTATCCCCCAAGGTAAGTACTGACTGGTCAGCCATTGGTATCTTCTCTATCTCTCTCTAGCCTCATCACCCTCTCTACAGCCTCATTCCTCACCTGCATTGCTCCAGCCTCATCATTGCTTGTGTCTCTCCAACACCAACTCTGTGATTCCAGACACACCCCCACACCTCTCCATCCATCCACTGATCTTACCTGTGACTCAGCCTCAATAACCAGTGTCCAGGCTTTAGATAGACAATCACTAGGTCGACACCAAAAGTTCAACAACTATAGGTCGACAGTCAAAAGGTCGACATGGTCAAAAGATTGACAGTCCGAAGGTCGACATGGTCAAAAGGTTGACAGTCTAAAAGGTCAACAAAGGTCAACATGAGTGTTTCATGTTTTTTTATTTAAAGAAACCGACTTGTACATAAGAGGGTGGATCAATAAGTACCTGTTTGAAGACAGGTGGCATTGCTGAGGAAAGTTGTTATTACTTTGTCATCATTTTTCAAACAATGCCATACCAAATTTCAGATTGATTTGTAGGTTAGTTTTGATTTGACAGCCATTTGTATTAAACTTATTTATTTATTTTAGTCAAGATGGAGAAAGAACAATATTGATCCATAATTCGCTTTTTATTTTTGGATGGAAAAACGTGCAAGGAAATAAAAGCAAAGTTGGATGCTGTCTATGGGGACTCTTCGCCATCTATGACAACTGTGAGATATTGGTTCAACTAATTTAAATGTGGCCGTACATTTGTTTTTGATGAGGAGCGCCCAGGTCGCTCGGGAGATGTGGTTACTGAAGAAATCGTTGAAAAAGGTCCACGACATGATTCGCCGATCAAAATGCGAGAACTAGCAGAGACCCAAGGCATGTCGTACGGAAAGGCATTCCACATTTTACATGATAAGTTAGGAATGAAAAAACTATCGGCCCAATGGGTGCCGCAATATCTCACAGTGGACAACAAGCGAATTCGGCTTTAAGCGAAAGCCGCAGGAATTTTTGCATCGATTTGCCACCGTTGACAAAACCTGGATCCATTACTACACGCCACAGACCAAGCGACAATCAAAACCATGTTTTTTCCAGGTGAATCTGCTCCGAAGAAGGCAAAGACGGTCCCATCGGCCGGAAAGGTCATGGCTACAATTTTTTGGGAATCGAAGGGTATAATTGTCATCAGCTTTTTAGAAAAAGAAAGCGTGATCACAGTAAAGTACTACAGTGAATTATTGGACCGATTTGATGAGAATTTGAAAGGGAGAAGACCCCACTTGGCAAAGAAATAAGTGATGTTCCACCAGTACAATGCACCAGCTCACTCATCCGGAAATTGCTGCGACCAAATTGCATGAATTGCACTATGAATTGTTGCTACATCCACCGTACTTGCCCGACTTGGCTCCCTGTAACTTCTTTCTGTTCCCTAACCTGAAAACGTGGCTCATGGGAAAAAATTCAGCTCAAACAAGGACGTCATTGTCGAGACAGAAACCTATTTCAATGTTTGACAAATCATATTTTTTTTTAGAGGGTTTAAAGAAATGGCAGAGACATTGGGAAAAGTGTATTGCCGTGAAAGGAGATTATGTTGAAAAAAAAAAAAATTGTGAAACATTTTCGTCTTCATTCTTAACACAAGTACTTACTGATCCACCCTCATATTTTACCATCCACATGGGCATAGAGCTAGACTATAATAGTGTGCTGAGTGCACCGATGCACCAGGCCCAAAGCATGGCTAGTGCGGCTCGCTATGTCAGGAGACACGGTACACTTATACGGTGTCTATGCAGACCTGTGTTGACATAGAAGACAGCAAAAACATGAAAAACACATATTCACCTGTGATGAACTTTTGCATGTCAACCATTTGACCATATTGACTTTTGACCCATTCAACCTTTTGACCTTGTCAACCTTTTGACTGTGGGAGCGGGATGGACACCCTGTGTTTCCTGGGCATACCCACAAAACGGTGGGCGTGCCCAGGACAACGCTAAACACAGGACATCAGCCGCTGCCCCATTCTTGGACCCTGATGCCGCAAGTCTAGGTCAGTCAAGACTGACTTAGATTTGCAAACAGCGACCACTGAATTATAATGACCCCATACACTACACTGCAATTGGATGTATATGCAAAACATCCAATCGCAAAGCAGTCGGGAATGTTAGAAGGCTCGCTAAACAGCGATTTTTCACAGCTTAGTGAGTCATTCAGAATCAACCCCAGATGGCTGCAGTCACAAGTGCAGTAATCAGAACGCTGCAGTCAGCGGAGTAAGTTTTTTCCAGTTGCCCGGAGGCGAGATAAATATTGGTGCCCCCCCCCCATTACACATACACGCCCCCCCATTACACAAACACATGCACCACCTTATACAGTATAAGTATATGTATGCATGTGTCCATGTATATGTTTAGAATAAAGAGAGAGTGACATGTATAGGAGGGGGAGTCAGCCACAGAAGTGATATCAATGGCTATCAATTAACTGATTCAAATTAACAGGTGAGGAGAGGTGCCCCCTTGGGAACAGGAGCCCAGCGGCAGATGATTCCATTGCCTCCCAGAGTCACACCTTTGGCTGAAGATTGGAAGACAGACCTCCCTGTGTCCTAGTGCCCAGCATGTATGCATAGTTGGGAGATGCAGGAGCACACTGTTTTCTGACTCCCTGACACATGTACAGTATAAACTTAAAATCTACCATAGTAAATGATGGAACCATTTTTTTTATTGAGTTTTAGATTCCCTTCACAAAGAAATTGAAAGTGTGACACGTGTGACTTTTTGCTAGAATGAATCATCCTCAGAAACTGATCCTTTAGATCCTGATGTTATCAGTTAGGAAACAGCAGCGGTTACATCAACAGTGTCTGTGACAGAGATGGATGAAACTTCAATATCTATGGGACAATAGTCTGAGTACTTCACAAACTTCTGTTTCATTGGGGTGTGGTATAGCGGCCCGACAGTCGGGATTCCGATTGGTCAGTATATCAATATCACAATCCCGACTGCCGTTACTCTGACAGAGGAGCAAGTACATCAAAGCCCCTCTATGGGGGTCATGGACGCCCACAACAGAGAGTTGCCCCTGTAAATCGGGGTTCCGATTATCAGGCATTTAACAGTCAGGATTCGGTGTCGGTGTACTAAAGTGGTGCAAGTGGAAAAAATGTCTTAGTGGTACTAAGGAACGTGCTGAAATATGGGCATGGTCAGGGTGTGGTCAAGGGCATGGCCATATGACACGAGGGAGAGTGGCTACATCACAAAAGGAAAGGTTTGTTCGAATCCGCACATAGGGTGAGATTTAATAGGATGAGAGATTCAGAAAGTGAGAGATTTGGGAAGAAATCTCCAGGTTTTTTAAAGCGGCAATCATTTACACTGCAAAATCAAACTGGTTTTGCAGTGTAAATGATTGCCGCTTTAAAAAAAACTGGAGATTTCTTCCCAAATCTTTCACTTTCTGAATCTCTCATCCTATTAAATCTCTCCCATTATCTCATAAAGGTGATTTGTTATTCATTAAACCAACATAGTTGTCATCAAAGGATGATTTCTAGTATAACTTGTTGGTGGTGCTCCCAGAACAAGTTTCAGAGAACTTTACTGGAAAGAGAGGGGCCTTGCGGTTAGATGCAAGAAAAAGACTGAGTCAGTCTTACCTGGGGCAAACTTTAATTAGATGTATGTTGTATTATTGTATGTTATTAAAACGTAACTTTTAATTTTTATTACTTAAAAGGAGGGGTGACAGTTGTCACTTTAGTTGGGGATATTTGCTTTAAGTGGTATTGATATCCCCAATGTCTATTTTGCACCTTATAAATTCAGGTGATCAGAAGACCAACAGAAGCTGGATAAGTATACCTACCCTCTCCCCTATACCACCATAGGACATTATACACAGCCACCCCACCCCCCTCAGAGCCGGCCTTAGCCTAAATTACGCCCTAGGCAAGATTTTGACTGTTGCCCCCTAGCACCGCCACTAGTTCCGTCTCTGACCCTGCTCCCCTTTCCCAGCATCATCAACCCTCATCATAGCAGTCATCATTTTGGTGCTCCTACCCGCAATATTTTAAATAGAAACAGCGCACCCATTCGGTGCGGAGCCCAAACAGGGGTGTGTTTAGGGTTACCACCTTTTTGTTGAGAGATTCCCGGACAGTGGCCCGCCCCTTGACACACCCACAGCCCCGCCCCCACCACGCCCCCAGCTCCGCCCTTTGACCCGCCTAATGTTGATTTTTTTTTTTTAACCTTTGCTTCAATTTCATTCTTGATTTTGCATACCATAATGCCAGTTACATGATACATCATACACAGTAATGCCCATTACACGTTATGCCACACACCGCGATGCCCATTACATGTTACGCCATACACTGCAATGCCCATTACATGATATGCCAGGACTAAAAACGTTCTTTTGTAAAGGAGGAACAATATAGACAGTGCGCGCCGTAGGCGCGCGCAAAAAAATTTCAACATAATACTGATTACACGTCACACACCCATTACATGGTATACAAAATGCCATAGTATACCACATGCCATAATGCCCATTACATGTTATGCCACACACCATGATGCCCATTATACATTATGCTTATTATTTGTTATGCCAGGACTAAAAAATAATTCTGAGATAGGGACAACACAGGCACAGTAATGCTGATTACACATCATACACCTATTACATAGTATACCACATGCCATAATGCCCATTACATGTTACGCTATACACTGCAATGCCCATTACACGATATGCCAGGACTGAAAAAGGTTTTCGTAAAGGAAGAAAAATAGACAGTGCGCGCCGCAGGCGCGCATCAAAAATTTTCAACATAATGCCGATTACATGTCACACACCCATTACATAGTATACAAAATGCCATAGTATACCACATGCCATAATGCCCATTACATGTTATGCCACACACTGATGCCCATTACACGTTATGCCCATTACTCGTTATGCCAGGACTGACATTTTTTTAAAGTAGGGATAACATAAACTGTGCGCAGCAAAAAAAAATCACCATAATGCCGATTAAAGGTCGTATACCCATTACATTGTATACAGTATACCACATGTAATATTGCCCATTACACGTTATATCAAACATTGTACCGCCCATTACATGTTATAGCAAACACTGTGATGCCCATTAAACATATGCCACACACAGTTATGCCCATTAAACATATGCCACACACCATTATGCCCATTACACGCTATGCCACACACTCTATGTACCCCACTATTGCCAGGGAGGGGGCAGATGATAGGTACCCCAATACTGTCACATGATTCCCCACCCCCCCACCCCATCACCATTACCTTTTAGGATCAGCTCCTGCGTGACCTTGTTAAAGCCCTCCTGCTGGCAGTTGTGGAGTTGAAGCAACAGCTGCACTGGGAGTCTCCAGCCAGGTAGGGACGAGGGCAGCCTGGGTGCCCGTGGGTGGCTCCTCTCCATGGCTCACCCCAGGGTCCCTCACTCTAGAGACACATTGCAGCTTGCCTTGCAGTCCCCTGTGCTGGAAATCTGAAATGTGCACAAACTGCCCGTTTCTCTCCCCCCCCCCCCCCCCCCCGGGCGTTATTTCAAAACAGGTTTCTGTGCAGAGTCAGGCGTTGACCGGACACTCTCTCCCCGCCACGCCGCGGGCCGCCCTCCCGCCACTAACTTCCTCCTCCCGGAGCAATCACCCCGCTCTCACCACAGACACGAGCGCGACCTCGGTCACACACCGTCACCTGGCTCCGGATCTCCGACGTCCTGTCACTCACTCCGCATCTCCGGCTGCTCCTCACCCGGCAAAACGAGATTTGTAAAAGCCGCGGACTGTCCTGCACATCACACACAGCGCTGCCGGTATCTAGCTGGCTTTCTCCGGCAGCGCTGCGCAGGATCTCCCTCAGGTCTTTAGTTCCCGGACATTGTATAGTCCGGGAACGCCACCCCTCCGGACTCCGGACACCCGGTCTAATTACCGGACTGTCCGGAGTAATCCCGGACGGGTGGTAACCCTAGGTGTGTTCTTGCTGGGAAGGGGCATGGCCATACAATAGTACCCCCAATTCAAATTATGCCACACAGTAGTGCAACTTTATTCACATTATATCATGCGATGGTGTCCCTTATTCACGTTACATCACACAGTAGTACCACTTTACCTTATGTACATTACTCCTCATATTATTCACATTATACCATTAGAAAAAAATCCTGAGAAATTATTGTATTTTAAGCACCTCCATGGCCACACTGCAACCCAGCATAAAGCAGGGTGTACTGGGCAGAGGAGAAGAGCTGCAGCTGCTGTTGTCACTTAAGGGGACGGGGCCCGGGGCCCCCACTGGGCCCTTCCATCAGACTTTGGCCTGGGTAATTTGTACCCCCTACCCCTTTTTCTCGGCACCCCTGATAATACCACACAGTAATGCCCCTTACACATGACACACCTTATTAATGTCCTTATAACCATAATGCCCCTTACACATTATGCCAACCTTTATTAATGCCCTTCATACACATAATGACACACATAATGCCCCTTACACATATGTCACACATTATTAATGCCCTTATACACATGACACACATTATGCCCCTTACACATATGTCACACATTATTAATGCATTTATACATGACACACATAATGCCCCTTACACATATGCCGAACACTATTGCACAACCAACCCACCCACAGACAGGACTCGCACAGCTGCTAACAGCCTCACTCACACACACAAAATAGGCATGCTGCATATCATTTTAATCAGCAGAAGCTGCTGATGCCCCTAGGCATTCCAAATGCCCTAGGCAATTGCCTAGTTGGCCTATGCCTAAGGCCGGCTCTGACCCCCCTCATATAACATCCAGTACGCACAGCACTTCAGTATACATTATACATAGCCCCTCTCCTCCATTTACCATCCAATACACAGAGTACTTTAGCATATTATACACAGCACCCCCCACCCCCATATTACACCCAGTAACACATTATACACAGTCCCCCTCCCCAAGTACACAGAGCACTATAGCACATTATCTACAGCACACCCCATCACCATATTACACCCAGTAACACATTATACACAGCCCCCCTCCCCTAGTACACAAAGCACTATAGCACATTATACACAGCACACCCCATCACCATATTACACCCAGTAGTACCACATTATGCACATCCCCCCTCCCTCAGTACATACAGCACTCAACCAACATTGTTTCTTCTTCCTGGCATGTGCAGACAGCAAGCCCCGGGGCAGTGTGGTGGGGGGAGACAGCATACAGGGAGTTCCTTTAATAACGCTACCTGTCGTAGTGAAACGCGTAAAGAGAATATTGCAGCCTCCCCACCAGGTGTTTCTGGATTGTAGTCCTGACCATTTCCATCTGGATCAATGATTGCCCCATTCCAAATTGGATACAAATTGCGGATCCATGGTTTCATCCATTGAAGGTTGAGAACTTACCATCAACTACAAGGAGCTTGCAGCAGGAGTTGGTTATTTGTGCCAATCTGGACCACTCCACGCAAAAGATCTGCACCACCTGTTCTCCCTCTGGATGACCATTTGAGAACCTACAACATCTTTATGGGCCCATAATACAGGACTGTCCAGGACACCCATACCCATTGGTTGGTGAGGAACCACATCAACTCATATATTCAGTGTTGCATTATAAATTGATTTTAACTTGTTTGTATGCTGGTTACACTAAAATTATTTTTAATAGTATATTAATATAATCTATTGTGATAGATCAACCAATCTGCACTTGTTAATTTAAACAGCGCTGTTAATCTTTCTCTTTTTTTATAGCATACAGGGAGAGCAGAGCTATGCACAGAGCCCTCTCAGTATGGTGGTTGGGGCCAGCCTCTTCCACCACTGGGTTGTTGGTAGTGGTAGCGTAGGGCTCAGGGGCCAGGCAGGGCCAGTTAGATTCAGTTCTGTTTATTATCAAGCAGCCAGTCCAGGACAGGTCCAGGAGGGCAGGAAGGCAGTCGACAGAAGAAGACAGCAAGTCAGAGGTCTCAGGAGCCAGGCCCAGTGGCCATTCAGGAGTAACAGCTGCAGGAGTCACCTGAGGAGCCTTGGAGACCTCGGCTCAGAGTCCAGAGTCAGCCTCACCACTGTCACTACAGTTGACTGTTACTGAATCGGTGGTCTGAGGGAGAATGAGCTCGTCCTGAGCTGCTGGCTGCCAGGCTGCTGCTTGCTCCAGTCCAGACCAGTCCTCTTCTGGGGCCTGTACTAGTGGGAGCTGGGGCTGGGCGCTGTACTGCCCAAGCAGGTGAGAGCAGAAGTCACACACACAGAGACACACGGATGCAGCTGCGGTAGGCAGGACTGCGGGTGCAGCTGGCCAGGCTGTGAAGCCTACTGTACTGCCCGGCGGGAATACTGCGCTGGCTAAGCCACGTCACTCATCTCTTGGTGGTCCCGTCAAGCTCACACTCAGGCGCACCCGTGGCCGTCATCATGCAGCACCATAGTAGAGGCGGGGGGTGGGTGCACATGACACCTTGACTTCTCACTTGATGAACTTATCAGCTTAATCGAGACATTGTTGACTTTTGTTGCTCCTAGCAACAGTTCCACTATTCCAAGCGCAAAAGTGCGCAACCCCCATTTCCCGCCCCACCAGAGACTATTGTGGACATAGGTCCCAGGTGAGGGACCTATGATACATAGGGGTCCCTAAAAAGATATCCTAAAGCCTCGGTATGGGGCCACATAGAGTAATACCCCATTGGCCTATTCCTGTGCAGATACCCAGGACTCCGCACATTTATAGTTTCATAAAAGCACATATTTTATTAATATAACAGTTACTTCTCTTTTATTACATTATATTAGTTCATCCTATACACCAGGTGGCCTCAAACTTTTTAAATCGGGGGCCAGTTCACTGTCCCTCAGACTGTTGGAGGGCCGGACTATAGTAAAAACAGAAACAATTGTACATAGTAACGGCAGCCACCACAACAGACAGGCGCGGGGGATGTACAGTGCATGCTGTGCAGTGTACGTATATATATATGTACATATATATATATATATATATATCATTTTAAATATTTTAGTATAAAAAAAAACGCACCTCTAACAATAAGAAAACAGTCAAGAGTAGACTGTATGCGGACTCGGACACTGTCAGTGTCTGCTCAGTGCCACTGCTCCCTCCCTGCTGGCTTCTGGTCCGGCTCCTCTCTCTGGATTGTGGAAGCTACTCTTTTCTCTCCAGCGTGTGACGTGATGACGTCACACGCATAGGAGAAGCTTAAGCAGGGAGACGGGTCGGACCAGCAGACACTGCTGCATCCCCTGAAGTCCCAGGCTACGCCCCCACCCGTCTATTCACCAGCCAGCCTGCCCGTCCATCCTCCCGGCTCCCAGCTTTGGTGGCAAGTGAGAGTGACTGACTGTGATTGCCGCGCCAGTGCTTGGGCAGTGGCAAAAACGGCGGGCCGCATTAAAGTCCTCAGCGGGCCGCATCTGGCCCGCGGGCCGTAGTTTGAGGACCCCTGCAATACACCATTAAGGTGAGCACTCAGTATTTTCCAGTTTATTGCATGACCCACGGGTATTGTCTGGACATACCCTTTTACTCAGCAGCTCCCTATATATACCACTGGAATTTATCCAGCACCATTTACTTGAATAATTTGAGCGCTATTGATGACATCCAATACCTACACGTGGGGTATGTCACTGACTGATAGTGTCATAGAAATAGGTGGTACTGGGGGCGGGTGGGATTCCCGGACATTGTATAGTCCGGAGCAGCCACCCGTCTCAATTATCGGACTGTCCAGAGTAATTCCAGGCGGGTGGTAACCTACCCAAGCCAGTGCAGTCACGACTCCCAACCCTGGATCACCGGGTTTCTCCTGCTGCCATTCACAGACAGCACAGCAGTGACGAGGCCGCAGGCTCGGGATGTTCGGGGCGGCTCCGGGGAATTGGGCGCCCAAACTCCTGGGTTCCCCCGAGCCGGCCCAAACTTTGCAGAGCGGGGCCTGCTGCCTGCTCAGTGCTGCGAATGGCAGCGGTGGCTGCAGTAGCAGCACTGAGCACCGGCGTACGATCACCGGGGTGGGGGGAGTCAGCACTGGCCAGAAGTGACAACCTGGGTGGGTGCAACAGGGGGGGTGTGCCCCTAGTGGTGGTGCGCCAGTGGTGCACAGCTGTAGGCACCACTGGCGCACATCTATCAATCAGTGGCATGCCCGGAAATTTCTCAGGCAAGCCCGCGCAGGCAGTGCAGCTCAACCCGAGAAATTTCCGGGCATACCACCAAAGTGGTTAAAGAAGGAGTTTGCCTTTACAAACCAACCTGAATCACCTTCTATATCCTCTATTATCCATTCTGAATATCGCTCACTGTTCTCCCCTGGAGCACTTGCTACACACATTAACTGCTCTCTCCCAGTATTACCAGTATTACATGTCACCTACTCACTGTTCTCCTCCTACACTCTCAGTCAAACTCAATGTTGCCAACTCTGAAATTGAAGAAACTATAAATTCCAAACAGGAACAGCCCTTCACCAGCAAATCACAATATAATCCCAACCATTGTGTGAGAGGGAGGTGGGACTTAACTGTTGTTTTAAGCTTCTTTACTGGCTGATGAAAATCACAGACAAAAACCAGAGACTCTAATCTAGAACTGTCTCATTAGTACAGTTGTCTACCTATTGTTAAATAAGAGAGAATGAAAAACTTCAGTGCATAATAGTTGAAAGTTTAGAACATCATCATCATCATTATAATAAAAATACAGCCCCAGAAAACAGGAAAACCTTGGGGTAAATTTACTAAAGCGATTGTGTCTATCAATTCTAAATTGCATCCTAGAAAATGGTAGACATAATCTGACTGGTTGCCATGGGCAACATCACCTCTTTTCATTGTAATCTTGCGAGCAGGGCCCTCCTACCTCTATGTCGGTTTGTTTAATCACTGTTGTAAAGTGCAAAGGAATATGCTGTGCTATGTAAGAAACTGTAAATAAATAAATAAATACATTTTTTAGAAATTGTCATTAATTTACCTCCTAGAGCACACAGTAAGCATAATGCAGGATGGGTGCAGGCATTTTGTATAATAACTTTCATATGTGTATTCCACCCTCACAAGTAGCACGGGAGGCAGCCATCTTGGACTCACTGTGTCGGATTACCATGGGTGCAATAGGTTACCCCAGAAGAGAGGACACAAAATTATTTATTGCAGCATCCTAAGACATGTGTTTTTCATCCCATCCACAAACATATCAGATGAGGCAGCCATGTTGGGTGCACTATGAAGGTTACACTAAGGAAGGTGAGCCGTACAAGGGCCCAATGCAGGCAGTGTCATACTGGTGCATGAAGGGTCCAATGGTGGAATGCAGTGTTAGGGGCCCATGCGTAGGGTTGTGGAAATCTGCAGAGGGGGGTTTGGTCATAGACCGAATTAGTATGATTAACCGCTAGAAAGTGTATGGTCTGGAACCTAATACCTAGAGGAGGAGGTTGGGCCCAATGGGGGATTCCCCTGTTCCCCTTGCCCAGTCCAACACTGAATGCAGGTATGGGGCAACTAAGAATTGTGTGTTAGTATGATACAGAATGATTCATGTGATGTACATCCTGCCCATGGAGCAGGGGGGATTCAGGAGAAAATGACAGAGGGGGCACCATGATAGGAGAGGGTTTGGGAGGGGGAGGGGGGTGTTAGTGGTGCCAGTGTACATGCTAAGACAGCGGCGAGAGAGAGGAGAGCAGAGAGAGGGCGGAAAATAGGCCCTGGCATTGAAAGTATACAGGCCCACCTTGGCGACAAAAGTGAAGGATGTAGTTATGCGCGTGCCGAAGGCGCATTCCGGAAAAGAGAGTGTGGCCACTCAAAAGGGGGCGTGGTTTTGAGTGTAGTGTACCACACCATATACAACTTCTACACATTATGCAACAAACTACTAGACCCCATTATGGGGGAAATTTACTAAAGGAAATTTGTAAAAAAATAGGTGTATTTGTATCCAGAAATACACTTATTTTTGACATTTACTATCCCAAAAATACGGCAATTCGTATTCGTATTGATAGTACATCAATACGAATTGCCTTATTTTCCCCCTATACGTCAGAACCGAGTGGGGGTCGGAATTAGCGGGTCCCATGTTATGTTAGTGGGAAAACTTTCCAGTTTGCCCGGTGGTACTGTATCTCCGGTTCCCGGGAGCAAGCGACACGGGGCTGGGCTCGTTGATCCTCAGCTACAAAAATCCACCCATGCCATGAAGGAACATCCAAAGCAACATCTAGGGTTGCTGATGTGCAATTAGAGGAGGTGCACAATACAGGAATAGTGGGTGGGGCTGGTAAGAAAACATATGCACGTAACCAGGGAAAACTGGGATAACATTATTTGGTACTTGTTTCCTAGCACGGCACCCACGATTTTCATCTTATGCCATCGTTTCGATCGCATCGCATGTGATGCGATGCGATCAGACCTGATTTTTTAATTGTACTGGCACCCTGATGGGTGATTACTATGTTAAATGCACCCCCATTGTTCACTATATATACATATTAACACTCCCAATCCGCTGGGGCCACTGCCTACCTACAGAGTGCTGTATATGTATATAATATGTATGTATGTATATGTATATAATTCCAGCCTGCTGGTGACTGCCTAGTGCCTAACAGTACCTACTGCAGTATATAATTCCAGTTTGCTGGTGCCTACCTACTGCTGTATATAATTCCAATCTGCTTGTGTCTGCCTACTGCCTAGTGCCTACCTACCTAAGAGCCACACCAGCAAGAACCTCTTAGAGAAACTGAATAAAATCATCGCCCAATGGCTTACCCCACTTAGACTCTCCTGGTATTTGTTATATCAGACAATGCCATGAATATTGGGAAAGTATTAAGTCTCGGTGACATCCAGCACATCCCATGTTTTGCTCACACAATAAATTTGGTGGTGCAGAATTTCTTAAAAAACAACAGGGCCATGCAAGAGATGCTTTCGGTGGTCCGAAAAATTGCCATTCAGCAACTGCGTGCTAAAGATTGGAGCACCAGCAAAACTCTTGAGTCTGCCCCACCATCAGCTGAAGCAAGAGGTTGTAATGCAGTGGAACTCAACCCTCCATATGCTTCAGAGGATAGAGGAGCAGCAAAAGGCCATTCAAGCCTATACATCCACCTATGACATAGGTAAAGGAGGGAGTATGCACCCGACTCAAGCGCAGTGGAGAATGATTTCCGTGTTGTGCAAGGTTCTCCAGCCCTTCGAACTTGCCACACAGGAAGTCAATTCAGACACTACCAGCTTGAGTTAGGTTATTCCCCTCATCAAGCTTTTGCGGAAGCAGCTGGAGAAAATGAAAGAGGAGCTAAGACGGAGCGAGTCCACTAAGCATGTGGGACTTGTGGATGAAGCCTTTCATTCACTTTGCCAGGATTCAAGGGTGGTCAAAGTATTGAAATCTGAGGAGTATATTTTGGCCACCGTGCTCAATCCTCGGTTTAAAGCCTACGTGGTGTCACTCTTTCTGGCGGACGCAAGCCTGCAGAAGTACAAAGAACTGCTGGTGAAAAAAACGGTCATCTGAAGTGGAAAGTGACTTGGCATAAGCTTCTCCTTCAATTTCTCCTGCACCTGGGGCTGCCAAGAAACAATTGAGATATCCTAAACATCCCACTGGCTGGCAGGCAGAACCAAGTTCAGACATTTGGTCTGGACTGAAGGACCTGATAAAAATTTCTGACATGTCTACTGTCACTGCATATGATGCTGTAACCATTGACATAATGGTGGAGGATTTTATGGGTGACAGCATCCAAGTAGGCATGTCAGAAAAGTTTTAAATTTAGATTGATTACTGCGCTGATGTAGATATATGAGCAGCTCTTAATGAGGATTGATTTGCAGAATTATATGAGATAAGAGCGCTAAAATAAATTAAAACTGAGTGGAAGCAACCATCTAAAATAAATAAATAAATATAAAAATAAAATAAACAAATAATAATGAGTGAACACCTGAAAATTTTTTATAGTAAAATGTTTACACTCCTTTTGGAGAGTATAAAGTCCCGGTTCCAGCACTTTCCCTGCCTTACCCTACTGAGAGATAGCAGAATTCCTCAGCCTGGATGGCTGTCCACTAGCAAGATGTCTCTCTGCGGCTTTGATGTCGGGTGCTAGCGGGCAAGAACTTGATGACGTCACCATGGTGTATGTGTCAATTGATTGCGGGAAGTGGAAGGCAACATGTAGTGTGGATGCCGGGGCTTGTTCGCCAATGCGTTTCGTGACTGAAAGGCACTTTTTCAAGGAACTTTCAACACTCCTGAAAATGTGGGTTCCAGGAGTGTTGGTGTGCAGTGCTGGAGTGCTCGCCCCCAGCAACTTGCCTGTTAATTAAACTGTTGTGAGCACCACTGGGCAACGAGCAAGTAATTCCCCCTAGCAATGATTATGTTTTCCCCATGGCAACGAGCATGTAACTCCCCTGGCCAACAAGCTAGAATCTCCCCCTGGGAAAGGAGCATGTATCTCCCCCTTGCAATGTGTATTTATTCCCCCCAATGGAAGCAAGCATGTAACTCCCCCTGGCAACGAGCATTAAATCCCCCCCACACACCCACAAGCAACAAGCTTGTAACCACTGACATCGAGCAAGAAACTCCTGAAATAAGCATGTAACTCCTGGCAACAAGCATGTAGGTAAGTGGCAGTTATATGGTTTAATAGTAATAAGTAAGTTATGGTCATTATGGTGTGCGCCTTTGTCCCTCCTTGCAAGACCAAAAAGTTGGGAGGTATGATGTACAAAAGGTTAACATGCAATTGGTAGGCACATAGTTTTTCATGATTTTTAGGGTTAGGATTATGATTAGGGTGAGTATTAAGCACTTGGGGGAAGGTTTGGGTTATGTTTCCAGATAAGACAGTTAGGGTTAAGAACTTAGTGAAAGTTTAGGCTGCGGAAGGGAAAGCTTAGGTTTAGGCACGAGGAAAGGGCGTAACTTGAACTTTGTGGGCGAGGGGAGGTACACGGGGGTACAGTGGGGGTTCAAAAGAAATTTTGACAAGAATATTGTGGACTAGACGCTGATGTGAGGAGCTTCTTAATTAAAATATAACAAAGCTGCTGCTTAAATGTGGCTATAGTGAGCCACCAAAGTACAGCACGATACA
This sequence comes from Crinia signifera, assembly GCF_055691185.1. Lineage (NCBI taxonomy): Eukaryota > Metazoa > Chordata > Amphibia > Anura > Myobatrachidae > Crinia > Crinia signifera. The sequence continues at coordinate 33,977,505 of NC_139224.1, read as the reverse complement.
AACAAAAAAGAAAGCAGCGCTAATAGATTTAACACAAATGCATGGAATTGCCTGTACGATGCACACAATTTATTGGCACAAATAAAATTAATAAACAATTATTAAAATACTTCAAAATGACCCTCTCCTGCTAGATGACCAAATTGGCAGATATTAGTTAGTCCCTTCCAAGTTGGTTAGGATATTGAGGCAATCAGCTGTATACAGTATATATTAATAGCATTTCACCATCAGATGGTATATGGATTTTACAGCTGGGGTCCAAAGTCCTCACTATGTTGCAGTTGGGCACAGATGGGCACTTTCGGGGCTTCCCAAGAGTTGCAGATGGTGTCCATTTTTTGATGGAAAACAGTGTTGATCGTTCTCTTTACCAGGGTAGTGGTGGTCAACTTGGGGAATTGCAGTGTATGTGTCGCGACTTACAATTGTACCTACATGTTCCATGATAAAAAAAAAATGATTAAAATACAATAATCGCTACTCCAAGAGTCTTAATTACTATTTAAGGTACAATAGAATATATTACTAATCATATAAGCCCCTAAGGATGAAAAAAAACTTAGAATACATCAGTACATTAATAATCATAAGAGACCATACAGATGAAGCATATTATATCAATAAGTGTATTTAGATAGTATTAGGAATTTTTCAAATATTATAATTATTTCCCAATATCTAAGATCATTTACCCCAAAAATAGATTAGTTATGATTAGTTATAATAAATTAATAAATCAATTACCAGACTAATGATCCCCCTTCACACATCCTCCCCTTACATGATGTTATTTAATTCTACAGCTTCGTTTAAACCATCCGGATAGATAGAATTACATTTAAACATCCATAATGTCTCTTGTCTACAGAGTTTTAAGAACCAGTCTCCCCCCCATCTTGTATGGGGGGGATGTGTTCCAGACCCACTACATTGATTTCTTTTGGATCACCATTATGGTGAAGGGAGAAGTGTCGAGAGACTGTGCGTCTGAACTCGATTTAAGATGTTCCTTCTATGCTCTAGAAATCTATGTTTGAGCGCTCTGGTAGTCCGCCCTATATATTTTAGATTACAACTACATGTAAGCAGGGCCGGCGCCACCACTAGGCAGCTCCAGGCATTTGCCTAGGGCGCCAGCCACTGGAGGGCGGTACTGAGCCGCCAAGGAGACCAGGAAGAAATCTGCAGCAGCATGCGGGACACCCAGCCAGGAATTCAACCAAGCAGGGAGCAGCCAGGTGAGTCCGTATGCCCCCCGCGCCCCCTCCCTGCATGGAGCCCACCATTGCTGGACAGCAGCAATGTGCTACCCCCCCCTGCTGCTCAGCCGCAGAGTGCCCCAGGTGACCCCCCGCCCGCTCACCCCCCTCCTCCACCCGCACGCCCGCCGGGTGTCCCGAACTTGCCAGTTGCTGCTGCTGCAGCAGCAGCTTTCTTCCTGGTCTCCCCTCTGCAGTGTCAGAGCGTGGTGGGTCTGGTGCCCGCTACCCCCCCCCCGGGGCAGGTGGAGTGGGGGCGTAGGGTCACCTGGGGCGCTGGCAGGGCTTGCACCAGCCGGGCATGTAAGTACAGTATGTATATGACATAAGGAGTGTCACAATTTATAAAGCTCTTGATTTTTTATGGTATTTCACTCTGTTCAGTTTTTATGGTGTTTGTTTTATTTGCCACATAATTACAAGTAATACATTTGTTTTTCCCACATTTGTAACAACCCGTTGTTTTCATTTTATCTAACCAGTTGTTTTCATGATTCTCAACTTTGTCTGGTTTTTCTGATTTTTCAAGGATCTATTCTTACGGAATATAAACTTAGGTTCTGGAGGAATAATAGTATTCAATACAGTGTCTTGTCTTAGAATACCATAATTTTTCTTAATAATTTCCTTCATTTCTGTAGAATAATCGTTATAAGTGGAGACAAAAGATACATTTTCGTCTCTATACAAATCTGTTTTTTTGGAGAGTTATTTAATAGTTGATCTCTGTTTTTAGCTTTAGATATCTCGTATGCTTGTGTCACCAAGGTTGATGGATAACCTCTATCTGTAAATGCTTTTTTCATAAGGGTTGCTTGATCATCAAATGTAGACTGATCCGAACAGTTCCTCCTTAATCTGAGGAACTGTCCCTTGGGAACATTTTTTACCCATGGACAATGATGTAAACTTGAGAAATGTAAATAGTTATTTGTGCTAGTCTCTTTAGTGAAATTGCGAGTGGTTATTTTATTATCTTGAATTTCAAGTGAAATATCTAGGAAGTTTATAGTAGTGGGGTGATGTAGGTGTGTGAACTTTAAATTATAATAATAATAATTATTATTATTAAATAAGGTGTGACACAAAATCAGTTACAGATGTAGAATCCCCCTCCCAAATAATAAAAAGGTAATCTAGGTAGCGACCGTAGAGGACCAGGTTCGCACCCCACGCTCCCCCCCACACACACACATACACACACACACACACGAGGTGGTCTTCGACCTCGCCCATGTAGAGGTTTGTGTAGCTGGGTGTGAAACTGGGCCCCATTGCGGTGCCCATAGTTTGTAGGTAGAATTGGTCCAAAAACATAAAATAATTGTGACTTAAAATTAATATGGCTTTTATAAGGAAACATTGATGTATCTCAGATAGGTCCTTATCTCTTTTTAGTTTTTGTGAAAAAGTGAAGTGGGGTCCCTATTCAGTATGCTGCAAAATTGTGTATCTTTTAATTGCCGTTCTGCCTCCCATATGTAGTCTTCTCGATCTTGGATAATTACCCCCCCCCCCCCCCCCCTTGTCTGCCTCCTTTATGTGGGGGTTCAGGCTGACACACACAGGCTAAGTGGGGTAATATGGCATCACAAATGCACACACAGGGATAGGAGGGTACAAGGTGTCACAAACACAAAGGGAGGGGGTGTACATACCTCTTAACATGACCCTCTCCAGTAGGGACACTTTGCTCTACTCCTGGACTTTCCTCTTAATTTATGATTGTCATCACCTATAGTGAATCACCTTTCTTATTTGTTATCCTGTTCAATACAGGTGATGGCCACCTGTATTGTTCTGCCTTACCCCTCCAAAAGCTGCTGTAGCAGGTTCCCGCACCTTCTCTGCAGTCCCGGCTCCCCTCTCCGCTCCTGGCTCCACCTTCTAATGAAAACTGACCATCACAAAATGTCCGCCCCCATACAGCAGACAGTTTTCTGCTGTATGGGGGCGGACATTTTGTGATGGTCCTTTTAGATTAGAAGCAGAAGCCAGGAGGGGGTAGGGGAGCCGGGACCACAGACAAATCTTCTGCGGGTCCCGGGCTCAGGCCACAGATGCGGCAGGTGAGCTCCCCGCAGGCGGCAGGGGCATTACAGTAGCCCAGCAGACCCCCAGCGCCCGCACTTACACAGCGCCTCCCCACCACCGAGGGGTATGCGAGACTATTGTTACGCCACTGGTGATGGCAATCATACATTAAGAGAAAAGTCCAGCAGCAGAGTAGTTTGTCCCTCCTGGCATGGGTCATGTTGGGTGTACACCGGGGTTGATGATTTTGAGGCTGCTCCATTAGGAAGGGGGGGTATAAAAGGGGGTGATGATTATCCCACAAATATTATTTGATGAATAGGCCCCTAAATCAGAGCTAGCTTGTGCGCTCACCTATCAGCCAGGGGTATGGGTCATTGGGTCGACCCAATTTAGGTTGACATGCATTGGCTCGACCACTGACACCTGAAATAAATCGACATGGCTAAGGTCGACACAAGCATTAGCTCAACAAAGGCAAGGTCGACATGAGGTTTTCACTTTTTTTGTCCTAGATGTCGACATAGTCGATGTGGTCAAAGGGTACTGCATGCCCTTGTGTGGTGTACTGCGCTCGGCACACTATTCTATTCTCCCCTGGTAGGGCATGAAATACGGCATGTCGACACATGTCAGCTCAAAAAGTGAAAAACTCACAGCGACAATATCCCTCCGCCAGTCACGAGGCTGAAGTTGGCTTCTTATTCGGCCAGCTTCTTATTCGAGCTCCAGCTTCTTATTCGAGCTCCAGCTTCTTATTCAGAAAAATCACTTTTACAAGGGTTAATGAATGATGGACCACAAATTTCACTGCAGAAATCAACACAGGGGGGTTGCCTACATATGACCCACTTGCAGTTTCTTTTGACCAACAATGATTTGGGCAGAAAATGGGCACAAAAATGGGCATGGGTCCCAGATATCATTTTGAATAAGTAGCTGGTGTCCTGCAAGGGTTAAACAGCGTTGGTCAAAAAATATTACACTGGAAACCCGCACAGGGGGGTCACTTACATATGACCCACTTGCCATTTCTTTTGACCAACAAGGATTTGGGCAGAAATAGGGCAGTAAAATGGGCATGGGTCCCAGATGTCATCATTTTGAATAAGTAGCTGGTGTCCTGCAAGGGTTAAACAGCGTTGGTCAAAAAATGTTACACTTGGAATCCACACAGGGGGGTCACTTACATATGACCCACTTGCCATTTCTTTTGACCAACAAGGATTTTGGCAGTAATAGGGCAGTAAAGTGGGCATGGGTCACAGATGTCATTATTTTGAATAAGTAGCTGGTGTCCTGCAAGGGTTAAACAGTGTTGGTCAAAACATATTACACTTGAAACCCACACAGGGGGGTTGCCTACATATGACCCACTTGCAATTTCTTTTGACCAACAATGATTTGGGCATAAAATGGGCACAAAAATGGGCATGGGTCCCAGAATCATCATTTTGAATAAGTAGCTGGTGTTCTGCAAGGGTTAAACAGCGTTGGTCAACAAATATTACACTGGAAACCCGCACAGGGGGGTCACTTACATATCACCCACTTGCCATTTCTTTTGACCAACAAGGATTTGGGCAGAAATAGGGCAGTAAAGTGGGCATAGGTCCCAGATGTCATCATTTTGAATAAGTAGCTGGTGTCCTGCAAGGGTTAAACAGCGTTGGTCAAAAAATGTTACACTTGGAATCCACACAGGGGGGTCAGATACATATGACCCACTTGCCATTTCTTTTGACCAACAAGGATTTGGGCAGAAATAGGGCAGTAAAGTGGGCATGGGTCCCAGAATCATCATTTTGAATAAGTAGCTGGTGTCCTGCAAGGGTTAAACAGCGTTGGTCAAAAAATCTTACACTGGAAACCCGCACAGGGGGGTCACTTACATATGACCCACTTGACATTTCTTTTGACCAACACGGATTTGGGCAGAAATAGGGCAGTAAAGTGGGCATGGGTCACAGATGTCATTATTTTGAATAAGTAGCTGGTGTCCTGCAAGGGTTAAACAGTGTTGGTCAAAACATATTACACTTGAAACCCACACAGGGGGGTTGCCTACATATGACCCACTTGCAATTTCTTTTGACCAACAATGATTTGGGCATAAAATGGGCACAAAAATGGGCATGGGTCCCAGAATCATCATTTTGAATAAGTAGCTGGTGTTCTGCAAGGGTTAAACAGCGTTGGTCAACAAATATTACACTGGAAACCCGCACAGGGGGGTCACTTACATATCACCCACTTGCCATTTCTTTTGACCAACAAGGATTTGGGCAGAAATAGGGCAGTAAAGTGGGCATAGGTCCCAGATGTCATCATTTTGAATAAGTAGCTGGTGTCCTGCAAGGGTTAAACAGCGTTGGTCAAAAAATGTTACACTTGGAATCCACACAGGGGGGTCAGATACATATGACCCACTTGCCATTTCTTTTGACCAACAAGGATTTGGGCAGAAATAGGGCAGTAAAGTGGGCATGGGTCCCAGAATCATCATTTTGAATAAGTAGCTGGTGTCCTGCAAGGGTTAAACAGTGTTGGTCAAAACATATTACACTTGAAACCCACACAGGGGGGTTGCCTACATATGACCCACTTGCAATTTCTTTTGACCAACAATGATTTGGGCATAAAATGGGCACAAAAATGGGCATGGGTCCCAGAATCATCATTTTGAATAAGTAGCTGGTGTTCTGCAAGGGTTAAACAGCGTTGGTCAACAAATATTACACTGGAAACCCGCACAGGGGGGTCACTTACATATCACCCACTTGCCATTTCTTTTGACCAACAAGGATTTGGGCAGAAATAGGGCAGTAAAGTGGGCATAGGTCCCAGATGTCATCATTTTGAATAAGTAGCTGGTGTCCTGCAAGGGTTAAACAGCGTTGGTCAAAAAATGTTACACTTGGAATCCACACAGGGGGGTCAGATACATATGACCCACTTGCCATTTCTTTTGACCAACAAGGATTTGGGCAGAAATAGGGCAGTAAAGTGGGCATGGGTCCCAGAATCATCATTTTGAATAAGTAGCTGGTGTCCTGCAAGGGTTAAACAGCGTTGGTCAAAAAATCTTACACTGGAAACCCGCACAGGGGGGTCACTTACATATGACCCACTTGACATTTCTTTTGACCAACACGGATTTGGGCAGAAATAGGGCAGTAAAGTGGGCATAGGTCCCAGATGTCATCATTTTGAATAAGTAGCTGGTGTCCTGCAAGGGTTAAACAGTGTTGATCAAAACATATTACACTTGAAACCCACACAGGGGGGTTGCCTACATATGACCCACTTGCAACTTCTTTTGACCAACAAGGATTTTGGCAGAAAATGGGCACAAAAATGGGCATGGGTCCCAGATATCATTTTGAATAAGTAGCTGGTGTCCTGCAAGGGTTAAACAGCGTTGGTCAAAAAATATTACACTGGAAACCCGCACAGGGGGGTCACTTACATATGACCCACTTGCCATTTCCTTTGACCAACAAGGATTTGGGCAGAAATAGGGCAGTAAAGTGGGCATGGGTCCCAGAATCATCATTTTGAATAAGTAGCTGGTGTCCTGCAAGGGTTAAACAGCGTTGGTCAAAAAATGTTACACGTGGAATCTACACAGGGGGGTCACTTACATATGACCCACTTGCCATTTCTTTTGACCAACAAGGATTTGGGCAGAAATAGGGCAGTAAAGTGGGCATGGGTCCCAGAATCATCATTTTGAATAAGTAGCTGGTGTCCTGCAAGGGTTAAACAGCGTTGGTCAAAAAATCTTACACTGGAAACCCGCACAGGGGGGTCACTTACATATGACCCACTTGCCATTTCTTTTGACCAACAAGGATTTGGGCAGAAATAGGGCAGTAAAGTGGGCATAGGTCCCAGATGTCATCATTTTGAATAAGTAGCTGGTGTCCTGCAAGGGTTAAACAGCGTTGGTCAAAAAATGTTACACTTGGAATCCACACAGGGGGGTCACTTACATATGACCCACTTGCCATTTCTTTTGACCAACAAGGATTTTGGCAGTAATAGGGCAGTAAAGTGGGCATGGGTCCCAGATGTCATTATTTTGAATAAGTAGCTTGTGTCCTGCAAGGGTTAAACAGTGTTGGTCAAAACATATTACACTTGAAACCCACACAGGGGGGTTGCCTACATATGACCCACTTGCAATTTCTTTTGACCAACAATGATTTGGGCAGAAAATGGGCACAAAAATGGGCATGGGTCCCAGAATCATCATTTTGAATAAGTAGCTGGTGTTCTGCAAGGGTTAAACAGCGTTGGTCAACAAATATTACACTGGAAACCCGCACAGGGGGGTCACTTACATATCACCCACTTGCCATTTCTTTTGACCAACAAGGATTTGGGCAGAAATAGGGCAGTAAAGTGGGCATAGGTCCCAGATGTCATCATTTTGAATAAGTAGCTGGTGTCCTGCAAGGGTTAAACAGCGTTGGTCAAAAAATGTTACACTTGGAATCCACACAGGGGGGTCAGATACATATGACCCACTTGCCATTTCTTTTGACCAACAAGGATATCGGCAGAAATAGGGCAGTAAAGTGGGCATGGGTCCCAGAATCATCATTTTGAATAAGTAGCTGGTGTCCTGCAAGGGTTAAACAGCGTTGGTCAAAAAATCTTACACTGGAAACCCGCACAGGGGGGTCACTTACATATGACCCACTTGACATTTCTTTTGACCAACACGGATTTGGGCAGAAATAGGGCAGTAAAGTGGGCATAGGTCCCAGATGTCATCATTTTGAATAAGTAGCTGGTGTCCTGCAAGGGTTAAACAGCGTTGGTCAAAAAATGTTACACTTGGAATCCACACAGGGGGGTCAGATACATATGACCCACTTGCCATTTCTTTTGACCAACAAGGATTTGGGCAGTAATAGGGCAGTAAAGTGGGCATGGGTCCCAGAATCATCATTTTGAATAAGTAGCTGGTGTCCTGCAAGGGTTAAACAGTGTTGGTCAAAACATATTACACTTGAAACCCACACAGGGGGGTTGCCTACATATGACCCACTTGCAACTTCTTTTGACCAACAAGGATTTGGGCAGAAAATGGGCACAAAAATGGGCATGGGTCCCAGAATCATCATTTTGAATAAGTAGCTGGTGTCCTGCAAGGGTTAAACAGCGTTGGTCAAAAAATATTACACTGGAAACCCGCACAGGGGGGTCACTTACATATGACTCACTTGCCATTTCTTTTGACAAACAAGGATTTGGGCAGAAATAGGGCAGTAAAGTGGGCATGGGTCCCAGAATCATCATTTTGAATAAGTAGCTGGTGTCCTGCAAGGGTTAAACAGCGTTGGTCAAAAAATGTTACACGTGGAATCCACACAGGGGGGTCACTTACATATGACCCACTTGCCATTTCTTTTGACCAACAAGGATTTGGGCAGAAATAGGGCAGTAAAGTGGGCATGGGTCCCAGAATCATCATTTTGAATAAGTAGCTGGTGTCCTGCAAGGGTTAAACAGCGTTGGTCAAAAAATGTTACACTTGGAATCCACACAGGGGGGTCACTTACATATGACCCACTTGCCATTTCTTTTGACCAACAAGGATTTTGGCAGTAATAGGGCAGTAAAGTGGGCATGGGTCACAGATGTCATTATTTTGAATAAGTAGCTGGTGTCCTGCAAGGGTTAAACAGTGTTGGTCAAAACATATTACACTTGAAACCCACACAGGGGGGTTGCCTACATATGACCCACTTGCAATTTCTTTTGACCAACAATGATTTGGGCAGAAAATGGGCACAAAAATGGGCATGGGTCCCAGAATCATCATTTTGAATAAGTAGCTGGTGTTCTGCAAGGGTTAAACAGCGTTGGTCAACAAATATTACACTGGAAACCTGCACAGGGGGGTCACTTACATATCACCCACTTGCCATTTCTTTTGACCAACAAGGATTTGGGCAGAAATAGGGCAGTAAAGTGGGCATAGGTCCCAGATGTCATCATTTTGAATAAGTAGCTGGTGTCCTGCAAGGGTTAAACAGCGTTGGTCAAAAAATGTTACACTTGGAATCCACACAGGGGGGTCAGATACATATGACCCACTTGCCATTTCTTTTGACCAACAAGGATTTGGGCAGAAATAGGGCAGTAAAGTGGGCATGGGTCCCAGAATCATCATTTTGAATAAGTAGCTGGTGTCCTGCAAGGGTTAAACAGCGTTGGTCAAAAAATCTTACACTGGAAACCCGCACAGGGGGGTCACTTACATATGACCCACTTGCCATTTCTTTTGACCAACAAGGATTTGGGCAGAAATAGGGCAGTAAAGTGGGCATGGGTCCCAGAATCATCATTTTGAATAAGTAGCTGGTGTCCTGCAAGGGTCAAACAGTGTTGGTCAAAACATATTACACTTGAAACCCACACAGGGGGGTTGCCTACATATGACCCACTTGCAACTTCTTTTGACCAACAAGGATTTGGGCAGAAAATGGGCACAAAAATGGGCATGGGTCCCAGATATCATTTTGAATAAGTAGCTGGTGTCCTGCAAGGGTTAAACAGCGTTGGTCAAAAAATATTACACTGGAAACCCGCACAGGGGGGTCACTTACATATGACCCACTTGCCATTTCTTTTGACCAACAAGGATTTGGGCAGAAATAGGGCAGTAAAGTGGGCATGGGTCCCAGAATCATCATTTTGAATAAGTAGCTGGTGTCCTGCAAGGGTTAAACAGCGTTGGTCAAAAAATGTTACACTGGAAACCCGCACAGGGGGGTCACTTACATATGACACACTTGCCATTTCTTTTGACCAACAAGGATTTGGGCAGAAATAGGGCAGTAAAGTGGGCATAGGTCCCAGATGTCATCATTTTGAATAAGTAGCTGGTGTCCTGCAAGGGTTAAACAGCGTTGGTCAAAAAATCTTACACTTGGAATCCACACAGGGGGGTCACTTACATATGACCCACTTGCCATTTCTTTTGACCAACAAGGATTTTGGCAGTAATAGGGCAGTAAAGTGGGCATGGGTCACAGATGTCATTATTTTGAATAAGTAGCTGGTGTCCTGCAAGGGTTAAACAGTGTTGGTCAAAACATATTACACTTGAAACCCACACAGGGGGGTTGCCTACATATGACCCACTTGCAATTTCTTTTGACCAACAATGATTTGGGCAGAAAATGGGCACAAAAATGGGCATGGGTCCCAGAATCATCATTTTGAATAAGTAGCTGGTGTTCTGCAAGGGTTAAACAGCGTTGGTCAACAAATATTACACTGGAAACCCGCACAGGGGGGTCACTTACATATCACCCACTTGCCATTTCTTTTGACCAACAAGGATTTGGGCAGAAATAGGGCAGTAAAGTGGGCATAGGTCCCAGATGTCATCATTTTGAATAAGTAGCTGGTGTCCTGCAAGGGTTAAACAGCGTTGGTCAAAAAATGTTACACTTGGAATCCACACAGGGGGGTCAGATACATATGACCCACTTGCCATTTCTTTTGACCAACAAGGATTTGGGCAGAAATAGGGCAGTAAAGTGGGCATGGGGCCCAGAATCATCATTTTGAATAAGTAGCTGGTGTCCTGCAAGGGTTAAACAGCGTTGGTCAAAAAATCTTACACTGGAAACCCGCACAGGGGGGTCACTTACATATGACCCACTTGACATTTCTTTTGAGCAACACGGATTTGGGCAGAAATAGGGCAGTAAAGTGGGCATGGGTCCCAGATTTCATCATTTTGAATAAGTAGCTGGTGTCCTGCAAGGGTTAAACAGCGTTGGTCAAAAAATGTTACACTGGAAACCCGCACAGGGGGGTCACTTACATATGACCCACTTGCCATTTCTTTTGACCAACAAGGATTTGGGCAGAAATAGGGCAGTAAAGTGGGCATGGGTCCCAGAATCATTATTTTGAATAAGTAGCTGGTGTCCTGCAAGGGTTAAACAGCGTTGGTCAAAAAATATTACACTGGAAACCCGCAGAGGGGGGTCACTTACATATGACCCACTTGCCATTTCTTTTGACCAACAAGGATTTGGGCAGAAATAGGGCAGTAAAGTGGGCATGGGTCCCAGAATCATCATTTTGAATAAGTAGCTGGTGTCCTGCAAGGGTTAAACAGCGTTGGTCAAAAAATATTACACTGGAAACCCATACAGGGGGGTCACTTACATATGACCCACTTGACATTTCTTTTTACCAACAAGGATTTGGGCAGTAATAGGGCAGTAAAGTGGGCATGGGTCACAGATGTCATTATTTCGAATAAGTAGCTGGTGTCCTGCAAGGGTTAAACAGTGTTGGTCAAAACATATTACACTTGGAATCCACACAGGGGGGTCACTTACATATGACCCACTTGCCATTTCTTTTGACCAACAAGGATTTGGGCAGAAATAGGGCAGTAAAGTGGGCATGGGTCCCAGATTTCATCATTTTGAATAAGTAGCTGGTGTCCTGCAAGGGTTAAACAGCGTTGGTCAAAAAATGTTACACTTGGAATCCACACAGGGGGGTCACTTACATATGACCCACTTGCCATTTCTTTTGACCAACAAGGATTTGGGCAGAAATAGGGCAGTAAAGTGGGCATGGGTCCCAGAATCATCATTTTGAATAAGTAGCTGGTGTCCTGCAAGGGTTAAACAGCGTTGGTCAAAAAATATTACACTGGAAACCCGCACAGGGGGGTCACTTACATATGACCCACTTGCCATTTCTTTTGACCAACAAGGATTTGGGCAGAAATAGGGCAGTAAAATGATGATTCTGGGACCCATGCCCACTTTACTGCCCTATTTCTGCCCAAATCCTTGTTGGTCAAAAGAAATGGCAAGTGGGTCATATGTAAGTGACCCCCCTGTATGGGTTTCCAGTGTAATATTTTTTGACCAACGCTGTTTAACCCTTGCAGGACACCAGCTACTTATTCAAAATGATATCTGGGACCCATGCCCATTTTTGTGCCCATTTTCTGCCCAAATCCTTGTTGGTCAAAAGAAATGGCAAGTGGGTCATATGTAAGTGACCCCCCTGTGTGGATTCCAAGTGTAATATGTTTTGACCAACACTGTTTAACCCTTGCAGGACACCAGCTACTTATTCAAAATAATGACATCTGTGACCCATGCCCACTTTACTGCCCTATTTCTGCCCAAATCCTTGTTGGTCAAAAGAAATGGCAAGTGGGTCATATGTAAGTGACCCCCCTGTGTGGATTCCAAGTGTAATATGTTTTGACCAACACTGTTTAACCCTTGCAGGACACCAGCTACTTATTCGAAATAATGACATCTGTGACCCATGCCCACTTTACTGCCCTATTACTGCCCAAATCCTTGTTGGTAAAAAGAAATGTCAAGTGGGTCATATGTAAGTGACCCCCCTGTATGGGTTTCCAGTGTAATATTTTTTGACCAACGCTGTTTAACCCTTGCAGGACACCAGCTACTTATTCAAAATGATGATTCTGGGACCCATGCCCACTTTACTGCCCTATTTCTGCCCAAATCCTTGTTGGTCAAAAGAAATGGCAAGTGGGTCATATGTAAGTGACCCCCCTGTGTGGATTCCAAGTGTAACATTTTTTTGACCAACGCTGTTTAACCCTTGCAGGACACCAGCTACTTATTCAAAATGATGATTCTGGGACCCATGCCCACTTTACTGCTATATTTTTGCCCAAATCCTTGTTGGTCAAAAGAAATGGCAAGTGGGTCATATGTAAGTGACCCCCCTGTGCGGGTTTCCAGTGTAATATTTTTTGACCAACGCTGTTTAACCCTTGCAGGACACCAGCTACTTATTCAAAATGATATCTGGGACCCATGCCCATTTTTGTGCCCATTTTCTGCCCAAATCCTTGTTGGTCAAAAGAAGTTGCAAGTGGGTCATATGTAGGCAACCCCCCTGTGTGGGTTTCAAGTGTAATATGTTTTGACCAACACTGTTTAACCCTTGCAGGACACCAGCTACTTATTCAAAATGATGATTCTGGGACCCATGCCCACTTTACTGCCCTATTACTGCCCAAATCCTTGTTGGTCAAAAGAAATGTCAAGTGGGTCATATGTAAGTGACCCCCCTGTGTGGATTCCAAGTGTAACATTTTTTGACCAACGCTGTTTAACCCTTGCAGGACACCAGCTACTTATTCAAAATGATGATTCTGGGACCCATGCCCACTTTAGTGCCCTATTTCTGCCCAAATCTGTGTTGGTCAAAAGAAATGGCAAGTGGGTCATATGTAAGTGACCCCCCTGTGTGGATTCCAAGTGTAACATTTTTTGACCAACGCTGTTTAACCCTTGCAGGACACCAGCTACTTTTTCAAAATGATGATTCTGGGACCCATGCCCACTTTACTGCCCTATTACTGCCCAAATCCTTGTTGGTCAAAAGAAATGGCAAGTGGGTCATATGTAAGTGACCCCCCTGTGTGGATTCCAATTGTAACATTTTTTGACCAACGCTGTTTAACCCTTGCAGGACACCAGCTACTTATTCAAAATGATATCTGGGACCCATGCCCATTTTTGTGCCCATTTTCTGCCCAAATCCTTGTTGGTCAAAAGAAATGGCAAGTGGGTCATATGTAAGTGACCCCCCTGTGTGGGTTTCCAGTGTAATATTTTTTGACCAACGCTGTTTAACCCTTGCAGAACACCAGCTACTTATTCAAAATGATGATTCTGGGACCCATGCCCATTTTTGTGCCCATTTTCTGCCCAAATCATTGTTGGTCAAAAGAAATTGCAAGTGGGTCATATGTAGGCAACGTCCCTGTGTGGGTTTCAAGTGTAATATGTTTTGACCAACGCTGTTTAACCCTTGCAGGACACCAGCTACTTATTTAAAATGATGACATCTGGGACCTATACCCACTTTACTGCCCTATTTCTGCCCAAATCCTTGTTGGTCAAAAGAAATGGCAAGTGGGTCATATGTAAGTGACCCCCCTGTGCGGGTTTCCAGTGTAATATTTGTTGACCAACGCTGTTTAACCCTTGCAGAACACCAGCTACTTATTCAAAATGATGATTCTGGGACCCATGCCCATTTTTGTGCCCATTTTCTGCCCAAATCATTGTTGGTCAAAAGAAATTGCAAGTGGGTCATATGTAGGCAACCCCCCTCTGTGGGTTTCAAGTGTAATATGTTTTGACCAACACTGTTTAACCCTTGCAGGACACCAGCTACTTATTCAAAATAATGACATCTGTGACCCATGCCCACTTTACTGCCCTATTACTGCCCAAATCCTTGTTGGTCAAAAGAAATGGCAAGTGGGTCATATGTATCTGACCCCCCTGTGTGGATTCCAAGTGTAACATTTTTTGACCAACGCTGTTTAACCCTTGCAGGACACCAGCTACTTATTCAAAATGATGACATCTGGGACCTATGCCCACTTTACTGCCCTATTTCTGCCCAAATCCGTGTTGGTCAAAAGAAATGTCAAGTGGGTCATATGTAAGTGACCCCCCTGTGCGGGTGTCCAGTGTAAGATTTTTTGACCAACGCTGTTTAACCCTTGCAGGACACCAGCTACTTATTCAAAATGATGATTCTGGGACCCATGCCCACTTTACTGCCCTATTTCTGCCCAAATCCTTGTTGGTCAAAAGAAATGGCAAGTGGGTCATATGTATCTGACCCCCCCTGTGTGGATTCCAAGTGTAACATTTTTTGACCAACGCTGTTTAACCCTTGCAGGACACCAGCTACTTATTCAAAATGATGACATCTGGGACCTATGCCCACTTTACTGCCCTATTTCTGCCCAAATCCTTGTTGGTCAAAAGAAATGGCAAGTGGGTGATATGTAAGTGACCCCCCTGTGCGGGTTTCCAGTGTAATATTTGTTGACCAACGCTGTTTAACCCTTGCAGAACACCAGCTACTTATTCAAAATGATGATTCTGGGACCCATGCCCATTTTTGTGCCCATTTTCTGCCCAAATCCTTGTTGGTCAAAAGAAGTTGCAAGTGGGTCATATGTAGGCAACCCCCCTGTGTGGGTTTCAAGTGTAATATGTTTTGACCAACACTGTTTAACCCTTGCAGGACACCAGCTACTTATTCAAAATGATGATTCTGGGACCCATGCCCACTTTACTGCCCTATTACTGCCCAAATCCTTGTTGGTCAAAAGAAATGTCAAGTGGGTCATATGTAAGTGACCCCCCCTGTGTGGATTCCAAGTGTAACATTTTTTGACCAACGCTGTTTAACCCTTGCAGGACACCAGCTACTTATTCAAAATGATGATTCTGGGACCCATGCCCACTTTACTGCCCTATTTCTGCCCAAATCCTTGTTGGTCAAAAGAAATGGCAAGTGGGTCATATGTAAGTGACCCCCCTGTGCGGGTTTCCAGTGTAACATTTTTTGACCAACGCTGTTTAACCCTTGCAGGACACCAGCTACTTATTCAAAATGATGAAATCTGGGACCCATGCCCACTTTACTGCCCTATTTCTGCCCAAATCCTTGTTGGTCAAAAGAAATGGCAAGTGGGTCATATGTAAGTGACCCCCCTGTGTGGATTCCAAATGTAACATTTTTTGACCAACACTGTTTAACCCTTGCAGGACACCAGCTACTTATTCAAAATAATGACATCTGTGACCCATGCCCACTTTACTGCCCTATTACTGCCCAAATCCTTGTTGGTCAAAAGAAATGGCAAGTGGGTCATATGTAAGTGACCCCCCTGTATGGGTTTCCAGTGTAATATTTTTTGACCAACGCTGTTTAACCCTTGCAGGACACCAGCTACTTATTCAAAATAATGATTCTGGGACCCATGCCCACTTTACTGCCCTATTTCTGCCCAAATCCTTGTTGGTCAAAAGAAATGGCAAGTGGGTGATATGTAAGTGACCCCCCTGTGCGGGTTTCCAGTGTAATATTTGTTGACCAACGCTGTTTAACCCTTGCAGAACACCAGCTACTTATTCAAAATGATGATTCTGGGACCCATGCCCATTTTTGTGCCCATTTTCTGCCCAAATCCTTGTTGGTCAAAAGAAGTTGCAAGTGGGTCATATGTAGGCAACCCCCCTGTGTGGGTTTCAAGTGTAATATGTTTTGACCAACACTGTTTAACCCTTGCAGGACACCAGCTACTTATTCAAAATGATGATTCTGGGACCCATGCCCACTTTACTGCCCTATTACTGCCCAAATCCTTGTTGGTCAAAAGAAATGTCAAGTGGGTCATATGTAAGTGACCCCCCTGTGCGGGTTTCCAGTGTAAGATTTTTTGACCAACGCTGTTTAACCCTTGCAGGACACCAGCTACTTATTCAAAATGATGAAATCTGGGACCCATGCCCACTTTACTGCCCTATTTCTGCCCAAATCCTTGTTGGTCAAAAGAAATGGCAAGTGGGTCATATGTAAGTGACCCCCCTGTGTGGATTCCAAATGTAACATTTTTTGACCAACACTGTTTAACCCTTGCAGGACACCAGCTACTTATTCAAAATAATGACATCTGTGACCCATGCCCACTTTACTGCCCTATTACTGCCCAAATCCTTGTTGGTCAAAAGAAATGGCAAGTGGGTCATATGTAAGTGACCCCCCTGTATGGGTTTCCAGTGTAATATTTTTTGACCAACGCTGTTTAACCCTTGCAGGACACCAGCTACTTATTCAAAATAATGATTCTGGGACCCATGCCCACTTTACTGCCCTATTTCTGCCCAAATCCTTGTTGGTCAAAAGAAATGGCAAGTGGGTCATATGTAAGTGACCCCCCTGTGCGGGTTTCCAGTGTAAGATTTTTTGACCAACGCTGTTTAACCCTTGCAGGACACCAGCTACTTATTCAAAATGATGATTCTGGGACCCATGCCCACTTTACTGCCCTATTTCTGCCCAAATCCTTGTTGGTCAAAAGAAATGGCAAGTGGGTCATATGTAAGTGACCCCCCCTGTGTGGATTCCAAGTGTAACATTTTTTGACCAACGCTGTTTAACCCTTGCAGGACACCAGCTACTTATTCAAAATGATGATTCTGGGACCCATGCCCACTTTACTGCCCTATTTCTGCCCAAATCCTTGTTGGTCAAAAGAAATGGCAAGTGGGTCATATGTAAGTGACCCCCCTGTGCGGGTTTCCAGTGTAAGATTTTTTGACCAACGCTGTTTAACCCTTGCAGGACACCAGCTACTTATTCAAAATGATGAAATCTGGGACCCATGCCCAATTTACTGCCCTATTTCTGCCCAAATCCTTGTTGGTCAAAAGAAATGGCAAGTGGGTCATATGTAAGTGACCCCCCTGTGCGGGTTTCCAGTGTAACATTTTTTGACCAACGCTGTTTAACCCTTGCAGGACAACAGCTACTTATTCAAAATGATATCTGGGACCCATGCCCATTTTTGTGCCCATTTTCTGCCCAAATCCTTGTTGGTCAAAAGAAATGGCAAGTGGGTCATATGTAAGTGACCCCCCTGTGTGGATTCCAAGTGTAATATGTTTTGACCAACACTGTTTAACCCTTGCAGGACACCAGCTACTTATTCGAAATAATGACATCTGTGACCCATGCCCACTTTACTGCCCTATTACTGCCCAAATCCTTGTTGGTAAAAAGAAATGTCAAGTGGGTCATATGTAAGTGACCCCCCTGTATGGGTTTCCAGTGTAATATTTTTTGACCAACGCTGTTTAACCCTTGCAGGATACCAGCTACTTATTCAAAATGATGATTCTGGGACCCATGCCCACTTTACTGCCCTATTTCTGCCCAAATCCTTGTTGGTCAAAAGAAATGGCAAGTGGGTCATATGTAAGTGACCCCCCTGTGCGGGTTTCCAGTGTAACATTTTTTGACCAACGCTGTTTAACCCTTGCAGGACACCAGCTACTTATTCAAAATGATGAAATCTGGGACCCATGCCCACTTTACTGCCCTATTTCTGCCCAAATCCTTGTTGGTCAAAAGAAATGGCAAGTGGGTCATATGTAAGTGACCCCCCTGTGTGGATTCCAAATGTAACATTTTTTTACCAACACTGTTTAACCCTTGCAGGACACCAGCTACTTATTCAAAATAATGACATCTTTGACCCATGCCCACTTTACTGAACTATTACTGCCCAAATCCTTGTTGGTCAAAAGAAATGGCAAGTGAGTCATATGTAAGTGACCCCCCTGTATGGGTTTCCAGTGTAATATTTTTTGACCAACGCTGTTTAACCCTTGCAGGACACCAGCTACTTATTCAAAATAATGATTCTGGGACCCATGCCCACTTTACTGCCCTATTTCTGCCCAAATCCTTGTTGGTCAAAAGAAATGGCAAGTGGGTCATATGTAAGTGACCCCCCTGTGCGAGTTTCCAGTGTAATATTTTTTGACCAACGCTGTTTAACCCTTGCAGGACACCAGCTACTTATTCAAAATAATGATTCTGGGACCTATGCCCACTTTACTGCCCTATTTCTGCCCAAATCCTTGTTGGTCAAAAGAAATGGCAAGTGGGTCATATGTAAGTGACCCCCCTGTGCGAGTTTCCAGTGTAATATTTTTTGACCAACGCTGTTTAACCCTTGCAGGACACCAGCTACTTATTCAAAATAATGATTCTGGGACCCATGCCCACTTTACTGCCCTATTTCTGCCCAAATCCTTGTTGGTCAAAAGAAATGGCAAGTGGGTCATATGTAAGTGACCCCCCTGTGTGGATTCCAAGTGTAACATTTGTTGACCAACGCTGTTTAACCCTTGCAGGACACCAGCTACTTATTCAAAATGATGATTCTGGGACCCATGCCCACTTTACTGCCCTATTTCTGCCCAAATCCTTGTTGGTCAAAAGAAATGGCAAGTGGGTCATATGTAAGTGACCCCCCTGTGCGGGTTTCCAGTGTAATATTTTTTGACCAACGCTGTTTAACCCTTGCAGGACACCAGCTACTTATTCAAAATGATGAAATCTGGGACCCATGCCCACTTTACTGCCCTATTTCTGCCCAAATCCTTGTTGGTCAAAAGAAATGGCAAGTGGGTCATATGTAAGTGACCCCCCTGTGTGGGTTTCCAGTGTAACATTTTTTGACCAACGCTGTTTAACCCTTGCAGGACACCAGCTACTTATTCAAAATGATATCTGGGACCCATGCCCATTTTTGTGCCCATTTTCTGCCCAAATCCTTGTTGGTCAAAAGAAATGGCAAGTGGGCCATATGTAAGTGACCCCCCTGTGTGGATTCCAAGTGTAATATGTTTTGACCAACACTGTTTAACCCTTGCAGGACACCAGCTACTTATTCAAAATAATGACATCTGTGACCCATGCCCACTTTACTGCCCTATTTCTGCCCAAATCATTGTTGGTCAAAAGAAATGGCAAGTGGGTCATATGTAAGTGACCCCCCTGTGTGGATTCCAAGTGTAATATGTTTTGACCAACACTGTTTAACCCTTGCAGGACACCAGCTACTTATTCGAAATAATGACATCTGTGACCCATGCCCACTTTACTGCCCTATTACTGCCCAAATCCTTGTTGGTAAAAAGAAATGGCAAGTGGGTCATATGTAAGTGACCCCCCTGTGTGGGTTTCCAGTGTAATATTTTTTGACCAACGCTGTTTAACCCTTGCAGGACACCAGCTACTTATTCAAAATGATGATTCTGGGACCCATGCCCACTTTACTGCCCTATTTCTGCCCAAATCCTTGTTGGTCAAAAGAAATGGCAAGTGGGTCATATGTAAGTGACCCCCCTGTGCGGGTTTCCAGTGTAACATTTTTTGACCAACGCTGTTTAACCCTTGCAGGACACCAGCTACTTATTCAAAATGATGAAATCTGGGACCCATGCCCACTTTACTGCCCTATTTCTGCCCAAATCCATGTTGGTCAAAAGAAATGGCAAGTGGGTCATATGTAAGTGACCCCCCTGTGTGGGTTTCCAGTGTAATATTTTTTGACCAACGCTGTTTAACCCTTGCAGGACACCAGCTACTTATTCAAAATGATATCTGGGACCCATGCCCATTTTTGTGCCCATTTTCTGCCCAAATCATTGTTGGTCAAAAGAAATTGCAAGTGGGTCATATGTAGGCAACCCCCTTGTGTTGATTTCTGCAGTCACATTTTTGGTCCATGATTCATTAACCCTTGTAAAAGTGATTGTTCTGAATAAGAAGCTGGAGCTCGAATAAGAAGCTGGAGCTCGAATAAGAAGCTGGCCGAATAAGAAGCCAACTTCAGCCTCGTCCGCCAGTCAGCATATTCATCTGAGAGCACAGGAAAGAATGAAGCAGTTTTAGCATTTACAACATACCTAAAGGATACTATCCAGAAGCTGTACAGTACAATGCACTACCCCTATGTGCAGATGAGCAGCGTGTGGTTTAGATGCAGGATGCAGCTACGTGTTCCTTGGCAGCAGCAGCCAGCTAGAGGGAAGCTGAGGCTACTGTACACTAGTGATAAGGTGAGAGGGCTGGCCTCCAGGTGAGCTCCCCGCCTACCACCACCACCACACAGTCCCGGCCTCAGTGTGACTGAGCAGCAGAGTCAGCCTGGGTCGGGAGACAGCACACCAGCACCATGGCTGAGTCCCAGCAAGCCTGCCTGAGAGACGACCATGTCAATGAGAAGATCACAGAGAACAATGTCCACTTCTACTACAGTGAAGACCAGCGGAGGTGCCTGGAGGTTTTGGTCACCAGTGGGGAGCCATCCTACAGACAGCACATTAAGGCTAACCAGCTCACAGACTTCCTCTCCACTAAGGAGCTGTCAGACCTCAGGGGGGACTTTAACAAATATGTAACGGACAACAGTTTAAAGAAAAGCAAACAAGCAGCTAACAAGCAGGAGAGTGCTAAAGAGGTGTCTCTGCAATACTGGCCTGCTCAGTCTGACACTGAGGTCCCACCTCTGGACCTGGGCTGGCCAGAGAAGGGCTTTTACAGAGGTGTCAACAAGATGCTGGTCTACACCCACCCCCCTAAGGAAAATGCCCCCACGATAAAGGCTCTTATAAGGGATATGATCCAGAATGCAAAGAAGGTAAGTCTGATGGACCCCATTGCTCTGCAGGAATACTAGTTTTTGCCCTCAGGTGTCAGTGAATGGATTTGTCTATGCATGGGGTAAGTAAAACATGGCAATATGAATAGTGCAGAAATAATATTGCAGTACCATTGGAATAAATGTCCACCCACCAGGTATTCATTTTATTGTGACATGCACAAAAGTGTAATCACAATGACAATATGACAGTTTGATGTGTCTGATAGAGAGAGCCCCATGATATAATATAATTTCATTGGTTCAGATATGTTCAGGAGAATGATTTCTTTCATGTAAAGTCTTGCAGGGCTGGGTAGGTAATGGTATTGTCTAGCGAGGAAGAACTGCAGAGAGGACTCTGGGAAGCGTTTGCTCTGTGACATGTTTGTTCAGACATGTCTGGAGGTGAAAGGGTTTATTCTTGTCAGCCATACCTGTAAGTAAAGCAATTACTGAATGAAATTAAATTAATTTATAGTATTCTTAATAAAACAGGGATAGTCCACAGGTATGTATTATGTTCATTGCTGTGGTGGCTACAATTGTTTCATATATATATATATATATATATATATATATATATATATATATATATATATATATATATATATATATATATATATATATCAAAACATTATTATTATTATTCCAATGTTTATATATGGCATAATCACTTTTTTATATATCTGGTTAAAGTTTGCTAGTGTTTAACTTTCCCACTGATCACAATATGCTGTGCCTTTTGTTTTTTGTTCAGCGTTGAGTTCCTGAAGGGGTTAATCAGGTGCAGTCAGCAATAGCTGGAAACTGGGACTTTGTTACTTCCTGATGTTTTTTTTTTCTTTCACAAACCTAAAGCCCCGTACACACTGGGATACTTTCACATGAAAGCCAATCAGTTTTCTTGTCTGATTTGAGCATGAAACCCGCCCAGTGTGTACGGGGCAGCTATGAGCGGTGAGTGCTGATGCACGCTCCCACATCATCACTGCCAGCCGCCACTCATCTGCTGGTATTACCAGCAGATGAGTGTGGGAGTGGACGGCTTTCCATAACGTCCTGCTATGGAAAGCCGTCCACCCCAAGGAAAATCACGGAGGATGTGTTCACATGAAAAATCCACTCGCGGTCCGTTCGGTCGGTGTCTTACCGCATACGGATGGTGTGACAGCCCAGGGATGCAAAGCTGGGCTGCCCGATGTTGACACATCGCCCAGCTTCGCATCCCTCATAGAAACCTAAGGGAGATGCGGCCGGCTGCGGTGAAGGGGGGATCGCAGCAGGGTTTGGAGATCCCTGCTGCGGTCCCCCTTTGATACATTCAAGGGATACTTAATATTTGCGGCTAACCGTTTTCGGGATTTAGCCGCAAATATTCATTGATAAATGTGCTCCTATATGTTCACTGACTCATCAATACCCACTTGTAACGCTTAGCCAGCTACCAGGAATTATACAGTCCACGTATTACCTGGAACTCCTCTGCCCTATATAAAAGTGTCCTGCTTATAGCCGTGTCACGGGACTCTCCAGTGACATCGCATATTTTAATTAATTATGTTCATTATCCTTACACGGCTCATTTCATAGCTACACTATAATTAATCTAGCAGTGGTGTGCCAAATTGTGTAAATCCAAGCTTTGGACTTTCCAGATGCTGTGTCACATGACCTTTTAGATCACATGACAACTGGTATTGTGACTGTAGGAAAATGGTAACCGAATATCTATTGTTCAGTGGAGAATCCGAGACAAGAAAAATGCCTTATGTTTCATTTTGGTAAAAATGTATATTCTGTACATGTGACGATTGAATGTTCAAAGACAAAATGACCTAAACACATTGGGGTCGATCCTATTAGTGCCGAAGGTGCAAGTTGCTGGGATGAATTCGCATAAAATTGCTCTCACCCCTATGAAGGTACGAGCACTTTTAAGCGAATTCAGTCTGCCGTAAAGTACGCCCAGTGCCATGATGATTGCAGGTGCAAATATTCGCACCTAATAGGATCGACCCCATTGAATTAACAAATGTTTTGTGTGTTTGTATGTGTGGTGGGGTGTATAACCGGTATATGGTCATTAGGTCAACCCAATTTTGGTTGTCATGCCTTGGATCAACCACTGAAGGTCGACATAGCTTCGGTCAACACATGAAGTAGGTCAACATGGCTAAGGTCTACAGGGTTGGAAGGTTGAAACAAGCATTAAGTCGACAATGGGAATGTCGACAGAAGGTTGACATGAGTTTTTCGCATTTTTCTTTAGCCGACATTCCGACAGGCGGTATCCACTAGGGCGTGGAGGGGGAACAGAATAGTGTGCCGAGTGCAGCGAAGCACCACGCCCGAAGCATGGCGAGCACATCGAGCCATGCAAAGGGACTCAGCACATTTTATCGGTGTCCATGTCGACTATGTCAACATCTGGGACAAAAAAAACATGAAAAACTCGTCCTTGTTACTGTCGACGTTCCCATTGTAGACGTAATGATTGCGTCAACATTCCAACCCTGTCGACCTAAGCCATGTCGACCTAATATGGGTCGACCTAATATGGGTCGACCTAATGACCCATATTCGTATAACCTTAGATAAATATATATAAATTTGTGTGTGTGTAATTGCGATTATTGTAAGGGAGGTCCAAATCCAGGTTTGATATGGAAGGTTCAACTTAACATAGAAACATAGAATTTGTCGGCAGATAAGAACCATTTGGCCCATCTAGTCTGCCCCTTTTTTTACCCTTCAGGTAATCTCAACCCTTTTTAATCCTTATTTCTTTGTAAGGATATTCATATGCTTATCCCAAGCATGTTTAAATTGTTCTACTGTCTTAGCCTGTCTTGAGTAGTATTACCGCGGTATTTACCACAACCAGAGTAGAACCCGGCACCAACCTAGTTAGCCTGCTCATATAGAGATTCATATTGCTTGGAGATAATGTTATTTTCAAGCGTCGACACAAATATATTTTATATACTATAGTTTATTTTTACTTTATTTAATTGTGAAACAAATAGACATTTTGCTTTTCTACAGGGACATATCCAGCTACAATGCACTCTTCAATCCATGCCCTTGTTCGGGATGTAGTCAACATTCCGGCTGTCAGGATGCCAGTGTTCAGTATACCGACACCGGCATCTCAACTGCTCCTACAACACCGGCGCTGCAATTCCAAATCGGTTCCTAATGCTGGAATACTGACAGCTGGGATCCTGATTGGTAAGCATGCAGGACTAGCTAGCATACGGCCGGGAAAAGGGGGGGTTGAGTTTAGGTATTAGTGGGGGTTAGGCTGTGGGGAGGGGGGGTTTGGGTTAAGCCACTTAGAAGGAGGGTTAAGATAAGGCTGGGGTAGGGTTTAGGCATTGGGGTGCGGGTTAGGCACTAGCATGGAGGGTTATGGTCTGGCTGTGGTGGGAGCGTTAGGGTTAGGCTACTAGAAGGGACGGTTAGGGGGGAGAGAGAGGGTAATTATACTTACCTGACCCCTGCAGGATTCGCTCCATCAGGTTGTCAGTGTCGTATTCTGACTGCCGGCACCCCATCCGGTCATCCGCATGTATCCAGTCTGCCATGCCATAGATTTGATATAATGGATCCCTAAAACTGTGGCAGGCATGCTGGGACATATAGTTCCACAACAGCTGGAGGGCCATGGGTTTGACACCACTGCCTTAGACACTGTGCAGCCTATCTACATATAGACCTCATTCACCCCATCATCCACCCCCACCCCGCAAACAGCCTATGCTCCACGATAGCTGTCTACATGTAAACGCGCACCCCATCTTTATACAACTTTTATGATTTTTTTTTACCCCCAAAAAAATTTTGTGAATTTTTTTATGCTTTACCATTCACGAGGACTCTGATTGGGAACAGTAACCCAGCTGAAGCATGTCGAGCAAAGCAAGCCATGCAAGGGTACTGTACCCCCCCCCCCACACACACACACACACACACACACTAATTGGGGGTCTACATGCTCAGGTGTCGACAATGACACCCAAAAAAAACTGAAAAACGTATGTGTTTTTTTTTTTTTTATGTATGGGCCATTTCTATGTGTTGGACCTTTTGTCACTGTTGAGCTAGTGCATGTCGACCAGTCAGTGTCGACCTATATATGAGCTAATACCCACCCATATTATAATGTTTTGTACACCGATTGCTGTAAAGAAAGGTTCCATTCCAGGGTGTAAGCAGGAAGAGGCTCTATATGTATTTATAGGTATTTATGTAAATAAATGGGAGTGTCATTGCCTGGGGATATTCCTGAGCTTACCCAAGTCTTCTTGGGTAAGCAACCGAAAGCTACAATGAGTTTTTCAATTATTTTTTTCCTCAGCATGTCTCCGGTAATTTCCTCCTTGTTCCACTTCTTCTAATGCCAACTTTACTGAGCCGGAATGGGATCATTAAATAGACAGAAACTAAGTCTACAAGCATTAGGTCGACACCACTAGGTCAACATGACTGAAGGTCGACATGGGTAAGGTTGACAGGGTCATTAGGTCGACACAAGCATTAGGTCGGCAGTCAGTCGACGTGTGTTTTCCGCGTTTTTCTGTCCTGTATGTCGACATGGACACTGAAACGTAGCACCGCTCGCATGGCCCGCTGCAATCGCCATGCTTCGGACACTGTGTTATTCTCCAACCACACCCTAGTGGATGGTAGGGCATGAAATACCGCCTGTCGACACATGTCGGTTCCCCCCAAAAAAGTGTAAAACCCCATGTTGACCTTTTGACTGTCAACCTTCCTGCATGTCGACCTAGTGATGTCGACCTAATACTTGTAGACCTAGTGACTGTATCCCACTGAGACTTATACAGCCTACACACATGCCGATATTAAGGCATTTTCTAAGCGATTTTGCTTAGTTTGGCAAAGTCACTTAGAAAATGCCCTCACCTCGGTGTGTGTGGGGACTATATCGGCAGCAATGCGCGTCCCCGCGCGTCTTTATCGCTGGCCGAGATTGATGGACAGTGTCCATCAATCTCGGCATCGGCAGGGTTCTCCCACCGGAGAACACTGGCGCTGTCTGCTCACTTAGCACACAGAGCTGACAGCTCGCTCTGTGTGTGGGCTGTCAGCTCTGTGTGCTATGCGATAGCGGCGCAGCACAGCCCGACCTAGCATAGCTAGGTCGCCCTACACACATCGCTATGTGTGTAGGGCCAATTAGGGGTTTATTTAGAAAGCAAAGCAAAAAGTGGATTCTTTTTGGCAGTTTTTATATATTTGTAAGTACCAGGACAGCCCTGTAATAAAGATATAAGGTCAGATAACATATTTTCGCTCAGCAGATATAGATAGCCAATAGCAGTCTGTGTTCTCTCTCCTGGCAGTAAACAGGCAGAATAGCATCAAGGTGCTGGTCCCTTCATTTATTAGTGTGTTTCTTTTATTCTACAATGCTCCGTGAACTCCCCCACCCCCCCATTGCTTCCACCTAGATGCACTTTGATGTCCGGCTCCACTGCATTGTTCTGCCTTGCTCTCATATTGGGAGTAGGCTTCCTTTTTCCTGAGAAATAGAAAAGGAAAAACAAGAGAGAGCCTGTCCTTAATCCTCTCACCTTCAGACTGTCATCAGCTGCAGTAACGCCAGATATATAAAACTGATTTTAAATGAAACCTGACAAAGAATACAGCAACAAAGAAATGTAGATGATTCACTCTGAGAGGTAACATGGCCTGTTGGTAGCTGTTGGTGTCTCATTATGCTCAGATACCCCTTTCAGACCGCACTTTTTACCCGTTAATTTGCCGTTTTTTTTTACCGTTTTAAAACGGTAATTTGTGCAGTCTGAAAGGTGCAGAGTGAATTTACCGTTTCTATTGAACTGGTATTTCTAAACGGTAATAAAGCAGGGTCCTACCCGTTTCAGACCCGTTTTTTTTCATCCACTGTTTTCTATGGGTTAAAACGGGTTCAGTGTTGTAAAGGAACAAAAACTGCACTGAAATACCGTTTAAAGACATGTGGTGTGAAAGGGGTTTTAGCTGGCAGACCAGTTTTTAGAAACGTTTTAAAATACCTGGTCAAAGCCAGTTTTGCGGGCTGAAAGCAGCATTAAGCCCCTTTCACATTGCAGTTTTAGAACGGGATATTGCAGATTTTTAACTGCTTTAAAACGGTACCAGCTGCAATATGAAAGCTCCACAATCAACTTACCGGTTACAAAATACCGGTATTTTGAAACGTGTTAAAACAGGATCCTACACGTTTCTGAGCCGTTTTCCCTGCAGTCTGCCGTTTTGTAACCGGTATATTGATTGTGGAGCTTTCATATTGCAGCTGGTACCGTTTTAAAGCAGTTAAAAATCGGCAATATGCCGTGTTAAAACTGCAATGTAAAAGGGGCTTTAGATCCTTATTAAACAGGATTCAGACCTGATCACTCATCTATAAAATTGCAGAGGACTGCGAGTCAATACCTGCCGCCCAGACAGAAAGATACCTAATTCCTACAAGTCTGTGGGGTGTATTCAATGCCGCGGCGAACGGCCAGCGAGGGGGTTAAACAGCGAGGATTGCAAAAAAACAGCGATCCTCGCTGTTTAACCCCCGCGCCGGCCGCTCGCTCTATTCAACGTTCCGGGGAAATCCTCGCCATCACAGGACGGCGAGAATTCCCCAAAACAGCGAGACCCGCGGCTAATGCAGGAAACTCACTGTATTTAGCCGCGAGTCTCGCTGCTTCTGGAGCCACATACGCCAACTTCCCCTCGCGAGGGGAAATGGCGTATGAGGGGGCTGCGTTGAATACTGTCAGGGTGAGTGGTGACAGCGAGCAGGAAGCTCTGCTCACTGTCACCACTAGTCCACAGCATTGAATACCCCTATGTGACTGAATTGTTTTCGCCTGCAAATCCATACACAATTCACTCCTCATAGAATGATTTTTCCAGTCTGTGCAGATGTGAGTAGTCTCACCCTTCCACAACTCTTTGACTGAGACCGGCCAGAGTTGACCTCACACACCCACCAATAAAACGCTTGGGTACGCCAGCATTTTTTTGGACACTCCCAGAAAACGTCGGGTTACCACCCCTAAATGCTGGCTGTCTTGGCAGGCAAATTGTGAGGGGTTTGCAATCAGAGATCTACACTTTTATGGGGGTTATTCTGGTTCACTCTAATGGACAAAACCATGTGCACTGCAGGTGGAGCTGATGTAACATGTTTGTGCAGAGAGAGTTAGATTTCGGTTGTGTTTGTACTTCAAACTGATATCTATATTGCAGTGTAAAAATAAAGCAGCCAGTATTTACCCGGCACAGAAACAAAATCTAACTCTCTCTGCACATGTTACATCAGCCCCACCTGCAATACATATTGTTCTGTCCATTAGAGAATGATTGTTTCTTTGCGAGTGAACCAGAATAATCCCCTATTTCTGTCACTATTTGGTCTCATGCATGCACTCTACCATCCATACGCATGCCCAGTCATTTGATAATCGCACAGCAACGATCATCTCTAAATTGGGCCCAAGATTAGGATCACATTAGTCAAAAAAAAAAAAAAAAGAGATTCTTTAAAAGTATGGTATAATGCAAACTCATTTACTGTAATATAGGGCCTTATTTTGGTTCATTCTTTCTGACAAAATCCTTCTTAGATGGGCAAAACCATGTGCACTGCAGGTGGGGCAGATGTAACATGTGCAGAGAGAATTAGATTTGGGTGGGGTTTTACTTCAAAGTGAGATCTATATTGCAGTGTAAAAATAAAGCAGTCAGTATTTTCCCTGCACAGAAACAAAATTACTCACACAAATCTAATTCTCTCTGCACATGTTACATCTGCCCCACCTGCAGTGCACATGGTTTTGTCCATCTAAGAAGGATTTTGTCAGAAAGAATGAACCAAAATAAGGCCCATAGATACGAATACATTACATTTACTGGATATAAATCAATATTTGTTATACCAATATTAAGATAAAGTGACTGTAAGTGTGTGTGTGTGTGTGTGTGTGTGTGTGTGTGTGTGTGTGTGTGTGTGTGTGTGTGTGTGTGTGTGTGTGTGTGTGTGTAAATAAATAAATGTTAAATAACGTTCTGTCTTCATACATACAGAGCCATACGGTCCTACCCACTCAGTAGAGCGGTGGTTCTCAAACTCGGTCCTCAGTACCCCACACAGTTCACATTTTAAAAGGTGGAGATAATTATTTCATTTGATTCTGTGAGGAGACCTGCAAAACATGCACTGTGTGGGGTCCTGAGGACCGACTTTGAGAACCTGTGCAGTAGAGGATGCAGTGCAAGGAGGCACCGAGCAGGAGAGGTGTTCTTCCTGCTCTGCATCCCTGCTGTTATTGTCCCCATACACAGGCCCGACTTGATCGAGGGATAAGTCGGATTTGGTTTCCCCTGTACCCTCCATGAAGCTCCCCACAGGAGGGCTGCATACAGTACTTGATGTTCTATTTTTAACATGTGACAATTTGCAATGTGATTTATCACATGTAAACAGGACTCCCGGAGAGCTGCAGAATCGGCAAGGGATTTCAAAACTCCCATTCATATGAATGGTAGCCCCCATACTTTTAAATGGGAGTTTTCAAATCTCCTGCCTGCCACGGCTACTGCAGCTCTCCGGGAGTTCTTTTTACATGGCTGCTAGAGGTGGGGGGAGGAAAGGGGGGTTTCTGAAGCACAGAGTGAGGAGAGCACCTCTTCTGTCTGCTGCTTACCCAGTATGTAGAATGTAGGTGTGTGCCAGGCCAGCAGTATGGCACAGCAGTCAAACCCCTACAGTCCTGATCGGATGGGATACATTGTGTATGCTAATAGAGGAAATTTGGTGATTACCTGCCCACTGAGTGTGTTATTGTGTTTCTATATATGCTTCAGGTAATGCTGCTGGTTTCTCAGCGCTGTTCTTCCTGATTTGTTACATAGAAAGGGTTTGTCGTGGGAAACAGCTCTCAATACATACTTGCCTACCTGACCCTCTCCATGCGGGAGAAAATGCTCTGTTCCTGGACTTCCCTGGTAATGTATGATTGCCATCACCTGTGGTGAAACACCTTTCCTATCAATTACCTAGCTCCCCACAGGTGATGGCAATCATACATTACTAGGGAAGCCCAGGAACAGAGCATTTTCTCCCTCATAGAGAGGGTCAGGTAGGTATGACTCAATACCATACCTCCAAATATGACCCTCTCCAGGAGAAACACATTGCTCTTTTCCTGGGCTCTTAATTTTTGATTGCCATCACCTGTGGAGAAACAGCTTTCTTATTAGTTACCCTGTTAAAAACAGGTGATGGCAATCATACAGTACATTAAGAGGAAAGTCCAGCAGCATAGTAGTTTGTCCCTCCTGGCATGGGTCATGTTGGGAGATATGCAAATACCCTATCTCTAATGTGCTGTAGTGGTAGTAATCAAGCAGTGTGTTGTTTATACAATTTAAATACAATGTCACTTGTTTCTATAATGCTGCCCATACACTTGCGAGATATTGCATGCAATCATTTTATTTCGACCACATCTGGCCGATAAATCGAATGATTGTATGCACAAAATGTATATCATTTGACGCGATGTGCGTGCACGCCGGTCGAATGTCGGGTCTCAAGATCTTATGTGTTGGACATAATATTTATCGAATTGCAGGAGCGATCGCATGTGGTTTTTAACCACATGCGATGCTTGAATGCAATCCGCAGGTGGGGGGTGGAGGGAACGCTTTTTCATCGGCGTGGGGATGGGGAGAGGGGGACGGAGGGACCGCTGGCGGTGTGGGAGATGGCGGGCAAAGGGCGGCGTTATGTAGCGCAAGAAGTCATGCTAGCGGGCGGCGGGGGTCAGTCAGCGGTGGCGGCAGAATTGTTTAAACTCTGGGCAGCCCTCTGGCTGAGATAGCTCAGCCAATCCGAGGGCTGCCCAGTGTTTAAAAATTCTGCCGCCACCGCTGACTGACCCCCACCACTCGTTAGCGCTAGCGCTTCTTGCGCTACATAACACCGCCCTCTGCTCGTCCTCTTTCAGCACCCGATGTGCCATCTCAAGATGGCATGCGACATCGGGTGCTGCAAAGGGGGCACTTTAGCACCACAAGATGCGATCGGGTTTGATGGACATCGCACTGCAATAAGTGTATGGGCAGCATAACTTTCAGAGTTCCATTCTGTGAATGTTGCTCTTTGGGTAGCTGCTCATTACCAATACTAACCAGCCACTACCTGCATGTTTGAACATTAGCCTTTTTTACAAATCCTCAACTCCATTTTTATATATCTTTTTATTGTTTTAGTTTTATAATGGAGCTCTAATCTTGCCTCAATTCTGTTTTTAATATATGTTTCATTGCATTGTATATGTGTATATGTGTACTGTTTTCAGATACAGACCATTTTTTTAAACAAGTAAATATTCTTTCAACCAGCAATCAATCTGTAGGGCTAAATATTTGTCATCCCCTCCTAGTCGCAACAGTCAGGACCATTCACATACTGGCAACATTCACAGAATGTAACGATACACTGTTTCATTCTGAAAGTTATAGAGACAAGTGACAGATTGTATTTAAATTGTATTTATTTTGTATCAACAACACACTGCTTGATTACTGTCACTCCGCACCACTTTGCATGTGCAGACTTTTGATAAACGGCAGGGCTGCGAATTCGTAGCCCTGTGGATGGGTCTGAATTGGGCCTTTGGTCAGATTTCTCACCTATCATCTGCATCTGAGAAGTGGATTGAGGTCATTATAACCCTAATAATCTGCCTATCTGCATATTAAGGAACTACATACATAATGCTACTTGTCTGGTTCTTCATGTGGTTGTGGTATATTAGGTCTACAGTGTATAGGTGGACAGTCAAAAGGTCAATCACTACTGGTCAACAGTCAGAAGATCGATATGGACAAAAGGGCGATATACGTTATGTGACATGGACAAAGGGTTGACACAATCAAAAGGTTGACGTGAACAAGGTCGACATAGAAAAGGGTCTACATGTTTTTCATGTTTTTTTCAGTGTCTATGTTGACACTCACTGTTAACTGTTATGGACCCACTGTTAACTCTCATGGGGCCCAGGCTCAGGGGTGTGACTAGCCAACACAGAGGCCTAGCTAACATTTAGCATGTGTTATCTGGGCCCCTTTATATTTATATCCCATGCATGATACATGGTCAGATTGATGCACTGTAGAAGATACACCATAGTCATGTGCTCTATAATGTAACAAGGGCATGATTCAGGTTGGTTTGGTAAGCTGCAAAGATCACAGATTACCGAGCACCAGAGAGGCCGCCCCGCCGAATTGGCCCCCATATGTATAATTCAAGTGTACAGTCCCTGATCCCTAGAGGAGGGGGAGTGGGCTCTTATGCAGTGGGGCGCACTGGGAATAGCCCCTGTTCATTTGTGACCCAGGCCCCTATATCCGATGGTCGGGCTGTGCTCATGCGCATTTCTACACATGTACATATGCAGGTTGCATACACAACATGGCGGCAGCCAGCTCCATTACCATATGGGAACACCTAGTGTTTCATGGGCGTTCTCATGGTAATGAGGCTCTGACACGGGGGGGGGGGGTCAAGGCCATGCATCACCGGATGTCAGCTGCCCGCCCATTTCCTGAGGGTATGCTCAGAGCAACCTTACATATGCGTGCACGTTCCACACCATTCGATGGCATTGGCCGGGTTTGGTGGACTTGCAAGGCTGCGAGTCCGGCCCTGCATTGGAAAGTTTTGTCTGAGGTTTTGCAGTTTTAAAGATTTGGTACTTGTTTAGTTTCACGGCGCCCGATATATCGGATGTGATATCGGGCGATATATCGGATGCGATATCGGCCGATATATCAATGCGCTACGATGCAATATTTGACCTGTTCATAACCCAACTATCCACTACGCACAGAGTTGATTTTATATAGTGTGGCGAGCGCAGCGAGCCACCGAACCCGAAGCACGGCGAGCATAGTGAGCCCCGCAAGGGGACACGGATTACTGCGCTCGCCACACTATATAAAATCAACTCCATGCATAGTGGATAGTGGGGTTATGAACAGGTAAAAAATCGCATCGATATATCAGCCGATATCACATCCGATATATCAGGCGCCGTGACACTAAACAAGTACCAAAGATTGCTTTTGCAGTCGCACAATCTCCCTCATAAAGCTCTAGTCTGTCACTAAAAAATCTGATTGTGAGGCTCAGACTGAAAAGATAAATCTGATATGAAGAACCAGTTAAACCTGACCAGTAGATTTTCCAACTGGCCACACAATGGGAACACATTAATAATGGTGCACTGAGGGCTGTATCGCGGGATTTCCTTTATTATGTGAGGCGTTAAAAGGAAACTGACACGTTTGGCAACAAATTATTTGAAGTACTCCATACAATGTACTTGTCAGGCAGAACTGCCCATTATTTACTCTATGGGCGACAGTGTTATATACCCACTGGTGTTCGCTATATACATAAAAGACGTAAGAAATCATATGCGCTTGATACACATTTGTTTCTACAATCTGTTTATTGAGAAGAAGAGAAAGGGGGTGTATAGGAATAGACAAGTACACAAATTACATACAAATATAATGAGCAACTGCCTGCTAGACAATGGCATAGATACACAGATTGTGATACGAAGCCAAACTGTATATACAGTACTGGGACCAATTCCAATATACAGTACTTTGTTACAAAAGCATAATAAGGAAATTTAATAATAAAAACAAAACCAATAAATAATTAATTAATAGCTGGTCTTTTATGTTAATTGCTAGCAGTACCACAATATTTTACAAATAATCACATACTGTACAATACATGTCCGGATAGTTCCAATTATTTTGATCGAGGTCCACAAAATCAAATATCTTTTTTAGTAATTAAGGGTCACCTTCTGATGACAAAAACCAGACTGCCACATAAACTGCCCCCCCCCAAAAAAAGTTATGTTTTCTTCCATGGGGCCACAGAGCTCCATCCCATTGAACTGGGATGAACAGATACCCCCCACAGCAAGCAGCAACCACATTAAAAGGAAAAAATTAAACTTACAAAGCAGTATTCTGCCCCCTGCTGCCGCAGCTGTATTCTGCCCACTGCCGCCACCACTGTGTTCTGCCCGCTACCTCCACCGCTGTATTCTCTGCACCGCCACCGTTCCTGCCATTCCTGCCTCTGCTGCTTGTGTTCCCGGCAGATTGCCAGAGATTCTCAGCCCTTGCAGAGCTCGAGTGTGCGGTCACATCACCGGTGCACCCGCGCAATACATTACTGGGACTGCTGAAGCCAGAAGAGGCTTCAGGAGGCGAATGGGGCCAGGAGAGACGTAATGGTCACATCTCGCCGGTCTGTATTTTTGCCCTTTGCGGCCCGGAGGTGGACCGCAGTCCGCCAGTTGCCTATCCTTGATTTAAACAGTGGCGGTTCGAACCTTATGGTAGAAGGTCACGATGCCGACACCCCCCATGCCACCAGCGCCGATCCTCCTGGTCCCCGCCATAGCATTTTTTTGCCCCTGTACAAGGATGACAGGCGCTGGGACTGGCACATGTGTAGTACCGACCTCTGTACTGCTCATGCGGCCAGCATCTATGGGCTGCTTCAGCAACAGCCCATAGAAGTAAAGTGATGGTCCCGACGCCTGAACAATACAGGTGACAGGTACTGGTGCCAGCACATAAGCAGTACCAGCTTAGGAACTGCGCATGTGCAGACCCCGGATTTATGGGCTCCTGCACAGTAGCCCATAGAGGTATCCCAGAGGGAGGGAACACCTCAGATTGGGACTGCCTTGGTGACTGGCAGGTCGGACTTCCAATAGGAAGTTACTGCCAGTCATAGTGAAGCCATTGCAGTCTCATAGACTGCATCTGGCTTCACTACAGTGGCGGATTTTACCTGAAGGAGCTGCAGCCCATAGGTAATAACAGCCGCTGCATTTAAACGTCTGTTAAATTATAATGAAGCATGCAGAGATAAGCCACAATGAGAGTGAGTATAAAAGTCTCTATGCAGAGATATCTGTGATCTATACTTAGTAGTGGATAATCAAGTGTTGCAAATGCTTGAATTGCCTGAATATTGCAGGGTAAATTTACTAAAATGGGAGTTCTAGTGAAGATAAGATGTCGCCCATAGCAACCAACCAGATTCTACTTATTTATTCAGCACCTTTTAGAAGATAATAAATAGTATCTGATTGGTTGCTATGAGCAATATTCCATCTTCAATAGAACTCCCATGTTAGTAAAGGTACCCCTGCAAGTCTGTGTCAGTTTGTGGCGTCACGGTCACACTATGGGGGAAATTTACTAAAATATGAATGGCTATGAAAACGTCTGTTCTAAGCCAATTGCACCCATATACGGCCGTAAATTCATATTTTGGAATTTACAATGGCCAATATACAGGCATTTGTATTTCTGAATACAAATACATACACCATCGAAATAATATGAGTAGGAATCACCATTTAGTCGAATGGTGATTCCTAATTTACTAACCGGCCATAGGTAATATACTGTATGGCTGGTAACTGCTGTGAAAATACTCCTGGAAAATACTCCTAATTTTCCAGGCGTATTTGGCCTCAGCCTGCATGTATTAGTCAGATCCAGTCAGGGGGTTAACTCTTTCTAACTATCTCTTCTAGTATGTATGGGGCTCATCTATCTATCTATCTATCTATCTATCTCACAAAAATATATTAGAATGATCTGCGCCAGAAAGACTTCAACACTGTAGACACCAGGGATTACCAATCCCAACCATACGTTCCAAATACAAAAAATGTGGTGAATACACTTGCGATGTCTTAATACTGATCACTGTGTTTTCAGGCGGATAAGAGTGTACCTCCACCAACGAGAAAAACCAGAAATAGGGCCACAGAAAAGGTCAAATTGACGATATGTAACCAATGGGGGTATCACCCCCTGCAACTGACCTCTCTGTTGTGCCCTATAGGCATATAAAGGTTTCTTTTACTCCAAAGTTTCTTGTTACTTCAATTGGATCAGAGCTCACCTTGTATAGGTGCCCTATGGGCACGTAGCAGTATCTTTCACGGCCCTCAGGTCAATCAGCGTCTCAATCACCACCAATCCAGGGTTGATGAAAAAAAGCTTTTATTCCAATCACAGATGATCCATACACGAAATAACAATAAAAATGGCTAAAAAAGTTGTAAAAAAGGCACTGATGGGGTCCAGCACGGGAAAAACTTCCGACCACCTCTACCTCACCCGGGTTTAGAGGAGAAGGTGGGTGTCCTACAGATGGAAAAAAGACACAGGAACACCCAGCAGTTACCTTATGTCAGGGGTGTCAAACTCAAATTCATCGGGGGCCACATCAGCAGTTTGGTCACCCTCAAAGGGCCGGTTGTATCTGTAGGACTGTGTGTCCACTCTTTATTATCATAAATTATTGTCACTGCATTCAATTATTGTATACTCAGCAGTAGCATTTCCCTCCTGCTATTGCTGTGAACTGCAGTGCATTAGGGCACACGCTGCCTGCACAGGGGGGCAGCACTCAGTCTTAGGGCATATGTCCTGCTTATTATCATGGGACACAGCAATTAATGATGGGCTGCAATGTGCCAGTGCACACACACACATAGGCAGAGAGTTTGACACTTACCCGCTCTGATGCGTCCACTCCAGTCTGAGCTGCTCCACCACCAAGGACACAGCTGCGCTCTCACACAGGAGCATTTCCCCCTCCCTCCTGTGAGTAGCGCTCCTCGCACTATCTATCCAGGAGTGGGGGGCAGCGTGCTCCCGGTCACTGTGCAGTGCACACTCAGCAGTTAGTGACCTGGAGCGCACAGCAGCAGCAGCACCATTCACCACGACGGACCTGCTCTTTCCTCTCTCTGGCTCCTATACAGCAGGTGGGAGCGGAGGAGGGGTTGACGACCGGCGGCACTGCGCTAGAGGGCAGATGTTCTCTGGCTTGTAGGCTGCCGCGCATGCGCTGAAGAGGCGGCTTTCTTGTTTAAAAAAAAAAAAATCGAGAATAAAAGGTGAAACGGGCCACATGAAGAGGTCTGGCGGGCCGGATTTGGCCCGCGGGCCTTGTGTTTGACACCCCTGCCTTATGTGGTCCTCCTACCAACGCGTTTCGGGCCTCACGCGGGGCCCTTTGTCAAGGTATTGGCGATAATGTTGATAATGGTGTACGGGGCTTATCTATCATGTACTTAACTAGGAAGTATATTTAAAAGCTAATAGAGCTTTACATGATCTGATAGAACAATTGCTGGGTATTTTAACTCGGGCTTGTCCTGTAGAACTGGAATAAGGTTACTAGGACAGCAATTAAAAACTGTAAACCAATAAAATATATACAGTATATGCTGCACTGAACTAAAGAGGAACGTGTGATTTATCTTATTACTATGCAGCCTGCATATGGGCTAATTACAAAAAACATGTACATTGTACAATACAGGTCATACTTGCCTACTTTTATACTCTCTCCTCTCCAGGAGAAGCCCAGAGAGGAGACTGTCAGCATCACGTCTGGGGGCGGGGCCTGGTGTAGACGTCATCAAGCCCTGCCCCCAGCATTGGAAAGCTCCCGGATTTGCGGGGACTCGGGGAAGGGTTAAATGGCGCTATTTGCATATTTAGCCCCACCCCTCCAGCGAAAAGCCGCAAATCGTGGTAATTCAATGAGGCGGCCGGGCAGCTGCTGGGGAGATGCGGAGGGTGAGGCAGAATCCGGGAGGATTGCTCACCTTTCCGGGGGGCTGGGAGGGGGACCCGATTTCCGGGACCCTCTTCGCCAATCCGAGAGGGTATCCAACCCTGATACAGGGCAGAACTTGGGTATCATTAAACTAGCTTTATAACTAAATATAACAGCTACAAAAGAATAATAGCTGGTGGGAATAGCCCTTTTACTAGTACCAAATTTTAACATTCGAAGATCTCTTTATGCAAACTAGAGAAACCAAATTGACAACACTCGGAGCCTGATTTGGAGATGTACAGTATGTAATGCTGATGGTTTATGTAAATCTACAATGGCATTCTGTGCATGTGCAAAATGGGCCCAGGGTGGTCGCACGCAGTTTCTCCAGAGCTGCAGCCTTATTAGCAAGCTGCGCAATTTAGGGGTGGGCGGGGCCATCGTGGTGGATTTTTCCCAGTCACATAATTGTAAGATTTCCCCCTCCATACCCCGGAGGGGCCATTGGTTCCTCTTTACCATGAACTCTCGTAGAGGGGAGGAGAATTAAAGCATGAACAGTTCACAGTGAATTGTGGTCATCCCCCCTCACTGTATAATGTGCACATTGCATGTCCCACCAGAAACATTCCCTTCTGGATCTCCTTGAGAACCACGTATACATACATATATACATTTTATACAGGTACCTGGAAGAGTGGCCCAGCACTGATCACCGGTTATATGTAACTCTGGGTGAGCCCTGAGACAATAGTTTAATATGTTGATCCAGTATACATGGTTATCCTGCAAGTGCTGTATTTAAGAGTTTTTTAAGTGTTATTTAGTGAATGTGTATTTTGAATGTAGGTTTTTTTTTTAAATCAATTTATGCATGAGTATGTGACATATGGCTAAAGCTACTTCTACCTCTGCATATCTGAGTAATTACACTATATTTATCTGTAGATTTTTTGAGTGCATATTACACCCAATTTGTGACCTACTCTTTAGCAGGTCCATGTATGCAACTCCACTTTAAAAGCATAATAATTGTATTTTTTGTATATATGCAATTCATGTATTAAAGTAGTTCTGTCATCTACACCACCCAGTAGAGGTAACCGCTGTACATCCTAATAGGTAGCAATGAGAATGTAGTCTGCCCATTAACTAGGAACCCATACATCATACATCACAGTGCCTGAGTGACATCACTGGGAAGGTTGCAGAACAGTAACCCTTTCAGGTCCAACGTCTAGTCAGGCTCAACAGCCCTAGCGCTAGTAGCAGATCCAATGGTGAGCCACTTTAAAATAAGAACATTAACATTATTCAACATTAAATGTAGGCCATTTTTTAAATTTTGAAGGTCGACATGCATGAAGGTCGACATGGTAATTAGGTCAACATGGAAAAGGTCAACAATCAAAAGGTCAACATGGGGTTTTTCACTTTTTTGGTCCCGAATGTCGGCACAGTCGACATGGACACTAAAAAAGTGCACCACATCCCCTTGCATGGCTCGCTGAGGTCGCCATGATGCGGGAACAGTGCCTCGCTCGGCACACTGTTTTATTCCCCCATCACGCTGTAGTGGATGGTAGGGCATGAAATACCGCCTGTTGACACATGTCGGCTCAAAAAAGTGAAAACCCCATGTCAACCTTTTAACTGTCGAACTTCCCCATGTCGACCTAATGACCCTGCCAACCTAACCCCATGTCGACATTCAGTCATGTCGATCTTCCATCATGTTGACCTAGTGGTGACGACCTAGTTGTTGTAGACCTAGTGAACGTATCCCATGTGTGCAGCTGTACAAAGCCAAGTATGGAGATACTGGCTTATCTTTGAGATGATGAAATATGGTTAATCTAATCATATTGGCAGAATATTATATTTTCTATAGACCAAGCTAACACAAGCCCACTAAATTCATAAATCACTCCTGCATAAAGACATCTACGTTTATCTGAACCCCTTAGTTATCCCGGAGAAGTTGCTAGCAGATATCACCCACATTACTCCTGCTTATGAGGCAACAGTGACCTAATTATTGTCAATAAACTCTCGTGTGAGATCAGCGCCTACAATACTTCTGTGGAACCAGTTGCTAATACTTTACTTGCTCCTCCTTTTCCCCAGAGGTTACCTAAAAACTGGTGTTATGAAAGAAGTTAATATTCTACCTACTTGACATACGTAGTTTATAATACAAAAAAAGGTTACCCATAGCAAATTAAGGCACAGGCAGGTGCTTTGTGGAAATGGCTGTGTTGTCTATTGGAATTGTTTTTCTCTTTTCATTGCAGTAAGATAAGTGTTTATTGTGACAATCAAAATCTACCTTATCATATTGGGAATCACTTGTACTTTCTGTTTTGTAATTTATGGACTATAAAATTAACTGTTATCACCTTTACAGTAAATCACCTTTGGTATTTGGTCTTTGTTCCTTTCATGTAAAGTCTTTTTGGAGGTATGATTTCCCTATACTGATCATTGTTTAACCCCTTCCCGCCACAGCCTGTTTTTGCCTTCCTGACAGAGGCCTTTTTTTCAAATCTGACAGGTATCACTTAAGTGGGGATAACTTTTTTTTGCTTTTACTTATCCCAGTGATTTTGAGATTGTTTTCCCGTGACACATTGTACTTTAAATTAGTGGTAAATTTTGGTCGATACAGTTTTTTTTTTTTGGTGAAAAATACCAAAATGTCGTAAAAAAATGGAACATTTTGCTATTTGCAAAATGTAAAATTTTCTGCTTGTGAGACAAATAATCATACCACTCAAAATAGTTAATAACTAACATAAACCATATCTAAACTTTATTATTACATCATTATTTCAACCTCCTTTAATTTTTTTGGACACTAGGGGGCAGCAGAGTCTAAATTTTACACATCACACAGTTTAACGCTGCTTTTGGCTGTTCACGTTTGAACAGCCAATCGCAGCGATCGCCCATGACGGGGGGCATCGCTGCCCCCCCTGGGCAATGAGGGAGGATGTCTGCTGTCAGGGACAGCAGACATCGTCCCTCTGTCACCGCGTCTGTAGACGCGGTGACAATTCAAAGGCATGACGTACATTTATGCCATGTGTCGGGAAGTACATCCCGACCATGACGTAAATGTACGTCAAATGTCGGGAAGGGGTTAAGGACATATAAACAAGATCCTGGCAGTCAGCGTTATGGATCTCAACACAATTGTGTAAGACCCCTAGTGCCAACTAGTGGTTCTTATGCCTATACAGCTGCCCTTTGTTCCCTTATACTGTGTACACACGGGGGAGATATATTGCTCAGCCATATATTGCTGAGCAATATATGGCTGAGCAATATATTGCTCAGTTTCTACTTAACATCAGCGACCAGAGATGGTCGCTGATGAAAAAGAAACTGCCGGGGGGAGCCCGGCAGTGGTAATCAGCTGGTCGCAGGAGCATGTTCCTGCGACCAGCGATCACCACAGGGGCAAAAACGATAGCGCGCATCCGGCGATATATCCCACCCGGCGATATATCCCACATATACTCCCATTGCGGGCAATATGGTCGCTCAGCGACCATATTTCCTGCGATTTTGCACAAAATCGCCCCTGTGTGTGCGCACCTCTAGTGTCAGATGTACTTACCGGTACTTAGGATGCCACCAGGACTTAAACCTCAGCAGTAGAGACTTACTCAATTGGCTAGAGACCACTGGCTAGAGTAATATTCAACAGGGAACACAGTACTGAAAACTGAGGGGTTCATCTTTAGATACTGAACTATCTTGCATTTAAGTAAGTGTACGGTAATCTTTAATAATTTAAATAATTAAACCCTGAAGAGGAGAATTTATTTATGCAGTGAAATTAATTTTAATGAATATATAACATCTGCATTAAGGTACATACAGGATACGGTCATTAAGTCAATTCTATTAAGGTCGACGTGCATTGGGTCGACCACTGTAGGTCGTCAGGCCTTAGGTCTACACCTGAAATAGGTTGACATGGCTAATATCGACAGGGTTGGAAGGTCGACACAAGCATTAGTATGTACCTTAGTGCAGATGTTATTATTGTTATAATTATGCAATTCAGTGATAAAAGAAATCATTAGAAGTTAAATGTTTAGTTCATTAGGGATTCTAGATAATCGTCTGACAACATATGGTCCAAATGCATTAGGTCAACGGTGTTAAGGGTTGACAGGTTTTAAAGGTTGAAATGATAATTTTCTACACACATGCACTATGGTCGACACAAGGGATTTTTTTGCTGTTTTTTTTTTTTAAACCCTTTCATAATTTACCTTCCATGCAGACCACTAATGGGAATAGTAACTTTGCCGGAAACGTGGCAAGGGTACCCATTTCCACTTATTTGTCTTAAATATGGTTAAATATACAAAATCACATTAAAAATAAACATGATGTTGACCATTTCTAAATTTTGACCCTGCCGATCCTTTATACCTGTCAACCTTTTGAACATGTCGACCATATGATGTCAACCTATTTTGATCGCACACCATTCATTAGACAGCAGCATCAGGTCATTTCAGATTTGTGCAATCTGTATAAAATCACATAGTGCTAGTTTGTTTAAACTTTAAAGTACAAAAGCGATAAAGCAATATATATATATCAGTGCCTGCTCTCTACAGACTGTGGCATACTGTAGATAAGTCCATATAAATAAGCACTAAAGCTGTGTACACACGGAACTTTTATTGGCGTAGCTGAACATACATGGGAGAATAAACAAAAGCATTGGAACATAGGCACTTTGTGAGGTGAGTCCATAGGCTACATTGTAGTAAATATTATTACAGACTATAAATAAGTTGTCTCTGGTGTCTGTAGATGAAAGATGTACTTTAAATAATGCTAATGTAAAAAAGCTACTACACTGAGGTGTAAGCACTTACTGTACAGTCTGTGAAGTGTAAGCTACATACACGGAGAAGATTTAGTAAAGAGGAATAAGTCCTGGTTACAGTGCGTAGACGATCTTTTTGACATTATGCACTATAACCATTTTTAATGATATTTTTGTGCATA
This sequence comes from Crinia signifera, assembly GCF_055691185.1. Classification (NCBI taxonomy): domain Eukaryota; kingdom Metazoa; phylum Chordata; class Amphibia; order Anura; family Myobatrachidae; genus Crinia; species Crinia signifera. Next base: position 33,934,370 of record NC_139224.1, on the reverse strand, counting down.
CCGTCTAGTGCAGGGGTGTCCAAACTTTTTGCGACGAGGGCCAGATTTGGTGAAGTGTAAATGTGTGGGGGCCGACCATTCACCCTGACATTCTTTGAATCATTAATCACATCAGATTGGTCCCCCACTCTGCCCCCATTCATTCTATGTCCCCCAGCCTGCCCCTTCTTCAATGTATGTCCCCCAATGTGTAAAGTATGTTGTGTATGAGTATGTGTATGAGTATGTTCCCCACTCTGCACCCATTCACTCTGTCCCCCAGCCTGCCCCCCTTCTCTTAATTTCCATCAGTGCCTCCATTCATTGTATGTCCCCAAGCCTGACCCTCCTTCACTGTATGACTCCCATTCACTGTATGACCCCCATTCACTATGTACCCCACTTTTCCCTCATTCACTGTATGTCCCCCAGCCTGCCCCTGCTACCTCTTCTCTGAATGGCCATCACTGCCTCCATTCACTGTATGTCCCCCAGCCTGACCCTCCTTCACTGTATGTCCCCCACTCTGCCCCCTCCCTTCTCTGTATGTTTCCCAGCCCCTTGTGTGAGCCAGAGGAAGGAGAGGCAAAGCAGGCACTACAAGGACAGGAGATGCTTGGGTTCCCGCTGCTGCCCTCCTCCGCTCTGCATGTTACGGGAGCAAGCTTCCCCCTTGCTGCCCCCCTCCCCAAACACACTGCTGTCACTGTGATTGTGGAGTAGGGTGATATACGATTGCAGCAGCAAGGGTAGGACGCCAAACACATCTGACTGTGGCGACCGGCACCTCCTCACTGCAGCAGACAGCAAGGTAAAGCCGCGCTCTCCTGGTCCCCACCTTTAGTCTCCTGTGCTGTGCTTCCCACATCTGATGTTCTGCCCGATTACAGCTGGAGGCTGCGGGCCGCTTGAAATTACAGCACGGGCCGCAATTGGCCCCCGGGCCTGACCTTGGACATGTCTGGTCTAGTGTATACGCAGTGCCAGATTGAGGTCTAAATGGGCCTGGAGCTGAAAATTATCAAGGGCCTATTATGCGCAATAGTAGGGGTTGTGGCCAGTACCTAATAATGTGGGGGGCATGACCAGTGTCACACGCACACACAATATCTTCCCCGGCACTCTGGTGTCCCAAATCTTTGTTACCCCCTTAGGGGTGAGTCCATTCTATACGGTCGCAGGAAAGTAGGCGGCACACATAAGGCTCCAAATTAATTAAGAAAAGTGCTGGTGTAGTTTAATGCATATAAATATATATAAATAATATATTACAAATTCTGACACTGACAGGATGCAGGGAGATATATTGCCGGGTGCCCTCCAAAGGTGCACCAGTAGGATGCTGATGTCCTAAGACACTTGCGGGGTGTGGCAACATTCCAGTCATAAAAAAAAAGGTACTTGTTTCCTAGCACGGCCACAATCTTGTGGATCGTGTACCTTTAAGTTAAGGTACACGATCCACACGATGGACCCGATTTCCTTTGAAATCAGGTCCATTTTGCCGGCAAAGGTACAAAATCGGGGGCATCGCGTCGGTCGGGACCATTAACATTGGTCCCGACGCGACCGATGCGATGCCCCCGATTTCCCCATAGGCTTCAATGTTAAAATATTTTTTAACATTGAAATCGTGAGGATCGCGTCGGTCTTGTGCCATTATAATGGCACAAGATGAGATGGACTTGATTAAGTCCATCTCACCTTTAAAAAAATGTGAAAAATGTGAAATGGGCCAATATGACCCATTTCACATTATAGATGTCCCCGTCGTCACCCCACGATAGACGCCAACCCGAAGCGTGGCGAGCGCAGCGAGCCCGCGAGGGGCGGCGGTGCGCGTCCTCCGACCTTTTCATTCCCCTACTATCCACGTCGGCATGGAGTTGAGAATAGAATAGTGTGGCGAGCGCAGCGAGCCACCGAGCCCGAAGCGTGGCGACCGCAGCGAGCCCCGCGAGGGGACGCGTATAACTTCACAGGTATACGCGTCCCCTCGCGGGGCTCACTACGCTCGCCACGCTTCGGGCTCGGTGGCTCGCTGCGCTCGCCACACTATTCTATTCTCAACTCCACGCCGACGTGGATAGTAGGGGAATGAAAAGGTCGGAGGACGCGCACCGCCGCCCCTCGCGGGCTCGCTGCGCTCGCCACGCTTCGGGTTGGCGTCTATCGTGGGGTGGGGTTTACGTCGTTAAATTTGGGGGTCTAGGGAATATTTTACATTGAATCCAATGTAAAATTGGGTCCCAGGGACCCGATTTACATTTCATTCAATCAAAAAATCGACCCGATTTTTCCGACACGACCACCCCGATGTAAATCGGTGTGGCCGTGCTAGGAAACAAGTACCAAAAAAAATACTGAAAGCCAAAACTTAGTAGACAAAATTTCAGCACCTTTTGTGTGGTCACCTAGGTTTACCACACCATATACCCCTTATACCATGTTCTCATTGCCGCCCCTGCAAAATCCCGGGTTTTTCTTGCCGGGTTTTTGGCGGGGCACAGAGAATGGATACTTTTCTACCCCGTTCATACAGCACCTTAAACCCGGGAAATTCCCGTGTATGACGCGTTCACACTGCTTCCCCTGGTCTGCCCTGCCAACAAGTGTGTGAATATAAAAGCAGCTTTGATTGGCTGTTGAAAAAGTAGCTGTGATTGGCTGTTTTAGAAAGCAGCTGTTATTGGCTGGCTGAGGATGATGTCATATAAAGTGGCCTGTTTTTTCCAAGCACACTGCATTGCTGGAATCATGGCTGATGAGATGCTTTTGTTTTGCACCATTTTGCTGTTTCATGCAGCAAATGAGAGCTTGCTGCAGCTGCTTACATTGTGCTACCTTGCACAATGCACTTTGAAGAGGAGGAGAGCGCAATTTCTTGCTGAGAGAGACAGTGCTCGCCTTCATTATGTGCGAAGGAGAAGAGCTTTCATCACCTCCAGCGTTACCTCCATATTGAGGTTCAGCACATCCAGTACCCGGCGAATGTGGACCAGAGACTGCTCTCATGGCGAGGTATTTTGGTCTACAGTGGAGGGTTATGAGGATGACCAGTGGATGGAGCATTTTCGCATGTCACGTGGGACCTTTCAGTATGTGCTGGACCTTCTAACCCCTGCACTTTCCAGACAGACCACAAACTGCAGAATACCCATCTCACCTAGAAAGAGACTAGCGATAGCGCTATGGTGGTATGCTACACCGGGAGAATACCGCACAGTCGCCTGCTTGTTTGGAGTGGGGAGATCCACTGTATGCACTATAGTCCATGAGGTGACGCAGGCTTTGCTGGAAGGACTTTACCGTCGTTTCATCACCTTACCTCAAGGACAAAGGTTGGACGACATCATCGCTGGTTTCCTGCATCGTGGATATCCACAGTGTGCTGGAGCTATAGACGGTACACACATTCCTATTATTGCCCCCACAGAAAACCATGCGGATTACTTTAATCGCAAAGGCTGGCACTCCATAATTCTACAGGCTGTAGTGGACCACAAATATTGGTAAGTACATTTTTTTATGATAATATTAAACTGTACTTTGCGTATTGCTAGGGTAACTAAACAGAAATCTTAACACTTTATATTTTCAGCTTCACTGATGTCTTCATTGGCTGGCCTGGCCGTTCCCATGATGCAAGGGTTCTAGCAAATTCGGACCTATACCTTATTGCTGAGGAGAAGCAGGATGGCTGGTTGTTCCCTAGAGAGGTAAAGATATGTTTTTGCATGTTGCAGTTGGGATATTTTTAGTGTTATGTATGCATGTATGTATAACCAACGTACCACATGTATTGTTGTTTTTCAATGTCTCTCTTTACACCGGTAGAGAAAAGTGGCAATCTGAATAGCATACTTGTACTCCAAGAATTCCATATTGTAACTCTTATTTTACTTTGCAGAAATCGAAGATCATCGATGGGGTGGAGATCCCAGTACATATAATCGGGGATGCAGCATACCCATTACGACGATGGTTAATGAAGGGGTTCACCCAGCGCCATCAACTTACCCCGGAACAAATTGATTTCACCCACACCCTCAGTTCTGCACGAATGGTGGTAGAAAATGCCTTTGGCCGTCTAAAAGGCCGTTGGCGTTGTTTAATGAAGCGCAATGACATTGATACCAGCTTCATGCCTCATGTAGTTGCTGCCTGCTGTGTGTTGCACAACATATGTGAGTTTAAGAAAGAACAGTTTCTACCAGAATGGACCGTACTGGAGCCTGAGGAATCAGATCACTCTGCAGATTCTGAGATGTATGAGGGGACAAACACATGTGCAGAAGACATTCGCAACACCATTACCAATAACATATTTGCTTTAACCCACTAGTGTATTATAGTTTTTAATTTTCAATAAACTTCAAAAACATTTCTGTTTGTTTGTACATATTTTATTCATATGTACAACATATATTTTTTTAGTTAAATAGCATAAAGTGTACCAAAAATGCACATAGAAAAATATAATAAAACTGTAATGACAATACCCAAATGCCTTACATAACTTCTGTACAGGCCGGGTGGGCAGACAAATAAACAAAAAGTCAATAAACACCTCTACAGCACATGGTAGCGGGGGTTTTCCTTTCTTGGAGCCGTTCGATTCTCCGCATGACTATGTGGACCAGCCGCATAATCAAGGCAGTGTGGTGGAACTGTGGGAGGCTGAGTTGCACCCGGTGTACGCTCAGGGAAATGGCAGTGATTTGCTGGAGGCTGAGGTGTCCCAGCAGCATACTCGGGGCACTGCGGAGGAACTGGTGGAGGCTGAGGTGCACCAGCTGTACGCTCTTGGAAATGTCGAGGATTTGCTGGAGGCTGTGGTGTCCCAGACGCATACTCTGAGGAGTGCGGTGGAACTGGGGGAGGCTGAGGTGGACCTGCTGTACGCTCAGGGAAATGGAGGTCATTTGCTTGAGGCTGAGGAGTCCCAGCAGCATACTCAGGGAAAAGGTGTGACATTGGTGGTGGGTGAGGTGTGCTGTATGGCACCATGTTCCCCTGGGTTGGGCCTACAAAATTTGGTTGGCCTGCGCTATACATTGGATAACCATACTGAAAATTATTGTGTGGTGGCTGGGGCAGTGCATGGCCTTGTGCCCTAAATAGACTATTAAGGAACTCCATCTGCGTATCTCGGTTCTCTCGATTGATACGCTCATGCATACCAACAATGGCAGTAATGAACGTGTTCTGTAGGTCACGCTCATTGTCCATAAATCGCTGCAGACGAGCATCTTCATGAACTTGCATCGAATTATCCATTTCCTTCAGGTGTTCAAGCATTACGGTGGTCATTGCTTTTGTGGCTTGTTCCATCTTAGTGGACCTCTTTCTTCTCAGTGGCACATTATAAACTATGGGAAAAACAAACAACACATTACTATACAAGACTATAATAATGTTACTTCTCCTTCTACCCAAAAGACATTGTTGGTGCCCATGCACTTGGAAAACCATCTGTGCTGAAGGCTAGATATCAGTAAAACCTTAACTTCTCATTCAGACGTGTTAGCAATGTTGCTGACAGGCCTGAATCAGATCCCCTCTGCACAGATGCATGTGGATGTTAAATTTCAAAAATACTTAAATAAAAAAGCAGTGTTGGCACATGCATGCTTGAGGCCTTTTCCCTCCTGCACTCTTGCTACATGCTGCGACATATTTCTTTAATAAACAAAAATATAGTACTGTGTAATAATGGTGTGTGTAAAAAGTTATAAACTTACTGTTGGTCCGCAACTTTGGACGTGCACTCTGTGGCAATGCTTCAAAGGCTGGACTTCCTTCAGCAGGTAGTGATGATGCAGGCGTTGATGGTGGTCGCTGCAAAGGTGATGGCGGATGCTGCACAGGTGAAGAGAATGCCGTGGGGCCTACAGCTGAATTGTGGGAGTTAAATGATGAATCCAGAACTTCACATTGGGCTTCACCATGGACTGAGCGGGAATCCATTTCACTGTCTGTGGCCTCAAGGTCAATGGGTGACGCTGCTGCTGCTACTGCGTTTTCTTCACAGACACTTGCTGCACTGCCAGCAAAACTGCTGGAGGAGGACAGTGATATGGGATTAGCCAGTGCAGAGTTCCCAAAGATGACATTACACTGGTCATAAAATGGCCAGTCCATACGGGCACCACCACTCTTCCTCCTGTTTAGGTCATGGACCTTAGCATACTGCTTCCGCAGGGCTTTGAGTTTATTCACTACCTGTTGCTGCGTTTTGACGATGCCACGGGCAGACAGGATTTTGGCGATGTTGTAGTAAACAACGGAGTCCTTCACTGTGCCGGTCACTTGCTTTTTTATCTCCTCCTCTCCTCTCACTGCTAGCAGCTCGAGCACTTCCTCATCCCTCCAGTGCGACATGTCTGCTCTCCTCGACGCAGCATATGGACGTCAGACGCAGCATGAAATGGACGTCACGTCACATGATCACATCCGCCAATGAGCTTCTTTTTTTCCATCATGTTTGAAAAACCCGTGTCTGCGCTGTTCAGACTGAAGTACACCCGTGTTTTACCCAGGAAAAACCCTGCAAAAAACCCGTGTGTAATTCCCGGGGCATAACACCCGGGAATTTCAAAAGGACGCGTTCACACTGAGACACGACACGGGAAATTACCGCTCGCCCTGCCAAATACCCGGGTTTTTTAGGCAATGAGAACGGGGTATACAAATTATGCAACACAATAGTGACCCCCTTATACTGTACTTGCCTCTTACACATTATGCCACATGGAATGAGCCAAAATTCACACTGACTGAGACAAAATTCACACTATGGCTTACGGATTGAGTCAAAATTCACATTATGCCACACAGATTAAGGCCAAATTCACAATATGCTTCACAAACAGGGACATTGCGCGCCAAAGGCGTGCATTAAAAATGTACACCATAATGCCCATTACATGTTAAACCACACACACCATAATTTCCATTATGTATTATGCCAAACACCATAATGCCAATTAAAAATTATGCAAAATAAGTGCTGCTTACCTACATGCTCATTTCCAGGGGTTCCATGCTCATTGCCAGGGTTTCCATGCTCATTGCCATGTCGGCTTCCTCAGGAGCAAGTCACACAAGGAGCACTTGCTCCTGAGGAAGACGGAGTATATCCGGGGAAATGCTTTGAGACACTGAGTTTACCCTCAACTGGCATCACCATCCACTTTGTTGCTGATTAGGGAAGCAAATCCCAGAGCATTTTTTCAATCCCGGAATTCGGGATTGAAAAATGCCCAATCCCGGGATTCCCGGGATTGGCTTCCCTAATTAAAAAACCCGCCCCGGCCGCCCCGCATATTTACTTACATGTGCGGTGCGGTGCAGCGGGGCGGGTGGTCGGTGAAGCTGGGAGGGTGGGCGGTCCATTGCTGATGCCGGTAGACGGGCGGGAGGCGGCCACTTCACTTCAGGAGCCGGGCAGGGAGGTGTGCGGGCGGCCGAGCAGGCAGGCGGGCGATGACAGGACGGGGCTGCGCAGCTGCTTGGCCTGCGCAGCGTGACCTCTGGCCTCGTCACGCTGCGCAGAGCCACAATGCCGGGACGGGAGTAGCCGGACAGCGTCTGAGCACTTGCTCAGATGCTGCCCGGCATTAGACTGCGTCTGCGCAGTCTAATCCCGAAATCCCGGGATTGGAAACTCCAATCCCGGGATTGAAATCCCGGCGTTTTAGGAGCCAAATCCCGGGATCCCGCCGATCCCGGGATTGGCCACCCAATTGCTGATGAGCAAAGAAGTAAAACCTTTTCTACGCCAACTGGACACCGCATATGGGACAATTGCATCGGTTCCTAATTTTCCAGTATCCAGAGTACAGCCCCACAAGGATTCCAGCAAAGTCTGGGAATTTAAAAGCCCTTTATGAGGACACAAGGGATACGTGAAAATAACACAATATCTCACATCCTTATTTCCTCCTAACATTATCGTCAACAACTACAATACCTCAGCAACACTCATTCATCAGTGGATCGCTAACAAATTCTTCATTTATTTCCAGTTGGACATCTATATACAGATCATATATACATTCCATATATTGCAATAAGATATTATGCAATTTAAATTCACTTGCACACTGTGATATTTTATATATATTTTATAAGTGTATGTGGTATATGTTTAGTTATTAAAATAATATATATAGCAAACAATTAAAGATGTTGCACAATTTAAGAAACATAGTAACTGGGTATCTTGCATTGCGTTCAGTTTCACCGATCTTATAAATGATGCTTATTGTGTGGAGACAAAAATCATGCAGGCGTATGACCTCTAAATTAAAAGATCCTCAACTTACCTCTATTCTTTTGATTATCTTCAAGATAAAGATGAGAAACAAGGAAATAACATCTATGTGCTTATGACACAAATATCTCTTCCCTCCCTGTGACAGGTAATTGCCATCGTCATGGACTATTTTACTGACCGGGAGGTGTTCAGAGATGTACTGAATGCAGCGGACAGAAGGAGAGTCCCGGTCTACATGATTCTGGGAGAGAGCGGAGTCAAGCATTTCCTGGAGATGTGCGAATTAATGCAGCTTTCTGGCCATATGCTCCGGGTAACGTCAGTAGAGAAATCCCAGAACATAGATAGGAATGTGTCTGTTGTAATTATTCCATGTAGCTTTTCAATACATTGTAGTATATTGTACATAGACAACAAATAATTATTTTATGTTATGGAGTATTAGCCAACAAAGTTCAAATACATATCTACTAAGTAGTGGGGAACTAGTGTAGTAAGTTTGAGTTATAGGCCCTTATTCTGGTTGACTCTCAAGGCTGCGAGTCTCCCAGATGCCGCCTACCGGCGCGTTTGCCCACACAGCTGTGAGTGAATGTTTAACATAAACATCCAATCACAGTACATGGGTAAACACCCAAATCATTCGATGGTCGCCGTCCATCATATGAAATGGAAGGTGCACACATATCTAAGTGACTCTCAGGTCACTTAGATTTGCGTGCATCCTCAACAGGAACTGGGAGGGCAGCTGACATGCTGCAGGCTCCCCCAACTGCCTCTCCGGGCGATTTTCGTGAAAATACCCAGCATATTTATGGGAACGGCTATGAAAACCTGGGCGTTCCCATGGGCAAATCCCCCGGCCCACCGCCCCCTGCCCTCAGTCTTGGGTGCGTGCGCCCAGGGATTAGTCTGCTCGCCGTGGCCACATGCACCCAGCACATGCACATGCGCAGAATTGTGCATGCACATTTCAAAACATTGGACTTGCATGCGAATTCGCACAACCAGAATAACCCCCTGTTAGTCTGTCACAACCACAATAACCCCCATGGTTCTTAGTTTCTAACAGATTTTTACTAATAGGTAACCTACATTGTCTTTATTCTTTGGACTATAAAGCATTTGGGGCTTTCATGAAGCCTATAGTGATATCTATAATGGTCATCATCATCCTCATTATTATGTTTCTTTATAAGATACCACAAATCTGTAGAGCGATTTTCTATTCTGCAACTTAATTCATTCTTAATATAAGCAAATTAACTCAAGAAGTACCAATGGCTCAAATTAATTGTGGAAAGACACAGATGTAGATACAGGAGAGACCCATAGGAGTTTATTAACCGTTAAAAAAAACCAGGAAGCTCATGGTGGTGTTTATGGCCGGTATTTAGAAGTGCAACAATTTTACTAGCTAGAACATGACGTAAAGGCACACTGGGCAACTGCCTAGAGGCCAACAATTCTAGGGGCCTTTGAGCAGGGGCTGGGTGGGCCAGGGTAAGTCTACCTCTGAATGCCGGAGCCTGGAGAGCTTTTACAGGGGAGGTAAGCAGCGTATGCTGTCCAGCTGCTCTGATTGTGAATTACCCAGAACGTGACTGTCAGCTTTCTCTACCTCTGGAGACAGACAATGCATGGCTGTCAGCACGCTGATTGGTGGATGGCTGGAGTGAAATGGTTTGCAACAACCATTCACTGTACGGATGCATATGGAGAGATGTCGCGCTACCGGCTGGGCATGGGCTCTAGTACATTGCTTTGCCCAGAGCCGTCAATGCTGTTAAAATAGCCATGACTGAAATTAACAACAACTATAAGAGGGTAATGTGTGATCGCTTTCAATGAAAAACTCTAAAGCTTACTAAAAATGTCCAAGAGGGCAATCTGGTCTTTATTTTGAGACATTGATATAATGTAATAACCTTAATGCTCAATATATGCTACATACATACATATATATCTCTTTAAAAACCCATGCTCTAGATACTGAACCATCTTGTACTGAACAATCATGTTTCCTGTAGTAAAAAGGGCCTGTCCTATGGTTTGTAGGTATAATCACAGAAAAGGGAAACGTTGGACTGCCTGGGAAGACTGTGTGTAGAAGGGATCATTTTGGATATTGGGAGGTGTTTACTAAAGTATCTAATAAAATAAAACATTGATATTGTGATGATAACTGAAAACATCTTATTTTCTCTTCTTTATATAGAACTTGCGTGTCAGGTATGTTACAGGAGTAGGCTTCTACCTGCCATCTGGGAAGATCAGCGGCTCAATCTCACACAAGTATCTCATGGTGGATGGAGACAAGGTGGCCTTCGGGTCTTTCAGGTAATCTTCTAAACATTCAAATGTTCCGTTTGTAATTTGTCCAGTGTTATGGGTCTTTTATAATGGAAATGATCAAAACAAAGGAAATACAGAGGGAAATAAATCATGTATCAATATCCAGGTAACTGTTGTACTTATGTTTTCTGTACACACTAGTCTGTGATGTGCCATTAGATGACACTACATTCTAGCACAGTATGTATAGTAATGTACATAGGGTAGTTCTGCTATGATGAGGGTGTGAACCCAAAGCCGTGACCGCTGTTTAGAACGGCCACAGCAGACCCTACACTGCCTCTGTTGTATCCTCCCAAAATGACTGGCACCTGCAAAGCTAAATCTTCACCTGTAATAGCCATGTTTGGAGGGACAAATTAAGTTCGCCCCAGCTCCGGTGCCACCAGGTCTTACTTGGAACAAAGTGCTCTGGATCCTTAGGAGAAAGACAAGAGGAAAATCTATCTAAGGTTTCCTAACTGAACGGGAGTAGAAAACTGTAAAAAAAGAAATAAAGCACAATATAACAACACACAAAAAAGTAATGAATAATACTGGTAAGGGTAACCACCCCTGTGGTGCAAGAACAAGAAATGGTGCAATACTTTGGCGAAGTCTGGAGAACCCAGAAGTATTTACATAAGTGTGGAGAGACCTACGCATAATGAAACAGATGGAAACCAGGACTCCAGAACGGACAACTTATGACTATCGGATCCGGACCAGAACAGGCAAATGGACTCTCCAGAAAGAGGAACCAGAAAACCCAGGAACAAGTGGAGCTGAGCTGAGGCAAGTGAATCATCTAGACAGAAGCTATCACCAGCAGGGCTTCGCTGGACTGACTCCATTATAAAGGCCTAGTTGGCCAATCCCCAAGGAAGCAGCCAGCTCAGCCCCCCAGCGCTGATTACTCAGCTGCGGCTGGGCTTGCTTATCCAGCATCCTCCATTGCCCAGAAACCACTGCAGTGAAAAAAGCACTCCGGCCGCCTCCGACACATGGCATCCACCACTGCCTGGTAACTGCAGAAGCGGAAGGAGCAATCTGGCTGTGCCATCCCCCAGCATCCCTGGTTGCCTTCATCAGTGCCCCCTCTACCATCTGATTATCATACTTATTACTGCCTTTTCTGTCTCATTGCCATCCTACTATCCCCCTGCCCTTTCTCTTCGCTATGCCAATGTCCCCTCTCCCATCTGACTGCAACCATCATTGACTTTCTCTTTGCCTCCCCTGTAATGGTTCAATGACTCCAAACCCACGTAGTCCCAATCCAGTCCTTAAACAGGTAGCATCACACTATACTGTGATTATACACATATCCATTCAGATGCTGATTAAAACTGATGCACTAGAAAGCTGGCCAACATGCACTGGATCCTATGGCATCAAGTACTGTGCCTTCAGCAAATAAATTGTATTCAGACAGTGATAGTTGTTAGGGTTAGGCAATAACAGGAAGGGTAAGGGTCAGGCTGCGGGTGGGGGGTGTTGGTTAGACTTCTAGAAGGGAGGGTTAGGGGGCAGGTGTAGGGGGTATTATACTTACCTGAACCCTTTTGGGATTCTCTCCTTTGAGATGCTGGCCATCTGTATGTATTCCCCACACACAAGCTCCATCCTCCTTTATAAATGGTGTCAATACTCCATCAAACACCATCTAAAACACAATATGCGTTGGAAATAACATGAATGAGGAGGCGTTCAACAAGTACAAAGAATCAAACAAAATTTGTAAAGGGGTAATCAAAGCAGCTGAAAGGGAAAATGAAGAGAGCATAGCCACTGAAAGCAAAAACAACCCCAAGAAGTACATAAATAGTAAGCGAATAATTAAAGAGAACATAGGCCCATTAACCAATATCAATGGTAAAAGTTTTACAGAGGATAATTGAAAAGCAGAACTGTTAAATGGGTTCTTCTCATCAGTGTTTACTAGGGGAGAGCAGACAGTGGAATGCACACATACCACAAATGGGACAAAGAAGCCGGATCTCAATATTGATTTCACGACCGAGGAGATAATATTGCGTCTCAGCAAAATCAAAACAAACAAATCACCAGGGTCAGATGGGATTCATCCTAGGGTACTAATGGAATTAAGGGAGGAACTTGCGACCCCTCTATATTACATTTTTGATAATTCACTATCATCAGGTAAGGTACCAAAAGACTGGAGAATAGCAGAGGTAGTGCCAATATTCAAAAAAGGAAAAAGGGATGACCCAGCTAATTACAGGACTGTGAGCTTAACATCAATAGTGGGTAAAATATTTGAGGGATTCTTAAGAGATGGTATCCAGGAATATACCACTGGTGTATATTAGATTTAAACTAATAGTTTAATTATGCCCATACCCTCAGGCAGGGAGGAGGACAAGCTGGAATCCCCATGTCATTTACAGCTCTCTCCACCCTTCTATATCTCCTCTGGTTGGGAAGCCCCTTCGGTAGCTCATGAAACCTTATACGCCTATACCGCATCCTGTCCATCTCACATTCTCATTGCCTGGTCCTGCTGCTACATAAAAGGGACAGCTTATGATGTCAGTGTGCTCTGGCAGGGGGGGGGGGCCCTGACAAAGGGGGCCCCCTGACAAAGCAGGGCTTAGGGTACAGTATTGCCCGTGCTCCCCCTACCTTAAAAACTATCAGGTTTATGTACGTCTGAATCTGGCCCAGTGTCAGAAACACTTACTTGGGTGTGGAAGCGCTTACATATTGGTGAATGTTGGCAGATGATATCTTTATATAACTACTTGATTGTACATGTTTTATGTTATATTTTTATGCTACAGCCACGTGACATGAAGATTCCTCACTTCATAAAAGTCACACCTAAAGTATTTTATATGCTACCTGTTGCAGGGGTGGGGGTAGAGCTCTCTTATCTCTAATCTCTGCAATTGCTCAGTTTTAGCCAGAAACCAGTCGGTATGGTTCCTGGTCATGTGACCAATGGGAAAGCCGGTCACAATGCTGTGACATGTGTGAGGTCACAATAAAAATATATTATATGTATATATGTGTGTGTGTGTGTGTGTGTGTATGTATATATATATATATATATATATATATATATATATTTGTAAAGGTAAAGAACAAGCAGTGTCACTCCGCGGGGTAAACTGGTGGTGAATTTAATCAGGTGACCAACGTTTCGGGGGATGGATACCCCTTTATCAAGGTGTGCACCTTGATAAAGGGGTATCCATCCCCCGAAACGTTGGTCACCTGATTAAATTCACCACCAGTTTACCCCGTGGAGTGACACTGCTTGTTCTTTACCTTTACCTGCATCACCCCACCGGGAGGCACCCGTGGCTGCTGTACCATTAGAGGAGTGCCAGGCTGAAATTGTCTCTCTCTCTCTCTCTCTCTCTCTCTCTCTCTCTCTCTCTCTCTCTCTCTCTCTCTCTCTCTCTCTCTCTCTCTCTCTCTCTCTCTCTCTCTATATATATATGGTTTTGTGAGCAGCTTTCACTCCCTGCTCTCAGACACTTTGGGCCTGATTCAGAGCTGTTTGGGGAACACATCCCCTAACATGCGGCCAAATGGAAGGGAAATCATTCGATGGTCGCTCACTGACTAGACTGACTTATATTCGGCAGATTGCCGAATTCTGAGTGGCCGCTGACGTCATGTGATGTCAGTCGCCCGCCCCGAGCAGGCATCGTCACGCCTGCGTTCTCAGGGGAACGCCCAGTGTTTTTAGGGGGATGCCCATAAAACGCTGGGCATCCCCCTGCTCCCGCGCCGTGCTTGGCGCCCGGAGCAAACTCACCAAAGTGTGAAACTCACTAAAGCCGTTTGCTCCAGGGGTTTGCGCATGCGTATAATCGCGTATGTGCAAATTCCTGCAATTGCCATGCGGTGCAGGCCGAATTCGCTACCCCGTCCAATAGCTGAGGTGTGCGAATATGCGCATGTACAAAACCCGGTAGCAAACACCTTCAGCAAGTTTCACACTCGCCGGGGCATTCACTCCAGGATGGGTGGGCAGGGAGCGGAGTCAGAGGACCACCCAGCATTTCATGGGCATGCCAGTCAAACACATCAATTCACAGGTCCATGGATTGGAGGAGGGGCTAAAATGACACGAAATTATGCATAGCAGGGAAGGGGGGGGGGGACACTGCTGGCCGTGGGTGGGTTGTGGGACTGTCCCCCCCAGAAAATGGACAGTAGCACGAAATCCAGACAGTTGAGAGGTACGGTATGAGTTAGTGATTCAAAGGCAGCAGTTAAATCTAACGGCCCCCATACACTAGTACGAATTGGGCCAATTTCACCCGATCCCTACGAATCAGGCCAAAAAATAGGCCCAAATCAAATGCACGTCAGGTCGAACTCTACATATTGACTCTGCTGTGCATAAAATCTATCGGATCGGATGCATCAGCGGCACGTCGCAGGTGCTTTTAGCACCCACGATGTATTGTGCCCAAAACCGTGGGTGTGTGCCAGCGGTGATGCACAGCTGGCACACACCTATGTGCAGCGGCAGGCACCACGGGGCAGGCAGCAGGGGGTGCCGGGCAGCATTGAGCGGCAGGGCGGGCAACGATGGGTGCCGGGCAGCAACATTTAGTAAAAATACTTTCAAATGACTGGCCGGCCACTGATTGGCTGAGAGAATTAAAACAAGTCGGACTAGTGTATGGGGGCCTTTATCTCTTCTCAAATCCCCTGAAGGCAACTAATTCTGCTCCTTAGAGAAAGTCAATGCAATGTCAGTGCTAAAATTAAATGATTTTAACTTTTTTAATCTAAAGAGTTGCATAACCATTTATTTGTTGTGCTTTATAGGTTTACCTGGTCGTCTTTCAGAGTAGATCGTAGTATTATGACACTCCTGTCTGGACAATACAGTGAGCCTTTTGACATTGAATTCCGGGAACTTTATGCCCTATCAGAGGAAATAAATCTTTACAAAGAACTGTGCTTACCAGATGTTCGGCCTAGTCCCATGATCAGTACTAGACTACGTTCCTCCACTGTTGCACGCAAGCTCATTAACCCCAAGTACTCATTGGTAGTGGGGAGAAGTCCGGCTCCTGGGGAAATGCTAAGATTTGGGTCTTCCAATCCACCAGCTGCAGGAGATGATGGTGAAAACGAAGGGGAGAAAAGAATGGCCAAATTCCTGGAAGATCTTATTTCTATAGCGCAAGAAGAACCAGAAACTGTGGTATTGGACAATCTTCCCAAAGTCGCTGTTCTCAATAATAAAGAGACTGGGAAAGCCAGAGAAGAGAGTGCAACAAATAAGTCCCCCAAAAAAATGAGCTTTAGATTGTTCAGGAAATCGCAACCTCCCACTCAGGACAAGGAGGTAGAGGGGGGATTTGTAATATTACATAAACCAAAGCCTGCCTTGAACAGCAGCTTCAGAAGTCAGCAAAATCTGGCAAATTCAGGTAAGAACGCATATTTATTACATTGCTGTAGAAACCATTATGATCTGTTTAGCCAAATATACACTTTGGCCCTTATTCAGATCTGATC
This sequence comes from Crinia signifera, assembly GCF_055691185.1. Lineage (NCBI taxonomy): Eukaryota > Metazoa > Chordata > Amphibia > Anura > Myobatrachidae > Crinia > Crinia signifera. Next base: position 33,918,262 of record NC_139224.1, on the reverse strand, counting down.
GCAGTACAAATTTGTTCTCAAAATGGGCAAAACCATATGCACTGCAGGTGGGGCAGGTGTAACATGTGCAGAGAGAGTAACATTTTGGGGTGTGTTGAAACTGAAATCTAAATTGCTGTGTAAAAATAATGCAGCCAGTATTTACCCTGCACAGAAACAAAATAACTAACACAAATCTAACTCTCTCTATACATGTTGCATCTGCCCCATCTGCAGTGTACATGTTTTGACCTTTTTCAAAACAGATCAGATCTGAATAAGGGCCTTTGTCCAAATATTTTTGAGCGCTACTGAGACAGCGACACTTTTTGATAGCTTGATATACAAAAACTTTGCACAAAATAATTAAAAATATCATATAAAATGATCTTCAGCCTATGTGTATGATATAAGCCAAATACTTTACACCTTGCCTGATAGTAATTGTATACAATATTTTACTATAAGGTGTACATTAAACATAAATGCGTTTTGTGTTTAGACTTGGGTCCCATCCCCAAAATATCTTATTATGGTTGGCAAGTATTCCAAAATATGGAAATATGATATCCAAAATATTCTGGTCTCAAGCATTTCTGAAATGGGAGTCACCTTGTGCGATGTGCTATAATCCCTTTGATCTAGCATACATGTGCATTACGTGATGTTTTATTTAAGCTTATGGGTGGGGTATTCCATCTGGGATTCCGAACGTCCCGACAATCGGAATCCCGGGCCGTTTTCATCAGATTCTTTCAATGTTCTGTCTGTCGAATGTCGGACAGTCCGTCGATCGCCAAAAACTGACAAGGATTGTCGAAAAACGTACGTGAATTCTACCACCTGCGGCCATTTCTGACAAAACACATCCGACTTTAAAAAACCTGAATCTGACTTCCTTCAATGCTGTTGGTAATGCCAGCGGAAATAGCGGCACAGCAAAATAATGAGTGAAATATTATGATGACCGATTATTTCATTTTATTTATTTTGTTTGTAGGTGATTTTTCAGTTGAGCGTAATTGTATCTAAACCCAAAACATGTATATTCAATGTATCCAATATTGTGGTGAATAGTTCATCACTTTAATTTGGCTGTATTCAAAAGTGGAGACCAGTTTTGTACTACAATATCATGTTATATAACTCTTCTCACCTTGGGGGTGATTCAGGTTGGTTTGCCAAAGCAAATTCCTTTAATGGACAAAACCATGTGCACTGCAGATGGGGCAGATGTAACATGTGCAGAGAGAGTTACATTTGGGTGAGTTATGTTGCTTCCATGCAGGGTAAATACTGGCTGCTTTATTTTTACACTGCAATTTAGATTTCAGTTTGAACACACCCCTCCCAAAATGTAACTCTCTCTGCACATGTTACATCTGCCCCACCTGCAGTGCACATGGTTTTGCCCATTAGAGAGAGATTTTGCTTTTGCAAGCCAAACTGAATTAGGCCCATTATATATATACAGATGGGGCAGGTCCCATCTTTGCAGGGGATGGCGATGGCGACGCCAGCCGCCATCCCCGCCAGCGCCATCTCTATAGCGAGAAGGGGACGCGCACGCACAAGAGGACATCCCCTTCCGACGGCGCTTCCAGCGCATCCCCCGGATGACGGCCGGCTTGTCGGCAGTCACCCGGGGTCCCCGCCGCCTGCCCGCACACCCCTCCCCCCCCCCCCCCAACCCTGTCCGTCTCCCTGAAGCGGAGACGGACAGGGTTCCCGTCGCCCCGCCGATGGAGATTGAGACGCGCGTCTCAGTCAGATGGTGAGGCAGGCTGCTGGCGGATCGCCAGCGGTGACAGTCTGGTGATTCGCCAGCAAAGAAGAAGCCTGCCCCATCTGTAACTGTATGCTGAGAATCTGCACATAGAACCTGTGCAACACAGAGCCCTCCTTCATTATTTTTAAAGAATCCTCATGTCTTATTTCACTCATAAATGTGCTTTCTAATAAGTATTTCAAGAGAAATGTTTTTTGGATAACAAGAGGATACCAACCACATCAGTGTCAAAAGATTTGGTAGGTATTTATTAAAGCTTGAAGAGAGATAAGATTGTCAGCGATAAAATACCAGCCAATCAGCTTCAGCTTTACATGTTACAGGCCCTGTTTGAAAAATGACAGAAGCTGATTGGATGGTACTTTATCACAATCTTATATTTTACCAAGCTTTTATAAATATCCCCTTAGTGCGACTTCAATAAGGTACAACAATCCCCACCCCCACCCCCCACCCCAGTTAGTGTCCGATAACAGGACTGCATATCATTGCCTCAAGAATTTAGACCATTACCAACGTTTGCTAAACAGGCTACACAGGTCCTTCTGTATGTTGCAGGGCACAACCCCAGGTTCTCAGAGCCTTCAGGTACAACATTGTTTGGATATTCATTTTTATTTTTACTTTATTTTTACTTGAAGACAAACTGGCTAGCCAGAAATCTGTTTGGATTCTGTCATACCCCTTTCAGACAGAAAAATCCCAAAAACCCAGGTATTTCCCGGATACAAAAACCCGGGTAGAACTAGGCAGCAAGGTGCTGACCCCCTTTCACACAGGAGCAAAAACCCGGGTATTTCCCGTGTCGACCCCTTTCACACAGAAGCCGGATTTTTCCTGCAAAACTCTGTGTGTCATAAGAATAGGACAGTTTTAAAGGCACACAGAGATGAGGTCATCAAAAGTGGGTGGTGACTGCTCACTGCATTAACCATGGCATGACACAAGGATATGTTGTAAACAAGTTTTTTTGTTTTTATACACTGGAAGGTACATGTTACCTCACATGGCTGTCAGTATATTTGCAATGTTTGAGTACACTGTGGCATCTTTGACTGTCCCAGTCATCTGTTTGCCGATATCCTCCTCCCCTCTCACTGCCAGCAGCTCTCACCTCTTGCTTCTACCAGTGGGCCATGCTATCCTTTTTTCAGCTCCCTAATGACCTCAGAGGCCAGCTCCATTGCCATGCCCTCCCAGCCAATCAGAGAAGCCTATCCTCACAACCAATCAGCCAGCACCCCACCAGGAAAGCCAATCAGTGCCTAATAATGTGTAATAATCCCAAAAACCCGGGTTGTTTCCTTTCAGACAGCCGGCGACCCGGGTTTTTGGAATACAGACCCGGGAAAAACCCAGGTAAATACCTGGGTCGAAGTCCCAGAACTTTAGACCCGTGTTGACCCTTTCAGACAGAAGAAAAACCCAGGTCGACACGGCTAGAGCAGGGAAATTCCCGGGTCTTTTTTTCTGTCTGAAAGGGGTATCAATTACTTAAACAGTCAACAATCAAAACAAAAGGGTCTATGGGCCAAATTCAAACACGTTAGCAAATCTCTGCGCCAGGGCGTTTGTGTAAACGCCTAGGCCCAGATGTATCAAGCTTCAAAAAGTGATAAAATGGAGAGTGATAAACAATCAACCAATCAGCTCCTACCTGTCATTTTTTCAAACCAAGCCTGTACCATGGCAGTTTTGAGCGGATTGGCTGGCTGTTTATCACTCTCGACATCTGGCCCTTAAACTGTTACCGCAGTTTGAATAACGACGGGGGCAGCAATGATGTGACGGGGGCAGCATTGAACTGTTAGGGTTGGGAGGCCTACGCATTTTCTGGGAGCGGCCTAGAATATGTAGGCATGTCCGGGACACTCTGCGACGGTAAACATGGCTGGCCTGCACCTGGCTTCACAGCTAGTCAGCCAGGGGGCAGATGGTGATGTGCGAGCACAATGCTATGTAGCATATCGCTCGCAGTAAGGGACCCAGAGACCCGCAGACTACCGTGGCTAGTTGCATTTTATATACCAAGCCTTAGAGAGATAAAGTTGACAGATATAAAGTACCAGCCAATCCAGTGGCGCACGCAGGGGGGGGGGGGGGGTTCTGAGTACCCAGAACCCCCCCCCCCCCCAGGAGTCTAAGGGCCCTAGGCTGAAAGCTGAGGGTCCCCTATTTCCATGGGTACAAGAATTTTTGGTACTTGTGAGTTATCTGGACGCCCGATTTTTTGATTGTATGCCTTAAGTTAAGGCATACAATCAGATGCGATGCGATGCGATATCGCATCGCATCGCATCGCATCGCATGCGACCATCGGATGCGATGACCCGATTTTTCCATAGGAATCAATGTTAAAATGGACTGAGTCCATTTTAACATGGAATTCAATTGGAAAAAGGGGTCCTTTTCATACCCCTACTATCCAAGTGGGCATGGAGTTGGATATAAACCTGTGGCGAGCGTAGCGAGCCACCGAGCCCGAAGCGTGGCGAGCGAAGCGAGCCCCGCGAGGGGACGGTATTCCGTTTCCCCTCGCGGGGCTCGCTACGCTCGCCACGCTTCGGGCTCGGTGGCTCGCTACGCTCGCCACAGGTTTATATCCAACTCCATGCCCACTTGGATAGTAGGGGTATGAAAAGGACCCCTTTTTCCCATTGAATTCCATGTTAAAATGGACTCAGTCCATTTTAACATTGATTCCTATGGAAAAATCGGGTCATCGCATCGCATTGCATCGCATCCGATGGTCGCATGCGATGCGATGCGATGTCCCGATCCGACCCGATTTAGAAATCGGGCGTCCGGATAACTCACAAGTACCGAATTTTTAAAATCGTCCCTTGGGAACCGGAGATATCTGACTTCAAAGCAGTGGTCCCCATCCAAGCCTTTTAATTGCTCTTCCCAGTCAGATATTTCAGGTTCTGTCTAACTTAGAGTTTTTCTGAGGGAATATTCCAAAAGCTGGGACTCTCCTCCTTTGAAGGACACTAGCAGCTTGTCTCTAATGTTCCCAGAACCAGAGATATCAGCCTTCCAGCAGCTGGTTACTGCTCCAGCTCCACACACCTGGTATGTAGTTTTATATTCTCGTTGGAAGATTGCTCTGCCTCCTGAACTCTGATCCCCTAGTCCCCAATACCATTTGGTAGGTGGGATTCTCTAGTTTATAATTCCATAAAAATCTAAGAAATCTATTTCCAGGAACTGGAGATATCTGCAGTCAAGCAAGCTGTCCTCCCACCAGAAAATTATGGATAATAAGCCCACTCCACTATACACCCCTCCTCTGCGTATTAAACATCCTCTACCACCCTGGAAGTTATGTATCAGGGCCCCTTCATTCAGCCCAATGCCCCCTTCTTCACCCCATCTCCCACCATCTGTGCAGTAAAGGGGTAATTAGTGGAAATTACTGATCCAGGCCCTACATGCTGAGCGGTTGATATAATACCCCCTAACACCCGCAGGACATCAATGTACTGAAGGTCAGAGCGGCACATCGCTCCTTTCTTCATTACCATTGCCGCGCTTGTTAGCATTATCACTCAGTTGGCCGTACAGCACAGTCAGTCTGGTGACGTCACTAGAGACCGTGGGCACCCACACATCGGGCAAACGGGATGATGTAATGTCACATTCTAACAGACAGACACCATGCTGCGGGTTGTCCTGTTATAATGGGCCTGGCACACATATGTGTGATTGTGGCTTTTGAGGGGTGAAAACAATAATAATAGCCCCTCTAACATTGCCAAAACCAACTAAGTGGTGTGTACCAAATGCTTAGATCACTTCTGAGGGTGGAGTTATTAAATTACCACCATCTTCATATAAAAAATATCTTGACAGACTGACTGAATCATTAACATCCAGCCCATATTCCTGGACCTAAAAACATGACATTTGTGACGTATATTGTTGCCACTCAGTTTTGTTTTTTTTAAATTCGACCACTTTGGGGGTGAAAAGGGGTAAAATGTGCTTTCACAGATTCTCTTTGGCCTGATGTGATAATGAGGGGTAGACTTATTAAGCTCGGTGAAGTGATAAAGTGTCTGGTCTTTATCACTGACCAATCAGCTCCTACCAGCCACATTATCAACCTCAAAGGGGCAAATTTTGGGGTGCCATTTTGAACCCAAAGAACGACAAAGATATCTTCATCACATAGTACATGAGTCGATCGAAGGGGCAGAAATGGAGTACAGGTCTGTGGACCTCATGGAGTTCCTCAACACCATCAACCTTCCCAGTCCACAAGCTTCTCCTCAAAGTGGGGGTTTCCAGTCATGTTGCTGTGCAATGACACCAGGCTGTGAGTAAAGGTGCTCTACAGGCATGTCATTGAGGCCACACTGTCCACTGGCTGTGCTCTGGGGGAGCTAAGTGCTCATATAACACATACTGTACCACTCATAAAACCCCATTGAATACAAGAGACTGCAGTTGCCCCTCAAGGACTGCTTTACGATGCCCATCAACAAGTCCCAGGGGCAGTCGCTGAATGAGGCAGGGATTGACTTGATGGAGGAGGACTGCTTCTCATTTCTATGTGGCCAGCTCCAGATTGAGCTCACCCAGGTATATGGGTTGTTAGGTCAACCGTGTATAGATCAACAGTCAAAAGGCCGACACAACAAAAACATTGACATTCATGTCGTCAACATGGTGAAAAGTTTGCCCCTTTCAAAAGGTTCACACAGGCTCCTCACAGCCTAGCGGGTCCTGCTGAACGGGACCCGCTGAGCAGCTATGTGTGGCCCTAGCTTAGAGAGACATAAAGTAACAGCCAAATCAGTTCCTAATTGCCATGTTACGGGCTGTAATTGAAAAGTTAGAAGCGCCTTGGTTGGTACTTTATTTCTCTCTACTTTATCACTTTCCAAGACTTCATAAATACACCACCTAGTTTGTTATTTGGTTTCTGAGCTGCATGTTACATATTATTGTCTGTCACTGCTAAAAGACCTGACTGTAATCTAGATGATTATGAGGGGGATGTAGCAACCAATCAGCTCCTGTCATTTTCCAAACACAGCCTGCAGCATGGCAGTTAGGAGCTGATTTGCTTGTACTTTATCTCTACACTTTATCTACGTGAACTTTGTTACAGATCATTATTTGCTTTTTAAATAGTGTAATTAAGGGATAAAAACGATGCTGAAAGAGTCCAGCCAATCCACCCACAACTGTCTTTTTTTTTTTTTTTTCAAACATAGCCTAGAACATGACAGTTGGGAGCTGATTGGCTGGATGTTTATCACTCTCTCACCCTCGTGTTTATCTCTTTTTAAGGCTTAATACATATGCCCCACTGTTCCAATAAATATAAACTATTTCACCCAGAATAAAGGTCCATACACACTGGGTGACTATGCCCAGCGTGTATGGACAGCGATGATCATTTACATCGCTGAGGGGAAAGCCGCTCAGTGCATACACACTGAGTGGCTTTCCCCCTGCCTTGCACCGATGGAGGGGGGAGGACGGTGTTGCATAGTGCAGAGCTATGCAAAGCCATCCTTAAAGCCGCTTATCTGCTGGTATTACTAGCAGATGAGTGGCTCTCCCGGCGATGATGTGGGAGCGTGCAGCAGTGCTCATCGCGGGGCCATACACACTGGGCGGCTTTGAGCTGAAAGCCGCTCAAACCTGCTGTTTTGAGCGACTTTAAGCTCAAAGTCACCCAGTATGTATGGGCCTTTAGAATAGATAGTGAGATTTGCAGTTATTCTAAAAAATGTTTTTAAAAATATTAGAAATTTATTGGTGAACAGTGAAAAACAAGGACATTTCCAGGTATAAGATACAGGAGTTTGGAACAATATTAACCCCTTCCCGACATTTGACGTACATTTACGTCATGGTCGGGATGTACTTCCCGACGCATGGCATAAATGTACGTCATGACTTTAAAGTGTCACCACGTCTATAGACGCGGTGACAGAGGGACAATGGCTGCTGTCCCTGACAGCAGACATCTTCCCTCGTGGCCCAGGGGGGGCAGCGATGCCCCCCCCCCCATCGGCGATCGCTGCGATTGGCTGTTCAAATGTGAACAGCCAATTGCAGCGTTTTCTGTGTTCTGTGTATAATTTTGTCTCTGCTGCCCCCTAGTGTCCAAAAAAATTAAAAGGAGGTTGAAATAATGATGGTAAAATAAAGTAGACATATGGTCTTTGTTAGTTATTAACTATTTTGAGTGTTATGATTATTTGTCTCACAAGCAGAAAATTTAACATTTTGCAAATTGCAAAATGTTAAATTTTTTTTGACATTTTGGTATTTTTCACAAAAAAAAACAGACTGTATCGACCAAAATTTACCACTAACTTAAAGTACAATGTGTCACGAGAAAACAATCTCAAAATCACTGGGATAAGTAAAAGCAATAAAAAGTTATCCCCACATAAAGTGATACATGTCAGATTTGAAAAAAAGGGCTCTGTCAGGAAGGCAAAAACAGGCTGCGGCGGTAAGGGGTTAAAACCCACTAAAGTCATTATCAATTGTTGTTGTTATTGAGTTCATCTTTATGTCAATTCCACAGCAATTTTCTCTATGGAAGTACAAGAGTGCCATCTAGTGGCCATATCTTCAAGTACAATGTTGTATATAAAAATGAAAGCGCTCACACAGTAATTGTGAATCACTTGTTTATCATTGTAAATGATCTGTAAACTAGGCTCGTTAGGCTAAACACTGGGATCATAAGTGGAAGCTTCTCAGCAGGATATTTCATCAGTGTATGTCATTTACTGAACTGAGATTTCATTTGCTGATCAGAGTTATAACACCACTTGTTAGACATTATAGCATGTGACAGGTATTGAATAAGGCTCAACCTCAATCTGGGTACGCACACACAGATTTATCTGTCAAGCTGTCTGGTGGAAACAAAAATCTGGTAATGACAATTGATTATTTGCTCTCAAACACTGGAAAATAGATAAAAACTATTGTTCAGTTTAGTTTGATAAATCAAACCGCTTTAACCAATGTATCTGAATCACTATATTTGTGTTTTCCAGCATTTGGGAGCAAAGGGTTGATTCTTATATGCTCCCACACATTACAGATTTTTGTTTCAACCAGATAGATTGGACAGATACATTTTTAGGTGTGTCCCTAGCTTAACACTGAGTGCTGTTAATTATTTGGATGGTATACCTTATAATCTGACAGTATCAGCTGATGAATGCCCACTGATGATCATAATCCAACGGCCGTTTCCACCAATCCTCAGACTTTCTGACACTCGACAGCCCGAAAATGTAATTCTGGCTGACGATTTACAGTCGAGAGAAATGAAAATGGACCGGGATTTCGTCTGTCGGGACGTTCCGATATTTGGAATCCCGGATTGTCCCATGGCTACCAGGCATCTAAACGGAGCAATAATTGAATTGCTCTGTTTTGTGTTCCCTGGTGGTTGCCGCCGGGGTAAAAATTGAATCCCTGCATAACATTTGAGAGGTGTGGTTCATAAACACTGAGCAATTATGCCCAGCATGTATGGACAGCGATGATCGTTATCATTGCTGGGGGGAAAGCCACTCAGTGTGTATGCTCTGAGCGGCTTTCCCCCCAGCGATGATAGCGATCCCCCTGCCCGGCACCATCAGCGGGGGGAGGACGCAGCGCTATGCAAAGCTGTCCTCAAAGCCACTCATCTTCTGGCAATACCAGCAGATGAGCGGCTTTCCCAGTCTGCTCTATCTATTTCTAACGTTTCATTTTTTTTTTATCGTTCCAACAGGTAACATCAGTCCAACCTCTACTAAGAGCGAGAAGATAAAGCAAGACAAGTGTGTGGTCTCCTGAGGACCTTCCACAAATACTATAAACTTTTTACAGATAACTATAATACAATTAAATACAAATTGTCGCCAGGAAATCTAATCTCAGGGAAAGTGTAAAACTGAAGAACACCAATAAAGGTTATGCATTTGTATTGGATCTGGATATTGCAGTAGACACTATTTTGTTTGAGGCTTTGGTAGCACAAAAATACAGCGTACAAGACAAACATCTCCACTAAACACGGACGTGCGCAATTTCACTCTGGACAGAAGTCGTACTTGAGCAGAATAGAAAGAAGCAAATAATATTGGCACAAAATAATCCAGATTAGATCAAGTTGCTGGCACCAGTTTCCATCTGTTTGACAAAATGCATGGTAATATATTACGGGGGAAATGTACTAAGATGGGAGTTTTATTTCACATAGGATGTTGCTGCGGGCAACCAGTCAGAATCTACTTCTAATTTATTTAGCACCTTCTAGAAGATATTCGATAGCAACATCTCATGTGAAATCAAACGCCCATCTTAGTAAATTTTTGCCTACATGAGAAGCCTCAGCTGAGGTCTCCATAATTTTGACTTGGAACGTCCACAAACTAATGCTATGACAAAAATTCCATACCCGCACATTAACTCTTAATTTAAATACTCTACTTCTTTTCATAAAATTGAAGATGGACACGTACATGAACATACTGGGGGGCAGTTTGGATGTTTAGGGGCAAATTTCCCAGAAAAGGTTGTACGTCCGGTCTGAAGATTGCCTGATCATGATTCCCAATGGGCAGAATACTGGTCATGTTGAGCAGAACATTCATAATAGGTGTCCCCAAATATTGCCTAGAAATTGTCCATATAATCTAAGTCTAAATAACTGGGATTTAGATAACTCACACTGCAGTTGTGCATTGGTCTGGATCAATATGCAAAGCAACAGCCAAAAATATGGATTCACAATATATCCATGAAGATACTCGTACATCACTCAGTGTGTCCACACATCACCGGCTCTTATGTATAGCACCATGACAAAGCCATTTCTATACGCACCGGAGAGTGTAGTGGAGAACCCTTCCTTACCGGATCCCTATCAGAGCTCACTTCTAGTGAATGACCAACCCATGAGGGAGTTCTTGATGTGATCTTTTCAGTTCCAGTTCTGGTAGGAAGAAATCATCTCTGTTTTAGGATTTGTACTATTTGTTTATATTATTTGTATATTTGCGCCATTTTAAATAAATGTGTTTGGATTCATCTGCTACACTATCTCATTTCCCCTGGCATATTTTATGACCCTCATTATAAGAGAAGTATACAGAAGTCCAGAAGGTCTGATAAAGTATCTGCAATGTGCTATATACAAGAGAGTTTAATATAACATCCCATCCTGTGGTGTTGGATTATGAGAACTGTACTACCACTTACTATTGACTATCCTTTTGAACATGGCTGGATATGGAATAACAGCATTCAGGATCCCGACAATCAGACGATTAACAGCGGGACCCCGAAGGTCAGAGCCTGGATACATGCCATTAATTGTTTTATTCTACCCCTAACATTAACCCACCCCTCCTGCAGCCTAACCCTAACCTCCACAAACCCCCTTCCCTAACTTTATCCCTTTCCCTCGTGCCTAACCCCAACCCATGTACTTACCTCTGGGATGTGTTGGGATTCTGGACGTTGGGCAGCCGATACACACCCCAAAAATGATGCCCATGTGTCTGATCTCCCGTGACACATAGGCACTCCTGGAGAGGACTATGTGTCGCGGGAGATCAGCTCAGTCTATATGTACAGAGGTGTAACTTTAGGAGGCAGTGGAGTCATCTGCTGCTGGGCTTCTGCTCCCAAGGGGGCACATGTCCTCCACTGCAAGTTTGAATCGGTTAATTGAAAGCCGTCGATATCGCTTCTGTGGCTGACTCCCCATCCTAAGATAATTTTTTGTGTCACACCCTGTATTAGAACCCATGGCCTGTCTTACTGGAGACAGATACCTTACTGATTGAGCTATTTGGGGGGCACCAATATTTATCTTGCCTCCGGGCAACTGGGACAAACTTATGACACTGTATGTGTATATAGAGGCATTGCATAATAGCAGGATCCCAAACTGCATGTATTTACTGGAGGGAGGTCATGCAAAACAAAACTTATTGACTTTTTTGACTCTGTGACAGACTCTTTTTTGACAGACTGTTAAATAAAGGCAAACGCATGAGATTGGCCTATAAAACCATTAAATGAATAAGAACCTTTGTTGCAGGATATGAAACAGACAGTTGTAGCAAATGGAGTGCATTCTATGTAGTGGAGTACCCCAGGGAAGACTGTACTTGGACCAGTGCTCTTTAATATCTTTGTTGGTAAAATTGCAAATGGTATTAAAAGGAAAGTATGTTTTTTTGCCGATGACATCAAGATATGCAACAGGGTAGACACAAAGGCACTGACAAAACAAATGTTTGAGGATCTATGTTGTAGACTTGAGGAATGGTCAAGCACAGTAGCGAATTTTACCTACTGTACCCCCAGTAAAATCCCTCACCCTTCTCAGTGAGCCAAATACAGTCTGTGAGACTGCAGTGGCTTTACTGTGACTGGCAATGATTTCATATTGGAAGTCATACCTGCCAGTCACTTGCAGGACAGGCAGTCCCATTGGGGGATGTTTTCCCCTTCTGGGACTGCCAGTCCAGGCTGATATAAGTAGATAGCTGGGTTCTTAAAGGAAGCAACTCCCTGCCTTATCGCGCAGTGCTGGCCAGCTTCTATTTGCTGCAGCCGATGCAGCCCATAAAAGCCAGATGTTTTCATGTGGACAGTACCATCGCCACTAGTGCCCATAATTACATTATACAGGTTTACAGGACCCGGCAGCGCGGCGGGGACAAGGTGTCAAGGACCTAGCAGTGTGGCTAGTGGCAACCCCCCTCCTACACCCACTGGACAAGAATTTTAATGCAAAAATAATTCTCTTGGGTTTCAAAAACTTAAAGGCTAAATATAGAATGAAGGGCATTCATTATAATGCAAACTAATGAGAGGAAAGGGATTTAGGAGTCACTATTTTAAGTGAAGAAAAGACTAAAAGATCTTACTATGTTGAGTTTTCAGCAGATAAGAAAAAGGGGACATGATAGAAACTTAAATATATCAAAGAGTTTACAAAGTACATGAGGGAAACATTCTTCAAAGGAAGAGAAGGTACTTGTTTCCTAGCATGGCCACACCGATTTCCATCGGGGTGGTCGTGTCGGAAAAATCGCATCGGTCGCATCGCATGCGACCAAATCGCATGCGATGCGACAACCTGATTTTTTAATTGAATCAAATGGGAATAGGGTCCCTGGGACCCGATTTTACATTTGATTCAATGTAAAATATTCCCTACACCCCCAATTTGACACCCTGAATGCCACCCCACGATTGACGCGAACCCGAAGCTTGGGGAGTGCAGCGAGCCCGCGAGGGGCGACGGTGCGCGTCCTCTGACTTTTCATTCCCCTACTATCCACGTCGGCGTGGAGTTGAGAATATAAAGTGTGGCGAGCGCAGCGAGCCACCGAGCCCTTCACAGGTATACGCGTCCCCTCGCGGGGCTCGCTGCGCTCGCCACGCTTCGGGCTCGGTGACTCACTGCGCTCGCCACACTTTATATTCTCAACTCCACGCTGTGCTCGCCACGCTTCGGGTTCGCGTCAATCGTGGGGTAACGACGGGGCCATATACAATGTGAAATGGGTCATATTGGCCCATTTCACATTGTTTCCTATGTGAGATAGACTTAATCAAGTCCATCTCATCTTGTGCCATTATAATGGCACAAGACCGACGCGATGCTCCCGATTTCAATGTTAAAAATTATTTTAACATTGATGCCTATGGCAAAATCGCAGGCATCGCGTCGGTCGCGTCGGGAGCAATGTTAATGGCCGCGACCGACGCGATGCCCGCGATTTTTCCTTTGCCGGCAAAATGGACCTGATTTCAAAGGAAATTGGGTCCATCGCGGGCATCGTGTACCTTAACTTTAAGGTACACGATGCCCGCGATTGTGGCCGTGATAGGAAACAAGTACCGAAGAGAAGTATTAGAACACGAGGACATGCGCTGACACTGTAAGGAGGGAGGTTCAGGGGTCCTTTTACATTGATCAGCTTCTGGACATATTAGCATATAGGCGTACTCACAGGGGGCAGGGTGGGATGAAGGCGGTCAGGGGGATGGTGCATGGGAATGCCAAGTGTTTTATGGGCATCCCCATGAAAATTCAGGGCATTCCCATGGGTATGTGGGCGGGCACTTGATGCCCTGTTCTTGGAGCCGCACACCACAGATATAGGTCAGTCGAGACTGACTTATAATTTGCGAACAGGGGAAATATCATTCAATGGTCGGCGACCAGAAAATGATTTTGCCTCTATGCTCCCGTGCGAATGGATGTCTATGCTAAACATACATTTGCATTGCGCGGGCATGTTTGTGTGGCTGCAGGGGGCGGGCATTCGCTCGCCTGGCAGGTAGCATTAGAACAGTACAGTGATCATTTTCGCCAACAGTGAATTGTATCACAGAGACCTTGTTTTTTATGTATTGAATGTCTTGTATATATCTTTCTTGATCTTTGAATATGTGACGTTATTTTAATATTGCTAAAATAAACGTTATATTTTAATTTATTAATTCCTCATATTGATTATTTCAAGTGTGTGCCATAAACCTTGTGGTTCTTCTCTGGTCTGCATTGACTTATTTTTTCAGTAATTACACTGAACAAATTTGGGAGCACCGCCAACCAGGTTCCCCAGCAGGAAATCGGATGCAATACATCAAAAGCGTCCGTGATGTGCACTGACTGCTGCACATCTTATTTATCTTATGCGCACCACATCCGACTTCCAACTCCGACCCAATTTGCACGGGACCGCACACTGGATCAGATGTCATATACGTGCAATTTGGCCACTTTTCACCCGATTTCTCAGCCCAATCCATCAGAATCGGGTGAAAAGTGGCCAAATTGTACGAGTGTACGGGCAACTTAAGTAAGAAATTGGACAGACAATACAGCTGTGCTCTGCTGCAGAACATTACACAAAATACATTTAAAAAAAAAATTGTAGCATTTAAAACTAAAAAAATAAATAAAAAGTGCTTGAGTGTGTATATATATATATATATATATATATATATATATATATATATATATATATGGGATGCAGTTACAATCCCGGCGGTCGGGATCCCGGCGTTCAGAATCCCGACGCCGGAATCCCGACCGCCGAAATGCCGAAATACACATTCTCCCTCCGTGGGTGTCCACGACACCCCTGGAGGGAGAATAAATTAGTGTGCCGAGCGTAGCGAGGCACCGGGCCCGCTGCGTGGCGAGCCCGCAAGGGGGGGCGATCCACGTCCCCCCCTTGTCGGCATTTCGGCTGTCGGGATTCTGAACGCCGGGATCCCGACCACCGGGATTCAATACTGAATCCACCGATTGATTGGCAATAGCTCCCATTGGGGCAGATGTATGATCCGTCGATATGGGGGAGAAGGGGTATTAGCGCACGTTATGTGCGCTGATACCGCTTCTCCCCCATGTATGAAGCAGGTGAGATGCGGTAATGGACAGGGGCGCTATGCGCCCCTGTCCATATCGGCGCTGCTATCAAAATGATAGCAGGCCGAATGTATGAACGGTCAGCATCGCTGACCGTTCCGCACGAAGCCTGCTTTGGCTTCGCCAGCATCAGGCTGGCGAAGCCCTATGTAAACAGCAGGGACAGCGCTGTCCCTGCTGTCAGCTGTGGGCTGCGCTGGGGATCTCGCGTGAACAGCGAGATCCCGCGCATGCCCAGTGCGGCCGGCTGGGGGACAGGAGATAGCGCATCAGTATTAACTGATGCGCTATCTCCAGAAAGGGACATCGCCGGAGGGGGGAGTTAGCGCTCCCCCGCTTCGGCAGACAAGATGTTAATACATCTTGTCGATGTCCCTTCCTGCTTCGCCTCGCTATTGAGGCGAAGCAGGAAGTATCATAGCGGCGCGATAAGCGCTGCTATGATACATCTGCCCCAATAATAATTGCAAATGACAAATGTGGTTATGGGTGGGATGTACTAAGCACTACAATGTAATCAAACCCCTGAATCTCAGGTTTGCTGTAATCCCCGATCTCTGAAAAGCCTGGAGCTTGTGCCCTATAGATGGCATTTTCTATAGAAACCTATGGGCTATTTTTGCAGAAATCCCCATGGAGGAATAAAGCTGGTAGTCTGCACATCACAAGAGACCAGAGCTATCCTGAACATAATTATTCATAATTACTCATTCCTATGCATTATTAATCTGCTACGCATATGATGAAGGGGAGAATGTATCATATAGAATATGCAATACATTATAAAACCCACCCTACTTGAGAAACAGAAGTGATTGAGGGTAACTTTAAACCTTTTAGTCCCGTCTAGTCAGACTCAACAGCCCTAGCGCTAGTAGCAGATCCAGTGTGGAGCCACTTTAAAATAAGAACATTAACATCATCATTCAACATTCAGGGTGAGATTTAATAGGATGAGAGATTCAGAAAGTGAGAGATTTTGTGAGAAATCTCCAGTTTTTTTAAAGAGGCAATCATTTACACAGCAAAATCAAATTGGTTTAGCAATGTAAATGATTGCCGCTTTAAAAAAACTGGAGATTTCTTACCAAATCTCTCACTTTCTGAATCTCTCATTCTATTAAATCTCACCCTCAATGTTTCCAAATGACTGTCTAACAAAAAAGCGCCTTGAAAAAAAAATTACAATTAATTTAAACAATTAAACCAGACTGTTTGAATTGCAAAACAATAATTTGGACTGCAAAAGGTTATGGGGCATTAAAGTAACTTTTAACGTTATGGGGCATTAAATGAAAACAACAATCAACACTCAGTGGCTCTGAATTTGATTGGGGTGGCAGCCGACCATTGCGGTGGGACAGTCTGGACACACAGGCATGCCCGGATTATTTGGCGGGTAGGGGGCAAAAAATGCACCCAGCTACTGGCTTTGCAGCCAGGCTGCACAGCCAGGAGCTACCAGTAGTGTGTAAGATACTGCAAATGCTCGCACAATAGTGATGCAAATGCAAAATGTTGTGTCTGCATCACTATTGTGGGGCTGCCTTGCTCTGTGCTAGACAGTCCCCCACATGCTACCGCTGCGAGTTGTCGTTTTGGGAATCCCCACAAGACTACAACCCATACTTAATCATGCCCAGTGCCCGCAACTCACATTATATGAAGCACAGTGCCCGCAATTCACATTTTAATGACACACAGTGCCCGCAATTCACATTATATGATGCACAGTGCCCGCAATTCACATTATATGCCGCACAGTGCCCGCAATTCACATTATATGCCGCACAGTGCCCGCAATTCACATTATATGCCGCACAGTGCCCGCAATTCACATTATATGCCGCACAGTGCCCGCAATTCACATTATATGCCGCACAGTGCTCTCAATTTACAATGATGGGTCTATCATTCGCAAGTTCTGTCACTGGGGGAAGTGGTACAATGAAAGCTTTCTTGGCACACATTTGGCTCCTTAATACCAATCAGACCAACTTTCCTCCAACCATCCAACTAGTTAGTTGGATGGAATAAAAATTTGGTACTGGATGGGAGCAAATGTAATTTGTAATAAAGTAATTTGTTTCCAAAATCGGAAAATGGACAACAACTGTCACTCAGACAATGTACTGTAGTTGGACCTATTTGATTTAAACAATTTCACTGAATGATTTTGGCCATTCTCCTGAGTTTGTAAGCAAATTGCTTATTCATCCAGTATTGCCCCCATCCAGTACCAGATTTTCAGCCCAACCAACCAAGTAGTTGGATGGTTTGAAGAAAGTTGGTCTGATGTGTGGCCAGCATTAGGGTAGAGGCAGATTGGGAACAAAGAGTGGCCATGGAAAATTTTCTAGACGTGGCCTCATGTGGGTGGCACCAAATGAAACACCTAAAATAGGTAGACCATGAGGACCAATACCTAAAGTAGGCGGGATTAATACATCACCACACCTGTGTGGAAGCTGTTGGTTTCAATATGCTTGGCAGTCTAGTGGCCCCCAGACCTTTTAGTGGCTATGAAAAACCAACAAACTCCAAATTTCAAATAATACTGACCACAGACCCCAAAACTACAT
The DNA here is from genome assembly GCF_055691185.1 of Crinia signifera. Taxonomy (NCBI): domain Eukaryota; kingdom Metazoa; phylum Chordata; class Amphibia; order Anura; family Myobatrachidae; genus Crinia; species Crinia signifera. The sequence continues at coordinate 33,900,471 of NC_139224.1, read as the reverse complement.
GAAACAGACAAACAATGTATTACCATAATCTCCCAATATCACAAATATCTCCACCCCTCCCTCAGTGGAACACTGAATCACCCCAGATATTGTTACACACTCAGATAGCACCTACTCTTGTCCCTTCAACAGTTGTCACAATGGATATAGATGGGTGCTTGGTTCTCATTCCTCCCAACATGACCCTCTCCAGGAGGGACATAATGCTCTGTTTCTAGACTTCCCTCCTAATTTATGATTACCATCACCTGTGGGGAAATACCTTTCTTACCCATTAACCTGTTTAAAACAGGTGACGGCAATCACACATTAAGAGGGAAGTCCAGAAACAGAGCAAAGTGTCCCTTCTGGAGTGGGTCATGTTGGGAGGGATGGGTTCTTTACGTGGAAGCCATGAGGGGAATGGGGCTACATATTTAAAAAAAAATGCTGGCTGACAGTTGGTCTCAAATTGCGAGGTGATTGCTATTAGATCCTTTCACTATTTTTGTGGTACTTGTGTATTATCACGGCGCCCATTGCATCGCATATCATAAGGCATACGATGGTATGCGATGCGATATCGCGCGATGTTGTACAATGTCATACAATTTAAAAATTGTATGACATTGTATATGGCATACAATGCCATACAATGCGATGGGATGCAATTAAAAATTGTATAAGCACCCTAATGGGTGCTTACAATGTTTAATGTACCCTAATGGGTGCTTACAATGTTAAATGCACCCCCATGCCACCCCCCAGTATAAACGTGAACCCGAAGCATGGCGGGCGCAGCAAGCCCGCGAGGGGCGGCGGTACGCGTCCTACGACCTTTTCATACCCCCACTATCCACGTCTGAGTGGAGTTGATTTTATAAAGTGTGGCAAGCGCAGCGAGCCACCGAGTCCGAAGCGTGGCGAGCGCAGCGAACCCCGTGAGGGGACGCGCATAACTTCACAGGTATACGCGTCCCCTCGCGGGGCTCGCCACACTTCCGGCTCGCCACACTTTATAACAGCAACTCCACGCCGACGTGGATAGTGGGGGTATGAAAAGGTCGTAGGACACGTAACGCCGCCGCTCGCCACGCTTCGGGTTCACGTTTATAGTGGGGGGTGGCGTGGGGGAGCATTTAACATTGTAAGCACCTATTAGGGTGCTTATACAATTTTACATCATATATGGGGCAAAATCGCATTGCATGCCATCGGGTGTATGGCATGCGATGCGATCAAAAATCGTGGGCGCCGTGCTAGTACACAAGTACCATTTTTGTCACTATTTTGGCTTGCACAGTCGCACTATGATCCATACTCCTGCGCAGTCATTCGACAATCCAATGGATTGCAAATTTGCACATGACTGATCAACTCTGAATAACCCCCTAAATCAAGTATTTATAGATTGAACTGGAAAGGCACACAAATTAGTTTTTCCGTGACCATCAATCAGAAGTCCATTGAGTGACATTTTGTGGAAAATGGTATTAATCTACTGTGTTCCAGGGATTCTCAAACTCTGTCCTCAGGACCCCACACAAGTCACGTTTTCCAGGTCACCTGACAGCTGCACTCATTACCGACGGACACATTTTAAAAGATCCACAGGTGGAGATAATTATGACACTTGATTCTGTGAGGAGACCTGCAAAACATGCACTGTGAGGGGTCTTGAGGACCGAGTTTGAGAACCTGTGGTCTATTCTGCACAGTTGGACACATTGGTAGACTCAAATCTGGCACCTGTAGGCCGTACAAGTGGTAGCCAGACAAAATATCAGGTGATTTAATATTTTTGTTTCTAACTTTTGACCTGTATGGTTTGTTCCCTTCAATAAAATATATGGATTTTTATACATTACCAAGTTCTGTTCAACTTATTGAGATTTCTATGCTGGGCTTTGTACAGGATTAATTATCAAAGGCATTAAAAGAAATCTCATTAGGGAACTGATTTAATTAAGAAATTCTGAAACCTCCTGGATACATCAATTACAAACGTTTTGTCTCATGATTAAATATTGACTTTTATCTGGCAACACTTCCATTACTTCCATTACTGCTCATCAATTCCCTCTATTTGCCACTAGAGGTCCCAATACCATTAGAGCTACAGTATGTGAGTACAAAATATCTTCCTCCAGCCATCCTGAGCTGAACATTTTACTTATGTCCTGTACCCACCTGCTGCTAATATTGGTCCTGATTCATACCTGGTCGCTGGGCTGCTTATTACGCCGCTGAGCCAGAGTGAAAACTTTAGCAAGCCTGCGAATGGCTTAGCGCTGCGCAGCTTGTGAAAGTAGCTGGATCTGGGATTCGCCTGTAAATCCATTTGCTGGCCATTCACCATCAAATTATTTCCCACTTTGGGGGATATTCTGGTGGATTCACTCAGATGCAAATTCACATCCTTGCAAGTCAACCTAACCCCACCTTGCAAATGGTGGTACGCCGGCTCACCAGTCACAAGGCGCGTTCCTTCGCAATGGCTGCGAATGGATGTTTTACATAAACATCCATTTGCAGCCTGGAGGGGAACACCCACATCAATCAATGGCTGGTGACTATCGAATAATGGGAATGTTTTGAGCCGACATGTGCCGACAGTATTTCATGCCCTACCATCCACTAGGGCGTGGTGGGACATTAAAATAGTGTGCCGAGCGCAGCGAGGCACCGTACCCGAGGCATTATGAGTGCAGCGAGCTATGCGAGGGGACTCGGTGCGCTTTAACCTGTGTCCATGTTGACTGTGTCGACATTCAGGTAAAAAAAACAGTGAAAACCCCCATGTCGACATTTTGACTGTCAACCTAATGACCCTGTCAAACCTATGACCCTGTCGACTTAAGCCATGTCAACCTAGACACATGTCGGCCTAAATGCACGTCGACCTAATGGTGACAACCTAATGACTGTCTAACAACTTGCTGGTGACCAACTGATCCACACCCGAATAATGTGGAACGTGCATGCATATGTAAGGCTGCTCTGGGGTACCCTTACATATGCGTGCATGCTCAGAAGGAAGTGGGCTGGCAGCAGACATCCGGTGATGTCAGCTGCCCACCCCCGGCGCCCATGTCATGGCCTCATAAATGGCCGGTTAGCACCCCCAAATGCCCACTGTCAATCACCTTGCGAATGCCCAGATTTAAAAGAGTATCAGGCATTCATCACAGGACGGCCTCGCGCATGCGCACTACAAGCCGTATACAAGCACAGTCGATTGGCAATTGCCCAGCCTGTAAATTTGCAGCCGTGCGATCTGGTCTGAATTAAGGTCCATGCGCACTGGGTGGTTTTTCCCAGCGTGTATGCTGATTGATTATAGGGGAATCTGCTGTGCCAAGTAGCCCCGCCCACACTGTTTCGACTCCACTTCCTTGGCCCTGAAGCTGTAATTAGCCATGGCCAGGGGGACAGGGGTGACATGGGCCCAGCTCTGGGAAGGAGAAAAGCATACACAGGGGGCAGGGCCATAGTGCACGCTGGCAGCTGTACTGGAGCTGGCGAAGTAATGGGTGTGCTGCCTCAGGCGATTTGGCTCGATTTAACGGGCCGATTGGTCGAAATCGGACCAAATCGCCTCAGTGTATGGGCACCTTAAGACTGCAAGGACAAATCAGTTGATAAACAACAAATGTGGATGAGCATGTAAAGTGATGTCTAATTTTATAGACTTTTCCTGAGTGAGGGTGATGAAAAGAATCACCCGTAATTAAAAATTGACAGGTGGTGCAAGTACAACAGAAGCAGCCAAGACGTGTACCACCCAGCCAGGTGCTTACAGTAGGGTCCACATTGGTTTTAACAAGGATATCTATGAGGCTACGCCCCCTGGAATAACAGGGCATTATACAATGATCTGTAAGAGGCAAGGGGCTGTCACTTTGAATTAAAGGCCAGTTAGACACAGGAAGTGGTGGAAGTGGAGGTTATGTTGTAACTATTAACCCATGGTATTATTTTAGATAGAGATTTCTCTTTACGTTTAGGGTGTAGTAAGGTTGATCTATCTACTTGAAGTACCTTCAATTTACAAACAAGGAGATCATCTCTCCTATAACCCCTCTGTACAAACTTTTCAATAAGCTCATTCATTTGCTTCTCACAGATGTCCCTGTCACTATTAATGCGATGATATCTAAGCATTTGTGAATATGGGAGGGCATTAATGAGACTCCAAGGGTGGCAGCTCTGAGGCTGTGACATCGTATTTCTGTCTGTGGCAAAATGCGTAATGGGCATTGCGGTGTGTAGCAAACCATGTAATGGGCATTGCGATGTGTGGCAAAATGTGTAATGAGTATCGTGGTGTGTGGCAAAATGTGTAATGTTCATTGCGGTGTTTGGCAAAACGTGTAATGGGCAATGCGGTTTGTTGCGTAATAGGCATTATCAAAGGTGCTGTCTGTGGTATATGGGGTCAAAGATCTGTCTGTAGGATCTGGGAGCCACCGATACTATCTGTAGTGTATGTAGGGGGGTAACCAATGCTATCTATGGGTTGCAGGTGCTGTCTGTAGAATTGAGGGTCACTTATGCTATGTATGTGTAGTTGGGTGTGTGTGGGGGGGGGGGCACTACCATCTGTTTTGCCTCCGGGCACCTGGTATGAACTTACGCCACTGTAGTAAAATATGTTTGTGTGTATTTCATGTGTCTGATGTGTTTATATTGAAAAAGCCCTTTTGAAGGGCGAAACACGTTAGAAGTTTTTCCCAGCCATCCACTACAGTTCTGTAGCAAGCCCAAGACGCCACCGGACCATTAAGATTAATCCATCCCCACCAGCCGCCCACACCATCCAATCGTGTCTTTCCATCTGACACTGTCTACAGCCGCAGCCCAAATTCACCTGCCTGGAGAACGCAGGGAGGAGGAGGTGTCCACGGCAGGCGCGAGTGAGAGACGCGCAGCCGTCAGCAACTGACCAGAAGTCACCGGCAGCAGGGGTGAGAGCTTCACAGCTGGGTCCATCGCACGGTCAGACGCACCATTCCCCTCCCAGCGGGACACTCCAACAAAACCAACCTTCTACAAGGACCAGCACGGGTGAGATCTATGTGCTAAATGCACACAATTATTATGCACACCCAGCAATAGACTGTCCTTCTATAAGTTTCTCAAATCTTTAAAAAAAGACTATGCTTGTGAGCACTGATATTCAATATCACAGTGGGCAAAAGCCAGCTTCATATATTCACCAAGGACATACAAGCGTGTGGATGTCCATTTAATTCAACTAAAAGTCTTGTGGCTGCTATAAGTAATAGAAGTGATACAGCTGCTTCGTATATAACGATTTCATATTTATGTTCTACATTGCACAATTGATATGTGCTATTTAATGTAATATATTTGTGTACTATTTAATGTATTTTTTTATAGGTGGCTGCCTATGTTTGTTTACTTTTATCAAATAAATTGCTAACATTGCATTATTAAATTAAACCATTTTACTGTGAGCGTGTGTATCCATCCATGGTGAAAAAAGGTAACTTCCAGCTATTAGCGCAATCTTCTATTCCCTTTGGGAATTGAGTACAACATAAATGCAAGAAACATTAAGATACCCCATTGAAATATAAAAAAATTCCAAAATACGTAATAATCCGTTATCCAAACTTCTTCTCCCAAGCATTTTGGATAAGGGATACTCAATCTGTATTAGTAAAAAAAAAAAAATAGAGATGTGCTTGTTTGCTTTTACTCGGTTCTCAAATCCGGATTGTACTGGCTAACGGCTGTCACATGTTTTGGATAGCCAATACGATCCCGATTTGAGAACAGAGTAGATCCGAGTAAACCTGCACATCTCTAGAAAAAAAATAAAAAAATTGAAGGTGTTAAAAAGTGTACATTATTGCAACGTGGGACCCCAAAGCAGCCCAGTCTCACCAACTCAGGGGGCATAGGATACCAAATTCATCCCTTAAATTGAAAAATGTACAGAATTGAAGGACTTCCCATCAGATACACTTTCATATGCAGTATGTGAATACTGGAGACCAATTCTAGTTAGTCTCTAGTATTCACTAGCATGCGAGGGTATGTGTATGCGAACACATCCACCGTATGCGGCCGGATAGGAGATAAATCATTCGATGGTCACCGACCATCAAATGATTCCAGCCGCTTTTCGCCAAATTTGGGGAGGGCACTGACTTCAAGTGATGTCAGCTGCCCGCCCGAGCAGTAATCACCCTGCCCATAAAATGCCCTGCTGCTGCCCCTGCCCGTCCCCGACCCTCCCATCCCGAAATGATTGGCTCAGCAAGTGTGAAACTCCACAAAGCCGTCCACTGCGCATAATCACACATGCCAATGCACAAACCCCAAACCTCAGGGGCGGGGCCAGATTTGGACCCAAACGAACGGGTCTCAATCAGCCCTTAAATGAGTTGGATGTAACTGGCAACATTTTCATAGTAATTAGCAGCTCTTCCAACACACCCATGAGGTGGCTGCTCAATGTCGTTTTTTTTTTTTTGGGGTGTCGCCAGTAGCCCTAATCCCCAGCTTGTTCACGTCAATTCCCTCAAGTTTCAAAACAGAAAATAAAGTAAAAAACTGTGTAAACGTGTAACAGTTATTGTTGGAACTGGAGGGATCAGTGACAAGTCTTATTAATCATTTGGAAAAAATACAAAAAAATTTAATTGAAAAAAACACTGTAAAAGTGTAAAAACTTTTGAACTAAAAAAAAAAAAAACTCACCGCTTTAGACCACTGATTTAGACTTACATTTGGTTCTTCTGCTGGGAGCCTTCAGGTGAGGTGGGAGAAATCCAGGATGATGGTTCGAGCGCGGCACAGAGGGCAGGTGTTGTTGATCTGCAGCCATTCTGTCAGACAGGGAACATGGAAGGTGTGGTGACAATGTGATACAGCCCTTTCTGTACCTACCTCAATGTCCGAGATGCAGATGGTGCAGTACTCTGGTGCCTCTCCATCTGCAATGGTGCGCCTGCTGAAGGTGGGGAGAGGGGGAATGATGAACCGCATGACCCTTTCCAGCATGAGGAGTTCTTCTCTCTCACTGCAGCTGCCTGATGGTCACTGGCAGGGGGCTCATGTCGTCCTCTTCCTAGTGATCGTCCAGATATTCTTCCTGAAGGACTCCCATGGGATGGTCTGCGGCGTCCTGACCTCAGCCATGCCTCCCTGATGATCTGGGTTGGACCGGTGTTTCCAAGCAGCTGGGCTAACTCCCTTTGGCTCATCGTGGCTGGTGAATATCGCTACACAAATGGAAATAAAAAGCACAGATGTGATTATGCCTGGAGATCCTGTCACTGGTGAATCGTTGGTAGCGAAACAACCTGATCTTTCTTGGGATGTCTTCTCTCCTGTGTCTGCAGCAGCTTCTACCCAGGAAATGCCAGTGCTGAGGCTTTATACCATGGAGGATGTGGCATGCGGGCGGCAGTTGGTGATGGTCATGCGGCACATCACATCTACAGTATACTCCACATCATCCTCTTCCCACTGATATTACACAGGGGGGCATGTAGGAAATCAGTGGGAAATGGCATGTTAGTGCTGAGGAATCATTACACCAAGAACAGGGTGGTTTGGGGCATCTGCCAAAACCATCTCATTTCTGCTGCTGGACCCAGTGTGCTCAACTGTCATTGCTGCTGCCCCCTCTGTGGGCTTCGCTGCCAAATATTAAATAGTATTTCTATCTATCTATCTATTTTTAACATTACAATGATGAAGGTAAATAAAGACTGAAATGTTGTTGCCATTAGAGACCGCTGTGTCCTGCTTTTTATATTGATGACAAGTAATGTGAGTGCCACCATTCCCAGTGTGTATATTCTGTAACTCTATGCTGGAAGGCACACAGCAATTATTAGTAGCGGGAGCCGTGCCAGATTAAGGTCCTCATAGGCCTGGAGCTGAATTAAATGAAGGGCCTATTGAGTACTTCTGCGCAAGGTGTGTGACCACTTTGTGTGTGCTGAGGGAGGCTGCTAATAGAGGCTGCTAATATGGGTGCATGAGTAGTGCAATGTGTGTGTGTGTGTGTGTGTGTGTGTGTGTGTGTAACCGGGATACGGTCATTAGGTCTACACCAACTAGGATACGGTCATTAGGTCTACACCAACTAGGTTGACAAGCATTGGGTTGACACCACTAGGTCGACAGGCAGAAAGGTCCACATGGGTCAAGGTCGACATGGGTCAAGGTCGACATGGGTCTAGGTCGACTTGGGTCCAGGTCAACAGGTAATTAGGTCGACACAAGCATTAGGTCAACATGGGCTAGGTCGACAGTCAAAAGGTCGACATGGGGTTTTTCACTGTTTTTCACGTTTTTTGAGCCGTCATGTGCCGACAGGTGGTATTTCATGCCCTACCATCCACTAAGGTGTGGTGGAAGAATAAAATAGTGTGTCGACCTTACCCATGTCGACCTAATGATTGTGTCGACATAATGTCCTGTCAACCTAGACCCATGTCGACCTTGACCCATGTCGACCTTGCTGCCTGTCGACCTAGTGGTGTCGACCTAGTTGGTGTAGACCTAATAACCCACACCTGTGTAACCACCATAGGCGTGCACAGCACATTTGATTAGGGGGTGCACCATCAAAGGGGCGTGTCTACCACCACCTATTGGGCATGTCTAACACTGCCCATTGGATGTGTCTACTGCCAGTCAGGCGTGTCTACTATCATCTATTGGCACTCGCTACAATATAAAACATCTCTTTGCCACACCATAAGCGTCTGTCAGTTTTAATCTTCTAATTACCCTGTGTAACATTGCATGCAAATAAAGTAAAAAAAAAACATATATGGATGAGGCAGGTGTGTAGTGATATGACAATGGTCTAGTACAATTACCAATGAAACACACATAAAATTGATTGATGGACACTTCTTTTAATGGAATATAGTTCTAAAAAGCTAAATTCTTTGGTAAAAGGTATTTCTGGTATGTGCTAGTGGCAGGAAGGTGTTCATTAGGGTGTTCCCAGCATTAGGGGGTGCCTGTGCACCTCTAACACTCAATGTGCGCTCGCCACATAACCACAGCAGCTACAGTAGGTCATAACTGCTGTGGTGCAGTCTTGGGGTTTATTTTCTAAGATGGGAATTCTAGTGAAGATGGGATGTTGCTATTGGCAACCAATCAGATTATCTTCTAGAAGGTGCTAAATACATACAGATGGAGCAAGCCTGGTCTTTGCAGGGGATGGCGGCAGAATCGCCAGCCGCCCTCCCCCTCCAGCCGCCATCTGTATCTGCGAAAGGGGACGCGCGCGCACGAGATGCGAGCGCGTCCCCTTCCGACGGCGCTTCCCCCGGGTCCCCACCGGCTTGTCAGCGGTCACCCGGGGTCCCCACCGCCTCCCCGCACCCCCACTAACCCTGTCCGTCTCTTTGAAGCGGAGATGGACAGGTTCCCGTCGCCCCGCCGCCTGGAAACTGAGACGCGCGTGCGTGTGAGACGCACGCGCGTCTCAGTAAGATGGAGCGCCTCGCTGCTGGCGGATCGCCAGCGGAGACAGTCTGGCGATTCACCAGCAAGAGGGAGCCCGGCTCCATCTGTAAGTCGATTCTGAGTATTTGCCCATAGCAACATCCCATCTTCAACAGAACTACCATCTTGGTAACAAAAAATACCCTCTCTGTGATTTATTTTTGTGAAGTCTGTGAAGTACCACCTCCTGGCAAACTGGGACTCCACAGCAGCATCAGTAATAACAAAAAAGGGTACTTATATGTTAGTTGGGCGCCCACTAAGCAATTTGCGGAATACATGCAATGTAGACCGCGTCCGCTCGCCACGCTTCGGGCTTAGTGTCTCGCCACACTATATAAAATCAACCCTATGCCAACGTGGATAGTGGGGGTATGAAAAGGTCGGAGGACGCATTCTGCCACCCCTCGCGGGGCTCACTGCGCTTGCCACGCTTTGGGGTGGCGTGGATAGTGGGGGGGTGCGTAAAAGTTATTTTTAGGACATACAATCATATTATTCTATACCTCATGTAATGGCATCGCACACCCGATAAAATCGCATGCGATGCTATGCGATTTTGCAGGAGGTGCGATGCTATGCGATGCAATATTGTGGTGAAAGAAAAATTAAAATATTGCATGCGATGCGATGCGATTTTCCTACGTTACCGTTCGTATGCTAGTTGGGCACCCAACTAACATATAAGTACCCAAAAAAGTTATCCATAGGCACAAGCTTCAACTTCATGAGTGTTCCTTGTTTGTAGGAGTATCTGGAGGAGACTACCAGCCTGTGGCCACGGTCATGGAGCTCATTGCTTACAATGATGCTTCTGAGTGGCGCTGCTTCCTTCAAGGCGAGGTGGTGGACAGACAGCACTTTCACAATGTCACGCGCCTTAAAGGAGCAGCCCGCGTAAGAAGGCATAAGGTGCAGGCAGGGCTAGTGAAGCCTTCCACTGTGCCATTATCAGAGCCGTTTCTAAACAAAGTGGAACCTGGGCCCAAAAAATCCTTTGGTGCCCACCTACCCCCATGCAAAAACTAAACATAACTCAGTTTATGCAAAAGGCATATTGGCACTGATAACTAGTAACAGACCTCTGATACCCAGACTGCCTTACTTTTCCTGTAATGTGTGTCTTATTACAATAATAGTGTACTGAGTACTTGGGAGTATTTTTACTGACCCTCTATACTAGTAATTTTCAACTTTACTAAAACTGTGGCACACTGAACAATATATCAAAATTTCCAAGGTGCACCATCAGTACCCCACAGGGATAAAAACACACTGTTCCTGTGTCTCTCAGCCTCCCCTTCCCTTTCCAGCTCAGCCTTCCCTGGTGTCTCTCAGCCTCCCCATTCCCATGTCTCTCTCTCACTCCCCTTTCCCTCACCTTCCCTTTCCAGCTCAGGCTCCATGAATCCCCATGTGACTTTTCACCAGACCCATGTCTCACCATCCAACACTTACCTCCTGCATGCATTACTGCATCTGTCTTCACAGATGGCTCGGCTTCACTGCTCTCTGTCCAGTAGAGCAGCATCATGATGATGTCCAGTCAGCTGGGCTCTCACTCCTATTTTTTCTGTATACAGCATAGAAATATAGAATTTGTTGACAGATAAGAACTACTTGGCCAATCTAGTCTCCCAGATAGACACATAAACTTCCACACTAGGGTTCATTTTTCCCCAGAAGTTAATTAACTACAAGTTTGGGATTGTGGAAGGGAACCAGAGCACCTGGTAGACACCCAAACAAACTCTGCACAGTTAGGACCATTTTCGGAATTTACACATACAGCAAAGCCCATTTCTAGCCGGGAGCTACAGGTACCATTGGTGGAGTGCCAGTCTCTTTCGTTGACTGATTTTAAACAGACATATTTTTTATTGTGGGTTTCATTAGTTATTAAGCCACAGTCTACAGCTTTTTTTTTTACCCACCGCTGTCCACTTGCAGGTGGACATGGGAGCAGTGATGTCACATGTTTAAATCCGAGTAAACCCGCACATCTCTAGTAAAAAAACAAAAACAAAATGAAGGTGTTAAAAAGTGCACATTATTGCAGCATGGGACCCCAAAACATCCCAGCCTCACCAACCCAGAGGGCACAGGATGCCAAATTCATCCCTAAAATTGTACATAATTGAAGGACTTCCCATCAGATACACTTTAATATGCAGTATGTGAATACTGGAGACCAATACTAGTTGGTCTCTAGTATTCACTAGCATGCGAGGGTATGTGTATGCGAACACATCCACCGTATGCGGCCGAATCAAATGATTGTTCTCCCCTTCAGTAATAAACGTCAGTCTAGACCAGGGCTGGGTAATTGCTATGTGGCCATGCTGAAACTGATGCAAGGCATGCTGGGATGTGTAGTTCCTCAACATCTGGAGGGCCGCAATTGCCCAGCCCTGGTCTAGACCCTTGATGGCTAACCTTGACACTCCAGCTGTTGTTGAACTACACAGGCCATGCTAAATCTGATGCAGAGCATGCTGGGATGTGTAGGTCAACAACAGCTGGAGTGTCAAGGTTAGCCATCAAGGGTCTAGACCAGGGCTGGGCAACACCGGCCCTCCAGATGTTAATGAACTACACATCCCAGGATGCTTTGCATTAGTTTTGCTATGTGGCCATGCTGAAACTGATGCAAGGCATCCTGGGATGTGTAGTTCATTAACATCTGGAGGGCCGGTGTTGCCCAGCCCTGGTCTAGACTGATTTTTATTCCAGCCGCTTTTCGCCGAATTTGGGGCGGGTGCTGACGTCAAGTGATGTCAGCCGCCCGCCCCGAGCAGGAATCGCCATGCCCATAAAACGCCTTGCTGCTGCCCCCTGCTCACCCCTGTCCCCCCCCCCCCATCCCAAAACAATTGGCTCAGCGTGTGTGAAACTGACCAAAGCCGTCTGCTCCCAGGGTCTGTGCATGCACATAATCACACATGCTCATGCACAAACCCCAAGCAGCCATGCAAGGAACTCGTTGAGCGAGAGGGGCGGGTGGCTGAGCGAGAGGCAGGTGATGTTTAATCCACAGAATAAGGTACGGAGTTCTTCTCTCACTGCAGCTACCTGATGGTCACTGGCACTGTGCTAATTTCCTCCTCTTACTGATGATCGTCCAAATCTTCCTCTTCCCGATGATGGTCCAGATCCTCTTCCCGATCATCTCCCATGGGATGGTTTGCGGCGTCCTGACCTCAGCCATGTCTCCCTGGTGTTCTGGGTTGGTCCGTTACATCCAAGCAGCAGGGTGAACTCCCTTTGGCTCATTGTGGCTGGTGAATATGGCTGCACAAATGAAAACAAAAACCTAAAATAAAGAAATAGAAAGCAAAGATGCAATTGTGTGGAGAGATCCTGTCACTGGTGAATCTGTGGTAGCGAGACAGCTTAATCTTTCTTGGGAAGTCTTTTCTCCTGTGTGTGGAGCAGTTTATACCCAAGAAAGGCCAGTGATAGGACTTGGGGCCTGATTCTGGTTCACTTGCAAAAGTGAATTCTCTCTCTCTTGGACAAAATCATGGGCCTCATTCTGGTCCACACGCAACACTGCGAAATTCACAGCATTGCATGTGGATGAAAAACCACCCGCCACTCGCAGAGCTGCCTGCCCCTCCCTCCCCGCACATAAACATCCATTGCATAAACATCCAATCATTTGATAGTCGCCAACTATGGTTTGGAAGGTGCATGCAAAACTAAGACACTCTCTGTTTTCTTAGCTTTGCATGTTCCCTGTACAGGAAGCGGGCAGTCAGCTGACATCCGCTGATGTCAGCTGCCCACCCCCGGCACCTGCGTCACTGCCTAATTTCCAGGGTAACGCCCAGCGTTTTCATGAAACGCTCGGCGTTCCCATGGGTGCAGCCCATTGCCGCTGCCCCACGTCCTGCCTGCAACTGCCCGCTCGCACCCAGCATATGAGTATGCTCAGAAATGTGCATGTGCATAAGGAAAAATCGCTTCCGGTGCCAACGTGCGGGGAGTGTATAACCCAGAATCAGGCCCCATGTGCATTGCAGGTGGGGCAGATGTAACATGTGCAAAGAGAGTTCGATTTGGGTGGGGTTTGTACTTCAAACTGATATCTATATTGCAGTGTAAAAATAAAACAGCCAGTATGTACCCTGCACAGAAACAAAATAACACCCAAATCTAACTCTCACATGTTACATCTGCCCCCTGCAGTGCACATGGGGCCTGATTCTGGTTCGTACACTCCCCACGCGTTTGCACAGGGGAGCATTGTTTTCCTTTTGCGCATTTCTGTCACACATGTCCATTAGAGAGAGAGAATTTGCTTTTGCAAGTGAACCAGAATCAGGCCCTTTATACAATGAGGAATTCAAATGTGGCAACCCATGTCAACCTTTTGTCTGTCGACCTTCCCAATGTTGACATACTTCTTGTGTCAACCTTTTGAGCCTGTCGACACTAGGCATGTCGACATTTTTAATGTGTCGATCTAAGGCCTTTTGAACTTCAGTGGTCAACCAATGTATGTTGACCTTAATGGTGTCGACCTAACACCCGATTTCCCCCATCAGACACTCCACCTCCTTACAAAACTTTGAACGTGGTCTCAAGACCCACTTCTTCATGAAACCCAGATGTTTTCTCACTTCTACCATGAGCAGGGCCCTCATGTGCTTGATCGAACTGTATGCCTCCCAGTGGTACAAGTAAGGGGGTACGGTGTGGTATGGCGTACCTATAAGAAATATATTGCAGGTACGCCGTACCACTTCCCCCGACCCACTGCCACTCTTTTGCTCACCGGCTCACACGGCAGAACGAAGTAATGTGACATCCGGGCAGAGAGCGGTGGGCTGCCCGGCTGTCATCTAAGCAGATACACTTCTATTTGAAATATGGTGCCGGGTTGCCAGCCAAAAGGAGCCGCTGCTGGGTCGTGAGCTCTTATTGGCTGGCGACCTGTCGCGATATTTCAGATAGCTGTGGACCTGCTCAGAAGACAGCCGGGCAGCCCACCACTCTCTGCCTGGCTGTCACATCGCTTCCATTCTGCCGTGTGAGCCGGTGAGCAAAGTGAGCCTCACTCCCCCATGGCAATGAGAATAAACCACCCTTGGCAGAGCATGTAATCCCCTGTGGCAATGAGCATGAAACCCCCTTGGCAACGAGCATTTAATCCCCTATAGCAACAAGCATGTAATCCCCATGGCAATGAGCATGAAACCCCCTTGGCATTGAGCATGAAGCCCCTGGCATTGAGAAAGAAACTCCTAGCAATGAGCATGTGGGTAAGTGGCACTTATGTGGCGTCATATTAATGGGCATCACGGTGTGTGGCATCATGTTAATGGGCATTGCAGTGTGGGGCATAATGGGAGTTGGGCATTATGGTGCGGGACATATTGTGTATTGGGCATTACCGTGTGGGGCTTAATGTGTAATGGGCATTACAGTGTTTGTTATAATGTGTAAGATTCATTATGGTGTGTGGCATAATGTGGCCATTCCCCTATTGTCTAGTTTCATATGACCACACCCCTCATGACACATGGTCACATCCACTTTTGGCGCGCCTACGGTGCGCACTTATAGTACCAATAAGAAATAATTTCTACTTGCGCCACACTGGTACCTTCCAACATGACCCTCTCAAGGAGGGACACAATGCTCTGCTCCTGGACTTCCCTCTTAATTTATGATTGCATCACCTGTGGTGAAACACTTTTGTTATCAATAAACCTGTTTAAAACGGGTGATGGTAATTATAAATTAAGAGGGAAATCCAAAAACAGAGCATTGTGTCCCTCTTGGAGAGGGTCATGTTGGGAAGTATGGAACTGTCTTTAATTCATAATTGCCTACCTGACCCTCTCCATGACATGCTCTGTTCTTGGACTTCCCTAGTAATGTATGATTTCCATCACCTGTGGGGAGCTAGGTAATTGATAAGAAAGGTGTTTCACCACAGGTGATGGCAATCATATATTACCAGGGATGTCCAGGAACAGAAAACTTTCTCCCTCATGAAGAGGGTCATGTAGGCAAGTATGCAGTTTCTTTACCATGTAATAATCCTAAATTGCCTTTGTTATTTAATTGTTTTTTGCTCATTTATTAATTATTAGGGTCTGCAGAAACCTTATGGCACCATATAAATAATAATAACCAGGGTCTAAGGTACTTGTATTATCGATAGTGAGAAGGTTTTCAACATAGTGGCACTTTTCTACACTTTGCGGAGGTCAGTTTGACAATAATGATGTCTCTGAAATCACCTATGGGACACACAGTGGGTTTATGCTGGCCACACATCAGACCAACCATCCAACTAGTTGGTTGGTTGGTTGGTTGGTTGGACTGAAAATCTGGTACTGTATGGGGGCAAATGCCAATAAGCAATTTGCTCACAAACTCAGGAGAATGGACAAAATCATTATGTGAAATTGTTTAAATCAAATAGGTCCAACTACAGTACATTGTCTGAGTGACAGTTGTTGTCCAATTTCCGATTTGGGAAACAAATGACTTAATTATAAATTACATTTACTCCTATCCAGTACCAGGTTTTTATTCCATCCAACCAACTAGTTGGATTGTTCGGTGGAAAGTTGGTCTGATGTGTGGCCAGCATAAGATTTCACCCAACATGCATTCAATAGGTTCCCAGGGCACGCAGTCTGCACAGGTGGAGGGTAGAAGTCAGGGGCGTAACTAGAACTCTATGGGCCCCATAGCAAAATCTTGATAGGGGCCCCCCTTCTGTCAGGCTGAGAGTGTGAAAAGCAGGACAGAGGGAGGGTTGCAAGCAGGAGTGAGAGATAAAGAGAGGTAAGCAAGAGAGATAATGTCAGGGAGAGAGAGAGAGTATAAGGGAGAAAGAGACTGTATGGATAAATGGACAGACAGAGCATAGATGTGTGGACAGACAGGGGTGATATACAGTATATCCAGAGCCAGATTGGGACCATAAATTAGCCCTGGAAGAAAAATCTGTAAACATAAGTTGGACCAAATAAAATATAGGAGGGACCTGCACGTACGTACGCTCACCCACACACACGAGGGCAGGGGGAGCTTGCTGTGGGGGCACATACAAATGGGAAAGGTGGGCAGGCTGGGGGGGGGGGGGGCAGCAGACACATGCAGGTGAGAGAGGCAAGCAGGCTTACACACACACACACACGGGCAGGGGAGGGGAGGCTGGCTGTCACTTGTGGTGGGGCATATGCAGTTTGGAGAGGGGGCAGGTTTTCACAGGCAGGGGTGGAGACACATGCCGGTGACAGGCAGGCTGTCACTTGCAGGGAAGGTCACAGGCAGGCACAGGAGTGTAGGGAGGCAGGCTCTAACATGGGGGTTGGCACATACACATGCATGGGGAAGGAAGCAGGGCTCTCAAATGTAGGTGGGCTGGGTAAAAAGTATCAACTCTAGATACAGGGTAGCCCGTCCCTCCACCCCACCCACTTACCTGATCCTCCTGAGTGGCCATACTGCAGGCTCTGCACAAGTTGAGTCCGTGCCCGGAAGACTCCCAGCGGCCACCAGACTCTCTGCCTCTCACTGTGTTGTGGGGAGGAGCTCTATGCCACCCTCCCTCCCTCCGGCGTCCCTGCGCAGCCGCAGCATAGTAACAGTACTACGACTGCATGAAAGTTTCACTGCTCCTCCTGTGAAGGAAGGAACCGCCGGGCGCACGCTGGTAGAAATCTCAGTGAGCGGCGCCCGGCATTCGGAGAGTGAAAGCAGCTGCAGCGTCACCTTAGCGCACCAAGCAGCCTGCACTACGCCGCCTCCTGCCTCCCACCATGTCAGATACATTAAAAGTGCAGGCAGTGCGGCAATTATAGCGGATGCAGGGGATTATCTGCTGGGGTCCTAGGGCCCCCCAAGCGGCCGGGCCCCATAGCAGTTGCATCCCCTGCACCCACTATAGTTACGCCACTGGTAGAAGTTAAGCAGAGAGAATGGAGTAGTGTACAAATGAGTTTACATTTTGTGCAGCAAGATTATTGTAATTCTCTCTGCACATGTTACATCTGCCCCCCTGCAGTGCACATGGTTTTGTCCATCTAAGAAGGATTTTGTCATAAAGAGTGAACTAGAATAAGGCCCTATGTAACTATGTAATGTCGTAATGTCAACATATGCAGAATGTCCATATGTCCACAGTGTCGACAAGTGAAATGCAAACATTCGGCAAGTTTAGGCAAGAGGGGGTTAAGGTTAGGCACTAGGGGTTGGGTATTAAACCCCAACAGAGACCATCCAAATGGACACAATACCCATGGTCAAAATCATGACGGTGACCATCTCAACATATACATTAGCAACAGCTGAATCCTGATTGTCAAATTCCTTATTTATTTTGGTTAAGCATTCTAAGCCCAACCTACTCCTTCTGCAGCCTATCCCTGATTGCCCCTCCCCCACTCTCTCTAGCATCTAACCCTAATAATCATCATTGGTACTTTGACCTTCAGGATCCAGACTACATCATGACTAGCAAGGAAGGTAGGAATTAGGGTTAGCACTGATGGAGTTCTCATCAGCCAGAAGTTCTCATCAGTTGACCGTCAGAACTGGAAGATATTTCTGGAGCCACAGGACTCTCCGTACTAGCTCACAAGTGTATATTTTTTGACATTCTAATCCTATCAACATTTCATGTGTGAACAAGATGAATATCAACATGGTCAAGTTGCCATTCTCTTGATGGCATTATGAATGGTGACACTATGGGCAGTATTCAATGAGAATACTGACGACGTGCAGCGAATCCTGTTTAGGATTCGCTGCACATTTGCCACTGCTCGCTGCGTTCCAGAGCCTCGCTGGCTCCAGTATTCAACAGGCTCACTGCCCCTGACTGGCGAATTTTAACTCCTGCGGCGATGCCGCAGGGAGCCCGAGGACGGCGGCAGGCAGGGAGATGGAAGTCTCCCTGCCTGCCCCAGAACGTTTGTGGGGGAGAGGTGGGCTCCCCGGGTGCCAGGCAGCACAGGCTGCCCCCCGGGGTGCCAGCAGGGGACCGGGTATATTCACTACACCCGATCATACATATGTAATGATCGGGTGCAGTGAATATATGAATATCTAATGAGCGGCTCGGCTCCGGCCCCCTGCTGGCTGGTCTGTGTAAAAAAAATTAAACATATATATATATATTTTAAATTAAATATATATTCATGTGCTTACAGCACATGAATAAAAATAGCATGCCCCTCCTCAGAATAAAATTCCAGATTTTTTGACACCAAATGTAAAAAACAAAACACTTTATTTTAAAAGTTCACATTCCACTTCACCATAAAAAGATAGCGATTGCTACTCATGAATCATGGCGAAAAAACCTTGAAATGTATTCGCCATCTGGTCATTGAATAGGGTGATTCACCGTTTTAGTCAAAAATTCGCCTTACAGCACAAAATCGACATAAAAACCTGGCGAATCAGCCTTATTGAATACCGCCCTATGAATGTTCACATCATATCCGAGGGACTGCTGCCAAGGGCATGTAGTTAATATGCCGACAGTCAGGGTTCCTGGCAGTCACAATCCCGACGCTGGATCCTGACGGCTGACATTACCACCAACCGGAATCTCCTTGCACAGTCTACTCTCCCCCCTAGAGGTCCACAATCCCCAGAGGGGGAATAGAACCACGTGCCAAGGTAGTCCAGTGGATTACAATGCAGCTCCATTATCCAATAGGTCTTCATGGGCTCACACATTTGACTCTTTCCCCTGCTGTGGGCAGTCCTCCAGGGTAGGGAATACAGATGGCACAAGGAGCAGGTTTCTTGCAGGAAATGATCTTACTGGCAAAGTCCTGTAGTATATCTTCCCTAAACTGAAGGCACATATATTCCTGATCTACCTATAGCACTTAGGTTTAACAATTCTGATAATGCTAAGATTACTATGAAATGTGGAAGCAGCTGTCGTGAACATACTTAATAACATTTCCAGTAAATGTTTGTGAATGAATGAATCTTATTCCCACTAATGCATTGTCCTGAGCTTTCTAACAAATGGATAATTCATATAATAAATTCCAATGTTTGCACTATTGAAATAAACAACAGAACTGTGTATGCAATATAGCAGAAATAATCCATTACTGCAGTATGGAATAATAATCTTATACCCCTTTCACATTGCACTTGTAAGCCGGTATATTGCTGTTTTTTTTAGCATTTTGAAATGGTACCAGCTGCAAGGTCCCCAGTCAGGGCCGGCGCCACCACTAGGCAAATCTAGGCATTTGCCTAGGGCGCCGGCCACTGGAGGGCGGCATTTCGCCCCCCCCCCCCCCGTGCCGCGGGGGTACCTGTCCTGCGGCTGTGTATATAAAGTATAAAGCTTGCGGCGGCGGCAGCGGGGGGGTCCCTGCAGTCAAGAAATAACGAGCGCTATCCGCCTGGCTACGCGGAAGCGCTTCTGTTGTGGAAACACTGGCCGCACGCTGATTGGCTGAGATTCAGCCAATCAGCGTGCGCCGCGCGGCCAGTGTTTTCACAACAGAAGCGCTTCCGCGTAGCCAGGCGGATAACGCTAGTTATTTCTTGACTGCAGGGACCCCCCGCTGCCGCCGCCGCAAGCTTTATATGCACAGCCCCAGGACAGGTACACCACCCCCCCCCCCCCCCCCCCGGCACCGGGGCGCCCCCACCCCAACTCGCCTGGGGCGCTCCGGTGCCTTGCACCGGCCCTGTCCCCAGTCAATTTATCGGTTACAGAATACCGGCATTTGAAATAGTTTTAAAAGCAGGATCCTACACGGTTCTGAGCCGCTTTCCTGCAGACTGAACGGCCCAGAACTAGTTTGAACTACACATGATAATCTGCACAAGGGTCATTGGTTGTGTCCCTGCATGTTGTCACTGCCCACAAGCAGGAATTGCACAATAGAGTTTTAGGTACTTGTGTATTATCACGGCGCCCATCTCATCGCAGACCATAAGGTATGCGATGCGACGAGATTTCCCGCGATGTCATAGAATGTTAAAATTGTATATGGCATACAATGCGATGCGATTTTAAATTGTATAAGCACCCTAATGGGGGCTTACAATGTTAAATGCACCCCCATGCCACCCCCACTATGAACGTGAACCCAAAGCGTGGCGAGCACAGCGAGCCCACGAGGGGTGGTGGTACGCGTCCTCTGACCTTTTCATATCCCCACTATCCACGTCGGCGTGGAGTTGATTTTATATAGCGTGGCGAGCGCAGCGAGCCACCAAGCCCGAAGCGTGGCGAGCGGACGCAGAATACATGTAAAGTAATACGCGTGCGCTCGCCACGCTTCGGGCTCGGTGGCTCGCTGCTCTCGTCACACTATATAAAATCAACTCCACACCGACGTGGATAGTGGGGGTATGAAAAGGTCGGAGGAAGCGTACCGCCGCCCCTCGCGGGCTCGCCATGCTTTGGGTTGGCGTTCATACTGGGGGTGGCCTGGGGGTGCATTTAACATTGTAAGCACCCATTAGGGTGCTTATACAATTTAAAATCCTATAGGGGGCTTAAGCAATTTTTATTCGCATCGCATCGGTGTGCACCCGGTGTATGGCATGCGATGCGATTAAAAGTCGTGCGACTTAATATCGGGGGCGCCGTGATAATACACAAGTACCGAGATTTATTGCAAATAAGCCGTTTTTTTATGGGTGAAACGGGTTGAATGTGAAAGGTACAAAAACGGTATATAAACAGTAATATACTGGTTACAACATGCAATGTGAAGGGGTTTAACTGGCTTTGAGTTGAAAGTAGGGTTGCAATGTGAAAGCAGTATAAGAAATATAGAACATTGAAGACGTCAGCGTAATAATAAGTGGTTACACTAACTGATTTATGGGTTTGTAGCACAATATATATATGTTTTTGTTATTTAATCTTAATTTCCAGATTGCCCATGTAAACCCAATTTATTATTTTATTTGCCAAACAGATCATCAAAATGTTTGCTGCGTAGCCAATCCGATCATTTGAATGTTCAGCAGGTGTTAAAGTGCGCTGATATTGTAGGGGATCAGGATAGCGAGGACAGACCTACATGTGACAGGTGCATTGTCATGATTTGTGAATGGGAATAGAGGTCTGTAAAAAAAGTCTCAGGGGGGTATTCATTCTCCACTTCTATTTACGTCAGGGGAAATAGCGGCGGGGCCTATTTAATGCTGTCATCTCCCGACAGCATTGAGGCAACTCGCCAGAATGGACCTCGAAGAAGTCGAGTCCGTTTTGCCAAAAACAGCTGTGGATTGCCGAGAAAATGCCTGGATCTCGACAATCCACCCTTTTTGCCGAACGGCAATCAGGACATTGAATCCAAACTGCCGATAGACTGGCAAGTGGGCCGAAAATGGACCAGAGTTCCGACTGGAACTACAGTATACAGTTAGCTGTGGATTTCTCTTTCGTCCAGTCCGGTGACACAGCTTTACCTTGGGATGTAGGAGCCAGGCACCTATGCTGAAATCTTTCCTCTGGTTGCAGGCTCCTCCCTTTCCGCATCCCATCATGCTACAGTTAGTTTTAGGTGTCCACAGGAGTGGGTGCTATGCTCGGCTGCTCCTGCAGCTGCTGACTTTTTTCCTTTGGATTTTTACTAGAATAGTTAGGAATCTTTATTATTTTATTAACTTAACCTAGTGCAGGTTTTTCTTTTCCAGTGTGCTGCTTCTAGGAAGTGCCGCACACTGAGAGCGCAGCAGAGGCGTGTCATGTCAGCGCTCTGTGTGCAGCGAACGCGGCTGCATCTCATATAAAGAGACGCAGCCTGCACCGCACTTAACCTCTTTTGAGGAGAGGTTTGCCTGGGCTCGGGAGCGTCTGAAACCAGCTCCTTACTTAGAAGGGGATCGTGGGGGACAGACCTCCCGCGATGGCGGACGCCATCTTGGAGGGTTTATAGACTGAAAACCCTCTAGGGAAGTGAAGTCTATTACAGGTGTCCAGCGCTGCTGGAGGACTCCAAGTGATCCCAGGAAGAAGGGGAGGCACTGGAGGTAAGGAGAAACACTTGAGGGAGCGGCTAAAGGGGGAAAGGGCGCCAATTTGGCTATCCTACCCCACTGAAGCAGAGACTTGGTCTCTTCCTACTATGTGTACTGGCACCAATTTCTCCCCACTGCGGAGCTAAAGCCTGGCTGAATTCTTCAAGGTACAGAGATTACAGTTTCTCCTGGAAAGCGCCACCCCCGCGGACACTGAAGTCACCGACTGCAAGCAGTCAGATAAGTCTTCTAAGACAAGGGCCATTTCTGCACCTGGACCTAGCTCGGCTCAGTTTGACGGCCTGGCTTATGAGACCTCCTTACTAAGGAGGAAAGGATTGTCTGAGGCAGTTATCCAGACTATGCTAAGGGCTCGTAAAGGTCTGCTGCAAATTACCATCGAGTCTGGAAAATTTACATAAGATGGTGTGAGCGTCAGAAGGTTCACACTTCCAGGTTCAAAGTGGCCAGATTGTTGGATTTCCTTTAAGATGGTTTCTCTACAGGTTTGTAATTACAGTCCCTAAAAGTACAGATTTCTGCTCTATTCATCTTCTTTCAGAAGAGGATAGCCTTTTTGCCTGAGGTACAAACCTATTTACAGGGTGTTACCAGGTTAAAACCCCCATGCAGGCAGCCAGTGGGATTTATCATTGGTTCTGTCAGTTCTGCAGAACCCTCCTTTTGAACCGTTCTGCAGAAATATGTTTCTTGGAAATATCAGATTCTTACCTGATAATATGTTTTCCTCTACTCCACCATGGCAGCCATTACATATGGGTTTTTCCCTGATTGGGTAGCTTTGGAAAGGAAAAAAAGACTCCTCCTGTATAAAAGGCTCCTCCTCCTTCCTGCTTGTGTCTTTGTTCCTAGCTCTCAAACACAAACAGTTAGTTGCACAAAAAATACAGGGTAGGGAACTATGCTGCCATGGTGGAGTAGAGGAAAACATATTATCAGGTAAGAATCTGATATTTCCTCTACCTCCCCCATGGCAGCCATTACATATGGGTAATACCCAAGCAGTTTCACATTTTCGGGCTGGGTAAATCATATTTCAACATAACTTTCACATGATTTTTTTTTTTTTTTTTTAAATTATTATTTTTTTTTTTATATATATATATTTTTTTTTTTTTTTTATATCACTGCAGACAATACCTTACGTCCAAACTTTGCGTCTGCTGACGCCATCACATCTAGCCTATAATATCTGGCAAAGGTGTGCACCGAAGCCCATCCCGCGGCTTTACACAGCTCTAGTATGGATGCTTCGCCCTTTTCTGCCCATGAGGCTGCCATCGCTCGGGTTGAATGCGCCTTCAACCCTTTGGGTGGCTCTTCTCCCATTGCTTTATATGCTTCCAAGATACAACTCCGAATCCATCGGGCAATCGTCATTTTTGACGCTTTCTGTCCTTTATTCTTACCCTCTGTAAGTACAAATAGGTTCTTATCCTTCCTGATTTCTCCCGTTCTTTGTTTATATATGGTCAGGGCCCTAACTACATCCAGTTTGTTCAGTCGGACTTCCTTCTCATTTTTGGGGTTCCCGCAGAACGAGGGGAGAACAATCTCCTGATTCACATGAAAGTTCGATACTACTTTGGGTAAGAACTGTGGATTTGTTCGTAATACTATTTTATCTTCATACTCATTCATGAAGGGTTCCTCCGACCACAAAGCCTGTATTTCCGATACTCTTCGGGCCGATGTTATGGCCACAAGAAAAGCCACTTTCCAAGTAAGCGTTTTAAGCGAGACTTCTTGTAACGGCTCAAAAGGTTCTTTAGTGAGCGCATTGAGCACTAAATTCAAGTCCCATGGTGCTAACGGCTGGTGAAACCTTGGCCTTATCTTTTTCGCTGCTTGAAAAAACCTCCGGATATATCTATCCTCTGCTATATTTTTATCCAGCATCGCTGCCAGTGCCGACACCTGCACTTTTAGAGTGCTAACTGCCAATCTTCTATCTAGGCCTTCTTGCAGGAAGTCTAATATTACTGGAATCTGTTCTGGGCTTCTGTTTTTCTCCCTGCACCATGATGTATACTTTAACCAAGTCTTGTAATACACTTTCGATGTGTTCTGCTTCCTTGCTTTAAGTAAGGTCTCCACCACCTGACTAGAGAACCCCTTCTTTAGCAGTGTCCTGGTTTCAACAACCACGCCTTCAGATTCCAGGCTGACGGTTGAGGTTGCTGCACTCTGCCCTGTATCAGCAGATCCGTCCTCCTTGGGAGTTGCATTGGTCCCTCTATTGTCATACGGAGTAATTGGGGAAACCACGGCCTTCTGGGCCAGCTTGGCAAGATTGCGATCACTGTCGCCTTCTCCCTCTGCACCTTTCTTAGGAACCGTGGGATTATAGGGAACGGTGGGAATGCATAGAGAAGTTGCTTTGGCCACGTTGCTGTTAGCGCGTCCCACTGCTCGGCATGTGGGTCCTGGAACCTTGAAAAGTACCTCTCTACTTTCCTGTTTTGCCTTGATGCCATGAGATCCACCCCCGGGTTGCCCCATTTTTTCACCAGTATTGCAAAGACTTCTCTGTTCAGTCCCCATTCTCCTGATACACACAGGGTCCTGCTTAGGCCGTCCGCCACTTGGTTGTCCTTGCCTGCCAAGTAAACTGCTTTTAAACTTTGTACTTGTACCTCTGCCCAGGTCAGCAGCCTCTCGGCCTCCTGCATCATGCCTAGGCTCCGTGTTCCTCCTTGCCTGTTTATGTATGACACAACTACTTGGTTGTCCGACCTGACTACCAGCTCTTTGTTCTTCACCATTTCCTGAAAGACTCTGCACGCACACACTACTGCCCTCATCTCTTTGAGATTCGAGTGCATTTTCTTCTCGTCTGCTGACCAGACCCCTTGGGACGACTGACTCTCGCAGACCGCCCCCAATCCAGTTCCACTTGCGTCTGTTGTTATCACTACCTGGTCGAGTAGATGGAACAGTCTTCCCGCCTGCAACCTGCTTCTGTCTGACCACCACCTCAGATCTTCTTTCGCCCTTTGTGTAAGCCGAATTCGCTGGGTCAGATCCTTGCTGTTGCCGTTCCACTGCGTCAGATAGCACCTCTGCAATTTTCTCGTATGGAACCTTGCCCACTGTAAGGTTTCCAACGCCGAGGCCATCAGTCCTAACACCTTCATACATGTTTCCGCAGTTGTCACTGATTTCCCTAATAAGGGCTTTATTGACTGGATCAACTTCTCCTGTCTTTCTGGCGTCAAGGTTACCCAGAGAGCCTGAGTGTCCAAGATCACTCCTAAGTACTTTATCTTTTTTGATGGTTCTAATTGACTTTTGCTTTTGTTTATCAACCAACCGTGCATTGTCAAAAACTGTAAGACCTCCTCGGTGTGTTTCCCTGCCAGTTCTCTTGTTTCTGCCATAATTAGCAAGTCGTCTAAGTACGGCCATATCACTATGCCCCTTTGTCTGAGCTTCGCCACTAAAACAATTAGTATTTTGGTAAACGTCCTTGGCGACGTCGCTAGGCCAAACGGTAGTGCCCTGAATTGGTAGCTTATCCCCTGGATAGAAAACCTCAGGTACCTCTGATGGCTGACACAAATGGGCACGTGAAGATACGCGTCTTTGAGGTCTATAGAGGTCATGTAAGCGTCCTTCTTGAGATCTGGTAATATCCCTCTTACCGACTCCATTTTGAACGTTCTTACTTCTACTAGCTGGTTCAATTTTCTTAGATCCAGTATCGTCCTGAATCCCCCCGACGGTTTTTGGACCACGAAAAACCGTGAATACCAGCCTTCTCCTATTTGCGATTGTGGCGTTTCTACCACCACCTTCTGCTGTACCATCTCTCTCAGGCTGGACAGTAAGGCTTCCTTCTCCACTGGATCCCTTGGTATTGGAGATTCTGTGAAGAATGACCCTGGACGCTCTTTGAACTCTACTTTGTAGCCTTGTCCTATAATCTCCAGCACCCACTTGTCCGAAGTGGACGCTTCCCAGGCGCTCAGGAATTCGAGCAGCCTGGCCCCAACCGCCTGGGGTTCGGCGTCATTGTGTATTTTGTTTAGCGGCGAATTTGCTGTCTCTGCCCCTTTGGGCCCGAAAATTCGCCCTTGACAGCCAGGTACCTTTTCTGTACCCTCTGCCCGGTCTATAGCTTCTCGCCTCTCTGTACTCTTGACTCTGGAACTTGAAATTTCTATTTGCCGGCGTTTTCCTACTTTGTTTTTCTTGAGGCAGCCACACTGATTTGCCTCCAGAAATTTTTGTAATAATCTGGTCTAGCTGGGTGCCAAACAGGTAGTCTCCTTGGAACGGTAAAGTCAGTAGTTTATTCTTTGACTGTACATCAGCTGCCCAAGGTTTGAGCCATAGCGCCCGCCTGGTCACTGCTGCTGCCGCACCCGCTCTAGCTGCCAGCCTCATTGCGTCCAGTGATGCTTCGCACATGAACTCGATTGCCAACTGTACATTTTGCACCGTTTTGAGCAGCTCCGACCTCTTTATGCCGTCCAGCATGTCCGCCTCCAACTGATTACACCATTCTCGCGTCACTCTAGAAGTGATGGCCATGGCTGCTGCCGGTCTTAGTGCTGCTCCCGCAACCAGATGTTGCTTCCTTAGCCCCGGCTCCATTCGACGCTCCATCGGGTCCTTGAAATTATTCGCGTCCTCCAAGGGGAGGGTTGTCTTTTTGGAGAGCCTCGCAATTGCTGCGTCTACTTTCGGCAGCTCATCCCACGCCGCAGTGAGATCTGCCTGAAAAGGATACATCTTCCCCATTTTAGCCGGGACCACAGTCCTTTTATCCGGATGCTTCCATTCATCCAGAACTATATCTGTCAGTGGCTGAGACAATGGGAATATTTTATTCCTCTTTTTCTTGTCTCTAAACAATAATTCTTGTAACTTAAGCTCCTCTGGTGCCTCTTCTATATTGAGTGCTTTGTTTATCAAAGCCAACAGATTTTCCACCATATCCACACTGAAGTCACTCTCAGTTTTATCCACTGGTGTATCATCTGTATCCTCTATAGCCTCTGCTGTAGAGATTCCTGGTTCCTCCCCAGACTCTCCCTCACTCATGCGGGAGCGCCCTCTTTTTCCGGTTGCTTTCACCAGGTCTTCCTGGGTCACGAAAGTCCCGGTTATGGCTGTTTTAATCATGTCCACCAATCCGGACATTTGTGACAATGGGATCCTTGGGACTTTACATGTCTCACATACACTGCCCACGTGTTTATCTGGCAAGTTTTTGTCACACATCAGGCATTTGTCAACATGCTGTTTCTTGTGCCTGGCTTTTCCTGCTTTATCCTTACTGCTGTCTGACCTGCATAATACAAGCCCTTAGTTACTATCCATGAACACAATTACATCTCCTGCTCTATTTCATGATGGCTTACCCCGACTTTTGCATGGCCTGTCTCTTTTCTTCCTCCATTTTTAGGCACTCTAGTCTAAAAAGACATGATACCTCAGTGTCAAGCGGCAAATACAGCATAATTACTCACATTGTGAGCCCACTTACCACCCAGTGGTAACTTTCCGTCTCCAACGCGATCTCTGCTTGCCGCCGCTTGCACACACAGCTGGGAGCTCCGTTGGTGACATAGTGTCTAGTGCTGCGGCTCATATACCCGCGCGCCGGCCCTCCTCCAATCAGGGCCGGTCGCGTCATCCAGCCGCGCCTCGCGTGCACGTGTCCGGCTTTCCCGGGCGTGCGCTCTCACGCAGCTGACGCTGCAGCGCGTCGTCATCTTCCGGCGCCTCCCGCGCGCGCACGCCTTCTCACTCGCAGCTCCATGTTGCTGCGAGTGTCCCAGACGCCCGCCCGGCTTCACAACTGATGGACCCGGACAGATGACCGCTCCCATGGCCACCTAGGACGCCACCGCCTGTAGCCGCCCATACCTGAGGACGGCATGCGGCCTGTGAGACTCAGGCACTCTTCAGGTACCTTCCCTCCCCTCCCTAACCCCGAAGGGAATGAGGGGAGGTTTCCAGCCAAAACTTCGCAGGGTAAGCCACCACCTTTCTGCTACCCATGTTTTTAGGGAAAGGAAAAAAAGACACAAGCAGGAAGGAGGAGGAGCCTTTTATACAGGAGGAGTCTTTTTTTCCTTTCCAAAGCTACCCAATCAGGGAAAAACCCATATGTAATGGCTGCCATGGGGGAGGTAGAGGAAATTGACTTTTCTGTTAGCCATTGCTTCGGTTAGGAGCCACTTGGTCCTCTGTTCACACCTTTACCAAATTTTACAGGTTCTATGAGTTCCCTTCATTTGGACGGGCAGTGATGAGAACTGGCAGTCTGAGCGTACCCTCCCATAATACCGGCTCGTGAACGTCCCAAGGTGAAGCGGTGTCACCGGACTGGACGAAGAGAAAAGGGGATTTTTGTAAGAACTTACCGTTCAAACCCCTTTCTCTGAGTCCAGTCCGGTGACACAGCGATCCCTCCCTTACGCTCAGTAAGTCATACCGTTCATGTGTATCATGTTATGGTTATATGATTGTGCATATAAGATGTCGGGCATTGTACTGAGTTGTGTATCCTAGTGTGCTTTAGAAAGTAAACTAAAGCATGATGGGATGTGGAAGGGGAGGCGCCTGCAACCAGAGGGAAGATTTCAGCATACAGTAGGTGCCTGGCTCCTGTGGACCATCCTACATCCCAAGGTGAAGCTGTGTCACCGGACTGGACTTAGAGAAAGGGGTTCGAACGGTAAGTTCTTACAAAAATCCCCTTTTCTGCTCACACCCTCCTAATATGTAAGCAGAATGCCAACAAAACTAGTACCACAATATGTGGGTTTACCGTCCTTGTTAACAGCATCACACCCAGCACATAGCTCAGAGCAGTGGCCATGGCAGAGACGACAAATCCACCCCACTGATTCAATTGACTGTACACAGTCAGAGCCGGCTATTGGCTGTGTACAGGATGGGCGTGCTGGGGCGGCCTGGGAAGCGTCGGAGCCAAGGGAATCAGCAGTGTCTGCTGGTTTCTCTTCCTCTATCCTGCTTCAGCTTCTCCGTTATGTGTGTGACGTCATCATGTCACACACTGGGGAAACACACGGGAGAGGAGCCCGGGGGCGGGCGCCACAAACTTTTTGGCAGGGGGGGGGCAAAATTTATAGTTACGCCACTGGCTCAGAGAATATCCTTTACAGCAACTAAATGGCATTCTTTAGGTGCGGTAACCTACATTTCCTGGCTAAAGTGCTGGACGAAATGCTACTAATATAACAGCTCGGGCACTGATTTCTGCCTCTACTCAGTAGTATGTTTCATTGGATTCCCCCCCACCGATTCCTATTTATTTTTCATTCCTTGGAATAATTGCTTATTTGACATGAATCTGCCTGCCGATACGTTAATAGATTAGCGTCAATTTAATTGGATACAGTTTTGGGGTCTTTTTTTTAATTGAGTTTGTGAGTGATGTGCACTCCTTCTAATGTTTAGAGTGCTGTGGTTGCCTATAGCTGTTGTAAATAGTGTCCTGAGGGCTACAAACCATGATCTGTTGAGTCATTTAGTTTCCAATTGTATTCAACACTTCTAGTACATTCCTTCAGTGGGAAAATGTAAAAAAAAAAAAAACTCTAAAGACAGGGGGTGTTGCCTATAGCAACCAATCAGATGCCACCATTTATTTTATTAAACGTTAACTAGATAAATGATAGCTGGTGATTGGACGAACGTATTATTGTTAAAAGGCATATTGAGCACAGCTAGAACATGGCAACAAATGTTCCCAGGGTGATTGCTTTGCAGGAACAATAATCACTATGGTGCTTGGGGGCCTCTGTGGTGGGTAGCTGCTGCCGCTGCTTTCAATCTGGAGGCGACTGGCTGGCAACAAGCAAAACTCAACTGAGAAATGATGAGATGACTCAATTCCCGCAATAACAACACAGAACGAGGCTTGGAACGGACGGCCTTGGGCGCGCTGACGTAATGACGTTCGGAAGGCGGCCGGAGCGACTCTCCTAAGGGTAGATCACAGTGCGCCCAATAAGGCGCCAGGACGAATGGCGAAGCGAGTCTAGGCAAGTGACAGCTAGTGCAGCCAATCTCTGCTGCGGTAAGTGAAACTCTCGACCAATTGCAGAAGCGGAGGGGGCGTGCTGCGGCGAGTCATGTTGTGGTGTTGCTGCCAGGAGGCGGAGCGGGTTGTGGTGCAGTCTGGCAGGCAGGGGAGAGCGGAGCTGGCGGAGGTGGGAGTTACCGGGATACCGGCGGTGAGAGGATGACAGGGTAGCTGGGGGCAGTGGGATGCAGAAGCTTCTGGAGACGTCAGGTGGATGCTCCGGGTCAGCGGGGCTGTGTGAGAGGTGCTGTGTGCGGCCGGGGCCTCAGGCTTGTGTGTTTGTGGGGAGCTTGAGGATTCTGGGTCTCAGAGAAGGAGTTACCCCGTTCTGGTGTGATGTATTATGGCCCCCTGGGTATTACTATGATTGTGCAGCACCCATAACTGCACCTAGCCTCCCTCCAGTGCATGCTCCGCTCTCTGCCTACATCATTATGTCTGTGCATATGGGGATATAGCAGCTTTTCGCTGATGCAGGTCACAGGAACTGGGCTGCGTTCTTGGTCAGATTAATGTTTGCTATAGATAATCCATTATGGGGGTAATTCTGTGTAAAGTGATGTTACGATGGCCCTCTGTGCATGAATAAGCCATTTATAGCAGTTCCAGCATTGAAAGGTCCCCCATAACCTATAGAGGTGCCATGGGCCTGATATGCCATTCTGAGGTAGTACATTGTGTCATTATTTAAGAAAAACATTGTGATGCCCTTTTCCTGATGGTCCATTGCTTGGAATCCCCCCCTAATACATGTGAGGGGAAAATTTGCAATGTCAATGAGCACAGTGTGCCATTCCGGAAAGGCACATAGCACCCATCACATTGAATTGGATTGTGATGGAAAACTGGCTATGCTGGTAGGGTGCAATGTGGAGAAATAAATTCCCCTCTATACTGGAAGAGATGGTACAGTGTGCCTAGCCCAGGCCGCAGGTGACACTGCTACCTAAATAATATTTCTTGGAGATTTTGTTCATTTATTCTATAGGCCATTATAGAATCCATCGTGTTACACTTTCATAACTTGTGTTTGCATTATTCTCTGCCTCATCCTTTATCAGCATCTTTTAGGCCATCCTGCCAAATCTCCTAGGTCAGGGGTCTGATTCTGTAACATTGCTTAGCTCTCGTTTTTCTTTCTGTCCGCAGGGCTTTTGTCTCTTACTCTGTACGCTGACTGTGCCCAGGATTCATCACCTTGCTTGCTGTTGTCACACACAGAGCTGGTGAAAGGTATGATCACGCAATCACACTCCTCCATGCGCATCAGCAAAACCATTCAGTGTAGCACTGTGCTAGCTACATATTGTTATCCATGCTGTATAATAATTAATGCACTGCTTAATTGAGCTAGAACTGAATTGTCACTTGTCTCAGGTGTGGCCTGCTGTAGTCTAAGCTTATGTTTATATTGATACGTGACTATGAATTAGCAGAAAGTCATGTTCTGCATTGTAAGCACTTTGTAATACTGTCATTCAGTGCTTCCACTTACAGTAGTAGCATGTCCGTCTTGTCGGCCATTATTATATATGTATATTAATGGTATCTATCAATGTAAGATTATCTGTTACTGCAACTACCGTCTATTAGACCTATTTTAATGTTATATATGTTATTAAGTTGCTTAGTTTATTTGTTAATAAAATATACATAATTTGTCACTGGTGAAGATGTAATATGTTAACACTCACTGTGTAAAAGTGATCCCATTTCTATAAAACATATAGGGACCCACTTATTAAGGATCACATATACAATGTGATCTGGGCGAAATATTACCACCCAGGATTGCATTGTAATATGCAATCCTATCAAGGGAATGTATCATCCCTCTGTCCCTGCAATGTGCTCAGCCAGGTGCTGTGGGTCTGTAAAGGTGCCCATACACGTTACAATTATTGTATACAATATCGTATACAATATCGCATCTCATCCGATCTCGGTTTTGCGATGACATCAAATGAGATGAGATCTAGTACAAAAAGTATGTGCAGCACGTACTTTTTGTACTAGATCTCATCTCATTTGATAACCCAGATCGGATGAGATGCAATATTGTATACAATATTGTATACAATAATTGTAACGTGTATGGGCACCTTTAGTCCGTGATGCTGACCCCTCGCTGGGGCGACAATGGTGCTACCATAGCATAGGCTACAATGGGCTACCGCCATTTAGAGTGGCAGTAACCCGGGGACCTGAAGCAATGATGCCCAATGTTGATACATCTGCCAGCTTTGCATGCCCCCTATGGGAGCAGCAGGATCAGACCCTCCTGATACATTCAGGAGAGAATATACTTAATATTTGCAGCTAAAAACGTGTGCTTTCGGGGATATAGACACTAATATTAAATAATAAATGGGTCCCATACGCAAACATGTGCACCTGGCTAATGTACAGGTGGTAACTCATTGTTTCTTTTTTTTCTGCGAGCAGACAATACCTGCGCGTGATTCTGCACCGATTTGCACACCAATTTTCTTTCCCATGCAGACGAATGAGGGAGAAACACTTGAAGAAAGCTGTCCCAAGGTAAGATCACTGTAGTATCCCTGATAATTTAATTTATTCAGGAGGGATGTGTGTGTGTGGGCAAATGGCAACATGTGTTCAGGTAAGCAAGGGATGTCTAGTAGAGAAGCCATATTTCTGGAATAATGCCGGATTGTTTTTTTTTCTCACCGTAATCGATGTGTGTCATAACTGATCTTCATTATGGAAAGAATATGAACTTATTTTTGATTTGTTGCAGAACAAATTCACACCACTTTTTTCTTGTGGCCTAGACATGAATGCATACCGTATATACACCTTGGCAATCTAGACTGGCCTTATAATGTTTGTACAAGCACTGTACATTAAAGAAAAATACAAGTAAAAAATGCACCATGGCTGTAAGACTTTTGATATGTACAAATGTTCATCGTACATTCAGCCTCAACATTACATGCAGCGTGAGATGCCTGGCACAACTAAACCACCAAGTCTTGTGCATCTCTAACATTAGATTTCTTGTTTTGGATGTAAATGCGTCTTAGTCGCAATGCAGCTAGGGTGCACCAGGACACTATGCTGATTAATATGGTATGACAATGATACTTTGTTTGTGTCTGGTTTTGTATATGGAGCACAACGGAACTCGTATTGGAAAATATCTGCAATTGCTACATTGTAGCACTTTATGTGCATCCTATTAATGTTGAGTTGTGACAAAGATGCATTTTTCTGCAAAAAAGACACCCGTCACATGACCCTGTTGCGACTAGATGGGCTATTTGGACCACTGCAGCAATAATTGATGAGGACATACCTGTATGTACACATTCATTCTATAATTTTTTACCAGTCTTTATATTTATCGCACACTTATTAATGTTCACCAAATAACAACTACAGTTAGCAGGCCCAGGTAGTGTAGCAATGGCGCTGGTAGTGCATACTCCTGAAACCTGTTGCGATGAGATCACTGCATAATGTCTAGAAATACAAATTCTGCAACACCATTATTTTTTCATGGTATGTAATGTATTTTCTTACGACTTTATTGTGCGTAGACTAAATCTTGTATACCTATCTCTGTGATGCTTTGTAACCTGTGTTTGTACTGTATTTTAGAAGATATTACATTGTGTAGATGGTACGCTGCTTTTATCTACACTTCTAGGATACGGTTTAGGTCAATTGATGCCTGTTGTTTTTACCTACCTTTTGCCATTCATATTTTTTTTTTTTGTGATATTTAGACCCATATCTAAGGTGAAATACTTCACTATTTGTGACCTTGAATAGATCAACCACTGGCCATATCATGCTGAACTCTAGCTACATATGTTTTCTTTAACTTTAGAGCAGGACAGGCCAACCTGTGGCTCTCCGGATGTTGGGAAACTACAAATCCCAGCATGCATTGCCACAGTTTTAACACTCCCTTATAGCAAAACTGTGGCGAGGCATGATGGGATTTGTAGTTTGACAACATCTGGAGGGCCACAGGTTGGCCAGGCCTGCTCTAGAGGATTCTTCCAGAGAACCTGTGTTGGGGAAAAAAGAATTCTTTCCTTATGCTGCCCATACACTTTTGCGATCGGATTCGATGCAACATCGAAGTGCGATGTCCATCAAACCCGATCGCATTTTGTGGTGCTAAAGTGCCCCCTTTACAGCACTCGATGTCGCATGCCATCTTGAGATGGCACATCGGGTGCTGGAAGAGGGCTCCGCCCCCCATTAGCGGATTGCATTCGAACATCGCATGTGGTTAAAAACCACATGTGATTGCTCCTGCAATTTGATAAATATGTGCAGCACATAAGACCTTGAGACCTGACATTCGACCAGCGTGCCTGCGCATCGCGTCAAATGGTATACATTTTGTGCATACAATCATTCGATTTATCGGCCAGATGTGGTCGAAATCAAATGATTGCATGCAGTATCTCACAAGTGTGTGGGCAGCATTACAATAAGAGTGAATGTTATGTTTGAAGCAGTCTAATGTGTGTGGTAAAATGTAAAAAAATTTGGTACTCTTTACCTAGAAGGGCGCCAGCGATTGAAATCGCGGTCGTCGGGGGTAAAAATCGCGGTCATCGCGGGTAAATCGGGATGACCGCGATGACCGCGATCACCGCGATTTTCCCATAGGGAACAATGTTAAAACGGCAGATTGACCGCGATTTTACTGTTAAATGGCTCAATGGACCCGATTTGGGGCCAAATAGTGCAAATTAACCCTTAAATGTCCCCCCCAATTTTTAACGCCACCCCACGATCCACGCGAACCCAAAGCGTGGCGAGCGCAGCGAGCCCGCGTCCTCCGACCTTTTCATGCCCTACTATCCACTAGGGCGTGGAGTGAGAATATAATAGTGTGGCGAGCGCAGCGAGCCACCGAGCCCGAAGCGTGGCGAGCGCAGCGTGCCCCGCGAGGGGACGCGGATACCTTCACAGGTAGACGCGTCCCCTCGCGGGCTTCACAGGTGTCCGCCTCGCCACGGACACCTGTGAAGCCCGCGAGGGGACGCGCATAACTGTGAAGGTATCCGCGTCCCCGCGCGGGGCTCGCTGCGCTCGCCACGCTTCGGGCGCGGTGGCTCGCTGCGCTCGCCACACTATTATATTCTCACACCACGCCCTAGTGCAGGGGTGTCCAAACTTTTTGCGACGAGGGCCAGATTTGGTGAAGTGTAAATGTGTGGGGGCCGACCATTCAGTCTGACATTCTTTGAATCATTAATCACATCAGAATGGTCCCCCAGCCTGCCCCCATTAACTGTATGTCCCCCAGCCTGCCCCTCCTTCACTGTATGTCCCCCCATTCACTGTATGTTCTCCACTCTGCACCCATTCACTCTGTCCCCCAGCCTGCCCCCCCTTCTCTTAATGTCCATCAGTGCCTCCATTCTTTGTATGTCCCCAAGCCTGACCCTCCTTCACTGTATGACCCCCACTCACTGTATGTCCCCCAGCCTGCCCCTGCTCCCCTTCTCTGAATGGCCATCACTGCCGCCATTCACTGTATGTCCACCAGCCTGACCCTCCTTCACTGTATGACCCCCATTCACTATGTACCCCACCCTACCCCCATTCACTGTATGTCCCCCAGCCTGCCCCTGCTCCCCTTCTCTGAATGGCCATCACTGCCTCCATTCACTGTATGTCCACCAGCCTGACCCTCCTTCACTAAATGTCCCCCACTCTGCCCCTCCCTTCGCTGTATGTTTCCCAGCCCTCTGTGTGACCCAGAGGAAGGAGAGGCAAAGCAGGCACTGCAAGGACAGGAGATGCTTGGGCTTACAGGAGCAAGATTCACCCTTGCTGCCCCCCCTCCCCAAACACTGCTGTCACTGTGATTGTGGAGTAGGGGGATATACGATTGCAGCAGCAGGGGTAGGGCGCCAAACACATCTGACTGTGGTGGCCGGCACCTCCTCACTGCAGCAGACAGCAAGGTAAAGGTGCGCTCGCCGGGGCCCCACCTTTAGTGTCCTGTGCTGTGCTTCCCACATCTGATGCTCTGCCCGCTTCCAGCTGGAGGCTGCGGGCCACTTGAAATTACAGCACGGGCCGCAATTGGCCCCCGGGCCTGACTTTGGACATACCTGCCCTAGTGGATAGTAGGGCATGAAAAGGTCGGAGGACGCGTACCGCCGCCCCTCGGGGGCTCGCTGCGCTCGCCACGCTTCGGGTTGGCGTGGATCGTGGGGTGGCGTTAAAAATTTGGGGGGACATTTAAGGGTTAATGGGCTCTGTGGCCCATTTAACATTGATTCCTATGGCCAAATCGGGTGGATTGAGCCATTTAACAGTAAAATCGGGTCCATCGCGGCTTTTAACATTGATTCCTATGGGAAATCGTGAGCATCGCGTCGCGGGCATCGCGGGTACATTTATGGCCGGCCGCGACCGACACGATTTCCATGTTTAACATTGGTTTCAATGGGAAATCGCGGGCATCGCGTCGGTCGCGTCGCGGCCATACATAAATGTACCCGCGATGCCCGCGACGGGCGCCCTTCTAGGTAAAGAGTACCAAAAATTTTTTTATCAATCTGATAAAGATTAGATTTGCGAAATTTAAAGATGTGATTTTAAGAAGTTAAATCTAATGGTATGGGGGTTTAAAATTAATTTCAGCAATAATATATGAACATTTATATGGAATTGTAATGTATATTATCTTAATTGAAAGTATTGTTAGGAAATTACCTCATTTCTAATTTAAGTGTTTAATTTTAGAATTTGTAAACCATATCTACAGTCTCTCTCCCTCCCTCCATACAATGGAGGGCATTCTGATCTGCACGTTCCCCCGTGCAATGTTTTGCCTCTGCACATGTGCATAAACATTTATGCGCATGTACAGGCTGTTTCGAACAGAGCAGTGTGGGCTGGAGGCGGCGGGCACAGGACGCACCCAGAGGAAGCCCAATGTTTCCTGGGCGTTTCTATGCTGAAAGCTTGGCCATGAGCAAAGTTTCTGCATGGTGGGTGCCCCATAATGTGATTCAAGAGTAAAAGGAGGCTCGTGTGACTTGGTGCTGCAACATGCTGGCCAGGTTTGATGACCGTCACTCAAACTCTGTCGGAAAGATCATCAGTAGTGCTGAATCCTGGATCTATAGTTTTGACCCATAGATCATACAACCGTTAACCCAGTGACATGAGCTCAGTGTGGCCAAGCATGTGGTGCTGTTTTTCTGGCCACGACTGGTCATGTAGCTATCGTACCACTCGTGCAGCAGTGCACCGCTGCTGGGGATTGCTACACCAACCAGTGTCTTCAACAAGTTCTGGAAGCCCATTTCCATGTGCCGCTTAAGAATTTTAAGAATTTCCATGGTGCCATTTTCCATCAGGACAACTCACCTACCCACAAGTCCAGGAAAGTAGTGAATTTTCCGGCCCATGAATCCATACGGGAACTTGGCCATCTGTTGCACAGTCGAGACCTGGCCCTCTGCAACTTATTTGTGTTCCCTCAAATCAAGCTTTTGATGCATAGGATTAGTTTTGGATCACGGAAAGTTGTTGTGGAGACCTTCATCCAGCATATAGAAGAAATACCGGCTTCAGACAGGTCTAGCTTCTTCACCAAGTGGTTTGAGCGCATGCAACTTCCCATAGACTCCTCTGGCGAATACTTTGAAAAAAATGTACTGTTCACTTTGTAAATACTTTTCAGAAACTAACTGGATATCCCCCATTCATTGTATTTAAACACTCTTTATAGGTTTCCAACAGACTTAGGGGAACAAGCAAATGTGGATGTGGTGTATGAGCCACAAATACAAACAAGATGTTGTGTTTACACTTCTCTTAAGTATTCTCAGCTACAATGTGTGAAGCAGCAATGTCCTCACCCAGTAACATGTGGTTTGCAGATTTTTGTGAATGACTTGAAAGTGAATTCTTCTAATTTTTCTGTTTTTTTTTTAGGAATTTGCAGTTGATTTTGGTTCTCTTGTAACTCACTAAAACCATCTAAATAATATTCTGCTGACATTCCCTAAACAGACCCCTGCACCTGAATGTTGACACATTTGCATAATGTTGCAATTATGAATTCCCACAATTTCATTTTACTCTCACTTTGAATGTAATCCTCAACTCAACAGAACCCTAACCTTGTCAACACGCTGACCATGTATTTAATACACAGTACAACAAAGGCGAGAACTAGTGAGGGTTGAAATGGCTTCGCATAATTTAGTCAGGAACGTGCTACAAGATAACAATTGAATTTTTTTTTGTTGGTCAGGTTAGAATCCTATTGTGCCTGGAATAATGCAGTTTATTTAAAGAAAAATTCTTTGTGCCCTAGTTTTCCAGCTCTTTCTCTTGTGACAATTTGCACACCTGTTCTTCCATACAGAATGCACATACTTTATTAGTGTGCACACAGGCACAGAGTAGGACATGTGTATTTTTTTGTTCTGATCGCTTTACTGTAGCTTGTTAATAGATGTGGTTGGTTAAACTTAGAGAGGGTAAACCTCTTTGGTAATTTTGATGGTAAATTCAATTCTGAATCCCAGAAACACAAACAGCGTGGATTGTGGGTTAACTTCTGCCTGCAGAACATGTGACTGTATATTATAATTAGCAGCCTTCCTGGGAGCATCGGGCATTTCCTATCCCTGGCAGATTGGAGAGCGCTCAAGCATGTAATCTTGTTTGGCTGACATGATATTTTTGAGTTACTTAAACATGTTCTTCACAAGCTTAACCAGTGTAACGTCAGAATCGATATGTAGTGTTGTAGAGCATTGGAGTAAGCTAGACTTGGTTCATAGGAATGGCTTTTTATTTCATTTATAAGAGAATGACCCGACCTCTCTGCTCTGCACATCTGCGTCTCTCATCCACACTCATTACTTGCTCCCGCTTACACTTGCAGGATTTGTGTCGGGCATCACAAAACGTACCAGGAAAGAATAAAAGATCTTAATATGTATACTTTAGAGCAGAGAAGGGAAAGGGGGGACATGATAGAAACTTTCAAATATATCAAGGGCTTTAACAAGGTACAGGTGGGAGACATTCTTCACAGGAAGAGGAGCAACAGAACACGAGGACATGCACTGAAACTAGAGGGAGGAAGATTCAGGGGAAATGTGAGGAATAATTTTTTCACAGAAAGAGTAGTAGATAAGTGGAATAGCCTCCCAACAGAGGTAGTAGACGCAAATACAGTAGTACAATTTAAACATGCTTGGGATAAGCATATTGATATCCTTACAAAAAAATAAGGCTCAAATATGGTTTGAGGTAACATGTTTAAAAAAAAGGGGCAGACTAGATGGGCCAAGTGGTTCTTATCTGACGTCACATTCTATGTTTCTATGGAATGCCCTTCCACGCACATTAAGACTCTCCTGTAGCCTCCAAACTTTTGTAGCGTTCCCTGAAAACTCACCTCTTCAAGCAAGCTTTTCATATTCAGGATCCCCCACACAACCTCCAGTAGCATTCATATCTAATTGCATTCCATCAGGACTGTCTTGTAACATTGTGGGACTGCCATATTATGGAACTATATCCTTATATAACCTTATAGATTGTAAACTTGCGCGCAGGGCCCTCCCACCTCTATGTCGATTTGTTTCTACCAAGTTTGTTAAATCACTATTTACAATTGTAAATCGCAATGGAATATGCTCCGCTATATAAGACTGTAAATAAATAAAATGAGGCAGCAGTCCACCTACGTTTTGTATTCTGCCCTGTTCTGCTGTATGCATGCACAGTGTTGTTCTGCAGATATTCGGTGTAAGCCAACTGATGTTTAGAATATATATATATATATATATATATATATATATATATATATATATATATATATATATATATATATATATATATATATATATATATATATATATATATATATGTATATATATATATGTATATATATATATATATATATATGTATATATATATGTATATATATATATGTATATATATATATATATATATATATGTATAGTATGTATGTTTAGTGTCCGTGAGTCTCTGAAACACTGCTCTCTGCTGGCAGAGAGTGAAACTACACCTTTCTCACACATGCACAAACACAGAAGTTAGCAGACTAGCTTTCGAAGCTTTTGCTTCGAGCAGGCTTACTAGTATTTTATATTTCCATTTTGCATTCCCTTTAAAGTGAAAGTAAAGCTGTCATTTGACATTGATTAAGATTAGATTAAAGGAGATGTATTAGGCAGCATGGAGGGTGTGATGGTTAGCATTACTGCCTCCCAGCACCGAGGTCATGGGTTTGATTCCCATTATGGCCCTAACTTTGTGGAGTTTGTATATTCTCCCGCTGTTTGCGTTGGTTTCCTCCGGGTACTCCGGATTCCTCCCAGAATCCAAAAAATATACTGGTAGGTTAATTGGCTTCCAACAAAATTAACCCAGAGAATGTGTGTGTGTGTACATGTGGTAGGGACTATAGATTGTAAGCTCCACTGGGGCAGGGACTGATGTGAATGTTCAAATTCTCTATATAAGAAACTGATAATAAATAATATGCATGAAATCACAGGGATGTTTATACTTGAGCCTCTCAATCATCTTGTCTTCCTCTGCAACAGGTTTCTTTACAGGTACCATAAGATTCTGTTGTAGCTACATGTATAGAAGTTGGTAGAGAGCTGCAGTGGAATATCAGGCTTTTACTGAAACCTGTATGGCCTTGAATGGAAACTTTTTTTGTTGGTTTTTATGCATATAAAAGTTGTTTTTTTAGCTACTACCTACACATGAATAGCGGCTGTCATTAGACTTTACAGAGCAAATCAATTGCTCTGTATACACCGGCCCCCTCAGATGGTTTTAGTTTGGTGCCTCGGGAGTGGGGACACTTTTGGGGGACTGCTAGGCAGCCTCTTTTCTTCTTTAGTTTAATATATTTTAGACAGAGTGGACAGAGGGTCAATGTCATAGATGCCCCTATTACTAGCCAGCATCGATACACACCTGTACCGGAGCCCAGATAAGGCTTTTTCTGCTTGCAGGGAGTCGCTTCTTTGAGGCGACCAGTAGTGCTAGCAAATGGGGTCCCGGTAGTCAATGCAATCCCACTAGACAACCAGGAAAGATGGTTGTAACAGGGTGGGCTTTTTATTGAGTGGGACAAATACACTGGTCAATTGGCCAGAGAGGGAGAAAAACCTTTCCCTGTAAACTCCATTTCCTACCCATTGTAATGTTGTTGTTGTTTTCTTTACAATGTAATGTATGTAGACATCTTAACAAACGTTTTATGGTGTCCAAGTTTAGAATTATTTTATTATCTGTATAGGGCTGATATATGCCCATGTTGCCAGTTTGGTTACAACCACATCTCTACCAATCTCCTCCAACACAATGTCTCTTAAAGACACCATGGGTAAGAAAATGGAGAATTTTAATGCAGCTGCTGCTTCTACCCAACTACATTCTAGGGTGGAGCTCATCCATGAGGCCAGTGCCTGTTCAATAGAAGTGGCCTTCTGTCTTACAGGGCTCTGCTTCCGCAGTAGCTGCAAGACCTGCACTCTGGCATACTTGGAGAGCTGACTCCAAAAAGGCTCTGGAAGCTTTACCTTTCTCTGGTGATTTTATTTGGGCCATGAACCAGATAAGATCATGGCTACCGTAACAACGGTCAAAAGGTTTTTGCTTTTGTCCATAGGGAAAGGCCAGTCCTATCACACTCTTCCTTCAAATGTCCAAGTCATAGCGATACCAGTCATGGTAAACCTGTCATCCTTCTCCCAAACCAATTGCTGCACCAGTGTCCTGATGGGGAACGCCCTTCCTAGGACCCTCCACCATGTGGGACTGACTACTACATTTTCATAAGACCTTGCTGCTTATTACCTCAGGCGCTTGGGTTATATGTGTTGTTTGCCCCAGTTACTCGCTACCCTTCCAGGATCTATTGCCAAGCCCGTTCTTTTTCAGTGTAGGTGGACACTTCGAGGAGTTTCTCCCAGTCAACATCCTAGAGTTTCAGGCAATGTCCAAAGCCCTATTCAAGGGAAAGTTTATTCTCCAACAAAGGCCAGTC
Source organism: Crinia signifera (assembly GCF_055691185.1). NCBI lineage: Eukaryota > Metazoa > Chordata > Amphibia > Anura > Myobatrachidae > Crinia > Crinia signifera. The sequence continues at coordinate 33,857,845 of NC_139224.1, read as the reverse complement.
AAAGTTCAGTCCAGCAACTCTAAAGGCCGCAACATACATAAACCATCAAGGTGGATCCTGCTGGAAAGGAGCCATGTGGGAGGTATATTCCATTCTTTATTGGCCCAAGAGGTTCCATCCAGCTCTGTTGGCAATTCACATCCCAGCAGTTAAAAATTGGGAAGCAGTCTTTTTCAGCCCCCAAGGATGGTTACAGATTAAGATCGACATGTAACCTCACAACAGCCAGCTCCCTAATTACTGCTCCCAAACCATGGATTTGGGATCTTTTCTGGTAGATGGTCTGGTTGCACCTGATTAGCCTCATCAAGTTTGGTATTGCAATCTTCTAGGCCTGTCCATCAAATCCCACTCCCGTGGTGCCTTTTGTTTTTTTATCAGGACCTTCTGTGTCATGGTCCTTGTCTACATCCGAACCTCAAATGCCTTGCCTTGATGGGATGGCTTTTGAGACTTCCATCTTGAGACAAAAAAGGACTTCTCGGCTTTGGTCATTTATACTATATGGAAACCTTCCTTGGTTAGACTTTATCAGAGAGTCTGGCAAGCCTACTACAATTGGTGTTCAGTCCAAAGTCCTGAATCTGGTTTCTCATCTGTTCTGTCCCCTTTTTTACGGGCCGGGTTGGACTGTGCCTTTGACTTTCTTTCCTTAACCCCTTCCTGACAGAGCTAGTTTTTGCGTTCCTGACAGAGCCATTTTTTTCAAATCTGACATGTCTCACTTAAGTGGGGATAACTTTTTTTTGCTTTTACTTATCCCAGTGATTTTGAGATTGTTTTTTCGTGACACATTGTACTTCAAATTAGTGGTAAATTTGGGTCGATACAGTCTGTGTTTTTTTGTGAAAAATACCAAAATGTCGTGAAAAAATGGAAAATTTAGCGATTTGCAAAATGTTAAATTTTCTGCTTGTGAGACAAATAATCATACCACTCAAAATAGTTAATAACTAACATAGACCATATGTCTACTTTATGTTGCCATCATTATTTCAACTTCCTTTTAATTTTTTTGGACACTAGGAGGCTTCAAATATGAATAGCAAATTCTCAAATTTTCAAGAAAATTTCAAACACTGATTTTTTTAGGGACCAGTTCAGTTCTGATGTGACTTTGAGGGACTTGTATGTGAGACACCCCCATAAATGATGCCATTTCAAAAACTGCACCCCTCACAGTATTCAAAACAGCATTTTGGAAGTTTGTTAACCCTTTAGGTGTTTCACAGGAATTAAAACAAAGTGTAGGTGAAATTTCAAAATTTCATTTTTTTTGCAGATTTGCAAATTTAATACATTTTTCTAAGGAACACAGTACATTTTACTAGAGAAATGTGACTAAAAATTGATTCCCCCAATTCTTTGGTTTTCATAAATATCCTATATGTGGCCCTAGTGTGCACGGTGACCAAACCACAGGCTTCATAATAGAAGGAGCACCTACTTGATTTTGGAGCCTCCTTTTTATGAGATTATTTTTTAGGAACCATGTAGGTTTCTAGGCACCATAAGATGCTAAAAGTTAGGTACCCCCCCACAAGTGACCCCATTTTGCAAACTACACCCTTCAGGGAATTCATCTAGGGGTATAGTGTACATTTCAAACCCCCAGGGGTTTCACCAATTGTGGTACAACTGGGCAGTGAAAATGAAAAAAAAAAAATTTTCATTTTCACAGCTCAGTTGTATCAAAATTGGTGAAACCCCTGGGGGTTTGAAATGTACACTATACCCCTTGATGAATTCCCTGAAGGGTGTAGTTTGCAAAATGGGGTCACTTGTGGGGGGGTTCCACTGTATGGGTGTTTCGGGGGTCATTCAACCAGAATCTGTGCTGCAAAATCCAAAAATCACTCCTTCCCTTCTGAGTCCTGCCATGCACCCAACTGGTATTTTTTGGTCACACATGAGGCATTGCCGTACTCGGGAGAAATTGGGGCACAGATTTTGGGGTGCTTTGTCTCCTTCATTCCTTGTGAAAATGAAAAATTTTGAGCCAGATCTGCATTTTTGTGTAAAAAAATGTAATTTTTTACACAAAAATGCAGTTCTGGCTCAAAATTTTTTATTTTCACAAGGAATGAAGGAGACAAAGCACCCCAAAATCTGTGCCCCAATTTCTCCCGAGTACGGCAATGCCTCACGTGTGACCAAAAAATACCAGTTGGGTGCATGGCAGGACTCAGAAGGGAAGGAGTGATTTTTGGTGGCGGAATGAATGGTGGGTGCTATGTCGCATTAGCAAGACCCCCGAAGCACCAATACAGTGGAACCCCCCCACAAGTGACCCCATTTTGCAAACTACACCCTTCAGGGAATTCATCTAGGGGTATAGTGTACATTTCAAACCCCCAGGGGTTTCACCAATTTTGATACAACTGGGCAGTGAAAATGAAAAAAATAAATTTTTCATTTTCACAGCTCAGTTGTATCAAAATTGGTGAAACCCCGGGGGGTTTGAAATGTACACTATACCCCTTGATGAATTCCCTGAAGGGTGTAGTTTGCAAAATGGGGTCACTTGTGGGGGGGTTCCACTGTATGGGTGTTTCGGGGGTCATTCAACCAGAATCTGTGCTGCAAAATCCAAAAATCACTCCTTCCCTTCTGAGTCCTGCCATGCACCCAACTGGTATTTTTTGGTCACACATGAGGCATTGCCGTACTCGGGAGAAATTGGGGCACAGATTTTGGGTGCTTTGTCTCCTTCATTCCTTGTGAAAATGAAAAATTTTGAGCCAGATCTGCATTTTTGTGTAAAAAAATGTAATTTTGTACACAAAAATGCAGTTCTGGCTCAAAATTTTTTATTTTCACAAGGAATGAAGGAGACAAAGCACCCCAAAATCTGTGCCCCAATTTCTCCCGAGTACGGCAATGCCTCACGTGTGACCAAAAAATACCAGTTGGGTGCATGGCAGGACTCAGAAGGGAAGGAGTGATTTTTGGTGGCGGAATGAATGGTGGGTGCTATGTCGCATTAGCAAGACCCCCGAAGCACCAATACAGTGGAACCCCCCCACAAGTGACCCCATTTTGGTCACCAGCTTTGGGAGGGGGGCTGGCGCTGCGGCTGGCGGGGGGGTGGGAGGGGTGCTGGCGCTGCGGCAGCCGGGTGGGTGGGAGGGAGGGGGGCTGCCGGGTGGGAGGGGGGGGGGGGCTGGCGATCGTTGGTGATCGGTGCGGTATACGCACACACACACACACACACACACACACACACACATATATATGTGTGTGTATATATATATATATATATATATATATATATATATATACACACATTTGCACATTTTTTTATTTTATTTTATTTTTAACTTTTCCAGCAGCAGCATGATGCTGCTGCTGCGGGGGGGAGGGGGGAGGAGGGGAGCGCAGCGTGCGCTCCGGACGTAGCGGTTGAGCCGCTGGAGCTGCTGCTGCTGCCGGGTGAGTGCCCGGCGGGTGGGAGGGGGGTGCTGCCGCTCGGTGGTGATCGGTGCTGCACCGATCACCACCGTTTTCTGTGTTACCGAGCGGCTTAGCCGCCGGTAACACAGGAAACGCTGTGATTGACTGTTCAGATTTGAACAGCCAATCACAGCGATCGCCGACCGGGGGGGGCACCCCTGCCCCCCCTGGGCGACGAGGGGGGATGTCTGCTGTCAGGGACAGCAGACATCACCTAACTGTCACTGCGTCTCTAGACGCAGTGACAGTTAGAAACCATGACGTACATTTATGCCATGTGTCGGGAAGTACTTCCCGACCATGACGTAAATGTACGTCAAATGTCGGGAAGGGGTTAAGGTTAAGGTCTAAACGTATTTCTTTTTTCTCATAAAAAGAATCATTGGCACTGATGTCCAGACCTTTTTACAGGATGTGCATTACCTTCAGCCACCTTTTTAGTACTCTGGTGGGATCTAGTTTTGGTTTTTGAAAGCACTTCAGATTACCCACTTAAAACCCATGGCAACAGCATTGTAGCGCAGGCACACGGTCTTCTGCTCACACTTTTTCAAATTATGTTGCCTCAATACTTTTGCCTCATCAGATGCTGGGATCAGGAGTACAGGTGTTGAGCTCAGCATAGGAGTGTCCCCCATGGATGATGAGAGAAGTGGAAGTTTTTTTCCTTCCCTATTAAATCTCTTTCTCTGAATCCACGGAGGACATTGGGCACTCACCCTGACATTCCTTAATATAAGGAATTTGCTTTCTAACATAATCATTTTAAATCCTTTCAAAATGTACTCCATTGATTTGAGAAATGACAGCCATCTTTAATTGAGCAATTTTTATATGTGTAGGTATTTAATCAATTGCAAATATGTCAGGATTGTGAGCTGATGAAACCTTGGGCCAAAACCCATTGTTCTCAGTAATGTTTGGGCTATATTTTCCCCCATTGATTATATATATATATATATATATATATATATATATATATATATATATATATATTTTACTGGCATTCTGAAAAATCCTAATTTTGTTGTGCTTGAGTCTTTTAATGATGGAAAAAAAAAAAAAAAAAATATATATATATATATATATATATATATATATATATATATATAACCCAAAAATCCGCGCCCCAATATAGAACAGCAGCAACTCTGAGAGTCCCCCGGTAGCTGAGACCCAGAACAATAGAAATACAGAACAGGAACAGAGTGCGCTAGGAGTGAGGGTACACAACTTATTTCACAATATAAAAAATTTAATAAAAAGCCTACAAAACGGCTTACAGAAGATACAGTGTTTATACAGTCATATATTGGCATCAATTAACAGAAACTGTGGTGGTTCAGTACAACAGCAGGCCCAACGCGTTTCGTCAACCACGTGACTTCATCAGGGGCATTAGGTAACTTGATTAACAAAGCTGCAGTTGCTCTTCTTGCAGTGTCTCAAATTGACTGAACACTAATAATTAATGTATGTAGACAGTGATATTCCACCAAAAGACAGAGCTCTTGTCAGTTTTTGTGGTATAATTTTCAAATGTCCCACTTAATTATAGATGCCAGCAGAACATTACGATCACAAATCCAATAATGCTGGGTAACAGGGAACAAGCTACAATGTATCCAAGCAGCCGAATGTAATCCGTTGATGCCATGACCTGACGAAATTGCTGAAATAAAAGCAATGAAACGTTGTCCATATTGGATGGCCTGATCGTGTTTTTGTGACAAGACGCCTGGAGTGCTGCTTCCCCCCCCCCCCTGTTTTCTATATATATATATATATATTTATTTTTTTCATTATTAAAAGACTCAAGCACAACAAAATTAGGATTTTTCAGAATGCCAGTAAATTATTATATTTTTTTAGTTGTGTAAGGTACATATAGACTAGCAATTTGTTGCAAAAGGTGTTCACTTTGTTTTTGGATCTATAACAACAAAAAGTTAAGTAAAATAAACAAATTGCTGCTGCAGCTTTAGGGAGTATTCAATTACATGGCAGATTTTTCGACAGTCGAAAAATCAGCACTTTTTTTGCTGTTTTTAGGTCTGTTGTAAATTACACCTAATCAATTAAAGTGCCATGTTTTTCCATTGTGGAAAAATAAGTGGATCAGCGAATTACTCGCCAATTTCCACATGTTTTTGTCTAAAACTGCAGCCCCCCAATGGTCTCCCACATCCAATACCTTCAGTGTGTGTGTGTGTGTAATACCCCTTTCACACCAAAAATGCAGGGACATTCACGGGTTGGGACCCTTTCACACCAGAAAAGTCACTGCATTTTCTGGTGTGTGAAGGGGGCGGGAAGAATGCCGTCAGGAGGTGGGGAGGAGGCGGGATAGCGTCGGGCAGTCAGCGGGATGGTGGCGGAGGTGGTAAGAATACTCACCCCGGTTGCTGGTCTTCCAATAAGCCAGGGATCCACACACTCACTGCCGCTGGAGAGCTGCGTCATCATCCTCCACCGCCTGTCCCATCATTTGCGCCCGCCTGCGTGGATTCCCGGCCAGACAGCACACCGAGGATCGGCAACCCGGGTAAGTATACCCTACCCCATTCACACCAGCCAGGTCCCCGGGTTGAACCCGGGAATAACCCTGCTACCTAGCAGGGTTGGATTGCCGGCAAATTAGCCCGGTAATTTGTCCCAGGTACCTTTCACACCAGCGGTAGTACCGGGTTGTTCCTGGACTTGACCCAGGAATTTAGGCTGGTGTGAAAGGGGTATAAGGGGTATATGAAACATAAATGCATTTTGTGTTTAGACTTGGTTCCCATTCCCAAGATATTTAATTACATCTCCACTTTTAACCTTTTTAATCATGGTGTGTTTTCATTGCTATGAAATAATTGTGAATATCCCTATTTTGTAATAAACCAACATTTGTATTATCCTTAGAACCTGAGCATTATGTTATATATATTGTATATTATTTTACCTATACTTGCGTAGACTTTCCCTTTAGAGCAGATATCTAAAGCCAACTGGTCTTATTCATGATTTTAATAAACCCACCAATTGATTATCACTATAAAGGGTGTGTTCGTTTCTCTGGTAATAGGGTAGGTAGGTCACATAGTGTGTTTTGCATTTAGTAAGTAAGCGCTTACTTGCTTCTTGTGTCCTGGTGATGTTCGATGAAGTAAATTATTATTATTTTATTTATAAGGCGCCACAAGTGTTTTGCAGCGCCGTACAAAGGAAGTACAGGGAGACCAAACTTGGCATTACATTGAATAAATAACAAAAAGTACAGGTGAAGATTAAGCTTAAATATAAGTAGTGAGGACTCAATCAACATACTACTAGAGCCTTGTGACCAATGATGGAGATGAGTATGCGGACAAAGATGGTCACTGAGTGTTTGGGTATGGGAGAGCTGTGAGTGAAATGTGAAGAGAAGAGGGCTTTGACAACAGGAGGTAAGAGGGCCCTGCTCTGAGGAGCTTACAATCTAGTAGCTGTCCCCGAACTGGCTACCTGGGGACACAAATCTGCTACATTTCTAAGTTATGTGGTTTTTGTGTTTGTATTGTGCATGCTTTTTCATAGTACAGTTGCAGAGCCTTTGCAAAGGATTATAGGAGAACAACAAATTGCAGCATACAAACCAGGCAGTATTTTACAAATCCATTTAATTGCCAAATGTGAAGATTTCATTTGTACAACATGCAGTTTTCAAATCAAGGCAAAAAAAACCTCTGTTGCATTTTAAGAGCTCACCATGTGAATGAATGAATCTTTTGTTTTTAAAAATGATTTCTAGACGAGGCAAGGAGTAAATAGTCCAGGATCCCAGACAAGTATGGACATGGAAAATTGTCAGAGTGGGATTCTTGAGGAAATTTATTTGACTCTTCTTGTAATGAATATGGGCAAATAAAAATAAATAAAAAATCTGGGATGTTTGAACCTGAAGGATACAAATCCTTAATGGTGACTGATGCAGAACTACATAATTATTATTATAATTTTTTTTTTTTTGTTTTTTTTTTTTTTTTTTTTTTTTTTTTAGACCGCTATAATAAAAGTAGAATTCTAGGCAGAATATGATTTTTTTTTTTTTTTTTACAAAAAATGGGCAATACTACAATGTGTTCTTACAATTACTGATGGAGTTTGGACCCTAGTTTAAGTGCATGCATAGTTTTCATGTTTACCAGAACTACTGTTCCTCTAGAACAGGCATTCCCAACCACGGTCCTCAAGGCAAACCAACAGTGCAGGTTTTAATGATATCCAGGCTTGAGCACAGGTGACTTAATTAGTACCTGAGTGATTCTGATTAAACCATCTGTGCTGAAGCCTGGATATCACTAAAACCTGCACTGTTGGTGTGCCTTGAGTACCGTGGTTGGGAATGCCTGCTCTAGAAGAGTGGTTCTCACAGTACTCTAATATTCCAAATTGTAAAGCTATCCATTCTAAAGCACAAGTGACTTGATTGGTACCTCAGTAAGTTTGAGTACACTTTCTGTGCACAAGCATGGTAATTCTTAAAACCCAGACTATTAATTCGCCCTGAGGACCAAGATTGAGAACCATTCCTCTAGAAGCTAGGGGAGTCCAGTAGTAGACCCATGGATAGAAAGATCATAGAAAAAGCTTTTGGTTTTGGACAGAATAACTGCCTCACAGTATGGAGGTTTTGTGTGAAGTTTGTATATTCTCCCAATGCTTGTGTGTATAGGTGGTAGGGGATATCTATTATAATCTCCACTGGGGCAGGGAGTGATGTGAACGCATCCTCCTCATTGGACACATTGTGCGCAAACCAGTGGCAAACGTAGGATTTTTAGAGGGGGGTTTCCAAGTGTAATCCAAAATCTCCTACTCTGCAGCACATTGGAGTAAGTACAGGAGTCTGGGGGAGCGCTAACAGCCCTGAAAATTAGACTTTTTATGCACTGGATACTGTAAGGAATACTTTATTAATATTTAACAGTACAGATGGTCTTTAGTATAGGCTGTTTCAAACATTTTAATAAGATAAGTGGTCAGGAAAAGGATAAACATGCCATAATAAATAAATAGACTAAAGGACTAATAGTTTAAGGAGTAAAGAACATTATTGTACAGGACCTTGATACAGTTATGCACATTCTAAGTAAGCCATTTTAGATGGATCAGAAATGTAGGCATACAAGAGGAATTGATATAAGGTGCCAGAGATACTGGGGGGGGGGGGGGGGGGGGCATATTCTATAAAAAGAGCTTGGACTTTGTCGTTGAGCTCTGCATGGCTGCAGGTTGGACATTTATCGATTTATTTTCTCTAGTCACCATCATACTTTTCGAATTTCATCTTCTGCCACCCAAAATTAAAGGCCTATCCTCCACATAGTCCCTCAAACTCTTTTGCAGCATATGTGCTTAAGTTTATTTGTGATTATCACCACTATATTGTGTGGCCCCAGGTAGTGGTGTGTTGTTGACCCTTTTGGGGAGTGTGGCACGGTTCCGAGGAAGTTAGGAGAGGTAAGCAGCAGCAGCCCATTGTGCATCCTCCCACCTTGCAGTACTATAGGCTTGCTCCTGGTAGAATAGGGGGAAGCAGTGAGTCTACAATGCTTGCCCCTAGTGCAGGGTGGGCAGGGGTCAAGGTGGAAAGCTGCTGGTAACCTCCTGGTTGGTGTGGTTCTGTGCACATAGCATTTGTTTTGCTCTTGGCGCGCTCTGCTGGCTAGTGCCAGCGTACTCTGACCGTCCCAGGGTGTACAGTTCTGTAGGAAATGTCAGTGCATAGCATCTATCAAAAAGGACCTGGGGCGAACACTGCTACATGTTCAATAAGGAAATGGGAATATAATCAAAAGATAGAGGCATCACTGATGACTATTCTGAGTAAAACCAAACCAGTGATGACTTGGGGATCTCAGAAGCCCAGCTCTCGGTAGTGCAGTGAGCATTTCATTTTTCCAATTAGCAACTTCTGTATATTTATAGCTGCATGGTAAACAGGAAAGTCTTGAGTCTGTTTTTGAAGGATTCTAGAGTGGGGGTCTGTTTTTGAAAGATTCTAGCTCCAGAGTCACAGGTTGCCTATGCCTGAACTAGGGGGTAAATTTATTAAAGTTTTAGTTTTTAGAAATGACAGATGTTGCCCATAGCAACCAATTAGACTCTACTTTATAATTGTATATAGTTCCTAGAGAATAATAACTAGAATCTGGTGGCTATGGGCAGCATCTCTCACTTCTAAAACTCAAACTTGAGTACACTCCTCTTTCGTTTTTCAGGTGATAGAGGTTTATCTTCCAGACGGCAGACTGTTGGTAAACAAAGCAGGCTTGGGCAATTGGTGGGACAGGCAGGTTGGCTACCTGGGAATCACATGGTATGAGTGTGGCTACACAAGTTGGGATTTCACTTTGTTTATCCTGCATCTCGTGTCACATAGGCCCTTTATTCTGATTGAGTCGGATGGCTGGCTACCTGGGAATCACATGGTATGAGTGTGGCTACACAAGTTGGGATTTCACTTTGTTTATCCTGCATCTCGTGTCACATAGGCCCTTTATTCTGATTGAGTCGGATGGCTCCGAGTGTGGACGGACGGCCGATGGTTGGTGTTTGCGCATGTGCAGAGGCATATCTGCGCATGTGCGAACACCTCACACGTACGAACACGGCGTGAGGTCCGTGCAGAAATTTATCATCCGGAACCATCCGAGCAGGGGTGGAGAGGGGCGTGAAGGGCTTTTGGGGCTCATTACCATATGCGTACGCCCCACATTTCATGCGCGTCCCCATGAACACGCTGGGTGTACGTATGGTAATGCGGCCGTGATGCACGTGTGGGGGGCTGACAGCTGACCTAGCCGGATGTCAGCTGCCCGCCCATATCCCTGGTTTCATACAGAGAAATGTCCGAGTGGTCTGGAGTACTCGGTGCTGCCTGACCACTCGGTCCATAATTCGATGGACTGCGACCATCGGAGGATGGGGGAGGTTCCCACAGATGGAGGAGGTGTTCACATGAAACATCCACTCGCGGTCCGTTCGGTCGGTGTCTTACCGCATTCGGATGGTGTGAGCAATCCGTACGGTAGGCGGGGCTAACACTCGGTTCCTGTCCGAAATACGCATCCGTCCGATTCAACTAGAATAAGGGCCATAGTGTTAAGACAGTTACTTTTCTTGTCCTGGTCCTATCTTTGGACTCTACTAAATTATGGCTTTTGACACTTCCACATAGCAGACTGACAAACTCAAAAGTATGGGATTGAATGCTAAGATTGTTGTTTGGATAAGATCTTTGTTGCAGGATCGGAATCAGTATTGTACCTGCACATCCCTAGTTTTAACAAGGGGGAAATATTCTACAAATGAAGAGAAGCATTAGAACATGAGGACATGCACTGAAATCAGAGGGAGGTTGGGGGGTAATTTGAGGAAAAATGACTGCACAGAAAGGGTAGTGGACAAGTGAAATAACCTCCCATCAGAGGTGGTAGAGGCAAAGGGCTTAATCCAGACCTGATTTCAGAGCAAATTTGTTCTCAAAATGGGCAGAACCATGTGCAATGCAGGTAGGGCAGAGAGTTAGATTTGGGTGAGCTATTTTCTTTCTGTGTAGGGTAAAAACTGGATGCCCCACCCAAATATAACACTCTCCGCACATGTAACGTTTGTCCCACCTGCAGTTCACATGGCTTTTGCCCATTTTGTGATCAAATTTGCCCTGTGTGCAAGTCTTAATTGGGCCCAAGACAGTATAGAGCAATTTAAACCTGCATGGGGTAGACTTAAAGATATCCTTATAAAGAAATAAGGAATAAAAATAGGGTTTGGGGGTAACATTATGGTTTAAAAGGGGGCAGGCTAGATGGGCCAAATGGTTCATATCTGCCTTCACATTCTATGCTTCTATATCAAATTATATAAATGTTATTTTTTTGGAGGTCCCTTTATAGAGTAAACTGGAAGGTGGAATAAAGTTTGTTGCCAGATAACTAGCAGCAGTGGGCCCCATCTCCACTCAGGAGCAGCCCATGGACCAGCGAACCCAGTGTACCGACATTATCTCCACTTTTTTTTGTACGTTCAAGTGTATAAAGGCAAAATGGCATTGGTACAGATATGCATTAATATGTTTGTGAATAAAAAGCCAAAAATCCTGTTGTTGTTTTTTTTGCCTATCCTCATTCTCTAATTCTGTAACAATTGTAACCTTAAAATTAAATTTCTGAACCCATATAATTTATTTTGCTTGAAATGAAACTACTGCCTACATTGTACAATCCCTTGTATTTCTGCAATTCTGCTGCTCTGCTCTTGTACATTCTCCACTCGGATTTCCTTCCCCTATTTACCTCATCCTCAGGTTTTCAGATGTCCAGATTATTTTCAACTACCCCCATCACTCTGTACTGTATTTTGTCCCCTGTCCACACCTCTATCCCACCCCAGTCTTTCACCTCCCTTCCCCTCCTGTGTCGACCACCTTTGCTTCCCTTCATCTCTCCCTATTAAACAGCTTTCATTTACCTCAACTTCACCAAGGTCCTACTATCTCATAACTCAGCCCTGCTCCCTCTCTTCTCTCCCTGCCACCTCACCTCCATCTCTATCACCCGGAACTTCCTCCCTGCCTGCCTTCGTCTGTTTCCCTTCTTAGCTCGGAAGCCCATGCTCATACCCTTTTTTAATCTACCCCTAATCTCTCCTCAATGTAAGAGAAACCATGATAATTCAGGGATCATTCATCTTCTAACTCAAACCACCGAAACCTTCTCTTATTGTCTCTACATTTGATATACTTGCATATACACCTCTTTTAACCTGTTTACCTTTTGGGTAGCTGTCATTTACAGTCTCCTGGTATTCCCTATTTATTTATTAACAGTTACTTATAAAGCGCATACATATTCCGCAGCGCTTTACAGAGTATAGTTGCCCATTTACATCAGTCGATGCCCCTGTGGAGTTTACAATCTATATTTCCTACCACCTTTACACGCGCACACAGACATTCTAGGGTTAATTTTGATGGGAACTAATTAGTCTACCAGTATATTTTTGGATTGTGGGACGAAACCGGAGTACCTGCAGGAAACCCACGCAAGTACGGGGAGAATATACAAACTGCACAGTTAGGGCCATGGTGGGGATCGAACCCATGACTTTAGCACTGTGAGGCAGTAATGCTGCCCCAAAAACTCCCTACAAATTATTCAACTGTTTTTCTTTCTGGCTTTCTCCATTCCTCTCTTCAGACATTCCTTCCTTTAATCTTAGGTGATTTCTATATCCTAGTCAATATCCCCACAGAATCCTCTGCCTTTAAACTCCTTAACCTCACATCATCAATTGGTCTTTCCTTGAGGACCTCTTCACTCACCATTGTGATGTTTCTGACTACTCCCAACTCCCCATTCCCACTCTTTGACCATCACCTGCTCTTAACTTATCTCTCTCTGCTTCTCCATTTCTACCTCCTAAGGCTACAATCACTAGGCATAACATTCCGTTTCCTTATCCTCCCTGCTCGAATCACTTCCCTCTCCTGCCCTGAACAAGCAACTACCATTTATTTAAAATGCCTTTTAGTTCTGCTCTTGACTCCAACAACCCCTCTTTACATTTACAGAGCAATGCCTCAGCCCTGGCATTCCACATTACCAGATATCTGTCAAAATGTTTACTTACCGCCAATTGACAGTTGAGGGAATGACAGTTGAGGGAATAACACTCGGAGACAGATTTCCTCCTCCTCAAATCTATGCTCTTATCATACAGTGCTGAACCTCCCTTCATCATACTTCACAAACCTCCTCTCCTCCCAGTCTTTGAACCCTTGCCACCAACCTCATGTTCAAAATTGACTCCTTGCATTAGGAAATCGATTCCCACCAGAACCTCACCAGCTGCCTATCCAGCAATCATATTATCTCTGACTTATTTTTCCCTGTATCGGGAGATGAAGTCATGGCCCTCATCCGATTCCTTTCCACCTCCCCACTAGAGCCATCCGATTCCTTTCCACCTCCCCACTAGAGCCATCCGATTCCTTTCCACCTCCCCACTAGAGCCATCCGATTCCTCCCACCTCCTCTGCCTTCTCTCTTCTCTGCCTGTTCCCATCTTTCTCAGTCACTTTCTTTCATCAGGCACAGTGTTGCCATGCCTTTCATGCATACTCTTGTCTCCCCCTATTCTCCAAAAAAAGAAAAACTACTGTACTCTTGATCTAACCATTCTTTCTAACTACTGAACCATCTGTCTCCTCCCTCTTGCCTCCAAACTTCTTAAGCATGTTGTCTACAGCCCTGTTTACTGGCTTTCTTTCCTCTCACATTCTGCTTGATCTTTTTCAGTCTGACTTCCATCTTCTTCCCTCCACTGAAACTGTCCTCCTGAAAGTCTGTAATGACCTCTATTCTCCCAAATCCAAGGACCAACCTTTCTTCCAGCAAATTATTCACTTCATTTGTCTGCATGGTACTGCAGCCACTCGCTGTCCTCTTATCTCACTCCTTACTTATTTATTACCACTTATTTATATAGCGCATACATATTCTGCAGCACTTTACAGAGAATATTTCTACATTCACATCAGTCCCTGCCCCAGTGGAGTCTACAATCTATATTCCCTATCACGCGTAGATGCACACACATTCATTCTAGGGTTAATTTTTTCATTGGGAGTCAGTTAACCATTTTCTGGATGCAATGGAGAAATGCTAGACAGGATCTGTTTGGTTGCTATGGGCAACATCACCTTTCTTCATTTTTAGAACCTGTAGTAAATAAACCCCAACATGTCTAAGAATGAGCTGTTCATCTTCCCACCTGTATAACCTACACTCCCACAATTTCATTATTTATTGATGGCACAACTATCTTCTCTAGCACCCAAGTACGCTGTCTTGGTTACCCTTGATTCCTTCCTGCCCTTTAAACCACACATTCAGTATTTCTTTACCCTCCATCACCCTCCCCACCAGCTACTCTCCGTGCTCAAGAATTTGCTTCCTTCTTCAAGGACAAAATTGTCAAAAATCCAAGATGAAATGGCAACTTGCTTACTTCCTTTCGTGAGCCTTTTGGCACTTTTCTCCTCATTTGACCCTGCAAGCGAGGATGAAGTCTCAAAACTCTCCTCCTCCTACCTCTCCTTTTGATTCTCATACCCCTTTCACACTGACCACTCGACAATTACCCAGCATTTTTAAGTGCCGGATAAATTTGCCGGTTGCATCCGGACCCCCCTTCACACCACCCACAAATTACCAGGTTAAAGCTTTTCAACCTGGTAATTTGACAGAAAACCAGTTTTTTTTGGTGGTGGGAAATGGTCAACAGGGGTATTAAATCCCGGAACTCTGACTCACGTCAAGAGCAGGGTCGGAGTGGCAGGATTTAAGACCAGTGTTGAACCTTTCCCACCACCAAAAAAAACTGGTTTTCTGGCAAATTACCAGGTTGAAAAGCTTTAACCTGGTAATTTGTGGGTGGTGTGAAGGGGGTATCACTCTTTTTTCCTTCTCTGTTCAAGTATACACTTTATTACTGCCATTCTAAATAAAACACAGTTCTGATCCAAACTGTTTCTCTAACTACTGTCCCATCCCTCATCTTCCATGCCTATCCAAGCTACATGAGACTTGCCTATACTTGCCTCACACACTTTCTTAACTCCTACAACTTATTGGACCCAGTTCAGTCAGACTTGTGCTCTCAAGACTCCACAGAGACCGTACTGACTAAAGTAGTCCATGATCTGGCCACTGCTAAATCTAAAGGCCATTTCTCAATCCTTCTCCTAGATCGCTCGGCTGCCTTCAACACTATTGGCCATTCTCTTATATATTCTCCTATACAAACACTACAATTCCTAGGTCTTCAGCATACAGCCCTTACTTGGTTCTCATCCTACCTTTCTAATCGCTCTTTCAGTATTCACTTCTCTGATTCTACCTCCTCTTCACTACCTATGTCAGTTGGAGTACCACAAGGCTCAGTCTTAGGTCCTCTGCTTCTCTCAATCTGTACCTCCTCTCTTGGCAAACTAATCAACTCTTTCGGATTTCTGTATAATTTGTACGCTGATAATACTCAAATCTATCTACCCTCCCCTGAAGTGTCATCATCATTATTGCTCCACATCTCTTAATGCCTTTTTGCCATTTCATCTTGGATGTCATCTTGTCACCTCAATCTCAACATTTCCATTTAGTTCTAGTCCCACCAGCCAAGAGAAATTACAAACCTGATATCTCTTATCACTGTTGAGAACACCACAATCAGTCCTACTCCACAAGCTTGCTGCCTAGGTGTCATCCTCGACTCTGAACTATCCTTTGTTCCTCACATTCAATCTGTCTCTAAATCATGTTACATATATGTACAAAGCATAAATCCAAAATGTATCCGTACCTTAGACAATAAACTGCAAAAACTCCATGCACTCATTCTATCATGCATTGATTATTGCAATAGCCTCCTTACCGGTCTTCCTAAGAAAAGACTTGCATCTACAATGCATTTTGAATGCAGCTGCAAGGCTAATCTTCCTGGCTAGACGTTTAATGTATGCTGATTCGCTCTGTCAGTCCCTCCATTGGTTGCCTGTATATTACTGTATTCAGTATAACATACTTCTACTCGCTTACAAAGCCATTAATCTGACTACATCAACATTCATCTCTTCGCTTATCTTAAAATATATCCTCACCAACCTCTCCACAAGATCTGTGGGTCTCATCCACACTCATTACTTACTCCCACTTACATTTGCAGGACTTTTGTCAGACAGCACCCAACCTATGGAATGCCCTTCCATGCACATTAAGACTCTGCTCTAGCATCCAAACTTTCAAGCATTCCCTAAAAACTCGCCTCTTCAGGCAAGCTTATCATATTCCATAACCCCCACATAACCTCCAGTAGCATTCATATTTAATTGCATCCCATCAGGACTATCTTCTAATCTGGTGGTTCCGCCATGCTATGGAATCATATCCCTATGTATCCCTCCTGTTATCCATATAGATTGTAAGCTTGTGAGCAGGACCCTCCTACCTCTGTTAGTTTGTTTCTACCCAGTTGGTTTTTATCACTGTTTCCAATTGTAAAGCGCAACAGAATATACTGCACTATATAAGAAACTACAAATAAATAAAATAATAAATGTCTCTCGCAGATTTGCCATTTCCATCTAAAAAAATAAAATTTCTATCACTGAATGCAACGAAGACCCTCATTCACCCACTGGTCATGTCCAGCGTAGACTACTTTAATCTTCTATCTTGGCTCCCTGTCAAACAGCTCTCCCCATTTCAGTGTATACTCAGTGCTGCTGCTCCGCTTCCAAATGTGCTATGCCCACCTCCACTCTCTTAAGGTCCATACTCACTGGGCGATTATGCCCAGCGTGTATGAACAGCAATGATCACAGCCACACGGAGTGGCCTGCCCGGCGCTGTCAGCGTGGGATGGATGGCTTTTCATAGCACAGTGCTATGGAAAGCTGTCCACAAAGCAGCTCATCTGCTGGTAATATAAGTAGAAGAACGGCTTTCCTGGCAATGATGCGAGAGCGCGCATCACAGCTCATCGCCAGGCCGTACACACTGGGCGGCTTTGAGCTGAAAGCTGCTCAAAACACCAAGTTTGAATGGCTTTCAACTCAAATCGTCCGGTGTGTATGGGTCTTAACAATAGATACACTGATTCCTATATCCTTATACACGCCTACTTCATCTCTGAAATACATGCCGCCTCTCCTGCCAACTGATTACCTCCACCCATTCCTGCTTCAAAGAGTTTGGCAGTGTTGCTCCTTACCTGTGAAATTCTTTAGCAATCAGACTCTCTCCACCTCTACAAAACTTCAAAAAGGCTTTTAATACCCAATTCTTCATGAAACCCAACAGCCTCCCATCCTAACCCTCTTTTCCATGTTCAGTCTACCCCACGTGTCACCCCTGTCTGTTTGGCCTTCCCCTTTAGAATGTAAGCTGTCATGTGGAAGACTTTTATTTAGACTATCTTCTACTCCGGTGGTTACCAACTCTGGTCCTCAAGTACCACCAAGTTTCCCAGGTCACCCGGCAGGTGCGCTCATTATTCAGAAACATGTTAAAAGATCCACAGGTGGTAGTAGTACGTTTATTTGTAAGGCGCCACAAAGTGTCCTTAAGCGCCGTACATAGCAAACAAAAAAACAAATTACAAGGTAACGTACAGGGTGTGTTGATAAAATACAGCATAAATAGGGTATAGCTGGTAGAACTAAAATCAGCATCAGTTCTGAAGTAGGTGTCGAAATTGTCGAGGAGACTGAAGATGAAGTAGTGGAAGGGAAGAACAGGACAGGAGCACAGGTGAGGTAAAGAGGTATGGTGAGTACATGAGGAAGGAGGGCCCTACTCATAAGAGTTAACAGACTAAAAGGAGGTGGGTGGACGAATGAAAAACAATAGGATAAGTAGGAACAGATGGAGGGGTAGGGTAGGCTGGATAGGCGGATCAAAAGAGGTTAGGAGGAGGAGGGATAGGCTAGTCGGAAGAAGTGGGTTTTGAGGGAGAGCTTGAAGGAGGTAAGGGAATCAGAAAGCCTGATGGGTGGCGGGAGGTTGTTCCAGTGCAGGGGGGCAGCGCGAGAGAAGTCTAATTATGTCACCTGTGATTCATTGTGGAGACCTGGAAAACGTGCACTGTTGGGGGTACTTGAATACCAGGGTTGGGAACCACTGCTCTACTCGATATTCCTTACAGTACCTTTTGTTTTCTGTCACCCTGATGCAGCATTGTTGGTATACCATATCTTGTATTGTCTTGTAATATACGTTGCTGTTTTCATGTTTTGGTCATTTGTTTGTCCTTTTGTAAGGTGTTGAAGAACCCTTTGGAAGGGGAGATTTTTTTTTTTTTTTTATATTTCTTTGCCATTGTAAAGCATATTACTATCCAGTGTTGGGTAGAATATGAGAAGTTAATTTTAATATCAAAAGCTTTCTTATCAGGGGTTTAATGTTTTATCAATCTAGCATTTTCTCTAAAGTCTCTTGCCTGCACTGTTATCGGCTGCTATATTCCTTTAAAAAAATACAAACCTATATGATCGTGTCGACCGGTACGAGGCGAGTCCTGTGTTGTCTGTTGTGCTCTCGCTTTACAAACTTTAATCATTTTTAAATAAAATCTCATACTACCCACTTTGTTTTATCACTGTGTTTTACAATTGGAAAACGCAGTGATAATACAAACGGAATATACTGCACTATATAAGAAACTGTACATAAATGTTGGTACTCTTTACCTAGAACGGCGCCCATCGCGGGCATCGCATGCCATTATAATGGCATGCGACCGATGCGATGCCCGCGATTTTACATAGAAATGCATGTTAAAATGTAACTCGCGTCGATCGCATGCGGCCAAAACATCGCATGCGATGCGACCGACGCGATTACCGCGATTTTACATAGGGAACAATGTTAAATGGCCCAATTGACCCGATTTTACATAGGGAACAATGTTAAATGGCCCACAGACCACAAATAGCCATCCTGAAGTGTGAAATGGCCCCCCCAATTGTTAATGCCACCCCACGATCAACGTCAACCCGAAGCGTGGCTAGCGCAGCGTTACGCGTTCTCCGACCTTTTTATACCCCCACTATCCACGTCGGCGTGGAGTTGAGAATAGAAAGTGTGGCGAGCGCAGCGAGCCACCGAGCCCGAAGCATGGCGAGCGGACGCGGATACCTGTGAAGCCCGCGAGGGGACGCGGATACCTGTGAAGGTATCCGCGTCCCCTTGCGGGGCTCGCCACGCTTCGGGCTCGCTGCGCTCGCCACACTTTCTATTCTCAACTCCACGCCGACGTGGATAGTGGGGGTATGAAGAGGTCGGAGGACGCGTACCGCTGCCCCTCGCGGGCTCGCCACGCTTGCCACGCTTTGGGTTGACGTTGATCTTGGGGGGGCCATTTCACACTTCAGGGTGGCTATTTGGGGTCTCTGGGTCATTTAACATTGTTCCCTATGTAAAATCGGGTCAATTGGGCCATTTAACATTGTTTCCTATGTAAAATCGCGGTAATCTCGACGGTCGCATGGCATGCGATTTTTTTTTTTGGTCGCATGCGATACGACCGACGCGATTTTTTACCTTGCGATGCCTAAGATCAAAATCGTGGGCGCCGTTCTAGGTAAAGAGTACCTAAATGTTTTCCCTGGACAGCTCTTGAGATCTCCAACGTTGTATATAAAGGTACCCATACACTACTGCGATGTATTGGAGCAGTGCATGGCCATCCGAAACCCTTGAGCCGTCTGGGACCTTCCCGGGTGGCAGGATCGCATGCGATGACCTTTCACGTGCGATGTATTGCACGCTTCCCCCGCCGCCGGGAGGGGGGTCAGGTTGGAGGTCAGACAGGCAGCAGGTCTGACGTCCAGCTCAGGTGCAAAGCGCACGGGTGAAATCGTACTAGTGCATGGGAACCTTTAGTAAATTTATGGCAGAGTGCAAGC
This sequence comes from Crinia signifera, assembly GCF_055691185.1. Classification (NCBI taxonomy): domain Eukaryota; kingdom Metazoa; phylum Chordata; class Amphibia; order Anura; family Myobatrachidae; genus Crinia; species Crinia signifera. The sequence goes on along the minus strand of NC_139224.1, from coordinate 33,837,897 downwards.
TTTATGGGGATGAGAGCATGATGGCTCTTTCTGTCAATGGGATTACTGACAGTAAATCTGCAGAAGAAAACACGGTACTTATGTAGTATCTGGGCTGCCGATTTTGTGATTGTATGCCTAAAGGTGCCCATACATGGTCCGTTAAACGGATCCGTTTGGGTCTTAATTAGCATGCATCGTATCGGATCGCATGCCTAGTGCATGCCTAGTGCATGCAATGCGATCCGATACGATGTTTAGCTAGTACAAAAAGTATGTGCAGCACATACTTTTTGTACCGTACTATGCGATACGCGGGAGCGCGCATCGCATAGTACAAAACGGACGGTCCGGGAACGGACCGTCTATGGGTACCTTTACCTTAAGGCATACAATCAGATGCGATGCGATTCGATGCGATTTTGCATAGGATTCAATGTTAAGAAGGTCCTGTTCATTTCCCCACTATCCAAGTGGGCATAGAGTTGATTTTATATAGCGTGGCGAGCGCAGCGAGCCACCGAGCCCGAAGCGTGGCGAGCGAACGCATATTTCTTAAAAAGTATTCTGTGTCCCCTCGCGGGGCTCGCTACGCTCGCCACGCTTCGGGCTCGGTGGCTCGCTACGCTCGCCACAGGTTTATATCCAACTCCATGCCCACTTGGATAGTGGGGAAAGGAAAAGGACCCCTTTTTCCCATTGAATTCTATGTTAAAATGGACTCAGACCATTTTAACATTGAATCCTATGGAAAAATCTTGACCATCGCATCGCATACGATTTGGTCGCATGCGATCCGATTTCTAAATCGGACGCCCAGATACTACATAAGTACCGAAATCACTTGTTTGCAATATTGGTTTCCATATTTATTTCAACTTGTACCATCACTAAAGCCCCGTACATGCACACAACCTCAGCCTCCATGATGAGCGATGTGCTAAGAACAGATCGCTCAGCGCGCATCACAGCACACAAGTAATGCACCCGTGATGTGTGCTAAACGGGGTTCTGTCTGTTGTTTATAGGCAAAACCCCATCATGTAGCAGAAAAGACAGTGCATGTACTGTCTCTATCTGCGGGTGATAGCACTACGCGGGACAGCGCATCGCCTCGACCTTACACGGAGATCGATCAGTGCTTCATTTCTAAGGGGATCTAGTCAGATCGCTTAGAAATGGGGTTGAAATCTCCCCATGTGTATGCCCCTTTTTAAGTTTTTTTTTTTTTTTTGTTCTATTTTTATAAACATACACATTTATATCTACAAATTGTTTAATATCTTCTTTAAATGCCACATACAGTACATAAAGAAAGCAATTGCTTTTGAAAATCCGCTTTTGCTGTTTTATTTTCTGTCCATGAGCCCTAGGTTATCTGATGCCACGCAGAAATCCAGAAACAGCTAGTTGTTCAGCTGCACTGACAGAGTAGTTACTGTCCCTTTAAGTCTAGCCAACCCCTCCTCTTTTTCACTAGCTATCCTGATTGACAAGTCTAGCCCTGGTCACATGACCTGCCTCTATTTGAAGGTCACAAAAAAAGCTGCTTCCTTCAGAGAGGGAGAGCGAGCTAGAGGGAGGAGAGAGAAGAGAGAACGATCAATGCAAAATGGCTGCCAGCCTCTGGTTTATGCACATTTACCTTTAAAAGAAAAAACAAAAGCAAAAGCGTGTTTGGAATTTATTATTGTGTTTTGAATTTACGTCTATTTTTATTTGGTGTATTTTTCCTTATTTTTTTTTGTACTGGATTTACCTTGTATGCCTCAAATCGCTGGATTATAGCACAGTTGCACTTTATAAGGTCAGTACTGTTAAATATATTTATTCTGCGTCTTCTGTTCTCTGTTCTGCAGTGGGATTCATTTCAGCATGGTTTTTAGGACCCAGAGATTTTTGTTTGCCATCTGTGCATTCCGTTTTTTTGCCTTTGCTGTCCTACACATTGTTTGTTTATATCGTAGATCTCTACGACAAGAAAACCTCTAGTAGATTTGCTGCAGTGTATCTTACTTCATTTCTGCCCACAGGATCTTTGCCATATCATATTAATAGAATTATGTTTTTATCCAGAATGATTCAGAGACGACGCTTGCATATATCATTTTGTAATCATTATTTTTTTTCACCGTCTCCGTGGTAAGGAGGTTTTCGTCATTTAATTAAAGCTTATTTCTATCCGCTTGTGTATTTTCAAAAAAAATAAAAAAATAGATTTGTTTTATTTTTCTGGAACATTTATAAACGTGTATGAATTTTTTATTTTTTAAACATACGAAAGCTGTCGTTTGGTGGTCTTACTCGAAGAGAGGTTTACACATTTTTGCAGTTTTTGATTGTGCAAAAGGATTATTATAATTTTTTTTTACTGTATACATTTCTAAAACTGAAAATCACACCAGTGAATCTTGCTTAAATATCAGCGGATTTGCATTTTCAAAGCCACTAAAGGCCTAACAGGAGGGGAGAGAGAAGGAAGGAAGGGAGGGGGGAGGAGGGAGAGAGTGAGTGAAGTCTAGTGGGGGTTGGGGGCATTTTTTTTCCCTTCTGAATGCGTACGAGCTACTGTATATATGCAAACTGCAGGCATCTGCAATGTTTGTGATCTGCGTCTACCCTGGGTTTTATTTATAAATGCGAAAGGGGTGTGTGTTTGTGCTCTGTGCTAGGAAAAGGTGCTAATTATTGTTTAAGAGCAGTGTCACATAGGATTAAATCTCTCTTCTATGTGTGCAATTTAACCTCTTCCTTTCGAGCAGTTAATATGTGGCAGCTTTTTCACATTTTATGGTCGCCTGAAAGCCGTCATTTGAACATGGTTTTTTTTTTGCAGCTTCAAAAACAGTCTGAATTTGAAAAGAAAACATCTTTGTGCTATAAAAAAATTAATCCTTTAGCAATAAGATAAAAGCAGTAAATGAACTGGTCTGGCAGCATTATTACTTGTGTAAAAAAAAAAAAAATATATATATATATATATATATATATATATATATCTATATATGTAATTCTTTTTTATTTCTTTTTGACTATCGATTGCTTATTTATTGTGTATAAATCCCTGTAGAAGCTATTTTTTTTTTTTTTTATGTCTTCATTTAGTGTGAATATATGACTTTGGAAGAGTTTAAAAGTAATATTGGCAAAGTAGCAAATACAGATCTTGATGAAATAAGCAGTTGAGGTTTACCAGGTACAGAAATTCTGCCACATACCTATAAAACAGATCCCAGTATGACAGCCTGAAATGTGCTTTCCAGTGTAATCTCGCTTGTCAGTCCCTCAGAATTAGCTTCCAGGGCAGTCTGCTGTGTAGGGCTTTTTTTTCCCCTCATTATATAAATGCTTTAGCAGTGAGCAGTTTACGTGTGTGTGTGTGTGTGTGTGTGTGTGTGTATATGTATATATATATATATATATATATATGTATATATATATATATATATATATATATATATATATATATATATATATATATATATATATATATATATGTATGTATGTAATTTAAACGTCAGCAGAATTGTGTGCTCCATAACAAAATCCCCCTGGTCGTCTTTTAAATAAAATATCTACATTTTTATGGTCGAGCAAAGTTACTCTGATGTTGACACTCTGTTCTGTGAATGTAATGTAAACTAGTCACTGAAGATAGTGTTTAGAACCTGTTTCTTGCAGGTGATTGATGTACCAGTGCTGCTGCAAGAGGAACCAGCAGCGCATTGCAGAGCAGTGTTCTTCCTTTGGCAGAAAGTTTGTGTTAACAGCCAATAACTGCCCGGAGACTGCTTCTTTTTTTACAGTAGAGTGGTAGAGTTCTCATGAAAATGAAATTATTATTATTTTTTTTTTTATGGGGAGTATTCTTTCTAAAGACGCAAGTACCTTCTACATGAATGGGATCTTTACATGGACATGTAGGCATTTTTTGGGCGTTCAAGAGCAGTGGATGACTGCAAATGTATTGTGGGAACATGCACTTTCTATGTTATTGTGGCAGGGCCAATCCTAATGGGGGCCTACACACAGGGGTGACTGCACTGAGCCATCTGAGTGATGGTAGATCGCTCAGCACTGCACAGCTATGTGCGCTGAGCGATCTGTCAGGGCCAGTGTTCTCCAGTGAGAACACTGGCCCTAACTGGCAATCTGACTAGATTTATCCAGCATGCAGGCTCTAAACCGCCTGTCGGTAGCTTCGCGCATCTCTATCGCCCCTACACACGGAGCGATGTAGGGTAATTTTCTAAGCGATTTAGTCAGATCGCTTAGAAAATGGCCTGAAATTGCCCCGTGTGTAGACACCCATAAGATTTTGACTTTAAAATAAAATTCTGTATAGTTACGATGTTAATGGTGCTTTATTCACCTGTAGATGTGATTGCCCCAAGACATTAATAGACAGATGCATTTTCAATTTGTTTCCCCACAGACAAAAATTCAGAGCCCTACCAGAGACCATATTTGGCACCTGTTGGTTTCCAATCTTCATTGTTACTTCCCAGTGACCATGTGTCCTCTTCATGTCTCTTAATATGCACCTATGCCTGTCAGTACTTGTCTCCAGAAAGCAGCTGGTTAGGTTTGGTTTTACTACATGGTGCCACGTGCTTGCATGACAGCTGCCCCATACATTTGTGTTTTATACAGTGAAAATATTACATTTATATTCTGCAGACTTTGTATCTGGCTGATAACAAGTAAAGTCGGGTGCACACTGGGCCGCTATCATCCCTATATGTGGTTTTGGGCCGATTCACATTGACATACAAGGCATATGTGTCAATATTGATAGCAACTACGGCATGTGTAATGAATGAAGGATCAATAGGTTAGTCATTGTCACTTTGTTACATGGTTCAGTGTGCATACAGGATCCGATATGTCAGCTGTTGGTGCCAACATATCGACTAGGCACACAGTGTTAATAATACACCTTATCCACCGTACAAGCTGGACCGCACTCTGGATTTTATATCAGGGTGCGACCCGGCTTGCAAACCCTTTCCCACTAGCTTCCTGACTCGGCATAATGCTGAACAGGTGATGCCATCGGGATGTGGGGCCCGGGGCAATGCTGGGAGATGAGAGCATCTCCCAGCGGTGGCTTTTACATTGCAGTGAACAGTTACCCGTTTCCACTGCCCTTGGACCCTGGTTCATCCTGGGTCCAACCCAGGTAATTACCCAGATTGGATTGCCAGTACACTCGACCCGGAATTTTTCCTGGGGGTGTGTTTCCACTCACAAAAAACCTGGGTCATTGTGCATCCCAGCGCAAAATCCCTGGTTATTTTTGCTACTGAAAAAAGGGATATAACAAAGCATACACTTTTGTAATGGCATATTGTAAACAAAAGTATATATTTGAGTCTATAGAGGTTCTAAATCTTTTAGGATGCTGTGGGCACCAAAAGATGTGGAGGATTTTATTTAGCCCTCAGATCTGGTTCACCGCATGGTAAGAATCATGTCCTGTCTCTGGAATGCTACCTAGAAGTTACTGCACTTGAAAAGGCTAAAATGGCTTAAATTAACTTTTACTTAATTTACCATAACATTTAAAAGAAAACGAACCCCTACCAATTATAAATTACATTGTAGGTGCCAACTGCCACTTTGAGTGCATCTGGGAATTACCTCTGTTGTACAGATCCTAATTATATAGTATTGCTATATATACAAATACTATTGGTAATATTTCCTTGGCCATTCTCTTGGTTATCCGGAGCGAGGGTGCTCTCTGTTTAATACTTTGTGACTTTTGTTTGTAGCTTTCTCCTGTCTTGTGATTGATGGGCTGTACATCCATATTGGCCAAACCCAGAATAAGGCCAGATCAGAGCTGGTCTTTTTGTGCCTTGTTTTAGTAATCTGTTTTTGAAACGCTTAATATGTGCCTGCTGTTTGGTCAGATTAGGCCTACATCCACAACTGTGATTGTGAATGGCATCTAATGCTGAAATAAAGTCACTTAGACAGTGGTAGCAGGCCACATCTCCATCGTTACAGAATTTCTAGTCCATTGGTCCAGTCATAAAGTCAGTTCTGTCCAATATGCTTGTTTGGAAGAATCCCCATCTGTGCTATGTTTAAGTGCCATCTTTGAAGTTTAGACTTATAAGTTGTCAAGGTTTTAGTAAAAAAATAAATAACCCACAACTCATTGTGTCGGTTACCAGTGTAGACCAGATTGGAAAAATAATGCAGTTTGTCTGCTAAAAAGGATAGCATGACTTGAATATGTAAAGGTGCCCATACACGTTACAATTATTGTATACAATATTGTATACAATATCGCATCTCATCGCATCTTGGTTTTGCGATGAGATCTAGTACAAAAAGTATGTGCTGCACATACTTTTTGTACTAGATCTCATCTCATTGCAAAACCGAGATGAGATGCGATATTGTATACAATATTGTATACAATAATTGTAACGTGTATGGGCACCTTAAGCCAATAGTTTTTTGTTTTTTTTCCTTGTTGATTAGTCATGCTACAGATTGTGTCTCTGGCTTCCTAAAAATAACAGTGGGCCATTGTGATTTTGCTTGTTCCTTGGCAGTAGTTGACTTTATCTAGGACTATTGCTGCCTATACATTTATGCGATTGGATGCGATGCAACATTGATTTTAGATCGCATCTTATGGTGCAAAAAGTGCCCTCTTCCAGCTCCTGATGTTGCATAGAGTGCTGGAAGAGGACGGGCAACGGGCAGTGGAGTAGCGTAGCCCTGTGAATCAGCGCTGGAGGGTGGCAGGTGTCAGTTACAGCATTTGAAAAAAATTCTAAACACTGTATGTGGCCCTGATTGGCTGAGAGAGCAGCCAATAAGAGGGCCACCCATTGTTTTTAACAGGTTTTTTTTTTTAAATTCTGCCACTGACCCCCACCACCCGCTAGCACACCATCACATTGCTAAACCACGCAGACGGATGCCTCTGGCTCCCTCTCCCCAAACCTGCCACTGAAAGTGCTCCCTCCGCCGCCCCCCACCCCCACCCCCACCCACGGATTGCAATAAACCCACGGATTGGTTAAAAAACCACATGCGTTCGCACATACAATTCGATAAATATTATGTGCAGCACATATTTTTCGATGCAAAATTTGACGGCTGGCCCGCGCATCGCGTTGCATGGTCACTTAAATGTGCCAGATTTAGTTGAAATCAAATGATTGTATGCAATATCTCATGTATGGGCAGAATAATAAGTGACCTATTTCTCTGCACGTAGGAGCTGCAGTATAAACATGTACAAAATGATCCACTGACAACATCCAACATCTACATAAAAGTAGAAAATAATAATTTTACCTGATAACCAAAGCGCTAGACATTTTTAGTCTAGCACAGGACCACAGCTTGCACTCAAGATGTATAAAACAGAAGAGCAACACATGTTGTGAATGTTGGACTCTTTGAATCCCCCTGGTTGTCTATATTGAGGTGTGCAGTAATAATATAGTATAGGTCGTAAAGCAGTGATGAAATCTATAAGCTTTATATCTGTTCCTTGTGTTGCACACAAGCTCTGATAGATAAGAGAACATGTGTTAGGGATGCCTATTAGCTGCTGTCCCAAGCGCTGTCCATGTTGGCAAAGCAAGAACTCAGCAGTATTACCGGTAATATGCTTCATCATGTCCTATGTATTGTAATCTGTCCAGATCAGCTGCTCGGCGTACGGATCACTGGTCACCAGGTCATTTGCTAGTTGTAGGAACTCTGAGGTACTGTATTATATATCACATTTATTAATGGTTATCTGAAACATAGACCCTTTTTCTTTTTATTTCTTTATTGCTGAATCCTAAAATATATTACAATTTTAAAATATTTTTCTTACTGTTGCTCTAATATAATATTGCAGACTTTTTATTTTTAAAATTAAACAAATTGCCATAGGGTTATTAATCATAATGTTGAATACTGTCCAGAGTTTTGCCAGGAGCCATGTTGAATTTCTGAATGTTCGGGATTTTTTATTTTTATTTTAAACTATTTTTCTATTATTCCCCTCAATGTGAAATGAACAATAGATAGAACCTGTAAAAGCATCTGACCCTCTGTGGGCCTCCACACATGATGATCAGAGTTCAGTGCATTTCCTAATGGACTCCCGGTGACCTCAACCTACTGTTGTGGCAGCAGGAGCTGGGCACACAGTGTAGGGTTTTTTCTTTCTTTTTTTCACCCTTTCTTTTTAGTATCCAATTTGTGGACTAATCCCTTGCTTTATATAAAGTAGCAATATAAAGCAGTCCTTTCCAATCTGCATTATCTACTCATTTTAAATTTTGCTGTCTTGATCCTCCAGTGCAGTTTACTTTTTCAAAGCGCCTTGGTTCGTATCCCAGGCATGGCTGAGATACAGATCAGTTTGTGCTAGAAGCACCACAGCAAAGAGCGACAGCCCAGGCAGGAAAGAGGAACTGTAGTGTTCATTCTAGCACTCAACATTTTGAAAACCCATGCACTTCCTCTTCCGTGCCTGGGGTGTCGCTGTCTACTGTAGTGCTTCTAGCACAGTGTGGTCTGTATATCAGCACTGATATGCAAACCAGACCTGTACTAGAAACACCACAGCAGACAGCGACACTCTAGGCAGGGAACAGGAGCTGCATGGGTTTTCAAAGTTGACAGGTGCTAGAATGAACACTAGAACTGCACAGGTTTTGAAAGGTGCAGAGTGCTAGAATTAACACTAGGCTGTGGTGACCTTGCTAAGGGGTTGTGTGATAGGGGTGAACAATCGGAAGCCGCAGTCAAATATTACAGCATCTGATTACTTCGTCCACTCTCACCCGCAGCCAAAGGTAATGGCCTCCGAGTCTGGTGACTGTGTGGGATGACGGACAAACTTTAAGGTTTTTATTGAAGGGGATGTCCATTACACGGCAAAACCGTGCCCCTTTATAAAAACCTCCACGTTCGTCCAGCACTCCACACGGCCGCCAAACTTTAAGTGCTATGATTCTTCTTCCATCTTTATTCATACATTTTGCTGTACTTCTCAGCTTTAACATTTCACTCACATTACCCAGATTGATTGGATCAATATTGTTTTTCTCCATTGTTTTTCCTTCTCCCTTCTGGATTTTTATTCTTTATCACAGTCATCTTTTGTGGAACGTTTAATTGTGTTATTAGGACTTCTCTATTACCCCATTCACATCGCACCTTGGGCCCAGGTAATTGCTGGGCTGCTGACGCATTAAGGTGCGGGGTGAAAGAACCAAAGCTTATAATCCATGTCAACCAACTTGGCAATTACACCCGGGTTATAAGAAGGGTTAAACCCAGATCACCCTCTGTATAACGGGCAACCTGGGTTTAATGAGAGAGCGCTGGAGTGGACCCGGGTTCGAGATCCTGGGTCCGACCTGGCTTAACAATGTGATAGGGGTATTAGTATATTAATAATAATAATAATAATAATAATATTATTATCATTGTCAGTTCTTACAACAGATTCCTTTGTGCTTTACAATGGGAAATAACAGTCCTAGAGGTAGGATGTGTAACATCAGTCACATGTTAAATGCCTTTAAATGATTAATTTCTGCTAACAAACATGGAATTATTTTTACTGCGGTGAATGTCCATTTCCAGCAGTTTCCTGTGAATTGGTTAAAGAGTTCAGTAATTGGTAAACCTACAGAACCATAACAGGTGCCAGGGAAACACTACATCAGCCAAGGGGTTTTACGCTCACATACCAGCTCTAATTGTAGGTCATGCTTGGGCAACCTTTGACACTCCAGCTGTTACTGAACTTTTACTTCCACAACAACTGGTTACTTAGAACCTAATCTAGGTGATAAATGCACTGCAATATCTTCAGTTCAGTACAGATGTTCCAGAGATAATGAATACACAGGATTGTATTATAATGTCAACTACAGTCACTTTGTAGAAGGTATTGTTATTCTGTAAGCAGTATTGTAGCAGCATTACAGAGGTTTCTAACATATAATACATTTGCTACAGCTGTAATCTGCAGCTTACACTATTGGGAGGCTTTCCATAAGATTTTGGAGCGTTTCTGTTGAAATTTGTTCCCGTTATTTCTGCAGAGCATTTATGAGGTCAGGCACTGATGTTGGATCAGAAGGACTGGTTCGCAATTTCCATTCCAATTCGTCCCAAATTGTGGTCAGGGCACTGTGTGGACCAGTTCAAGTTCTCGGATTTTAAGTGGTCTTTCGCTTCGTGGCTGAGTTGCTGTTGTTTCTAAACACTTCCACTCTAATAATATCCCTTACAGTTCATCGTGGAATATTCAGCAGGAATGAATTTCACGAACCGTCTTATTGTAAAAGTGCCGTTTTATCCCATAAGGTACCACAAGTGAAGTCACTGAGCTCTTCAGAACAACCCTTTTGTATAACAAGTGTTTGCAAATGGAGCCGGCATAGGTGCTTCATTTTATACACCTGCTGCCACATTCTTGTTTTGTTTTGTGGTGTCTGTTCTGGTCTTTAATAGCGACTTCTCTTATTTCTAGTGAGGCAGACTCAATGAATGCCTCCCTTCTTTGGTCACTTGAGACTACCAGGAAAATGTTTCCTGGAGTTGTGTCTTCTTGGTAACCGTGTGTGCGTTTCTTACCTGCTGGCATTTGGCGTTTAAGTTAATATTCATCCATTCTGCCTGATCACCCACAGACGCAGGGCCATCATGTAACAATAATGAAATACATTTGATGTGTGCGACTGTTCTAATACAAACAAACGCTCTCATTTTGTACTCATTTGTGTGACTATATCAAATTGAAATTTTGGAGAGTGCATTAGTAATAGGCACAGTATAGGACGTCATCGACTAAGTCTGTGTTTTCATCTATGATTCGGCTTTTCCAATGCAACCTTACTATATGAAAATGTAATTACAACAGAAAATCCTGGAAAGCTATGGAATAGATTATATTCAATTAATTAGCTTAATTAAAAAATAGGTTTGATTCATACAATGTATAATAAATACAAATAATTGTTCAGCAGTCATATAGTACTCAATATTAATCAGTAGTATGTTAAATGTCCGTTGTATAAAGTCTGAAGCTTTTTGTCTATGCGGTCAATCCAATTAATCACAAAACTGACAAATTGCCATGGCAACGGTGTAGAAATGCTGGAAAGCGCACTACAATCCCCTATTGGGCTGTGAACAGTAATCCATAAGTCTGGCAGTACCGCACTTACTTTTTGGTTAATTGGATTGACCCCTATGACTGCTCTTGTATACAAATATTTTAACTTGAGGAAGATACATGTTGAATGAATTGTGTGGACACGGCTTTGGAGTGTTTGTTATGTTCACTCCAGAGGCTTAAAAAAAAAAAGAGCTATAAACAAGAAAAAAAAGATGATCTTGTCACCAGTGTGTTTTATTCGTGTATAGATGTGGTTGTTGAAACCTCTGCATGGAAGCCTGCTTTTTATTGTTTGGGAAAAGAGTGGATTAATACTGAGGGATATCCAATTACCAGTACTAAAATATTGGAAGAATTTTGTTTCCCCCTCCATTCCTTGGCTTTGACAAAGGTCTTTGATAAGAACTAAACGTTAGCAGTGTCATGTGAGCAATATTAAAACTTTTCTTCACGTTTTATTCAACAAGTGGTGAGTGCCCTCTTTTTTGTTTCTTCTTGTGATTTGGATCAGTCCTTTGAGTGAGCACCACCGTGGTGACTCAGTTGTCATAGGTACGGAATTCCTGTGTATATGTGTGTGTGTGTGTGTGTGTGTGTGTGTATGTATATATTATCTCTCACAATATACATTACTCTTAATCAAGAGTAGTTACACATTATAAACTTATATCTGTTCCATATTATAGTCTATCCTTTCTCATTCAGTAGTCAAATGTTTGTTTGAGGTTTTGCGTAATAGGTTTGAGGATCACTGATTGTGTTAGGTTGCTATTTACCAACGAACAGGTATTGCACATTTTTTGATGGTATATTGTGTGTATTGTGTACATGTGTTCTCATAAGCATTCATAATTGGCACAAATTGAATACAAATTCTAACCCTTTGGTGTATTGATTTTATGTGTTTTTCTTTTTCTTTTTTTTATACTAGAGTTGGGTAAAATCCGTATCACTTTGTATTGAAATAGGTGAATATCATAAGTAGTATGATTTCTGCTTTTAACCCCTTCCCGCCGCAGCCAGTTTTTGCCTTTCTGACAGAGCCCTTTTTTTCAAATCTGACAGGTATCACTTAAGTGGGGATAACTTTTTTTTGCTTTTACTTATCCCAGTGATTTTGAGATTGTTTTCTCGTGACACATTGTACTTCAAGATAGTGGTAAATTTTCGTCGATACAGTCTGTGTTTTTTTGTGAAAAATACCAAAATGTCGTAAAAAAATGGAAAATTTTGCAATTTTCAAAATGTTAAATTTTCTGCTTGTGAGACAAATAATCATACCACTCAAAATAGTTAATAACTAACATAGACCATATGTCTACTTTATGTTGCCATCATTATTTCAACCTCCTTTTAATTTTTTTGGACACTAGGAGGCTTAAAATATGAATAGCAAATTCTCAAATTTTCAAGAAAATTTCAAACACTGATTTTTTTAGGGACCAGTTCAGTTCTGATGTGACTTTGAGGGACTTGTATGTGAGACACCCCCATAAATGATGCCATTTCAAAAACTGCACCCCTCACAGTATTCAAAACAGCATTTTGGAAGTTTGTTAACCCTTTAGGTGTTTCACAGGAATTAAAACAAAGTGTAGGTGAAATTTCAAAATTTCATTTTTTTTGCAGATTTGCAATTTTAATAAATTTTTCTAAGGAACACAGTAGATTTTACTAGAGAAATGTGACTAAAAATTGATTCCCCCAATTCTTTTGTTTTCATAAATATCCTATATGTGGCCCTAGTGTGCACGTTGACCAAACCACAGGCTTCATAATAGAAGGAGCACCTACTTGATTTTGGAGCCTCCTTTTTATGAGATTATTTTTTAGGCACCATGTAGGTTTCTAGGCACCATAAGATGCTAAAAGTTAGGAACCCCCCCACAAGTGACCCCATTTTGCAAACTACACCCCTCAGGGAATTCATCTAGGGGTATAATGTACATTTCAAACCCCCAGGGGTTTCACCACTAGTGGTACAACTGGGCAGTGAAAATTAAAAATTACATTTTTTACACAAAAATGCAGTTCTGGCTCAAAATTTTTCATTTTCACAAGGAATGAAGGAGACAAAGCACCCCAAAATCTGTGCCCCAATTTCTCCCGAGTACGGCAATGCCTCACATGTGACCAAAAAATACCATTTGGGTGCATGGCAGGACTCAGAAGGGAAGGAGTGATTTTTGTATTTTGCAGCTGGGGCCCTCTGCCTGCTGGTTCCCAAATATTAGGCTCTTTATGACTTCCTCTTGAAAGTGCATAAATGTCCCCCTCTGGCTGGTAGAACGGAATAGCACGTAAGCGTTATACAGTGCCATCTGGATGATATGCACGGCCAGCTTCTTGTACCAGATTTTTGTTTTCCGCAGGGCACTGTACGGCTTCAGTACCTGATCTGAAAGATCCACTCCGCCCATGTACTTATTGTAATCCAGGATACAATTAGGTTTTGAGGTGTGGGTACTGGTACCTCGTACAGGGACGGAGGTGGTACTGTCTCCGTGAATTGTTGTCAGTATAAGGACATCCCTCTTGTCCTTATATTTGACCAACAACATATTTTCGGTGGATTGTGCCCTGCTTTCACCCCTTCTCATTACTTGGGCAATGTGCGTTTTTGGGAGGCCTCTTTGGTTCTTGCGCACAGTACCGCAAGCTGCTGTACCTCTTGAACCAAGGGCCTTAAACAGGGGGATGCTGGTGTAAAAGTTATCCACATAGAGGTGATAACCTTTATCCAGGAAGGGGTGCACTAAATCCCAGACAATTTTTCCACTAACACCTACGAGGGAGGGGGGGCAATCTGGCGGTTCAATTCTTGAATCCTTCCCTTCATATACCCTAAACCTGTGAGTGTACCCTGAGGTGCTTTCACACAGCTTATACATTTTTATGCCATACCTTGCCCTCTTACTGGGAAGGTACTGGCGGAATTTAACCCTTCCTTTAAAATGTATAAGGGACTCGTCTATGCAAATGAATTTATCTGGGATGTACATCTCTGGAAATTTGGCACTGAAATGATCAATGACCGGCCTGACTTTGAATAGCCGGTCAAAGGTGGGATCATCTCTGGGTGGGCACTGTGCATTATCGTTGTAATGCAAAAATTTAAGGATTAACTCAAAACGAGTCCGGGTCATGGCCATACGGTAAAGTGGGGTGCTGTACAGAACATCTGTACTCCAATATTGCCTAATTTCTGGCTTTTTTACTATGCCCATATGAAACACCAGACCCCAAAACGTCATCATCTCTACTGCATCTACAGGGGTCCACCTAGCAAATGATGACGTGGGGTTTTGAGCAATAAACTGCTGGGCATATAAATTAGTTTGGTCCACCATTAAATTTATAAAATCATCAGAGAAAAATAATTTGAAAAAGTCAATTTCTCTGAGACCTGTGGAATCAAATTGGATTCCTGGGATGGCCAAAAACTCAGGAACCTGGGGCTCAAAATTGTCTGGTGGTGGGGTCCATACGAGATCAATTATTGGGGGGGGGGTCTCAGCTGCTCTACGGGGGCGTCTTTGAGGGGGTCCCTCATCACTAGAGGAGGAAGAGGAGCTTAAGATGAATCCTTCAAATTCCCCGCTTGCATCACTGGCTGTGTCAGAGTCAGAGGCAAGCATGGCATATGCCTCCTCCGCTGAATACATTCTTCTGGATGACTGGGATGACATTTGGGATGCCATTTTTATTTTTGTGTTTCTGGTAGTGAAATGTTTCAACACGTGTATAGTGTAGGGGGGGTACAAACTTTATTTCAACACGGGGGGTATGTAGTGTGTATGTAGTGCAGAAAAAAAAAATACTTTATACAGGAATTTGATCCCAATAAAAAAAAAAAAAAATTGAAGGGGTTAAAAAAAAAAAAAAAAAAAAAAGGTCCTGCGCCAAAAATTGAGCACAGATGTTAGTCAGTAACGTCCGTCACTGAACAGCGCTCAAAGCCAACAGGAATTTGATAAAAAAAAAAAAAATAGATCAACCCTGTGCCGAAAAAGCTGATCAGTGATGTACGTCACTGATCAGCGCACAGTGGCCACAGGACACCCACAAAATCACAGTGTGTGTAAAAAAAAAAATTAAAAAAAGACCCCACAGCACCCTCAAAAAAAAAAAGGTGATCAGTGATGCGACACTGATTACCAGTGAGGGGCAGCAGGTGCACAACCTTTGGTGCAACTGACAGGTATATATATAAAAAAAAACCCCTGCACCCCCAAAAAGTTGCTGATCAGCACAGATATACTGATCAGCACAAAAGGGGGGGTAGCAGACACAAAATATAGCACTCTCTGTCACTCTCTGTCACTATCTCTCTCTATCTCTCACTATCTATCACTATGTATCACTCTATGACACTGCAGCAGCAGCACTGACAGTTATATATATATAAAAAACCCTGCACCCCCAAAAAGGGGGGGTAGCAGACACAAAATATAGCACTCTCTATCACTATCTCTCTCTATCTCTCACTATCTATCACTATCTATCACTCTATGACACTGCAGCAGCAGCACTGACAGTTATATATATATAAAAAAAAACCCTGCACCCCCAAAAAGGGGGGGTAGCAGACACAAAATATAGCACACTCTGTCACTATCTCTCTCTATCTCTCTCTATCTCTCTCTATCTGTCTATCTATCTATAACTCTATCACACTGCAGCAGCAGCATGAAGTCACAAGAAGTCAGATCCAGGAAGCATCCAGCACGCTACAAGCAGTGATCAGGTGATCAGGTAAGTATTTTGCAAGGATCAGGTCAGTATATCACGGCAGATAGGTACGGTGACCGCACTGCACGCAATTCCAGACCGGAATGGCGTCTGCAGTGCAGTCACCGTTAGTTTAAATCACCCTCCATGGCTGTGATTGGTCCGTCGGTCCGTCGAACCAATCACGGCCTTTGGGGGCGGGTTGGGTGAGGTGGGGTGACACCAGTGTCACCCTTACACCCCGTGGTGATTGGTGCTGTACTTTACAGCACCAATCACCACTGATCCCTGTGTCACCGGCGAACGTTATTCGCCGGTACACAGAAAACGCTGTAATTGGCTGTTCACATTTGAACAGCCAATCACAGCGATCGCCGACGGGGGGGAGGCATCGCCACCCCCCCTGGGCATGCAGGGACATGTCTGCTGTCAGGGAGAGCAGACATGTTTAAACTGTCACCGCGTCTATAGACGCGGTGACAGTTAAATGGCATGACGTACATTTATGTCATGTGTCGGGAAGTACATCCCGGCCATGACGTAAATGTACGTCAAATGTCGGGAAGGGGTTAATCATGGTTGTGTTTTTTTAGCATCATTTAGTAGTCCTGTAAATATGGTCCAAAGCCAACTTTTTACACAAAATTTGGCCTCCTCTTTGTCCATGCAAGACACTTCACATCCAATACTTGTAATCCTAGAGCAGGATATTCTCCCTTTTAAGCATTCCATCTTCCCTGGATTAAAGGATAATTATAGTTGGTTTATAGGATTGTTTGTTTAGTTTTGGGATCTCTGTCTATACTGGTGTTTTTATGGTTTCAGATATCTGTATTTGTGCTCACTTAAATTGTGATTTTTCCAGAATGTAAATATAGCAGGAAGGCTTAGTGAATTCAGGCCTCCAAAGGAGCCAGGGACAAATATTTACAGGCAGACACTTCTCAGGAAAAATCTACTGTGCAAGGATAATGCAGACATACCAGGGTTGCCGACCCTCCCGAAATTTCCAGGAGTCTCCCGAAAATCTGGGCTCCCTCCCGGCCCCCCGGAAGGGTGGGCAACCCTCCCGGATTCAGGGGGGACCCCCGCTGTCCCCCGGATCGCGGCATTAAAATGCCGCAATCCTCGGGTATCAGAGGAGGGGGCGGAGCTAAAATGACACAATCGCGTCATTTTAGCCCTGCCCCCTCCACGGAGATCACTGAATTCGCTGGTTTACCAGCATGGGGGGCGGGGCTTAGTGATGTCACGCTTAAGCCCCGCCCCCTGCGTGGCTACTGAATCTCTCCTCTCCGGGCTTCTCCCGGAGAGGAGAATGAGAAAGTCGGCAACCCTGAGACATACGTGAGGGAAATGTGTTATATGCAGCTGAAATAATTAACACAAATGTAATTGACAGATGACTGAAGCAATCTACTGATTTCCTTTTTAGAATTAGTTGTAACTAGTTATAATTTTGGGATGTAGTTGGGATCTCAATAGCAAAGGATCTAGGCAGAGAGTGTTCAGGCCCCCATACACTACCGCTATTTGTGTGGATGTCACCCGTTTCAGAGGGAACGGCCCAAGAAATTGGCCCTAATCTGGTGCGTGTGATGTCCCCTCAGGTCCAATGCGCCGTCCTGTGTGCGTCAGACCGGCATGCAGGTCCGACCTCGGACCCTCCTCAGGGTGGCAGGGAACGAGTCGAATGTGATCCATCACATGTGAAAGACCGTATGTGATGTATCACATGCGACCCTGCTGCCCGGAAAGATCCCAGCAGGTTTGCGTGGCATCGGCTGGCCATACACTGCTGGGAGAGATCACAGTAGTGTATGGCCACCTTTTAGGGTTAGACACTAGAAGGAGGGACAGGGTGAGCCTGCGAGAGGGTGAGTTAAAATACTCACCGGGTTTTGTCACCATTGTGACCGTCTGATTTCCGAAGTCTGGATTCTGACTGCCGGCATTTTGTAGCCAACCCATAATATTTACTAATGCAACATAAATTGGAATACTCTAAAGCCATATTTTCCAACATCTTGAAAGGAAGAACCACTACCTCTTGCACTCCTGGAAAAGGGATGTGTTTTCTTTACAATGCCGCGATCCCAAGCAACGTCCCTGTTTTTCGTCACCTTTTAAGGGCAAGCATACAAGTCCCTCTTTCTCCAGTGAATAAACACTGTGTGCATGTGCAAAGCATCTGTTTACCACTGCAGCAAGTGGTGGGGACACCCAACTGCCCCCCACCACCACGGGACCTGCTGCCTGCCGGTGGGACATCCAGCCGGTCACAAAAAAAGGGGAATGTCGGGACAGTTGGGGGCGGTTTGCTCAAGCTACCACAATTGTAAATTTGGCATTTTCATTATTATTATTATTATTATATATATTTTTTTTTTTTTTTTTCAAAAGTATTTTTTTGAGCTTTGTCCAGACAAAAGCATTTGTAAACATTCACATCAAGTATTACAAAAGGTGAAATGCAAACAGCAATTATCAAAGGCATTAATGCAAACACCATATTGCAATATATGAAAGCCATCCTGTCTTCTAGGGATGCTGCATCCAGTGCAGGCAGGTTGGCAATTTCATTTAAATAATTTACTACAGATGTCCAAGTGATTGTTACAGCAATGAGACGCACAAAGTTTCATTTTGCAGCAACACTGCTGTTAAACTCCCAGTTTCTGCTATTCTGACGTACACTTTTACTTGATTTGAGATTTTAGGAAGAGTTTGCTGAATGGAAAACTTTCATCTGCGGGTGACTACACAGTGATGTGGTGAGAACATTAGTTATGTCTTCTCATCACTGAATAGTGAATCACAACTGGGGAGAAGTCATACTTGTATCTATTGTAACTGCACAGAAATGGGCTTCTCCTTATGATATACATTGGGATTTGCTAATTTCTCACTTCTGTCATTACTATGACAAGCAAGCAGTGAAGGTACGGTCACTGAGGTGCAGTTACTGCAGGTACAGCCCCTTTAAACCACAAATAGCAGCGATAACAGGTGTTAAGGAACAGGGCCTAACTGCAGCCATCGATATACAGGCCCTTTAATCTTTTCAGATGTCTGGTTTGTTTACAGATTTCTATTTGTAAAACTAATATCTCATTCTGACATATTAAGAAATTCTCTAATCCCAAAGTAAAAGAAGCCTACCTTTTTGCTTTATAGTAAAGGTTTCTACGCAGCTTTCTTGGCTAATACAGAATGTTCCAACATCCATAAACTTTAATGTGATCAAATAACTATTTGAAATGCTTCTGCCACTTGCCCATCATGTAAAGTTTACAAGTTCCCGCTTGGGAGTCTGAAAGTCAAGGTTTGGGTGCCCAAACTATGGATTTTCACACATTTTTTTTCTCGCACCTCCAGAGGCTGTGAGAAAAAATGGGTCGCAGACAGAGGAGTCTGATCAAAGTGCTTATTCTATTATTATATTTAGATGGCCAGAAGGGGGTGCACGCCACAAATTTATTGTCCCCACCGCATCATCATGGCCTTTTGATAAGATGGATCCGGGGCCGTAAGTGAGCATGGGAGAGTTTAACTCGCCTCTTGTAGCATGAAGTTTGTAAAGAACTTGCTACAGTTTAGCATTTTAAAACATGATTTTTCCTTCTACTAACAAAATGGCTGAATCAATTGAATAGACATTTTGGGCGGTATTCAATTGTTCCATTGCACCCAATCTCCCGTTTAAATCGATATTCGCGTTTTTTGAGAATATTGCACTCATTATGGTCAGGTTTAGCCATGCATTCCTGCATTTCAGCTTGCCGCCCCTGGGATAGCTAGCAGAAACGCTGGTGAAACAATTGAATAGCGGCTTTTGTGTAAACTCTACTACTGGGCAGAACTTCTCTAACATACAAGTTGCTCCTGCATGGTCAGACTTGCTGGATAAGGCGAAGAGGGAGCTGTGAAGACCGATATTGCAGGTAGGAGCAGATAGGGAGTGGGGTGGATAGTTTGAGGGCTAAAAACTATCACAGCTCAATGTGACAGTACATAGCAGAAGCCATCATTTTGACAGGCTTTTAACTTGTACGAAATATTGGCATTAGGCCTGTCACCTGACCATCACTGTTTGATGTGTATATCTATGCATACTTGTGTATATTGACATAGTCCTTAAAAAGAAACCAGTCTAATCTGTTTCTGCATACGGTGCATCCGGAAAGTTTTTTCTGCAATTTGTTATGTTACAGCCTCATTCCAAAATAGTGGGGCAAAAAATTCCCTCAAAATTCTACACACAATACTCCATCATGACAGTGTGAAAAAGTTTTTGGGAGATTTTTAAAAAACTTTTAAAACTTTTAAAAAAAAAAAAAAAAAAATCACACCTACATAAGTATTCACAGCATTTACCATGAAGTTCCAAATTTCCACTGACTACCCTTGAGATAATCCTACAGCTTAATTGGAGCCCACGTGTGGTAAAATCAGTTGATTGGACAGGCTTTGGGAAGGCTCACACCTGTCTATTTAAGGTTACACACTTGACCGTTCATGTCAGAACACAAACCAAGCATGAAGTTAAAGGAATTGTCTTTAGACCTCCAATTTTCTGTAGACCTCAGATTGTCTTGAGGCAAAAATCTGGGGAAGGGTACAGAAAAATATCTGCTGCTTTTGAAGGTCATAGTTAAGTGAATTGACCCCCCATTGCCTTTGTTACTGAGGCCCTTATTCTAGTTCACTCTTTCTGACAAAATCCTTCTTAGACGGACAAAACCATGTGCACTGCAGGCGGGGCAGATGTAAAATTAGAATTAGATTTGGGTGCGGTTTTTCTTCAAAGTGAGATCTACAATGCAGTGTAAAAATAAAGCAGCCAGTATTTACCCTGCACAGAAACAAAATATAATCTAAGAAGGATTTTGACACTTCCCTTGTGCTGTCCCGGGTACAGATGTGTCCCCATATCCTCTTTGCTGCAGTCATACTAAATATGTCCGGTCACGTGAGAATTTTTTTAGCGTCTGGCAGGGTTTTTTGTTGTTTTTTTTTTTTTGCTGAAAATGGGTCTGTCACAGCATAATGTGACTAGGATGCACAAGGAGACTGTTGGGGTGCATTCATTGTTTTCCGATATTTCCAACAATTGGAAAAATCTGCGCACACCTATTCAGTCTCTGACTATCTTTCCCCCATGCAGAATGGACTTTTTAAAAAGTCTTATCTTCACTGTCCAAATGGCTGTTAGATTGTTGAATCTGCAACCATTTGCGACAGAACACACTCGGATCATCGAAAAACTCGTTTTCCAACTGCCGGAATGTTTCAGACAGTCAGAGATTGAATTGCTTTGGTCGAATTGCCGATATTTACAACTGTCGTAAGAAGAGATTGAATCCCCCCTATTTTGCTGATTAATTCAATATGACACCTGTGTATCTGTTTTGCTAAAAGTGCGTACACACTGGGCATTAGTGCTGCTGTGTATCTAGTGCGATTACATGGAAATCATTGGGCTGAAAAGTGCTCAGTGGAATAAAGGATCATGGCTGTTGTGATATAGACAGCCTTTCAGAATACAAGAAGTCACAATAGAAATATTTAGCATGCATACTGGCAGTCTGGTGAGAGGATGGCGACTGCCAGGTAATAGTTTATTCTACTTGAATGACACCCCCTGATTCGCCACAATTACCACTTAGATGATTATATGGGTATCATTTTTTCTTCTTCCTACTATAAATTAGAATATTTCTTCCAGGCTTGCATGAACCTGACGGATGGTAACAATGAGGTATAATAATCCTATAATATGCATTGGTTTACCATAGCCATAACTACTGAATAATTATTGCAATAGACCAAGTGTTGTGTAGGGCTATGGATCACTAGGTCAACAGTGAAAAATGTCGACATGGTAAAGGTCAGCAGGATTTTTTCACTGTTTCCATGTCTGTCAACTCGGACCCCCAATAGGTGTAACATTTACCATCACATGTTGCCTAGCTCTTCTTCGCCTGGCACACTTGACCGCTCCCAATTTTACCCGACCAATGGCTTGTGCCAACCTTTTGTCAGTGTTGACTTTTGCCTGTCGACCATTAGTAGCCGACCGAACAACCGGAACCAGTTATGTATTGTGTATTTCTAGTGTTTATATAGCAGCTTTTGTTTGTTATTGGATAAATGATACAGGTTTATGCATTTGCCTTAAGCACGCTACACGGTTTGTCGTGCACTCGTGATACCTGTGACCACTCTGTACATGAACATAGTGTAGTATGTACACACAATTTATCATTGGCAAGGCCCTTGCAACCTGATTGACTGGTGGGTGGGGGCGTCCCGGTGTGGACCCTCGACGTAACCATCAAATGATTTTTACTCTGTGCAGCCTCTAGCGATTGGATGTGTACCCGTACAGATCTGTTTGGAGCCCTGCACAGGGGCACTGCCGGATGGGGGGGGCTAAGTTTCACCAGGGTGGCGTTAACCTGCTTGCTGGGCTCCAAACGCACACAGCCAAGCGATCAGGTCTGAATCAGGCCCTTTGTGTGGTAGTTCCGTACAGTGATTTTAAGTACGCGATACAGATGTGTTCACATACATCAATCTTCCATGTGATACAAGTCGCATTATAAGTTAATAGCTGTGTCTACATATGAAATGTATGCAGGAACAGCTGCAGTCACATACTGAAGATACACATGCCACATATTTTAATCAGCAAAAGCTGCTTGTGCGTCTTATTTGCTTTGGAAAGAAGACACTATTTGAGAAGACATCTGGCGTTACTGAGTCCCGGCATGACAGAGTGTTACCAGAAGGGCTTTTTAAGGCAAAAGCAGGGTACACGTACTTGGGCACATCTGTAACTCGTGTTGCTGGTTCAGCAGATTGTTAAAGTGTGTACCCAGCTTTTATTTCAGTACATCATCGAGCAAGCATATATTAAGTTCATAACTCTGTCTTCCCGGTACTATTAGTGAGCTCCCAGAACATTAGGGCACCCTCCCATAATCCCATGCACTTCCTAGTGAAATGGGCAGGACTGGTAGCTAATGAGCTGAATATCTCTTCCTGAAATCTAAAAAGTATATATGTTATGTGGTGTCTGTAACGCGTTTTATACAGCGACTTGCGTAGTTGCAAGATGTCAAATAAAATAAAGTTGATCCATCAAATTTTGTAAGTGTAAGTTTTTATATTCTTATTTTGTAAGCATCATTCCTTTTACCCTCCTGCAAGGTGCCACCAACTGTTGCTGTGACTTTAAACAAGGAATTGACTTCTGATATATTTTTCTGTCTACATATCCATCGTACATTTTGCATAAAGACCAAGGTGGGTAGAGGCCACTAGTGTGCTATGGCACTGTTAGACCAAATAATATCACTAGCAGTTCTGGTGAGCAGTATACAGGGCAAGTTGATTATTTGGAGTTCTACTTTTACATTCCTTATTAAAAGAATAAAAAAAGCCGTACAGGTATATCCGTTCATGAGTACAGTTTTTGAAACTCCTTCTTTGGAACAGAAGCTGCAGTAGAAATATGAACTGTATCTTCTAGCCCCAGGTATTTTGGATTGCAACCAGTGTCTGGTATGTTATTAGTTTGGCGTGGTGACCTCAGATGCTGCATAGTGGGACTCTCCCCACTTTGAGTCTACCCCAGACATTTGGGTGTGGTTACTACAGATTCCTGTATAATCTGCCATATGCAGCAGGCCAATCTGTAGAAACAGATAAGATGAGCTCGCCTCTGCAGCCTGCTGCTATGCTAGTATGCAAAATTATGGGGCCTACCTACACATGGGAAGATTTCAGGGCATTTCCTATGCTATGTGACTTAATTTAATTAGATTGCATAGAAAATTTAATTAGATTGCATAGAAAATGCCCCTACATCACTGGATAAATCTACTTAGTCGCTGGTCAGGGCCAGTGTTCTCATCGGAGAACACTCGCCGACAGATTGTTCAGCGCTGTGTGCTAAGCGTTCTAGCATTGATCAAATCGCTCATCAAAATCTCCCCGTGTGTGGGCCCTGTAAGGAGAACATCCAGTGTCATAAATTGTTTAATAGGATTGATTAGCAAGCACTGGAGCAGATGTATTATATCGGCGCGCTATAATACTTCCTGCTTCACCTCATTAATGAGGCGAAGCAGGAAGCGACAAAGCGGGGGGGAGCGCAAACTCCCCCCTCCGGCAATGTCCCTTTTCCCCTGGCCAGCTGAACTGGGCATGCGCGGGATCTCGATACACAGGCGAGATCTCCAACGCTTCCCAGAGCCAGCAGCAGGGACAGCGCTGTCCCTGCTGTGGAGATATGGCTTCTGGGGAGAAGCGGTATCCGTGCACATGACGTGCGCTGATACCCCTTCTCCCCCATAACGACACTTCATACATCTGACTCTGTGTTTTGATAAATTGTCTCCGAAAACAGAATACAGTACTGTGTTAAGGCAACATGTCTGTCCATTTCTGAGCATTTTTCTGACGTTACCTACTCCTTGAAAGCCCTTAAACATAGAACTACTTGGGATTACTCTAAATGGGGTAGAATTTGACCAGACAAATCTCTTTTGTTGTTTTAATAAAACTACAATTAAATTTCAGTTGATCCTACAATGCATTACAACTTTTGCTACATTGCTTTAGAGATTAATTTTGACAAATTATTCTCTCCGCACAGCCTGATTTTAGTAATTGTACCTATGATATAATATTGTATTGATTGATAATTTCCTGTTTTATTTTACAAAAGTGCTATGTGTAACTCCTTTTTTTGTAGTCTATATTCAAGCATCTATTCTTTCTTAGGCTTGTAAGTTATTTTAGTTACTAGCGGTGGGGACTGATTCAGCTGCAGGCCCCCATCCACTAGGGCGATTGTATAGTATAGTATGCAGTACCTCGCATGCAATACCCCGCCAATTCACCCGGCAGCTTCACTTATGATACATTGTATGCGGTTCTTTTGTATCCTATGCAATCCCAGCAAGGGCTACGGCTTGTGTTGAATATTAATGGAAGCCCATGGCATTTGCGACTGTAATGTGAGGCACGTGTGAACACTCCTTTCGTTGCAATCGCAGGAAAATGACGCACGATGCCTCACTGTTCATGCAACCCATTGCAGCATTGCATGAAAATCACATAAAAAGTGGCCATATCGCACTAGTGGATGGTGGGCTGTAGCCTGCAATTGAGTGCTGCAAGAATAGTGTAGTAGTTTCTCATTTGGTTATTTGCAGTGCTTAAATAGTTGCTAAGATTAAAATGTGTCACAAGGTGTTATAAATACATGAACTGGCCTGCTGGTTTAAAACAAAGATAAAAGAATAAATGTACTGCTAGTTTGAAGATGAGGTGTCCTAAATCTACTGCTTGTAGCTAGGCCGCAACGCATTTTAAAAAAAAGGGCGTGGCCTTGTGGGAGTTAGGCAACTCCTATTTTTTTGCATGGTGTCGGCTTTTGTCTTACCATAACAGATTTTTTTGGGATCATTGCCTCTAATTGGTTGGCCACCCCTGCATTAGGCAATATATTGGACAATCTGGCATTCCGTTGTGAATTGAAGCGGTATATTGTACAGTGTGTATGCTCAATTGCATGTTCATGGTCAGCAGGGTCATCCTGTGCGATATCTGCATGTCAAATGGGACAACCCTGTTGTCAGTGGCATGCAGGTGAATGTAGGATGTAATTGTACCGCTATATTGTGTGCCGTTACATCAGATCATGCAGTGTGTACAGCTACACAGCTTATTGCCTGTGCCATCAGCTAAAGTGTCCTGATGTGTTCCCCACCTAAATGTCCAATTCTTGGGTGCAATTCATCATCCACCTTTTTCAGTGGCACTAGCATTAGTGAAATGGAGAGGCATTACTGAGTGACAACCAGCTATGTTTGTTATACAGGTGGTTCTTAAAGTGCTCGAGTCATTATAGTTAAGAGTTTTTTGTTTTTTTTTTGGTTTAAAACGAGTATGCGAGCCACGATTTCATGAGGTCAGGCCTATATTAATGAAGTTATTTTATTTTAGCCAGTTGAAGGGCATAAATAATAAGTCCACAAAATGGATGCCTTTATTTTCTTAAGGTGACCTGTTGGTTAGCATTGCTATCTTTATGGGTTAGATTCTGTGTTGGCCTTTGCATGTTCTCTGTATTTGAATAGGTTTAGTCCTGGTGCTCTGGTTTCCTCCTACAAAAATGTTCTGGAAAGGCTGATTACTCCTTACAAGCATTACACTGGTGCTGTGGTTAGCAAACTGTGTGCTGGAGCATCCTGGGTTATTGGACCAATCGATGCATTTAATAAAAATGTTAATGTACATATTTGTTTTTAGAAATGTACTTCTATAGACTGTTTAGGGTATACAGTATGGTGACAATTTTTATTTTTTTTGACTGATGCCGGAAAAGACAGACCATCTATGATTTGAGATTGCATTTTTACTCTTTTTTTTATAGCTTCGTAACCTATAAAGAAACCGAGGTATGTATTCTCTCGATATGACACCAAGGTGAGGATCAATAAAGGAAAATCACTTTACACTCGGCCTGTGCAGTATGCAGGTTGCTCTAGTCCAAAATGCGCATTACAGTAAATATTACGCTTTTTCCATGGGCAGCTTTACGTGACTTGCTTATGACTTTTTTTATTTGTGTTTAATACCTGAAGGACAAACTGATAATTTTGTTTACAAAGAAATGTTATGTTAAGGGCCCCATACATCAGCAATTAATTGTGACAATTTTCAGATATGGTGATGATTGCCACAATTAATTTTAGATGTGTGGGCTCCCCCTTTCGGCAATCCCAATCAAAATCGCCAATCGATTGCTTAATCAGGTTTTTAAACATGTTTAATAATCTGGTATTATCTGCAGATCTTTTTTATATGTGTGGGCATTCCCAATTCGTCTTCTTCATATATTTACATTATGAACAGCAATTTCCAGATATGAAGATGCAATCTTTAGATGAAAAAATCTGCCGATCACTGAAATAAATCTGTAATGTGTGGGCAAGTCCGATAGATTGTAAAATCCATTTATCTGGCCAAAAAATCCCTGGATCTGGAAATCCATTAATTGTGATTGCTGATGTATGGGGCCCATTATTCTTGATGTGTACAATATAAAATATATATCACCCTATTATGACACTACTGTCTTTGAATGTATTCTGTTGGCCAATAACCGACTTCTACATGAGCGAATTAACGAGCAAACACTAGTTTAAATTAAATCCAGTTCTGGGGGCTTCCAATGATAAAATACGGGGACAAACAGAAGCCAATCATGGCCTTCGCCACATAACCGAACCTAAGGATGAAATATAAACACAATTCCCTTCATTTAAAATTTTGTTTCTGAATTTCTCAATGAGAAACTTTTGGCCTAGCGTTGCCGTCAAATAAATCTGATTCAGAATATGGTAGCATCCTACAGTTAAACTGTAATAGACTAATTACGTTTTTGCAGGTCTAATGGGGCCTACACGTGGGGCGAATTCAGTGCATTATCTAAACAATCTCATTAGATGTAGGGGTGTAGCGATATAGATGCGTGGCCCAGCATGCCGATATCGCCCAGGGATTAATACCCAGCATGCTGGATAAATGTGGTTAATTGCCGGGCAGGGCCAGTGTTCTCATCTGATCTAGAATCGCTTAGTGCACTTAATACATCTCCCCATGTGTAGGCCCCTTAAAGCTCTGTATACACTTGACGACCTGCATCGCAGCCAATACAGTAAAGATATCGGCCGCAGGCAGGCAAATTGAGTGTATACATTGAATGATCTTGGTAAATGATATGGTTCAGTGATGTCACTGGGACCCACTGAACATGCAAGTCATTGGCTATACAGTTTTTTTTTTTTTTTAATAGATCCCTCAGCAGGGCCCTTCTGAGCGATATCTTTTAAAAGTCATCTGGTGTGTATGGGGCTTAAGGTCAATTAAAAAATCCAGAGGAAGAGTTGTAAATAACCACTACCTATTTAAATTGTAAAATATCTAATTGCAAATGACACATTGAAAATAAATACATTTACAACTGTTCCCATATTTAAAAGGCTGCGGAATCTGCTGATGCTATAGAAATAATGGGGTCTACACACATAGCAATTTAGGGGCATTTTTTAAGCACTCTCCCCAGAAAATGCCCCTACATCGCTATGTGTGTAGGGGTCATGGTGATGTGCGTTTAAAAATACCGTGTTGGTGCCGTTTTTTTGCGGTCTGAAAGCAGCATTAAAGTGGTCTCCTAATGTAGGAGGAATGCGCAGCACCATGTTTACACAAGTAAACGTTTCAGATTATGTCTGATGATAGTGAAACAATATGGCCTGGGGTCTTCTACAGTATTTCATACATGCTCAGTTGGGTTCAGATCTGGTGTCAGAAAAGGTTGCGACGTGGGTAACCTCATTGTCCTGCCCATCAAACTAGTGGCTGACTCATTAAACCACTGGCTTTGTAGCTTGGGGCATTCTGGAAAACAGACCCTAACCTCCCACGTCCAGAGATAATGCTGCAACATGATCATTCAGTACCATGACTGATTAGCATTGAGTATACCTGCTAAAGGTATTGCAGATACTAAACCATGCAGGAAAGTTACAAATTGTTGAACTGGTCATTGTTAAAAGTAAAGGTGCCCACACACTAGAACGATTTTTTTTTGGCCGATTTTCCGATAAATCGACCGATTATATTATGATATGTTTACTGATAATCGGTCGAAAATCGGATCAGAAGATTTAACAAAAGATCCATAGGAACGCACACGGGATCTTAAGAAAAATCTTTGGTAAAGATGTGCGCTTGCCTGAAATCTTTTGTCCAGGACAGACAAAATATTTGAAGGCTAATTTATGCACACATCTTATGATCGGAGATCTTTCTAGTGTGTGGGCACCTTAAGAGAGTCTCTCTGGTATTTTTTAGGTAGGTGCCAATTTCCCGAAAACATGTTGAGAGATTTTATGTTGGCTTGATCACCTCACAAGACTGCTCCTATTTCCTGTAAGTTTTGCTGCAATACACTTTCAAGTATGCATTGAAAAGTCTGATGAGCAAGTTTAGCACCATAACTCCAGGATTGGATTTCCAACTAGGCACATTCTTTGGGTGCCACCTGCTGGGGGTGGTACAGCAGGCAGCCGTCCCCCTCTGCATCGGAGCAGCCGGCCCTTTTATTTAGCACCATGGAGGGAGGGTTGTGGGTATTTATGGTGTGGTAGGTAGGTGCTGCTGCCGACCTCACTGCTGTCTACCTGTCTGGACTTCATGTTGTGACGACAGACTTGCAGAGTTCGTGCAACCTGAAGGAGTCAGAACTGTTTCCAGGCCAGCATATGACCTGGACAGGAGAAGGAGTTTGACATCAGAGCATTGGTGCTGTCCAAAGGAATAGAGGAACTGATGCAGACCTCCAGCCTACCAGAGAGCCACTTTGCTACTTGTAAGACAAGTGTCCTGCGTGAGGGTTGTGGTGTGTGTTGCGGTTAAAGCATGTGAACTGTGGACCTTATTCTGGTCCATCCGCATCGGCCCCTTCATTCGCATGAGGCTGATGCATGCAGCCTTGACTAACAAACTATTCGCCGGATGCACGCAACCAACATTTCGGGGGGTGGGGAGTCGGGCTGGGGTACTTGCCCATGGGAACACTCAGCGTTTCATTAAGGTTCCCATGAAATCGGTGTGCATTCGCAAGGAAATAGCCCAGTGACGTGGGCGCCGGGGGCGGGCAGCTGACATCACCGGCTGTCAGCTGCCTGCCCACTTCCTTCAGAATGCCCACACACATCGAAGGTTACCTCAGAGCAACCTTAGATGTGCGTGTGCCTTCCATATCATTCGATGTCCGGCAATCATCGAATGATGTGGGTGTTCCACCACAGCCTATGAATGGATGTTTATGTTAAACATCCATTCGTAGCCAGCCACTCTCACATGCTACGGGAATGAAGGGAGTAGTGTGTGGTGTAAGTGGAGCTGTGTGAGCAATAGGGGTGTAGTGACCCCTACATTTCCCTCTACATGACTCTGTAGGATTCTCATCAGACTTGTGATTAAACCAGCTTTACATGCCATGACTGAAATTACCAGTCGATTAATATTAGACCTATGAGGGTTCGGTTTTATCCGGATTAACTCTGTTCTCAAAAGCAGGATCTTATTGCCAATCCAAAAATGTGACCGCTGATAGCCAAAAAGATCCCGCTTTGAGTTGCAAATAATTCCGGGTAAAACCAAACCTGCACCTCTTTAATATGCAGTTGCTATACTATTTTGTCCTTTTAGTTAGTGATGGTTTCCCTTTGGTGTTCCAGGTTGACATCACCTTAGTCACTGTTGCTGATGTCTTGGTCATTGGAGTGGGTCATTTTGGGAGGTTAGGATTGTGTATATTAAACTTAAACCATTGTAGTACATTACTTTTAAACTAATAGTTTAATAATACATGGGTACTGCTTCATAGCTTCACCTGACTGAGAAACAGCTATTTTGTAAGGTCCTGTAGTGAAAACAAAGACACTTAAACAACACATACAGTAGATAATACAGTAAATTATCATTTTTCTATCAGGTCACATGCAAGAACAGCAGCCGCCTCTGTACTACTTATAGTGAGATAGTGATAGTCAATGTGATCTTGCCTGGAGCTCACTGACAGAGGGGGGCCCGGGGTACAAACTGTGCGCCCCCCCCCCCAAATTTGGCTACATAGTAGGCATTCACTATTCATGTAGCTGATCACATGGTGACAGGTTCCTTTTTATGTAGGAATATAACCAGTGTCCTCAATCTACAGCACTGGCTCAGCCAGACTTGTGTTCCCTTGAACCTCGTGACCGATTGCCCCTCCAGCCTTGTGACCCATTTGCCAACCTCCTGTATCCCCTCTAGAGCCATCATCTTACTACTTTCCTTCATCACCCGCATGAATGCTTCTTTATGCGCTACTTCTCAGCATTTGCAGGAAAGATATTATGGTGAGCCATGCAGGCACAAAAGGTGTATTTCGGATGTTGTCCCCCTATGGAGAACTGCTGGTTCCTGGCAGCTGCTTGCGGGGCCCTGGCCAATAACTGTGTCAGCCCCCCCTTAGAGCAGCCCCTGCTGATACTTCTATGTCCATTACATACATCACCTAGACCAACAGTGGTTGAAAAACCCCCCCCCCCCTTTCTTTTCTACAAAATAGCATAAATCCAACAATATCCAGCAGGGTTTCACCACATAACCGTGTCTCTGCCTTCACCTTGAATATGCGATCCTAGCCACTGAGCCACACTTCGCTTCTTACTTGCTACTTTTTAACGTAACCCTCCCAAAAGCAAGTTATAGAGTTACTACTCCTAAATTACAAGTTGCCTCAATTGGGAGTTACCAATAACATTCAGAAATATGTTTACTTATACAAGGAATTGAGATGTCTGACATTGTATTTACATTTGTTGTGTAGCTGAATGTAATCCATTCGCTCTGTGCCATTTTCTACCTATGGTTATTCTTACATGTTCTTCATTTCGGTGCTGAGGGGAGTTTGAGAGGAAGTCTGTGGTGTATAAGGCACTGCTCTCCCTCCCCCCACATCGTATCCCTGCTGTGTGCTTAGAAGCTACTGAAACTTGCTCATTTGTAAATGATACCAGTCGCTATTTTGTTTTAGTTGTAGTGGATCTTTTCTAGCACTCTGTGGAAAGGTGTTAAGTCTACAAAACCTAAATGCTTTTTGTTGCCGTGGGTAAAAAAAAAACACCTGGTCTTACAAGGTTTGTTTTGCGTTGCGGTACCCATTATTAGCACCCTGTAAAACATAATAGAATTCTAAGGGTTCCTCAAACAAAGTACATGGTGCATATTGCTGCAGCGTAATTTGGACAAGTCAATGAACACGTCTCGAAGCTCCTCTGAACTGAGAAAATTATCTACGCTTTAATAGACCTAATTTTGTAATGGCTATTTGTATGTAGCCTTAAGAGCTGTACTGTCATGGTTTATTGTAAGATGAACCCAGAACATTATATTGTGGTGCGGAGACCCTTCTACCAAAGTATTAAACTGAATATTATGGTCTGAAAACATGTAGAAGTAATTATTATTGAGTCTCATTTATTGTACATGCTCCGGGGTACGCTTTATCTTTGCAGAGACGTCGCCACTATGTTTTGTTACACCTCAGATAATGTACTGCTTTGGTAACGTCTGGGTTGGTTGGGGTTTTTTTTTTTTTAACCTCCCATTCTAAAATTAGTTTTTTTTTATAGTTCTGCAATAAGGAATATACAGTAGCAAAGGTCTAAATTCTGTTGGAGGGAATTGACTGAATGGTATTAAATTTGTGTCTATTTTTCTAGAGAGAAGGAGCAAGAAAGGGAAGAACAGTTAATGGAAGACAAGAAAAGGAAGAAAGAGGATAAGAAGAAGAAAGACGCTGCTCAGAAGGTGGGTCTATTCTCAATGATTTGTTCAAATGCGGAAATGTGTAGCGTTGAAGAAAATGTCTCTCTCCGCTTTTTCCAGAGACTTTTTTTTTTTTACAGGTGTGTAAAATGGAAAATGTTTACAACATTAAAGGTCCATTCTCACTGGGTGACTTTTAACTGAAAGCCGCTCAGTTTTACTCGTTTGAGCTGCTTTGAGCTCTAAAGCCACCCAGTGTCTATACCCGGCAATGAGCGCTGATCTGCGCTTCCGCATCATTGTCGCCCCAGCCACTCATCTGCTGGTAATACCAGCAGATGAGCGACCAAGTGGGAGGGCTTTCCATAGCTTCCTGCTGTGTCGAAAGTCGGAAAATCGCTAAAATGGCGAAAAACTCGGTGTGCATGTAAGTAAGTTTAATTTATATAGCGTACGTTCTCCAACAGGACTCAAGGTGCTTTACTGAGCGGTTTTAAGCCCAGTGATTTTTTTTTCCCCCATCATCAGTCAGCATACACGCTGGGCAAAGTGTGTATGGACGTGGATTCATATGCAAAGAAACATTTTTACACAAGTGGGTTCCCCCATATTAATTTGACAGTGAAATTGAATATTACTAGCTAATCTAGTATCATTAATTCCACAATGGCAAAATATCCACCTGTATCTGACAACTCTGCTGATAGTTCATGGGGTCAGAATATTCGAGGTCTGCAGCAAAGCAATGTGTATAGAAATATGGTGTACAAGCAAAACTACCAATAGCCAGTGGAAGATCAAATGTTAGGGTATGATTATATTTTCAAATTGAA
Source organism: Crinia signifera (assembly GCF_055691185.1). Classification (NCBI taxonomy): domain Eukaryota; kingdom Metazoa; phylum Chordata; class Amphibia; order Anura; family Myobatrachidae; genus Crinia; species Crinia signifera. The sequence continues at coordinate 33,804,783 of NC_139224.1, read as the reverse complement.
GATTAGGGAAATAAGCAGTTGGGTTCTGCAGTTTGTAACAATAAAGTCTCTAAACCTCATCAAGATGGTTTATGATGAACTGGAAATAAGGGGGACCCCAACTAAACCTTTCAAGTGCATTACCTTTGTGGGAAATAGGTTCAAGTTGTGTTCACCAGGCTGGACTCAAAATGCTGGTTTCCTCATCCCCTCATTCCCAGCAACAGAGAGGGAAGCCATCAAGATATTTCTACCCTTAACCCTTTGAGTGCCAAGTGAATTTGTTAATAGGTGGGAAAATTGCCAAGCAAACCTTTTTTTATTTATCATAAGGATCTGTAATGTTTACCTTATATAGGAAATATAATCTTGTTTTACACTACATTTTTCATCTGAATTTATATAACAAATGTGTGCGCTGTTGGCATTATTAGCTGATATTTTGAACATCTCTACCAGAGGTGTTGGCACTCAAATAGTTAAGGTGTGGACACAGTGGCCGATATATCGGCTATTCTATTGAATGGCCAATATATATCGATGCACCTTTTGGCCAGCATGTACGAGCGATATATCTGTGACAGGCATTATTCACCGATATATTGCGTCGGCTGTGCAACAAAATCGATGCCCGATATGTCTAAACATATATCGCCATATTGTGCTGTGTGTACGGGCGATCCACCCGTACAGCCACACCGGTAGCCGCCGGTGATTAACAGCAGGCCAATCCGTCAATTGATCTGTTGATATATCTACCAGTGTGTACCCAGCTTTAAACACAATCAATGACCAAATAGTATCAAAAGCAATTATTACTTTTGTTATGGGACAAGTATTTTGTCTTGGAGCCATATAAAAAAAAAAAATGTAGACCCCAATACAGCAATCAGGTGGGGGATCTAAGAAAAATGTTCAAGACAATGTCATTTAGCAAGTCTTTGCTAAAACGGCCTGATGATTTTATAGCCGGGCAGCACGGACGTGTAATGGTTAGCATTACTGCCTCACAGTGCTGAGGTCATGGGTTAGATTCCAACCATGGCCCTAATTGTGTGGAGTTTGTATATTCTCCGCATGCTGGGGTGGGTTTCCTCAGGGTACTCTGATTTACTCCCACAATTCAAAAATATACTTGTAGATTCGTTGGTTCCCAACAAAATAAACTCTAGGATGTCTTTGTGTGTGTGTGCATGTGGTAGGGAAATATATATTGTAAGCTCCTCTGGGGCAGGGACTGATGTGAATGTTTAGCTATACTATGTAAAGCGCTGCAGAATCTGTGTGCACCATATAAATGACTGGTAATAAATAATATTCTCTAACTGGATGTACATAATGCCTAAACCCTTCTGTTGCTCTATATCTAATGATTCCTCTAAGCTGGTAAGTATGTACATAGACATTATTCTTCATTTTATACAAAGGGCAAGGGGATAAAGACCTTATCAGTAATGTATGCAACTCTTTCACAAAGCATCTGGTGACATTGTAAGCATAGCACTTGTACAAAAGTGAAACAAGTTTCCCAGGAAAGCATACTTATCTTTACCAATATGGTATAACATTGTCATAGTCATTCCAAGGAGTATGCAAATGATTCTGTACAACATGCGGTTAGTCATAAGCAGATTAACATAACATTAGTAATAGTATTTTCAGAAGGCATAACATTAGTGATGAAGCAGAACAGTATTTCTGTACACCAGAAACTTATACAGTACAACATACACCACAAAACAGTCTTAGGTTATATGCGCTGAACTCTGCACTGGCTGTATGCTCTGCACCTGACAGTCACCAGAAGACTTCTTCCTATTGGTCCAAGTCCCCTCTGACCCTGTAAGAGCACTCATCAGCAGAAAGTAACAAACCTGCGCTTTTCCTGTTGCTGAAGTTAGTGGGAAAGCCTATCTCCTTGCTGGCAGTGTCATTTAGAGGGGACAGCTGTCAGGTTGTATTCACATGAATTGCACTCTATGGCTGTGCTACTGCAGGCTATAGACAGTGGTACTTTATGCTTCATTATCCTGACAAATGCCAGAATGGGATGATATTAGCAAGTCGTGGCTGATGCCCCTTTCAGACCGCACAAATAAAAACGGTATTTTGCAGATTTTTAACCATTTTGAAACGGTAATCTGTGCAGTCTGAAAGGTGCAAAGTGATTTTACCGTTTCCAAAAAAAAAACAACGATTTTTTGGAAGTGGTAAAAAAGCAGGGTCCTACCCGTTTCAGACCCGTTTTATTTGGTGTCAAAACGGATCTGAAACTGGATCCCCCCTCTGGGCAGTGCAGCGCAGCGAGGGGAATAGTCGCGCTGGAGGCAGGGGGTCCCTACAGTGTATTTTATATCAGTGGAGGGGTCCCTGCAGCTACTAGTTCCCATACGCTGCAGGGACCCCGCCACTGATATAACATACACTGTAGGCACTCCCTGCGCTGGGACCCCCGGGCAGCCCCCCCCCCCCCCCCGTGTGCATACCGCGCTGTTTTGCAGCCTCTCTCCCCCCTCGCCCCCCCTCATACCTCCAGCGTATGGAGTGCTGCAGATAGTCGGCTGCTCCTGTCCTGTGGTGAGTGTCCAGCCGGTCCAGGCTGTTAAAGTGATTGTGTAAACGGCTCACACTGCTCCCCCTGTGCACTGTGGCCGGTCCAGGCTGGGGGGGGGGGGGGGGGCTGCCCGGGGGTCCTCTGGCAAAACTGATTAAGGCGGGGGGGGGGGGGGGGGGGGGAGGGCGCGCGCGGCTGCCCAAGTGTCTGTAAAAATTTGATTCATTGTGGGGAGGCTGCCCCCCCCCCCCCCCCCCCATAAATTAATCAGTTTTGCGGGACCCGCGGGCAGCCTATCAAACACACCCCCCCCCCCCCCCCCCGGTCTAAAGCAGGTTTTGCGGTGTGAAAGCAGCATTAATGACACAGTTCATATAGCACTGGGGTAGCCAACCCTGGTCCTCGAGAGCTACCAACAGTGCATGTTTTGCAGGTCTCCTCACAGAATCACAAGTGAGCTAATTAGCTCCATCTGTGGATCTTTTAAAATGTGCCAGTGATTAATGAGTGCAGCTGTGCAGCAGCTAGGTTGTCTGGAAAATGTGAACTGTTGGTAGCTCTCTGGGGCTAGGGTTGGCTACCACTGATATAGCATGTCCTTGATATGAATTTAGCAGTAAGCACACTGAAGGTAAAGATTTCAGCTCTGATAGATCCTACTGTATAATTAGTTAGTTGGTAACCAGTAAATTATCACACATTATCCAGGCAGCAAAGACTTCACTTTTGTACAGTGGGACTTGAATTTAGCGTTAGATGCTCTTGGAAGAAAGCCTGAAGCAGCCTCATTAGCATCTGTTGCAAGATGGGTCTAACTCAAGAAGTGCATACATTTGAGAGAGTGGAAATAAAATAAAGATCTGCTTTACCAAAACTTCTTTGCCAGCTCTCAGAAGAGAAAAAGCAAAAGCATTCCAGTGATTTTGGTAGCACCAGACTGGCCAATGAGAGTTTGGTGTTCAGTCATAATAAGCATGGCAATGGGTCCAGGAATCAGACTCTCCCTCTACGCCGAACCTATTATCTCAGGGGCATATGGTTTGTCGGGACTTTTAGTGGCTACATTTATTGGCATGACTCTTGAACAGGGCCGGCGCCACCACTAGGCAGCTCTAGGCATTTGCCTAGGGCGCCGGCACCTGGAGGGCAGCAGTTCGCCCCTCACCCCCAGCATGGAGGGTTAGCGAACTGTGGTACCTGTGTAAAAAACTTGCGCGGCGGTGCGGGAAGCGCTAGTTATTTTCTATTCACTGTAGGGACCCCGCCGGCCGCGGCCAGCTTATACACAATAACAGCGCCGCAGGTTCCCCCGGCGGCACGGACACCCCTGCACGCATCAGCACTCAGCGCTCCAAAGATCTTAAAGAAATAGGCTTTTTGGGTTCAGTAGTTCAGACTATGATTAAGGCTTAGGAAGAAAGCATCTTCATTATTCTAGAGTATGAATACTTACGTTATATGATGTTTCAAGAAGAAAGTTTGAAATTTATATTACTCATTACTTAGATTCCTATATTTCCTCCAGGCAGGCCTCCTGTCGGGCCTTAGGTTAGGTTCTTTGGATGTATCGCTTTGTCTATATTTATTTTCAGCAAAGATTTCTCAGTAAAGACCTCCTTTTGACCCTTTGTATGAGGAATACCTGAACTAGATATATTGGGAATTCGCTTCTTTTAGCCATTTCAGCAGCTAGAAAAGTATCTGAATTGTAAACGTTATCCTGTAACCTCAGAGTCTGTTTATCCGAGAAGATGGGTTGGGGTTGCGTACACGTCTTGGTTTTCAGGTGGATTTATCAGCACTAGCCTATTAAATGCTGCCATTTCCAACAGCATTGAAGGCAGTCGGTTTCAACCTTTTTAAAAGTCGAATCTGTTTGGTCAGAAACTGTCATGGATTGTCGAATCCGTGTCTGTTCTCTGACAATCCGCACCACTTTTTGCCTATCCACGGACTTTCCAACTCTTGACCAGCAGGACATTGAATACAAACTGTCGAGTTAGTGTCAGAAGCTGGCAAAAACGTCCTGGATTCCGAATGCCAGGACGTTCCGACAGTCTGAATCCCGTATTGAATACCCCCCTAAGGTGGTGTCAGCGTTTTCTCTTAATCAGGAAATAGTTCTACCATCCTTTGCCACGTCTGACGAGACAGTTGATCAGTCATTTTTCTCTGCGTTTAAGAATATATCTGGAGAGGACTGCAGCATAAGGAAAACAGTATATTTATTCTTTATGATACTAAGAAAAGTAGTTGGCCAGCATCCAGGCAAATGATAGCCAGATAGATTACAGCCATGATTAAGCATATGAGGATGCTAAACTACCTATTCCAGCTAGGATATCTGCTCATTTGGTTGGGACTTTGTGGACAGCGCAGTTATGCAGAGCATCCTTGGTTCATACATTCACATCATTTTACAGATTTCATGCTTTTACGTCCAGTGATGCTGCTATTGAACATAAAGTATTGTCTTCAGATATAACTGAACGCACCATCTCCTTGGTTGGTTGTGTGTGTGTGTATATAATGCAACTCTGTCCTCAAGGTGCCCATACACGGTACAATTATTGTATGCAATTTGGACTAGATTGCATTGCAAAACATATGCAATCTAGTCCAAATTGCATACAATAATTGTACCGTATATGGGCACCTTTAGTTCTTCAACCTATCCTTGAATTCAGAGAAGTACCAAAAGTCTTGTTTGTGGTCGTTACCCCTTTGAAGGCAGATTGGGGGGGTATTCAATCATGGACGCTATTTTTCACTGGGTGGAAATAGTGGCCATCAGTGGGCCGGGACTCGCCGGCTACAGATTCGCCTCCCTATGGAGGTGAATCTGTCTTATCGGCACCTGTTTTCACTGATGCACTTTCCAACTGGTGGAAATAACGACATTGGCCAGTATTTAATCCTCTTGATTCACCGCTTTTTTCGGTGAACTCGGCTGTTATTCATCAAAACTGAATTTTTTCACCCAAAATGATATTCACTGTATTCAATGTTCACGAAAGCGAACAGTGAATGCCGGCCAGTGCTCAGTTTCATAGTCAGTGCAATTCGCTGGTGTATTTAAATGCGGTTTTGAGAGTGTATTCATTGCTAGAATGGAGAACTGCTTTCACCGTGATTTTCGCCGAGTTTCATCATTTCATCTTTTTTAGCTGAATTGGAATGTGTTCTTTTAAAAAGAAGGTTTTCTATACATTTTTTGGGGGGTCAAAAAAAATCTGTTTCTTTATTCTGTGAAGGGTCTTACTATTTTTATTTAAAAACATGCAGCACATACATTTATTAAAAAATAGTTTTTTATAAAAACGATCCGGGGGAAAAACTAGTCCTTAGTAAATATCAGTCCTCTCTCCAGTCTATCTTAGGCCCAAAATGAGTTTATAAATCTAGATAAGTAGTACTAGAAACATCAAGGGATAAGTAGAAATATGAAATGGGCATGGGAAAGGGCAAGGGCAAGGGTGGGCAAAAGGTGGCAAGTGTTGTTAGTAGTGTGATATATTATATGTACCACTGGGACTAGCAGGATAAATATACTATGAGAGATAACGTGATGTATATGATTATAGTGCTTGAACCCAGTGGCAATGTTTAGTAATTGTGCATTGTTTTATGTGTATGTTATTTTGTATGTAAAAGAAATGTAATAAAAAGAATTGAAAAAAAATGTTTTTTACGGGACATAAGCAGGGGGCGGGGACCCACTCATTAATATTCACTGCGCTTGGTCCCGCTCATTACATATGCATGGAGCGGGACCAGCGCAGTGCTCCCCGCACCTCCCTGCCTGCCCTGTCTCCTCTCTGCTGCAGAAGACTCCCATGCCGCCCCCCCCCCCCCCCCCCCCCCCTTCCGCCGTCCTCCATTTGCCGGGGAGGTTAAATTTCACGGTCAGTGGCAGCGAGCCCCTGACCAGTTGAATAGAGTGGAAGCTAATAATGACAGAAAGGCCATTAGTTCCGCCTGGCGGAATTAGCTGCCTCCCAACATAAGATGGGGAATCTTTGCAGCATGCAATAACTGTTTGTCACTTTTTTCCTGTGTTTGAAATCCTGTATTTGATTTGTATAAATGATTGAATACTACTTTTGATCCTGTTTATTTGATGGATATAAGTAAACTGTGGGGACAATGTGACTTAACTTTGAAATGACAGCTATGTTTGGGAGACTCTCCTGTCTGTCATTTTTTTAAATTTATTTAGGTCTTCCATGCATTGTAGAAAAGTTATCGGTACTTTTGTAGTTTCACGGCGCCACCGCGCGCACAGTCTGTAACAGAAACTTGGCAGCCTGCCAGAGGCTCTGTTTAACTGTGCGCGTGCCGCTCTAGCGCTGTCTGACTGTGCTCGTGCCGCTCTAGCTCTACGTTAACAGCGTAGCGGCCGGTCAGCAGCAGCAGCGCACTGCCCAGGCGTGCCGGGGCTTCTAAACCACACACCCCGGCACACCACTCTAGGCGCTATGTATACGCTAGATTCAGACGCTAATGCGTCTGAATCTAGAGTCCCTGCTAGCCGCTAAGAAGCGGGGAAGTGTGGATTTAGACGCTAAAGCGTCTGAATCCAGGCGCCTTGCAAGCCGCTAAGGTGGTGGGGCATCTAAATTCAGACGCTAAAGCGTCTGGATTTAGTTGGGTGTAGGGGTACATCTAAATTTAGAGGCTAAAGCTCTAAATTTAGCTGGGTCTAGGGGTACACTATTAAAACCTGTGCACAATGGCACTAGTCGACGCAACAGCTGTCGACCTTGTAAATTCCACTATCCACGCCAACCCGAAGCGTGGCGGTACGCATTCTACGACCTTTTCATACCCCCACTATCCACGTCGGCGTGGAGTTGAGAATAGAAAGTGTGGCGAGCGGACGCGAATACCTTCACAGGTATCCGCAGGCTTCACAGGTGTCCGCGGGGCTCGCTGTGCTCGCCACACTTTTTATTCTCAACTCCACCCCGACGTGGATAGTGGGGGTATGAAAAGGTCGTAGGACGCTTACCGCTGTGCTCGCCACGCTTCGGGTTGGCGTGGATAGTGGAATTTACAAGGTCGACATCTGTTATGTCGACTAGTGTCATTGTGAACAGGTTTAGGAGTGTTTTGCACAGTGCACCTCTATGTACCCCTACACCCTACCAAATTCAGACGCATTAGCGTCTGAATCCAGCGTCTCAATTGTAGCGTGTACATTACGCTACGCTGATAGCGTAGCGCTGCAATGAGAACAGCTAGAGTGGCACGCGCACACGCTACGCTGGTAACGTAGCGCTGAGAACTGCTAGAGCGGCGCGCACAGAGTATGGCAGGCTGCCAAGTTTCTAACAGACTGTGCGCGCGGTGGCGCCATGAAACTACACAAGTACCAAGTTATCTTGACGTGTAGTGAACAAAAGAGGAATTTGGGCTTGTTTGGAGATACAGAGCCCGATTCAGATATATACACAGTTTTTATCACTCTGTTTACATTTGAGCAGCAGTGATAGCACTAATATGTAAATGCATCGGAGGGCGTCACACCTCCTGCTTGCATTAGTGATCTGAGATGCAGCCTAGGACGCTATTTTGGATCTTCTGCGATACCATTAGCTGGCTGCGTGACCCATAGCTGCCGCAGCAGATACAACAAGGAGGCCAGGAAATATCTGGGGATCCTGGCCTCATCCCTCCCCACAACAGCTCTGACGCGCTTCTTTTCTTGAGAAGTAACAGCCATAGTTGCCCCCACTCTGCCCCTAAATAACCGCATATGCTCAGTTACTTTATTTAGGGTCTTAATTTTCATTTTATTTATTGATTTGTCAGTGTACTGAATACATATATTGTGACTTATGGGTTAACGTATTAAATCACTGTGATAGGGAGTTTCCCAGAAGTCTTCTACTTCAGTGTGTGCACAAAATGCTGTCCTCTTTTTGTAAGCTCGCTTCCTCTCTCCCAACCCTCCTCCCACTGGAATAAGTAATTACAGGCCGCCGTGAAAGCTCTCTGGCTCAAAACCACAAAATCATTGATAGTCCCACTCTTCAGGCTTATGCTTGGCAACAATTAATAACCAATTCATATCCGCCTTTTTCTTGCTCGGTGATCCTGTTTTCCAAAACAATTCTGGCGCTGCTTGGCTCTCCTCTTCCTTTTTTCTTTGATCTCCATCCTGTTTTCAATGTGTTTATGTATCCAAAAAGAAAAAAAAAGAGAAATTCTTAGGACTTATGCCGGCAACTTTGTGTTCCTGAAGCAGGCAATATTCTTCCTCTGTTTGGGTAGAACAGCATACATTTTGGACACTACTGTATTTATTTCCTTCAGCTTCACAATTGTTACCCCTACATACCTGCAGCACAGTCACACTTGAAATAATCCAAGAAAGGCTTTAAAATAAAGTGTTTTTTTGTTTTTGGTAGTTTTTTTTCACCCTACGCTAAATACATTATTGTATTTGAATGCAAGTCGAAATGTTAAGGCCACACGTTAAATCACTATGTCACAGCAACTAGATTGCCTGCCTGCTGCTGAGATCTATTCAGCAGATCACAGTAATGTCCACCCAGCACTCTCGCTGTAACGGGCTCGGAAAAGTTTATATGTTAATTTGAATATTTCAGTTTATTTTGTCACAATTATTACTTTCCTTTTTTTTTCTCTTGTAGGTCACAGAACAAAAAACCAAAGTGCCCGAAGTGACGAAACCAAGTTCAAGCCAAGCGACGGCCGCCAGCCTACCTGGCAGTTCCCCCTCGCCACCAGTCAATGGTGGCAACAATGCCAAAAGGGTGGCAGTGCCGAACGGACAACCGCCCAGCACCGCCCGCTACATGCCTCGGGAGGTGCCACCGCGATTCCGCTGCCAGCAGGACCACAAAGTGTTACTGAAGCGTGGACAGCCCCCTCCGGCATCCTGTATGCTGCTGGGGGGAGGAGCAGGGACTCCCCCCTCCTCCACGGCACAAGGGACCGGCCAGGGCAACGCACAGCCAGGGACGGGATCTCTGCAGCTGGGGGAGAGTGGACTCGCAACGGGTAAGAGAAACTCGGTGGCATAGAACAAGTTGGTTGGTTATATTTTTTACTTTTTTTTTTATTGCTAAAATTCTATGAAAAACTTTGTGCAAAAAAGGCAATGTCGGTTGAAATGAACAATAATTATGAGCCATACATCACGTTGCATCAAATTTATGGTTTTTAAGGCCTCTGCAGCATTCATGAAAATTGCTGAAGGGAAAGCACAATATATCCTATATAATTTGATTTCCAAATTTATACTTTTGCTTTTATTATGTTGAGTGAAAGCTAAAACATCTTATTCAGCTAAGGTGAAATTACCATATGTTTTAGTCTTTTTTTTTTTTTTGGCCCCAATATTTTTGAGAGCATGTATACACGTATTAGCAGAGGGTTGTGATAGATTATCTTCACCAGGCATTAACGGATTGTACTTTAACATCATCTGCCTGAGTAATCCTTCAGTATCCTGTTTCTTAAGATTGTTGCTGTATGGACACACTGTTCTCTCCCCCCTGAACACCTGCTTATAGTACAGGCAGACAATGTAATCTCATAATCTGGATGGACTGTTTGCTTTTCTGTAATCCCAGGGATCATTGTAAAGGGGACTACACATGGGGAGATTTGCTGAGTTTTCTGAGTGATGCCTAGATCGCTCAAAACGCTTCAGCAAGATCGCTTAGCTATGTGTCAGCGATGTGTGCTGAGCGATCTGTCATGGTCCGTGTTCTCCGGTGCGAACACTAGCCCTGACCGATTGAATATGATGGATGTTAATTGCTGGGCGATATTGACTCGCGGGGCCACACATCGCTATCTCTATGGCCCTACACACGGAGTGATGCAGGGACATTGTCTAAGTAATATAGTGAGATAACATTAGGTCTTTGTTCAATTACCTAACTATAATGATTATGAATATGTAGAAGCACTTGGTAGTGGGGATGCCAATCCCGGGACATTTTTAATTGCTCAATCCTTGGATTCCCGGCATTGGCTTTCCTAATTCAAAAATGACCAATGACATTTGTAAAACTAAATGGTCGCATATGGTCGTGAACTCCCTAATATAAACCATCCACTATCCAGTAGGTGGATATTTGGATTAGGACTAGATAAATTGTAATGCATGTTGACCAGCAGCCACTAGGCTGATGTGCAGTTTGGCATCATGTCATAGACGGGCTCTTGATGGGTTTCTGAGGAGAATAATATGCGGTCCCTGGGTTGACCATGCCTAGGTCAACAGTCAATATGGTCCACAGTGACTAGGTCAACACCTTGAAACGGTTCACATAACAGGTCGGCCTTGACAGTAGGTCGACACAAACTTGCACACAACCACTATACAGTAGGTATAGGTAGTATAGAACAGCTATTAGAGGTGGTGTTCTCTAGCAGTTTCAGAAGGTGAGAGGTATTTTTTGTGTGTTGATGGGGGAGGGGGGGGTGATTGTAGGTTTTAATAGTCAGATTAAAACAAAATAAGGGGTACTTGTGTCCTAGAACGGCCACAATCGCGGGCATCGTGTACCTTAAAGTTAAGGTACACGATGCCTGCGATGGACCCGATTTCCTTTGAAATCAGGTCCATTCTGCCGGCAAAGGCATCGCGTCGGTCGCGTGCATTAACATGGCCCCCGACGCGATGCCCGCGATTTTGCCATAGGCTTCAATGTTAAAATATTTTTAACATTGAAATCGGGAGCATCGCGTCGGTCTTGTGCCATTATAATGGCACAAGATGAGATGGACTTGATTAAGTCCATCTCACATAGGAAACAATGTGAAATGGGCCAATATGGCCCCATCATGGGTTACGCAACCCCATTGTGAGTGTCACCCCACGATTAACGCCAACCCGAAGCGTGGCGAGCGCAGCGAGCCCGCGAGGGTCGGCGGTGCGCGTCCTCCGACCTTTTCATACCCCTACTATCCACGTCGACGTGGAGTTGAGAATATAAAGTGTGGCGAGCCAACGAGCCCGAAGCGTGGCGAGCGGACGCGTATACCTTTGAAGTTATACGCGTGTGCTCGCCACGCTTCGGGCTCGGTGGCTCGCCAACGCTTCGGGCTCGCTGCGCTTGCCACAATTTATATTCTCAACTCCACGCCGACGTGGATAGTAGGGGTATGAAAAGGTCGGAGGACGCGCACAGCCGCCCCTCGCGGGCTCGCTGCGCTCGCCACGCTTCGGGTTGGCGTCAATCGTGGGGTGGCGTTTAGGGGGTAAAATTGGGGGTCTGGGGAATACTTTACATTGAATCCAATGTAAAATAGGGTCCCAGGGACCCTATTCACATTTGATTCAATGTAAAAATCGGGTCGGTCGCATCACATGCGATTTGGTCGCATGCGATGCGACCGACGCGATTTTTCCGACACTATCACCCCGATGCAAATCGGTGTGGTCGTTCTAGGAAACAAGTACCAAATAAGGTGTGTTGGGGAGAGAGATTCTCACACTCCTTTTGAGTTTAGAATTCGGGCATAGCAGTGTACACTTCTCTGCATGTGGCAGGGTCTCTCCGGAGCACAAAGGTTCCTTTCTGCAGAAAGCTAGCAGTGTACATGGTGTTCTGGAATAGCTTTTCATGCTGGAAGAATCCCTTTCACATATTGAGGCCTCTTGAGGGGCCACTCTGCTGTTCAAGACTCCTGTCTTGACATCTGTATACTCTTGTAGAAGTCCACAAACTTGTTTTTTTCCCTATGATAGATAGATCTATATATATCTATATCTTTATAGATGTCATATAGATATGGATATATAGTATGTGTGAAGGAATTTTTTTTTTTCGAGTGTGTTAACAAAATACATATAGGTATATAACTTTCTCTGTTTTAGTAAACAAAACAAAAAAAATCATTTTTTATTGGTAATTGTGCAGTTTGGTGTCCGGCTTTCTCTGACCTCATTAGAACAGAGAATAATAACTAAACGACTAGAACTAGAACCACCAAAAACACGTGTGCCATTTTTTTCTACAATGGAAATTACATACTCTTGGGGAAGTTCTTCCCAACGCGGTTGCTACAGTTCCCAAAAATGTTTTAACCCATTACTTGTTCACTGGTTTTCTTTTTTGTTTTGCTTTTTCTTTGTTCCATTTCAGTTGAACTTTTAAAATTTGAATCTAAAAAAAAAAAAAAAAAAGGGCTAAAATGTACTGATTGGTAGTTTGTGTATGTGTCCTAAAAAATAAATACATCCTCTTTTAAATGTTTTTATTTGCATGTTGAGACCTAAATAATAATCACCAAGTAGCCCATTCATCTTTCACACACACATACACACCCATACCCGTGGGGCCACCTAGTATTCAGTGAACTCAAAAAAAAAAAAATCTTTTTGCAGGTTGCTCATTCCCGGTTTCCTAAGGGAAGGAGTTCTGGGGTTACGAAGAGGGATCTGAGCAGATCCCTCTGCAAGCATTGCTGCCATGTATATACATGACCTCCATTCATACTTGCCTAGTTGTCTGTTATCTCCATGGTAACAATGATACTTCAGTATCAGTGTTATTGATTGCCTTTCAGATCTGCTGTCCGTGCACTAAAGCAATATGTACAGATAGAGCCATCCTCATCTAGCCCTTTCATAGGATTAAGTGAGCCAGAGCTGTCAGACTGTATTGTTCTATGTATTGTATTGCAGCTGAGAACAATAGGCCTTGGCTCACCATGGCTATCCGGAGAAGGCTAGTTGAAGAAGGCTCCATCGTAATTTTCTGCAGTACTTACAGATATGTCCTCATACATCTTTTGCTGCAGTCAAACAGTCCCTCTTGGCATGCCAGGCCGCATGAGAATCTTCTAGTTTCTGGCATCTGTTTGGCTTTATTGCTAAAAATGTGACTAGGTGACTAACACAATGTGCAAGTGTCATATAAAATTAATCAGTCTCCTCGTGCATCGTAGTCTCATTGTTTTGTGACCAAGTTGCGTTTTTGGCAAGAAAACCCATAGTTGCTTGGGATCTGTTGGGTCACTGCATGTCGTACTGAAGCTAGATGTATGAGGACACATCTGAACATATATGGTTCACACTGGCAGCAACATGGATACTTAGTTATTGGAAGCCATTCGCCCCATTGATGAATAGGCCTCCAAGTCTAGGGGGGCGGTGAGAAATCGGCAATGATTCATTGATCATATTTAATCACAGGTGTTTTCACTTATTTTTTAGTACATTTTTTGCACATCAAACCTAGCAATCTCGCTAGCGGCACATTAATGACGGTCCGAACAGTGTACGCTCTAGTGCAGTGATGGCTAACTCTGACAATCCAGCTGTTGTTGAACTACACATCCCAGCATTCCCTGCATCAGTTTTAGCATGGCCAAATAGTAAAACTGATGAAGGGCATGCTGGGATGTCTAGTTCAACAGCCATCAAAGCTCCTAGTGTGTGGATGATCTTGGCTGATGGGGATGGTGGAACAAGTCTCTGTTGCTCCATTGTGTGCCCAGCTTAAATCAACTTTTCTTAGAGAAAAAATATTCTGATACAATGAGGACTTCATGGTGAAATCAACGATGTAGCTGCAAAACAGACCATAAATCAGAATGCCTCAGCCACAGTGCTTTAATGCCTGCTAATCTTTGTCTTTAGACAAGGTGGGGTAAATTTGTAAATTAGTAAATGTAGTCGTTTTTCATCTAGTACACATGGTTTTCGCTTTGCTATCCTTCATCTAAATCCATACATGTTCTGACTTTTGCTAATGCCAGCATACATAACTTAACATTCTGCAGAACATCCTCTCTTGGGGAATATTGGGATCTGTGTTCAGTGTTCATAGGGAGGTACTTAGCATAGCGTGGTGAGAGAGAGAGTACCAACCAATCTAATTTTTCAAACACAGCTGGTAAAATGAGTTGGAAGATGATTAGTTAGTACTTTAGCACTCTTTGATATATCTCTTGCACAGTTTTGATAAGTGGCCCCCTTAGTTTGAAAGTAACCTTTCTAATTGTATAATGTACCTCAAATCATGTGGTACGGAAGCAGCAAGGGAGTGCGTTGTTTCCACACATGGCATTTCTGTGGGGGCTTATTTTATTTTGAAAGACCCAGAGGCACATGAGATTAGATTTATAATCTTAGATTTTGGTGAGACGATGCGCAGTGTCCTGATTTATAAAATTTTAAAAACACATTGAAGACATAGTTTTTAGTCATATGTTTATGCAAGTCAGAGAGAGAGTGTATATGTATTTCTGCATAATAAAATCTTATCAAATGATAAATAAAACCAAGCTCAAGTGTATAAGGAGGCTTATGCCTCCACCGATGCCCTAAGAAATATCTGATTTCCATTAATACAAATTTAAAGTATATAGTACAATAGTATGTGCAGAACATTCTAAAAGTTCATGGTTTTTAATGTTTATTTTTTTATTGGAAAATACTAATTATTTTTCTTTTGTTTTCCAGATTTATCATCAGGGGCAGCTGCTACTTCAAATTATGCAAATTCCACTTGGGGCTCAGGAGCCCCATCCAGCAGTGGCCCCAACGCAAACCCTCCCCACGCCTGGGACAAAGTGATTGTAGACGGGTCGGACATGGAAGAGTGGCCTTGCATAGCTGGCGTGGACGCAGAGCCCCCTTCCGACAACGCCACAGACAACAACAGTGCCTCGAATCCAGCCTCGGAAAAGGGACCCCCACAAGGAAGCGTTGCTAACCACAAAGGAAGGGGGGGCCAGGGCCAACAACAACAACAACAGCAGCAGCAGCAGCCTGGCAGCGAATGTATCCAGGGGGTATGGAAAGCTGACCCCAAGGCTAAGCCCGTCCCGTCTTCCAACCCCACTACAGAGGGCGTTAATAGACTAGGAAATTGGAGGAGCATGGGTGGGTCTGAAAGAACGGGACCTGCATCTGGTTTCAGCAACTTTAACCCAAATAGCAACCCGTCAGCATGGCCGGCCTTGGTTCAGGAAAGCAGCAGGAAAGGGAACCCAGAGCCAGATGGCAGCTTCTCCAGCGCACAGCTTGGCCCAACGGGTCCGACCTCTCGGGAGCAGCAGTCAAAGATGGAAAATGCGGGTGCCGGTTTTGCAGCCTCAGGCAGAGATCCGGCCACAACCCATCACACTGACGGACCAAAAAATGGAAACACTAATGCTACGAACTCAAATACATCAAATCCCCTTGAGAACAAGGGTACGGCCTTTGGAACAGGGGATGCCTGCCGGGGTTCTGACCTCTCTGCTCAAAGCACTGGAGATAGAAAGAATGGGGGGGTGGGCACTTGGGGCTCAACAAGGGGTCAAACTGTCACAGGAGATGCCAACTGTGGGCATGGCAATTCTGGAAACAATGGACGAGAGAGGGAAGACGTAAGGAAAACGTCTTCATCTCATAGGCCCAATGGGTCCAGGGGAGAACCTTGGGACAGCAAAAGTGGTGGCAATGGTTCTTGGGGATATGGCCCACAGACAGATCCCAGTGAAGTAAAGTGGGGTGAAGGGAACAAATTGGTGTCTGGAGGGTTGTCTCAGGGAGAATGGAAGCAGCCGTCTGGGCACGAGGACTTAAAAGTTGGAGAATGGGGGGGTTCGAGCCAAGGAAATTCTAGCACTGGAGCATGGGACAATCAGAAGGGCCACTCACTATCGGAGAACCAGGGCAATGCATCATCAACAGCCTGCTGGGGACGGGCACCCAGCTCTGCAGGAAGTGAGGCAGGGGGGCAAAGCACTGGAAGCAACCCAAATGCTGGAGGCAGTGGAGACAGCTTGAACTCCTGCAATCGGCGCACACATAATAGAACTGCTCTCCCAGACAGTCAGGCTGTTTTGCAGACCTTACTCAATCGAACAGACTTGGATCCTAGAGTGCTGTCGAACTCGGGCTGGGGCCAAACCCAAATAAAGCAGGATACATCATGGGAGTCTGAGGAAGCGACATCTCGACCTGAAGGCAAAGCAGACCGTGGAACTGAAGGCTGGGAAAACACACCGCAAGCAAAGAGCTCAGGGGGTTGGGGGGATGCCCCCAGCCAAAGCAATCAAAATAAGTCTAACTGGGGAGAATCCCCTACCCAAGCTCCATCTGGACAGGAGTGGAAGGACACCAAAGCAACTAGCTGGAATGACTATAAAAATAGCCCATCTGGTTGGGGTGGTGGAGGAAATGGGGGTGGGGTTGGTGGACGAAAAGAGGAAAAGGCAGGTCCTGGATGGAATAATGATAATAATGCAAGTGCTGAGCAGGGATGGGGTACTCGTCAAACCAATCCTGGAAGTGGATGGTCGGCAGGAAAAAATGGATGGGGAGGAAGCAACAGTGAGGACATTGAGCCACCCAAAGGCCCTGGGGGCGGCTGGGATGGCTCAGGAAACAAAGCTTCCTCTGGCTGGGGTGAAGTAGTACAGAATGATGGCTCTTGGGGCAATGGGGCTAACTCTAACCCAGCTCTACGAACTGGCTGGGAAGAGGGTAAAAGGCCTCAAGGAGGTGGAAATTGGGGTGAGGCAGCCAGGCCTCCTCCAATACCTTGGAACAAGCAGCAGGAGGCTACACCGGCTGCACAGTCTTCTGGCTCTTGGGGTCCTCCAGCTCCTCCCCCTGGAAATGGGAGACAGCCACCTACCCCAGGGTGGAAAGGTGGTCCCACGCCAACAGTGTCCAAGGAGGAAGAGCCAAGTGGCTGGGAGGAGCCAGCATCACAAACCATCGGCCGTAAAATGGACATTGACGATGGTACAGCAGCCTGGGGCGACCCTAGCAGTTATAATTACAAGAATGTTAGCTTGTGGGATAAGAATGCGCAAGGACCACCTGGACAGATGCCACGGGAGCAGGGAATGCAAGGGTCAATAGCCAGCAAGGCAGCACCGTCAGGTATGGTTAACTCCATTCTTGGTTTTTGGTTTTATTAATTGGTTTCTGGTTTTACAAATGTGGTTTCAAATATGTCATCAGAATTATGAAACACAGAAAGAAAATCGAAATATTATTTTGTTCATGCTGTATTTCTTTCTCTCCTGATGTTATGTAGTGCATAAAACACCTGGGTAACTGCGGACTACTTTGTCTGATAAAGCAAAGGCTTCCTCACAGCAATGACATGCACAGGGCATTTTGTAGAAATATATTGGTAGCTTTCCATATTGCTTTAAGGCAATTGATCAGCAGTTCCTGGTATTGTTTGTAGCTTACGAATGAATATTGAAATTCTTGGCTATAGCTTGTCCTTCCTTTTGCTGTACTTTGTCATTCTGGCATTGCTTGTAAGCCAACAGCATGCTGACATATCTTTAATCTGAAGCCTTATTCAAAATCCTTTCTTAATTACTGCATATGGCTGAATCGGTGCTCTCCCCAGAAATCTTTTTTCAAGCCGAGTGGCTTCAAGAAGCAGCCGGGTGGGGGTCCTGACCTTTAGCGTTTACATTTTTTTAGGTACTAAAATACTGCAAAATTAGTCTGTAACGGACACAATTATGTTTCTAAAATATAATCGTTTGTTGATTTTTCCTACCAATTGGGCTACTTGTTCTTCTCCGTTCTGTTCCTGCACCAGATGTGGGTCCTTAGTCGGTCCTCACTCCTTTTGGTCACCAGGGAACTCCTCTGCATTCAGCAGGAGAAAAAGACAATGCCACTGCGTCTCCTAATTCCTGCCGTGACGGGCTAAGTGATTCACTCACTACCCAGTGATGTGGGAGGTGGAGCGGCGCACAGCTCGGCAGCCAAGCAAGTGCTGTGACTGGGCAAGGTGGTCCCCCTGTGCATGCCGATGCACCCAGCACTCTCCACATTTAGAAATTGTTGCAGGCAGACGCTGATTCCATGAGACTCTGACAACGGTGTAGCTTGACCGTGTCAGTCACCACTTGCCATCGAGTGATCCATCCAGAATCCACCATCTCCCTGCAACAAGTTGTAATTGGTGAGAGTCCCGTGTGTCAGAGGAGTCCGCAAATGTCAGGTGTCAGGGCATCCCTTGCCAGACGAACCGCTCCCGAATATTTAACACCTAAAGTTGTATACACACCTAAAGATTTATCTGTACAACCTGTCTGGCGGGAACAAAAATCTGGTAATGTATGGAGAAAAAAAACAATGATCATTCAGACAAATTGGTTAAGTGCTAATGTAATGTCATGTAAAAAATATATATATTTACTATGTAAGGTAAACATTCCAAGTCCTTATGATGAAAACAAATGTTTGCTTGCCAATTTTTACACCGATCTTGACAAATTCACGGCACTCAAAGGGTTAAGTCATTTTGTTTAACAATTTTATACTAATAATTGTTCTTTTGTCTGATTTATTTAGTGTTTGGGATCAAATTGTTGACTCTCAATTGCCTCCATTCCTTACCAGATTTTTGCTCCTACTAGTCCAGGGGTTCCTGATCTTTTTTGCATTACTGCCTAGAGCAGTGGTTCCCAAACTGTGTGCCGTGGCTCCCTGGGGTGCCTTGGGACACATGCAGGGGTGCCGCAGCTTGGTGGTCCAGGACCAACTCAAATTATTAATGGTTAATTATTTAGGAGCAAAACCAGTGCTGGTGGCTGCCAATCATAGAATGTGTACAAACAGAAGCAAATCCTGCCCTTTACCACATAACTGCCGCTAAGAATCGCATATAAACCCAATCTAATTAAATTTTTTGGACCTAGGGGTGCCGTGAAAAAAAATCTGATTCTCTAGGGTGCCGTGAATCAAAAAAGATTGGGAACCTCTGCCCTAGAGTATTAGAATTTTTCGAACGGCAATAAATATACAATTAAGTAGATTGAGCTTCTCCGCTTCAGGGAGACGCTGCCATGTTCGGGGGGGGGGGGGGGGGGGGGGTTGGGTGGCGAGGGGGACTGGTGGTGACGTCGGGGGAGGCAGCGGGGACCCCCGACAAGCTCCGTTGCCACGGGGCATGCGAGCATCTCGTGCGCCCCTGGTGGTAGCTGGCCGATGTGGCCAGCTACATCTGTATGTGACTCTCAGGTTCAGTTATGTGTTAAAGGGTATAATTTGCTTTTATGATTGGCAACCACCAGCAATTGTTTTTTCCATAAATAATTGATCATAAAGATATTTAATTGGTCCTGGACCAGCAACCCGTGGCACCCCTGCAAGTGTCCCAAGGAACCCCAGGGAGCCACGGCACACAGTTTGGGAACCACTGTACTAGTCAGATTAGACAGATTAATCTTTAGGTATGTACCCAGCTTTACCTTCCCCGGCAGCAGGCTCGCAAAATCGATAAATTGCATTTACTGCCAGAGGCTCTCCTATGCGACAGATCTAACATGCAGCACTTGCGATCTAGGGGTAACGATTCAATTCACACTGGACCACGCATTGGATCAGATATAAAAAACACATGCGATTTGCCCAATTTCCGATGTTTTGGAATCTGGTAAAATTGGGCAAATTGCAGTAGCGTATGGCCACCTTAAAGCTGTATACACACTAAACAATGTGTGCACCCAGCGAGGACATATCGCAACGGGGACATATCGCTCGCGGGGGTGGTCGGGGGTCAAGTGCATACACACATACTTAGGGGTCACCAACTTTTTGTTCACTAGTTGTATTTTATATTACAGGTGTAGTTGGATTCGTCTTGCTGGGCTTTATATAATTTACTGTACTTTAATGTAAACCATCCATTAGTTATAACCTCTGATGTGTTTATTTGTTGTTTTTTTATACATTTGTTTAAAATGAATGGAATACCTAACAAAACTTGTTATTTAGCTATGAGTGAGTGGGAAGACTAATGTACAAGACAAAGGTATAAGATTATTTTTTATTATTTTGGTCTTGCGCCAACATATTATGATGTCTTCACATCTGTCACTGCCCCAATGCAACTTTCCCGTCCAAAGAAATGTGCACAACATGCTAGCATTAACCCTTTTTGTGTGCCATCATTGCTGTGAGTGATCCCTCACAGCGACTGTTCTCTTAGTATAAATAAATACAAATACAGCCAAGTCAATGAATTGGAGTTTATTTAAATATTGCACCAAAAAAAGAACAGTCGCTGTGAGCAGCGCTGGCATTTTAAACGGACCTTTTTAGGATCTCTCACAGCAAAGTTGGCACTCAAAGGGTTTAATAAAAATGGTTTCTTGGCCATGTTCATTCATTTTGACAAATTCCTCAAAGAGTTAAACTACAGACTTCGCAAAAATACAGTATGTTCTTTTTGTCTGACTGGAAACCTTCCCTCCCTCCTAGCACTGTGTTCAGCAATGCTTACCATTGATAGAGTATTTTGTATCTGCTCATTCCCACCACACAAGCAAACTAGCAGCCATAGGAGGGTTCCATGCCAGGGACAACTAATTCCGGCTTTGACAACAGTATACATTTCAAACTGATGTGTGTCGGTTTCCAACACAGTCCGAATTTGGATCAGCAGTTTGAAACTCACGCGGTCTTGGTTGGTAGGTGCAGGGAAAAGAAGGTCTGGAACACTGGCGCATTCCTGATATAGAATAAAATCTCTACATTAGAAGTAATGCTACAGTAGCTTACCAAGCGTATTTCAGTGGCAACAGAACATTTGCTGAAACATGAAATATACTCGTTAAGGAAACCTTCACAAACAGGGTTGACTAGAATCTATGACCCTGTGATGTCACTACTTTGTATCACCAGGTGTACATGATTGCATTGTCTGTTTAGTGCAAACTGACAGCAATGGCAGCTAAAGAAGAGCATTCCTGGGACTGCCACTCAGGAATAACCCCTTTTACTATGAAACTCTGCTTTTCACCCCAATGTGACCTCTTTGTAGAATACCATTACTAGTGTTCATTGGGACTATTGATCCCTGTACACATTTACTATGGAGTTCCTTGTATTGGTGTATCTTGCAGATTACTTCATTTAATCTGCTGTTATGTTTTCCCTAGTGGAATGAGTCTTAAGCTGTGTACACACAGGGGCGATATATTGCTCAGTGTCTCCTTTTCAACAGCAACCAGAGATGGTCGCTGATTTATTTATTTACATATTCTTATGTAGCGCAGCAGTTTCCGTTGCGCTTTACAATAGTAGACAGTTTTGGGCATCATTTGAGGGAGGGACGGGAAATTGAATTAAGAAGAAATAGGGGATGGGAAACCGATAAAAATTAGTAAAGAGCCGAGAGTACTCAAGATAGACCCAGAAAAGCATCAGAAGGGGGTGTGGACACACTAGGGGGGGGGGGGGGGGATACTGTATGTAAGAATGTTATGTGATGAACTGTATGTTGTGTATGTAATTGCTTGTACTGTATTAAGAAAATTAAAATAAAGAAATAAAAAAAATACAATAGTAGACAGTGATAAAACAAACTGGGTAACAACAGACAGAATTGGGGGTTAGAGGGCCCTACTGCAAGCTTACAATCTATAGGGATATTGGAGGGAAACACAAGGACAGGCACCAGTAATAGCATAGCAGTCGCACCAAGTTACAGGAGGGAAGCTATATAATACATAAGTGCCTCAGAGGGTTATGCGTGTAGAACTTAAATATGATAGGCTTGCCTGAAGAGGTGAGTTTTTTAAGGGAACGCTTGAAAGTTTGGAGGCTAGCTGATGAAAGGGAACCTCTGCCGGGGAAGCCGCAGAGGGAATCAGCTGGTTGCAGGAGCAAGCTCCTGTGACCATAAGGGGGCTAAAATTGCGCATTATTCTACACTCCCACCACACCCTAGTGGATGGTGGGGTATGGAATACTGCCTGTTTTTGGTGGGGGAAAATATGTGCAAAAAAATTATGTTGACCTTCCCATTGTAGACCTAATGTTTGCGTCAACATGTCCGACCCTGTAGACCTTTAGTGGTCAACGTAATGTATGCCGACCTTCATAATGTCGACCTAGTGACCATATCCCTTCTGTAGCATTTTCTTTCTAAATTTGTTACATTTAGTTAAGGAAAAAAAAAAAGATTCTTCTGCGATCCTCTTATTGGTATTACCTACACGTGTAACCACATTTGGCAAATCCTGCGAAGCTGTTTACTAACATCATTGCAGAAATATTACCGATTGCCAAATATGTTTGTGGATATATTGTACAATTGAACAAAGTATGTTTTTTTCTGCAATGCACAAAGTGCGTGGTTTGTACAATAATAGATAATGTCATCTTTCTGAGGCACAGAGCGGTTACAGATAGTGTTTCTGTGTAGGAGTGCTGTCCTTCTGCTCCCCCATTGGCAAACTCACCAAGGACTTCCAGCTTCTGGGATGCTCTCATGTTTTCTGTTTGGTATCCAAGAAAGTGAATACATTTCTCACATTCATGTATATAGGCTGACAGAACTAAAATATATGTGAGATATCTCAGGCAACATCGGTCTTAAACAAAATTATATATATATATATATATTCTCCTGGATTGGTCCAATATTGTTAAATAACACAGATTGCCGAGCTCCATAACTATAGCTTCCAAAAATTTCCCTTCCATACAGACGGTCCACCAACGTCTGGCCTTGGTCTCGTGCGGACACCCATTATTAGTGGGAAGTGTGTTTTTTTTATATATACTTTCATAGAGATAGTTATTCACCTCTCGACCACACTCTTTTTGTAAAAATACCCTTCTGTGCAGAAACTATCTTGGCGCTGAATTCTCTTTCTCTTGTGAATCTATATATACTTTTATTCAGGGGTTTTTTGCGTTACAATTTTAATGGCCTTATTCAATTCTCTGTGATTTTGCATCTGTGTGAATCACCCAGGTATTACAGCATTACACCTTTTCCTGCGCACCTCTAAACGATGGGAGGGAAAATGCGCATGGTTGGTAGCCACAGCGTTTATCATTGCTAATTCAGTTGTCCCCTATTAATGTAACAAGATTCATATTTCTGCTGCGCTTTCACTTTTGTTGCTTCTGTTGCCACCTTTTTCTATCTGTAGCGTAGTGGTTTTACTGATCTCCGCATTGGCAAGGCAGTACTGTGTAGTTACTCTGCTGAAAGTGGACTGTTCTTTTACATGGCTTGGCTTCTATTCTAAACTGCAGCCACAGTCATTGGGGAAACCGTCTGCAGTTGAAACCTCTCTTACAAATATGCTCTGCAGTACTGCATTGATAATGTGGAACTGAGCTAGCTGGGAAGATAATGAGATGATGTTAATGCATTTGTGTTTATTTATCTGTTGTGTAAAATGTGTTCATGCTGATTTGTGCTCATTATCTGTATCTAGTCTGACACAATGCTCATACTGTATTTGTGCTTTTATGTACACATTGTTAAATGAATCGGGGAATGTTTTTCTTATTTGCATCTCAATGCGTGTCTAAATCAGGCCTAGATAGCCAGCAGCTCTCCAGGTGTCTTGAAACTACGAGCCCCAGCATGCTCTGCTGCAGGTTCATTAGTCACTTGCTGTTTAGGCTTGATCTAAATAATCACATGGTTTATGATTGTAGCAGGTTAAGTTCAGAACGTGGCGTCAGTGGATGTCTGTGTGGCCACTATTCTGAATGTGCAAATTAGAACAGTAATACATTGTGTGTTGTAATGACAGAGTATCAGGGAATTGTCATCACAGACTGGTATACATTCCAGTATTCCAGATCTGCAAAGTTTCACCACCTAATATGACTAATTGTTCATTAATAAATTGCAGGTGGGGGTGATATAAGTATATAGGTCATTAGGTCGACTTGGATAAGGTCAACAGGGTTGGACGGTCGACTCAAGCATTATGTCGACAATGGGAAGATCGCTAGTCAATACGGTCGACATGAGTTTTCACTTTATTTTGAGTTGACGTGTGCCGACAGGTGGTCCACTACAGCATGGTGGGAGAATAGCATAGTGCCAGAAGCATTGATGAGCACAGCAGTACACTTTGACGGTGTCCATGTCGGCATTCGGGACAAAAGCCATGAAAACCTTTTGATTATCGACCTTGCCATTGTCGGACAAATACTTTTGTCGACCTTCCAACCCTGTCGACCTTAGCATTGTCTACCTATTTCAGGTGTCCACCTTCAGTGGTCAACCCAATGCATGTCGACCTAAATTGGGTCCTGATCACTAAGTCCCCTTGCGCTGACTATGAGGTACTGTCTTGAGGAATTTGAGATTTGTTTGATCAATGCTGTTCAGTATGTTTTGGGCCTCGTGCTCCAATGATAGAAAAAAAATATTGGGAAAAGCCGAAGTCCAATGCGTTCCATATAATAAATTCCACAACTGTGTATAAATGTGGTTCTTCGTGAGGAATGCAAATGTGTTTGCACAATCTTTAGTTTTATATGTAACTAATTAGCTGTATGGAAAGTCTTGTGTGAATAGAAACTTGTCTCCCCCCAAACAATAGATGTCTTATCTCAAATATATACTTAGAATTTGTGTCAGTCATTGGGCCGTATTCAGTTAGGAGTGATGTGGAGCTGCGTTGTGCAGCTTTGCACTTCACCAAAGGTGCTACAGGCAAACCTCTATGGAGTGTGGAGGTCTTCAATGGTCAAGATGCCAGAAAAATGATTGGTACACAGCACCTCATGGCCGTCAATGCGGATTTTTCTTATCTTACTATTGCATTTGCTTGTAATTGCTACTGATATTCTTACATCGCAATCTACCTATGTGGCCTCGTGTCCATAGATCAAGTCGTCACCAATTCAGAGGTTGTGTAACATTGGGTAAGTCCCGGGCTACTGCCACATTCTAGGGTAAGAGCAGTTGGGTCATCTTTACGTTCTTTGATCATTTTCTGTTTTCAGCTGTTTTGGTGGTACTGTACCTTATTGGTCATTGCCATTTCCCCCCAGTTAGGTTTACAGTATACAAACACTGTATTTATGTTTGTGTTTTTTATAGTTTGGAATAAAAATAAGGGTCCCCCAGCTGACAATGGGACATCAGCCTGGGGCGAGCCAACGGAACCTGCTTCTGGATGGGGGGAAGGAGAGGAAACTGGACCTCCAACACAAGGCTGGGGAAATTCAGCGCCTGTAGCTCCCAGTGCCATGAAAACTGGTGAGTCCTATGCTTTGGCTGTAGTCTAAGTAGCTCTTATTCATATTGTTAATGATTCAGATCTCTGTAAAACGCGGTGGAATATATGTGCGCTATATAAGAAACGTAATAATTAAATACAAATCTCTGGGGCAGTAATGTAGTAATAAGCCTGGTAAAGTGATAAAGTGGCACGTGATAACTTATCAGCCAGTCGGCTCCTAATGGTCATTTTTCAAACCCAGACTGTAACATGACTGCTTGGAGCTGATTGGTTGCTGCGTTATCTCCTTCCACTTCACCAGGCATCTGCCCCATCTGTTCTCATAGTCTGTACATTTTCGGGTACTTATTCATAGGTCTTCTGTGTAGAACTTTGTTCTTTTGGAGACCATGCTAATATATGTAATAAGTTATGTTGCTGCGACTGTTTAAATTGCAATTTCTGGCAAGACCCTGTGTCAGGAATAAAAGCTCAAACTATTTGGTTTGGTGGATTCTCTATGTATAGAAATTCCATATCTTAAATATGACTTCTCCCTTCCCATATACTGCCAGGATCGCAGCATTATCGACATTTCAAGGATTCCTATTTCCAACTACATTGTAGGTGCAGCATGTCTTACTTGACAGGAATACCCTTTTTAATATGTCGTAGCTCATCTCAATAATGAATGAGACATTGCATAGCCTATTTGTAAAATCCATTCTTTGTGCAACCAGTGGATGCTAAAGATGCAGACATTCCAAATAACACTAAACAGGATACTGTTCTCTGTATACAGGTACAAAATCTATGCAAGACAACTGGGGAGAGAATGAAGGACCGGTGGCAGGGACTCGTCACAGCAGCTGGGATGAAGAAGAGGAGAGTGGTGTTTGGAATAGTGCAGGATCTCAGGGAAGTGGCTCCTCCCACAACTCGGCAGGGTGGGGCCAAGGAGGAAAGAAACCACAGATCAAGGTGAGGTCACTGCTTTAGATCTCTGACTGCTGACGTGTCGATCATGAAATTAACTTCCAACCAAACTCTACTGTCCGGAAAATACAATATTTGCCAGCTAACAATGCTTCATATTTCAATATTTGTGTCTTACTCTGGAAACCTTTGGTTTCTCTTGTATTGCAGGGTCCCCTGAAAGGGGGAAACAATGATTCCTGGATAAACCCATTGTCCAAACAGTTCTCAAACATGGGATTACTGGTAAGGTTAATGCATTGCAATCCATGTGGCTTCCAATTTCCCCCTTCTTATAGGCACAGATTGAGAGTAGTTGAGTTTGTGCATTTGTAGCCTTTGTTTTTTTCAGGAAGCAAATAGATCGATGGCTGAAATATAGGCATTATCTAGTGCCTTGATGGCTAACCTTGACACTCCAGCTGTTGTTGAATGACACTTCCCAGCATGCTCTGCTTCGGTTTTGCTATTTGGCCATGCTAAATTTGATGCAGAGTATGCTGGGATGTGTAGTTCAACAACAGTTGGAGTGTCAAGGTTAGCCATCAAGGATCTAGTAGTAGAGGCAGAAAAAACTGAACTTCCCTATGTATTTGGATGTCTTCAAGCTAGTGTCCCCTTTTAATCTTGGGCCCTGTGTGATCGGTTTTATGGTCACCAAGTGCTTTAAACATAGTAAAATAACTGTTCTTGTGGGGTAATAAGCCCTGATGGTTGGGGTTTGCGCATGTGCATTTCTGCTCATGTACAAGCCCCAGCAGCGAATGGCTTTGGCAAGTTACACACTCGCCTGGCTGTTGGCTACGGGGAGGGAGGCATGCATGGGGCGGCAGCAGGGGAATGCCCAGATACCCTGTCTTCTGAAAACTGCAGTATAGACCGACTTTTATTACCGAAGGGGAAAGAAATCCACTGATTTCTCTTCCCTTCAGCCGCATGGGAGGGGATGTGTTCGCATACACATTACCTTGCATGGCACTGAAGGGATTGGGTGTGGGGCCTTTATGGGCTCGCTAGCGAGCCAACCTGAATCAGGCCCCTAGGGTGCAGCTCATCATTAGGATCTAGTAATGGTACGACAAGATGTGGTTTCTGGGCCAGTGTAGACACAGGATCTGCTGACGAGCCATGCCGACCCTGAATCCTAGCACTGCAGTAGAGCGGAGGAATAGGGGACAATAGGACATTTGAAGATGTTGCACTTGTACAATCTTTTGTTGTGAGTCAGCTTTTTATCATTCGCTGCCGTCGGAAACATTGTGACAGACCTTCATGGTCTCAGGTGCTGTGGAGGCAGGAATTTTGGCAATTTCTTTTTTTATGTGTTTAGCCTTGTGGAATAGTATTTTGTCATGAGTCATCTATTTCTATAGTAACAACTTTTATTTTCAAGTTCCTCTACTGTACTATTCAGAATTGTATGGTTGTTTTAGAGTGGCCCTTAATACTTGAAGGGTATCCTGTCCTCTATTCTTAATGTGCGGTCACAATTTGACCGGTTTATGTTTGTTTTTATTTTGCTTAGAGCCAAGTGGATGACTCATCTGCTAGTAAGATGGACCACCCTGTCGGTGAGTTTTTGGTCTAATGTCTGTACTGTGCTTGATGAAACTCTTAGCAATATCCTTTTTTGCATATGTACTTTATTAGATATAGAAAGGGTAATAATTAAAGGCTGCTTCATTTATAACCTTCAGGTGTTCTTCCGGAAAAGAAGTTTGAGGCGGACAAGAGAGGTGTAAATCTCGGGGATTTCAACGATATGATGCGGAAGGACCGGTCCGGTTTCCGTCTGCCCAATTCCAAAGAGATTGGTGCCGCAGACAGCGGACCTTATTTTGAGAAGGTAACTATATTGGCTATCACATTATTATGTAATAAAAGGAATGAAATTGTTATGTGCACCAGCGGCCGCTAGATTGGACACAACTGGGATATTCAAGACTTGCTCAATTTAGGCATGCACAGTTGCCGACACGGACATTGCTGTTATGATGCATCACTGTGACGGGCTGATAACTAGTCTTTACAGAATTCTGCAGTGGAATCCTGTTTTTTATATATATATTTTTATATTTTATTTATATTTTGTTCACAAATCAGCCAGGCACGACTGACAATCCATAGTGTGAAAAAATATGTACAGTTTGGTAGTAACATAGATATTCATTCATTTTCATGGTAGAAGGTTCCCCCTCTGTTATTATTGTAATAGGATTGATCTGTTCTGCACCTGTGTAGCAAATCACCATTTTGGTTGAAACTGTGTGGTTTAGTTTCAGCCTCAGGTAGGTGTATATGATACAATGTAAAATGCTAATGATTTCACAACATTCTGTTTGTTATATCAAGTAATAAGTAAGTCTGCACCTTTTATATGTAGTTATTTTTACAGTTTATGGTGCTTCCCAGACACATGTCATTTAAAATATGGTTGGCCAAAGTTTCACCTTCAAAAGTTGCTTTGATGCCAAAAAAATGAATGTTCTTTATTAAACTGGTCATAGTAGCAATAACCCTGGAGCTAAATATATATATGGTCCCCTTGGTATCTTGTACGAAACCTCACTACACCTGGACTCTGCCGACATTGTTTTGTGTTTGTTGGTTTTATTTTTTTATATATATTTTTTTTCTCCTTTTTATTGCTTTTATTGTATCATACTTCTTTAAATTTTTTTAATAAAAGCCCCAAAAAACATGTTAACCTTTCAGATTTCCAACATTTACCCAGTTGGTTTATTTATAGACCCCTTAGTACTATATGCCTGGTATATTGCAGATTACAGGTTACGACTGGGTTTGCGTAATTTGTTTGTACCGTATACTGGGCCTAATTCAGACCTGATCGCACTGCTGCAAATTAGCTGGCCAAGAGATTATCGAAAGCCTGTTTAATGCGTGCGGCCCGTAGTACACGTGCGTGAGGCTGTCCTGCAATAAAATCCTGCTACCATTTTCAAGGTGATTGACAAAAAGCCAGTGTTTGTGGGTGGTAGCCGGCCTTTTTCTGGGAGTGTCAGGGAAAATGCAGACGGATAAGGGGAAGTCATGTGACGTCCGCTCTGGCCCCGAACTGCCTTTTTCTAGCGCAGCCACCAAGTAAGTCCTGGGCTATGCACAGACAGCACACAGTGGAAAGATCACTCATTGGTGAATCGCTTGCGAACGGATTTGCAGCTAGTTGCAGGCCTGTGATATTTTCACAAGCCCTGCAAAGCAGGGTATCACACTGGCAGGGTGGCGTATGCATGATCGCGGGCTTTGAAAATTAGCAGCGATACAATGAGGATGGAATCAGGCCCACTGTCTACACCATACTGCATTTTTGTTTCTGTTACTATTGGTCAACCCCAATATAAAAAAATGTTGTTTCTAAAGAAAAAATGTTGCTGACCAAAATCTATATATTGAATAATATATCCTCCTTTACAATCTGTATTTAGGGGCAGATTGGATTATGCGCAGATGCTACTGGTGTGGGTCCCTGCAGCTCCCACGCAGAACATTTATTGCAGATAAATGCACAAGGCATGCTACAGCTGCAGCTCGCATTGAATCGAATCAGCCCCATCAGCTACATAGTCATGTGTCCTTATTTTAATGCTGTAAAGCTTTCATTTGCTCGATTCCTGGGCCTACATACTTTACAGTTCCACCAAATTCAAGTCCTGCCTAAATAAGATAACCTAAAATGCTAAATATCCCCATACTGTGCCTAGCGCGAATAAACCGTTATATTAGGTGTATCTTGTTTGGATAAATATAGTGAACCTTGTGCATAAATATATATTTGTGGCTATTTTCTTTTTCTTTTCATATGCTTTGGTTATACTATATTTGCTGTTTTATGTTAGAACAAATGTTAGCAGTAACTGAATGTGGGGAATTCTTAAGCTTCATTAGAACACAGGCTAGTCTATCATTTGCACTCAATAGAATTTCTCTGTGTCTGTCTCTCCCTTTCCCTCTTGCCTTCTGCTGCATCACTAACCAACACCCCCTGACTGGCTTTAGCTGACTTTGCCTTTCTCCAATCAAGACGGGTGCCTTGGGGACGAGGCTCCGTGCTCTCCCTTTTCTCCCTCCCCCAGCTACAAGCTATCTCCCTCCGGCTCCTCGCACCCCTCCGTGGGCCTGGGAGCTATCGGTTCGGGCCTCAACCCCCAAACCTTCGCTGCTAGACAAGTAAGAGTCTGTGTAGTTTTGCCGATCAATGAGAAGACCATCTTGAGCTGCACCAATGGCAGATATATTACCTCTTTATCTTGTCTAGAATATTACATGCTGCAATTCATGGTAAAGTGGGGAAAAGGAAAAATATTTTAAGCACATATTCTAGTTTTCTTTTCTGTGTGTGTTGCACCCACTGTATTGCAACTGAACAATTACACTCCTTACTTATATCATGTCTTCACACATTAAGCACATTTTAATTATAATCTATGTGAAAATGCACTGTCAGAATAGCCCTATAGCTTTATTTCAAGTCCCAATCTCCTTTTAAGCTGCACAATTTGTTGTTGTGTGGTCATATATGGCTCATTCATTAAAGGGTGCATCATGTCAAACACCCCCCCACCCCCATGTATAACTTGCACCATAAGGTTTTTGAACGTTCCAATGCATAAATTCATATGGTAAACTGATATATGTTTTAATGGTAGAAGTCCACATAACACATTGGGGTATATTAAATGAATTTTGCAAGCTGTGTCAGCAAGCAGCACTGGCTGCTCATTGTCACAGCTCGCCGTTTCCCTGTGGCTAGGTTTGCAGTGAGGGGGAAACGGCATGTGCTGCCACTAAAATAGCGAGGCTCTTGGCTAAATGCAGCAGGCTCCCTGCATTGGCCGTGAGTCTCGCTGTTTGGCGGAATCCTCGCTGTCCTCTGACAGCGAGGATTCCCCCGGAACGTAGAATAGGGTGAGCGGCCGGCGCGGGGGTTAATCGGCTAGAGTCGCTTGTTTTTGTAGATCCCTGCCTTTTAACCCCCTCGCTGGCCACATTGCATACGGGCCTTAGTGCACATTTTGTGAACACCTTGGTAGGAACCTTGTGTTAACGCCATTAGTAACCCCATCCATAGTGTGTGTCCTGTCTTTGT
Organism: Crinia signifera; assembly: GCF_055691185.1. Lineage (NCBI taxonomy): Eukaryota > Metazoa > Chordata > Amphibia > Anura > Myobatrachidae > Crinia > Crinia signifera. Next base: position 33,773,218 of record NC_139224.1, on the reverse strand, counting down.
CAGTGGGTTTCAATGTTCTTTAGCAGCTAACTTTGCTTTTCGCAACTATCCTGACCGGACTAATAAGTTAACTTTGCTTTATAACACCTCCCTTGCCATTACTAATTGATGTCTGTTTTACCAATTTTATTGTTTTTAAAGTAGTCTGTTCTTTGCCACTATATTTTCCCTTATGTTTGTCTCATTTTAGCCTCTGTATAACTACAAGCACATATAGTTAGAACTTGGTGGAACTAATGTTTACTGTAGGAGAAAGCAGAATGGTACAATGCAATAATCCTATTCATTTATAATCATTTACTACTTGATTGCATGATTTCTGACTGTTACGTGTTATGCAGTGGTTCCTACAGTCGTTCAATAAATGATTTATAATGGAGGAACCGGTTAGTGATAAATACTGCTTGTGTGGGCTCTTTTTATTTCATCATTTTATTTTTCTTTCTTCAGGGTGGCAATCACGGTCTGTTCGGGAACAGCGGTGCACAATCGCGTGGCATGCACAACCCTGTGCCATCGCTCAACTCCTCTCCCAACCTCCGGGCACAAGTGCCTCCCCAGTTCCTATCTCCCCAGGTGAGATGACAACATTTTCTATACTAACCAATCATCTTCTCAAGTCACATTCATTTACTGCAGAGTTGTTTTGATAGTCGATGGTTTATGGGTTAAATCACAGTTCCTTAATCCTGATGCAGGTCTCTGCCTCTATGCTGAAGCAGTTCCCTAACAGTAACATGAGCACGGGACTGTTCAACATGGGGCCCCAACTATCTCCTCAGCAGATCGCCATGCTGAGCCAGCTACCCCAGATCCAACAGTTCCAGTTGGTAAGTACAGACACTACAAATTCATTTTTATTCTCTGGATATAACAAATTGCACCCACAACTCAGTGTTTTGTGTTTTATCGCATTATCATTCATTTTTTTGCCCCTGATAATTATTGTTTTTTGTTTTTTTAATCACTGATCCTGACTTGTCCTCATGAACAGGTCTCCAACAGTTTGAATATTGTATAAAGTCATGGTCTGGTTTATAGAGCATAATCTTACCCTATGCTCCATTTTTGAGTCATTGACCAATAATGTAATGTGTACTTTGGCCTGTCATCTAGGTTTATTTACTAAAATAAGAATACACATATTCAAAGCTGTAACGGCCATTATGAAATGTCTCTTTGTTGGTCTACCTTGCAATAATTAAGCTAATTGGCGGTTCCCGCAATTGGCCACCCTAGTTGCACAGATAAAAAGCAGAGGGACCCAGGAGGTTCCCCTGAGAGTGGCAGCTGCTGGAAAATTCTCTTCCAGCAGCTGCTCACTGCGCATTTTACTGGTCACATCAGATGTGACCACATCAGGGAAAGCCCAGCTTGCTGTGGTTGCATCTGATGCATTGACTCTGAGCAAGCGATTAATGACTTTGGGCCTAATTTCAGACCTGATTGCAGGACGAATTTGTCTTACAATGGCCAAAACCATGTTGCACTGCAGGTGTGCCAGATGTAACGTGCAGAGAGAGTTTGATTTCGGCGAGTTAATTTTGTTTCTGTGCGGGGTAAATACTGACTGCTTTATTTTTACACTGCAATACAGATGTCCGTTTCAACGCACCTCACCCAAATCTCTCTTTGCACTGTTACATCTGCCCCGCTTGCAGTTGGGTTTTACCCGTTTTGTTAACAAATCTGCCTTGTGATCAGGTCTAAATTATGCCCTTTGTGCCACAAGAGGTTTGCAGCTTATTCGAAAGTTCATAGCAGCGAACCTATTCCTGCCCCGAAGCTACACAGCTTGACTTTGCTTTTATAGGATTTGTTACAAGTTCAAATATCGATGAGCAGTGTATTTACATTGGTAGGTAGATAGATGTGTGTGTGTGTGTGTGTGTATATATTTATATGTATGCATACAAATACATAGGATGCTGTAATAATACTAATTCCTTAGATATTTGGGGATAAAGGGTTTAAGGTTTGCGGACTGTATGAAAGTTGGATGTAAGTTTTTGTTTTGCTTGGTACAGGCCTGTCAGCTCCTCCTGCAGCAACAGCAGCAGCAGCAGCAACAGCTCCTCCAGAACCAGAGGAAGATCTCGCAGGCTGTCAGGCAACAGCAAGAACAGCAGGTAATGATCAACTTCTCGCGGGGCTCGCTTTATAAAATCAACTCCACACCGACGTGGATAGTGGGGGTATGAAAAGGTCGGAGGACGCGTACCGCCGCCCCTCGCAGGCTCGCTTCACTTGCCACGCTTCGGGTTGACGTCAATAGTGGGGTGGCGTTAACAATGGGGGGGCAGTAACCATACTTTATAACCATACTCAATGAGATATTGGCCCATTTCCCATTGTCCCCTATGTAAAATCGCGTTGGGCCGCGACCGACGCGATCAACCCGATTTTGACTTGAAAAATAATTTAACATTATTCTCTATGGAAAAATCGCGTTGATCGCGTCGGTCGCATCGCTGCCCATTATAATGGGCCGCGATCAACGCGATTTTCTCTTTCACCGGCAAATTAGCAGGTGATTGACAGAAAATCGGGTTCATCGCGTTGATTGTATGCCTTAAGTACCTTACACTTAAGGCATACAATCAATGAGACGGGCGCCGTGCTAGGAAATAAGTACTCATAGTTTTATAATCTACATAAAAGACCAGAAATCTAAGTATTAAGTTTGCATAGTAGTTGTAGTGGCCAAGCAGGATGATTTTTTTGTTTGTGTCAAACGAAGAAATAATTTTATAATCTATCATGGAGGTTAGTTGCGGAAGTGGAAGGTGGGCACCCACATTTACTCCCTGCTCTTTCCGAGACTTAGCAGTGCAGCCACACGGTCTGGCAGCATGGTGGCTAATAACTGCTTGTTTCATTTCTTTAGCAATTGGCACGGATGGTGAATGCCCTCCAGCAGCAGCAACAGAGGCAGCCAGGAATGAAGCACTCCCCCTCTCATCCAGCTGGACCCAAATCTCATATGGATTCTGTGGGGCTGTCCGACATGCAGTCAAAGGGGCACATGCCTGGATATGGCTCTGGTTAGTGCTGGTGTTCCGAGAGAAGCTGGGTGTGGAGGATGGGCTTTTGTCACTGAGCTGCATTCTATCATATTGATCATTGCAGATAAAAGTATAGGAACTAATATTTTCCTGTAATTACCAGGCTTCAACTCCAGTGGAATGGATTATGGAAAGGAGGCCGGGCCAGAATCACGTTTTAAGCAGTGGACATCCATGATGGATGGGTTGCCTTCTTCTGTGTCCCAGGATGTTGGTCTTCACAAAAATGGTAAGACAGATGCCTTCGCACTTCTAGAAAATGTTCACTTAATATAAGCTGCTCCACCATTTCCCAGTATAGAAGGTGGAGCGGAGGGATCCAAAAACAGGCAGTTCTCTAAATCCTGTAGGATGGGATTTATTTTTTATTTTTTTTGGGCAAGTGGAGATTGATTTAAATGAAATGCTCATTGGAGGTATTATAAAATGAGACCTGAAACGTTATCCATAAATGGTTATTGCCAGTCACCAGGATTGCATTGCTTTGTGTAGCAGCATTGTACATTTAGACATAGATTGTTAACCTGTCAGAGCACACCCTGAAGTAGACTGAGAAACCTTATTTTGGTGACACAGCTTTTGGCCAGAAGATAACTTTTTGTACCTGAACAACAGCATCTCTCAGGGAAACACTGCCCTACTGATGCGGTTTTTATTGGGCCACACTGCGATATTAGGCAAATGAAAGGAAGGCAGTTAGAGGAGATATTAATCAATTTACTTCTCAATCTGCATTTAAACATAATAAATATCAGGGGCGTAACTATAGCACCGCAGCCCCCGCCACCGCGGGGGGGCGCTGTGCATGTGGGGGCGCCGGGGGCTGCGGTGCTATAGTTAACCCCCCCTCAATCCCCCGCAGACTTACCTTTCGCGCTGGTCCCGGCGGCTCCGTTCTTCTGCTGAGGACCACCACAAAATGGCCGCCCCCATATAGCACACAGTTCTCTGAAACTGTCTGCTGTATGGGGGCGGCCATTTTCTGGTGGTCCTCAGCAGAAGAACGGAGCCGCCGGGACCAGCGCGATAGGTAAGGCTGTGGGGGATTGAGGGGGGGTTTGCATGGGCGGCGGGGTAGGGGTGCTCGGCGAGGCGTGCCACCCCCCCTAACGGCGGGGGGGGCGCCCAAAACGTAGCTACGCCACTGTATGCGGGGGATGGGGGGGGGCATGGGCGTCCGGAGTGGTGGTGGGGTGAGGGGGGGGGGCGTGTTTTATTATCGGCGGGGGGCGCCGAAATTATAGTTACGCCGCTGATAAATATTAAGATATTTTGGGGCAGATGTATTAAGCCTTAACAAGAGATAAATGCAAGGGTGATAAGGAGAGATAAATGTCCAGCCAATCACCTGCTAACTGCCATGTTACAGCCTGTGTTTGAAAAAAGTCAGTAAGGAGCTGATTGGCCGGACGTTTATCTCTCTATCACCCTTGCATTTATCTCTTGTTAAGGCTTAATACATCTGCCCCAATGTTCTCAGTCCTGACAAATCAAAGAAACTTCAGATGATTGGCCATGCCTATTTATGTAAGAGAGAAGGACCTTTACTTCTCCATTGCATTCATCAAGTACTTGTAATTAAGTTTCACATGGCAGTAATGGGTAGGAGTGATGTAGAAACAATGGGGTAAATTTCAAGATGGGAGTTTTATTGAAGATGGGATGTTGATCATAGTAGCCAATAAGATTCTATGCATTATCGGCTAGTAGGTGCTAATCCAATTGGTTGCTATGGGCAACATTCCATTTCAATAGAATTCCCATCTTAGTAAATTTACCCCAATGTGCACAAGTCAAGGCCTTTCATACTGCAATGTCACTAATCAATGTATCTAATTCTCCTGTTCCTCAATCTTTCGTTTTGGCATTTAAATCCTGTTTTCATGTCCTGCAGGCTCCATTGCTCCTCCTGGGAAGAATCGTGGTGGTTCCCCATACAACCAGTTTGACATGATGTCTGGAGAATCAGGATTGCATGGAGGGCCACCTGGTGAGAGTTGGTTACCTGCCAAATCACCCCCCTCAAGCAAAATGGGAAACAAGTCAATCAACACCAGCTGGCCCCCAGGTGGGTCTCTATTGGTTAAGACCATACTTGATTATATTCACTTCCTTCTCTTAGTAAGTAATGAACCTATCTGGATAACCTGTAACAAATATAGTGATGCTTATTCTCCGATAGGAAACACGTTCATAATCGCCTTAATCTCAAAGTATGCCTGTGGTTTTTTAAAGACCCAACTATGAAAATAGATAATTTATGGGCTCCCAACACACAGTGCATGGTTTTTTTTTTTTTTTTTAAATGGTTGCCTCTGACTACTTATCTCTCCTTCGCAGAGTTCCAGCCGGGCGTGCCATGGAAAGGAATTCAGAATATTGACCCAGAATCCGACCCTTATGCTACCCCTGGCGGCGTGCTGGGGGGTCCAGCCCCATCTCCCATCGTAGATACTGACCACCAGCTACTGCAGGACACCCCTACAGGCAAGATTTGACGTTTGGGACAATACATGGAGATACTTAATTTGTTGCTTGTTGTATAAAAGATTCAAATACAATATTATGTGAATACAGCAGAAGAGTTTTGTCCGTTAATGCCAAACACACAATGGAGGAAATTGGTATATATGTTGTGTATAGAGCTTAGGCTCATTAAATTAGTAGGTATACTCTATCACAGTTCTTACAGTAGCAGTAGCTGTGTGATTGTTTGACTATCCTGTTAGTCACAGGTTCTCAAAGTTGGTCCTCAGGACCCCACACAGTGCATGTTTTGCAGGTCTCCTCACAGAATCAAGTGAAATAATTCACTCCACCTGTGGCTCTTTTAAAATGTGTCAGTCAGTAATGAGTGCACCTGAAGAACATGAATTGTGTGAGGTCCCGATGACTGCGTTTGATCACCACTGCTGTAAGGGAATAGCTATGCAATTAAAGAGAAGAAACACTTCAGAACTTGTCCGTGATTGAAGTGGACCATTTTTAGGTGTTGCCACTAGAGGGCAACCAAACACAAACAAATGTCTCCTTTATGTTCTAGAGCAGGGACAGGGAACCTTTTCCGGCGCCCCCCCAGCTGTTGCTGAACTACACATCCCAGCATGCACTGCCACAGGTTTGCTATTTAGCCATGCTAACGCTGTAGCAAAGCATTCTGGGATGTGTAGTTCAGCAACAGCTGGAGGGCCAAAAGTTCCCCATCCCTGTTCTAGAGGAACAAAGATATTTAAAATTAGAATACATCTTGTGCAAACTGTATTACATGTGATGTTACTAGTAACACAACATGCTCAGACTGGTTCATTGTATTCCTTCCTTTAGGGTCCAATTCTTCCCTCAACACCTCGCTGCCTTCACCTGGTGCCTGGCCCTACAGTGCCTCTGAGAATATCCACAGCGCTTCAGGTAACTCGGCTGTCTATTGAGGTAGCTACTGACTTATCTGACCAGAAGATGTAGTCCGTTCTGTATTCCAGGCTAGGGCAATCTAGCCCTTCTATGCAGCCGCACATTACAGCACGTGCTTAGCAATGCATTTGCGTGAAAATGAGATTGCTTGGTTATGAGGATTGAAACAGAGAATGTAGTTAACTGATAAGTATACTGCAGCTATACTGCTTTAAGGGAAATCTTAATACATTTTCTGCGTCATAGTTTGGATTACCTTGCATGTGTTTTATTGCTTTACTGAATCTTTGTGGGCGGAGTTTCACATTACTGTTGGTTTTATGTGTGGAGGATTCTTTAATCCAGCATTTAAAAGCTCAGAAGTGAACAGACATTTTGTTTAAGGATTAATAGATTATTGGGACAAACGCCCAGCAGATGCTGTTAGACAAAGGCACAGATAAACACAGAATTGACAGGATATATAAAGGGAAATATGATAGTATTAGTGAATAAGTGACCTGTCTGTGAAATGAGATGAGGAGATTTTCATTCCTCTGCAGGTCACAACAGTTGCTTTTGGCTGTGAAACTAAAGCCCAGCTTCATGAGCTTGAAAGTACAATTAAGATGTTGCCAGTCAGTGCATTGCAAATCACCCCAAACCTTACTGATTATGTTTTGTTTTGTTTCCATCAGCACTCTCAGCAAAGTTTGGGGACTATAAATCCGCCTGGTCACCAGACCCCATTGGACACAACCCATCACATCATTCAAACAAGATGTGGAAGAACCAGATGTCCAGGAATAGCCCTGGGCTGCCTCGCCCCCCTCCAGGGCTCACCAACAACCCCAAAGCCACCAACTCCCCTTGGAACAGCACAGCCCCCCGCTCTGTCAGAGGATGGGGGGGACAGGACTCCAGGATCACGTCTGGTAAACCATATAAGGATACTTGTTTGTATTAGGACACAGATGATCTGTACATGATCCTACCCGTTTACTTGTCTCATACATACATGTTACTGGGCGGTATTCAATGCCTGCAGCGAGGGTGGCTTGTTTTTCGGCCGATATGGGTTGTCAGATACACTTCTTAAACCTGAAATGAGTTTTCATTGTTCCACAGTTATATTGGCTGTGTAAGTTATGTATTTTACGCTTTGTTGAGTTGTCCCTACTGCAGGTTATATCGCATACACACGATGTATGACATGTAGATATGATGATACGTTATTTCTCTGCTTGGCCTCTGAGCAAACAGCCAAGACTTACAATGGCTGTGGGGAGATCGGGGTTGCTGCTGATGTCCACATCACCCCCTCCCAATGGCTGGTCCCATCTGCGGCTTTTCGGCAGCACTCCCAGAAAACTCTGGTGCGACGCCCACAAATGCCCGGTGCCTGTCAATCACCTTGCGAACTGCCAGCAATGGCTAGTCATATCTGGCTTTGTTCGCATGGGGACCTTGCACATATGCACAGTGTACTGTGTGCATGCGAGGTCTTTCGACAATCGGCAGCCCTGCTTAAGGGTCTGAATCGGACCCGTAGTCCTGAAAAGATGATGGGGTTTATCATAGATATATGAGACTAAAAGAAGGTGGGAAAGTAAGTGAGCAAAAGGTGTCAAACACTGACTACTGTCCCTTCTAGGAAATGATACTGCAGAACAGTAGTGCTTGTTTGGCACCTTTTCAGTTACTTTCCTTTCTCCTAAAGAGTCTGCAGAACAGTAGAAGGCTTTGTAAAAAACTTCATTTACAAATAGCCCTGATAAGGGTTGTCCTAGATCTTTGTCAGCGTGTACTTTCTATAGCTAGTCTTTGTCATATTACCTTATTTCTTCTTCCATCCAATATGGGGCACATGGAACACTAGAATGTAAGCTTTCAGGAGCAGGGTCCTCTCTCCTTAACTGCTTTTCTAAGAATATATATCTATGCCACCCTATCAATTGCCTCGGTCATTTTTCCCCTGATACAACGGTCTTTTTTTGCCATAAACTTGTCCTAAATTGCCTTGTACTGTAAGTTGTTTTTGTTTTTCGCTCATTTATGCATTCTTAGGCACTGCGGAACACTTGTGGCACCATATAGGCAAATAATAATAATATGGCCTGGAGAGGAAAGTGTGGGCACCAAACAGTTACTAAATTCTTTCCCAGCACTCTAATGCTCCCTCTCCACTATGCCTCACCCCCAGCCAGTGAGTTTTTAGTTTGTTGCTAACAGGTGCATGAACCTATTTATAGGGGGCTGCTTAGATCCTAGGTTACAATTTTTATTTTCATTTTTATTTTTTGACTGAGGGGTCTATACATGGGATGTCTGTCTAACTGCTCCGCCACCCAGTGCCTATGGCAACATCCAAGGTGACTGGGCTAGTGAGCTTCTTAGTGTGGGTACCCAGGGCAGGACAGAGAGCATCCGGCTCCCTACTTGCGATTATTCACGGCTGGTGTTGGGGTGATGTGAAGGCCCAGGTCACTGCTCTGCACACTAGACTACCAGGGCAATAGCAAACAGGCCATCACTACAGGGGTGAAGAGCTTTGGTCCCTGCTGGTTTCCTCACCTCAGGGAAAGGCAGCTGCAGGCTTTTAAAACCTCCCCCAACCCTAAGCCTGTATGCAAAACAGTTGCCTGCCTGCCTGCCTAAGCTTAACTCCTTCTCTCTCTCACATGGCATCATTGGACATCGAGTATGCATATTTACGCAGATCATCAACGCTTTCTCAGGTTTGTAATCCACAAGGATCACTACCACTTTCAGGGTTTTACCATTTGGACTGTCCACGACTCCTCTTGTCTACACAAAGGTTCTTGGCTGCTCATTTGGATCATCAAGGGATCCGAATTCTGTCCTATCTCAACACCTTTCTTTTTTAGGCCAGTTGCCGGAAGTCTTATCAGTCCACATTTAATTGACGTTTGAATTTCTCCATGCTCACAGCTGAATGATGAATTGTCTTAAGTCCTTCTTTTCTCAGGGCATGCTGCACTTAGGAGTGTGGTTGGATACTTGCTGTCAAAAAAGGTCTTCCTTCCACAGGACAAAATCCAAGTCCTGCAATCCAATCTCTAGCAAGCTACTGTTTTCAGACCCGAAATCCTGCTGCTATCTTAGTCGACACTCTCTTGCAGTGTTGTGAATGTTTCCTATCGTCTGCTTTGCAGATTCAAACTAGAAGGGGGTACAATGCTCCTCATTGCCCTAGATTGGCCTCAGATATAATGATAGGCCAATCTTCGGGACCTCTCTGTCGACACATCTTTGCGACTGCCTTTTCAGCCAGTCCTCCTTTTCAGGGGCCGTGCTTTCATCTGGTCCTGGTCCATTTTACCTTGACAGCATGACTCTTGAGACATCCATCGTAAGAGCAAATTGTTTCTCCAGTAGTTATTTGAACTATGCTCAATGATCGTAATTCGTCTTCTGCTCAAAGTAGTCATTGAGGCTGGATAACTTACCGTATATAGGGGCAAATCTATTAAGCCTGGAGAAGAGATAAAGTGAAAGGAGATAAAGCACCAGACAATCAACTCCCAACTGTCATTTTCAAACACAGTTGATTGTCTGGTGCTTTATCTCCTTTCACTTTATCTCCAGTTTATCTCTTCTCCAGGCTTAATACATCTGCCCCATGGTGTTCTACATGGGAGTAAGATGGTAATCTTACTCCCTGGCGGTTCAGAGTGTCTGGACTACGGGCCTTACAGTCTGCTCCGTTTGTACTATTAGACTTACTGGACCTCAGAAGGCAGACATGGAAGATGGTTTTCTTGCTGCTATTGCGTTGCTCGGCGGGGGTCCAACTTGAATGCATTTACCTTTTGTATTCTATGTTTCTCAACTTTTATGAGAAAACTCATAGAAGCTGAGCTACTTTTGCAGAGCGGCAACATGGTCCTTTGCACGCACTGTTTATTAGTTTTTACGCGTTTGCTGCCTTTGCATCAGTGTATTCAGCCTTTGGGCATACTGTTTAGGAGTATCCCTGCGCTTGAGGGGATCACTGTAGTGCTCTCATCACTGTAGTGCTCTCTAGTGGATGGAAGAAAAAACTTAACTTGTTAAATCCTTTTCTTCACATCCATAGGGGCACAGGGGCTGCCCACTCTGATGCTCCTGGCTTGAGGGGCTGTTCATGAATTCCTTTATCCAGGTCACCTTGCTCTGTTTTATCTGATATATTCACGTCTTCTACTTATCCTTGCTCCTGTCATGAACTTGATAACTTAACTGTCTGGCAGGGGGTTGGGAGCGGGGATTAGTGGAGACGGAGCTTGAGCATGCTGGGAACGAATTCTGTAACTGTTTGTTCGGTGCCTAGGCTCCCCAGCCTATATTTCAGTGTTCACTGTCGCAAATGTGGAGCAGTTGCCTGGAGTTTTCCGGTGAATGCAGCATGCAGTGTTATATGAATATGATTACTCCCACGTGACTGAATGGTCAGTCACGATTTATTCAGTGCATTCCAACGGGGCAATATAAACATTACTGGTTGGGCATTCTCTGAACCTGGTGTTGAGAGAATGCCCAACTTTCCAACTGGATAAAGCTGAGATCTCATATCTAAAAGTGGTAAAACTCACAAGAACATATGTAAGGTCATGTTTGGTAATTGTTTAGTTGACTTGCAATGTAAGAGATGGTACCCGTACTGCATGGGTTATGGTTTATTTAGGGCCTATTGAAATTAATTTATGTTACTTGTTGTTTATAGCATCAACCTGGAGTGATGGCAGTTCTGTGCGTCCCAGTTATTGGCTGATCCTTCTTAATCTTACACCACAGGTACATGCAGCACTCTTGTTTAGTCTGTATGTTTGTTTTCCAAGACGATACATTTTAGAAAGTGGCTAGATCTGTTGTTCTTTGTGATCGTTTTCCAGATTGATGGTTCCACCCTCCGGACGATATGCATGCAGCATGGTCCCCTGCTGACATTCCATCTCAACCTCACCCAGGGCACAGCCCTCATCCGATACAGCACCAAACAGGAGGCAGCCAAGGCCCAGAATGCCCTGCACATGTAAGTCCTAAACATCGAAATTGATTAGATACATTTTATTAGATAAATCATTGTAATCAAAATTTATCTAATCTTGATTTAATTTTTTTTAATGTATATACTTTACATTTTATATCGTTTCTAGAACTCTAAAAAAAAAAAGCATGTTATAACGAAATGATTACACTTAATAAAAATTTAGGGTTACAAAAATGAAGGCCCCATACACAAGTTTGACTTGTCTGAGGGGCAAGTTGGACCTTTTTTCTTTTGAGCTCCCCTGGCAGCTCTCTGGGAGGGCTCCTTCTGACTTGGCACTTGATGTGCCATTTGTACATGCGATAAATCTCCATATATTTTTTTTTTAAAGCAGCAATCATTTACACTTCAAATTCAAACTGGTTTTGCAGTGTAAATGATTGCCACTTTAAAAAAACTGGAGATTTTTTACCAAATCTCTCACTTTCTGAATCTCTCATCCTACTAAATTTCACCTATGGTCTCCAATAGCTGGGCATACTGTGGATTGATTCCGGAAATTGTACAGTACAATAAAGAAACTTTATAATTTTCTCTCTGGTCTATGTTCCTCTTAATACAAGTCAATTTTGTGATGCCGATGTTGGTTGTGGATCCATTAGTCTACTACCATTGATTCACTAAACAATTTGTGTGCTATGGCTATTGGTTAGAGTTGGCAACTTCTATGACCTGGTGGGAACACAATTTGCATCCATGAGAGGAATTGGGCTTTTTTCCTGAAGGCAGTAGTCTGAAAGACATAATCACAATGCACCTCTGTGTCCTGCATACTAACTTATTGCACAACACTCCCGTATAAAGCTATTAAATGACAACTCTGCATTTATCACAGATTTCTGCTCACACACTCCAGATGTGCGGGCAAAAATCTACATAAAGTAGTGCTTTGGGGCTGATCGCCAGTGCCAAGGACTGACTTAACTGCAGTATGATGGCAGAGAAGCCGTTTTGGTGCTAGTACTGGGCATTCTAATATAAGAATGCGAAACACAAGTTGAGGACCCTTCACCAGCGCACTAAATAATCTAAAAAAGGACTTCCCTTATAACTTTCGGGGATGCCACACAACGAATGATAATCAAGATTCCTGGACCATACATCAATTTTCTCTAGGCATATTTTCTCATATTTGTTTCATCATAAAATGAGAAAAGAGTTCCATAGCATAATACTGTATTTTAATATACAATTTACATAACAAAAAAAATATTTTCACAATGAATAATAAAGAAAGTAAATAAAATGTCACAAAGACTTGTGCGTTAGACACAATGTTTCCGGCTTCTGGTGCATATGAAACTCCAGAAATGTAATTACCGGATGGGTTGGAATAGTCTATATAAGAACAGTTCAATACAGGTATAATTTAAATGCCTGGGCAACCTGCAGCCAGATGGTCTCCAGTAAATATACGTACCACAGCTTTCACCAGTCAGCCTGAGATACCCGCCAAAGCGTTTCGACCCACCATGGGGTCATTTTCAAAACATAGTAACATGTCAGACCAGGAGCCATTACAAAAATGATGCGTATTCTTGTTACTGTGACAGACTTTCCTTTATTTAAATACCTCATACATTCATTGTGTGTATTATTTTCCCTTTTATACTAGGTGCGTTTTGGGTAACACGACCATCCTGGCGGAATTTGCAACGGATGAGGAGGTGAGCCGTTACCTTGCACAAGCTCAGCCGCCAACTCCCTCTGCTCCTGGAGCAGGCTGGCAGCCCTTGGAAGTGGGACAGAACCATCAGGCTGAACCGGTAGGACCAGCCCTGAACCTTTTCGGAGGGACCACAGGGCTGGGACAGTGGAGCAGTGGCGGTGGTGGTAGTGACCTGCCAGGCGTGTCTCTTTGGGGTACTCCAAGCTACACATCCAGCCTGTGGGGGGTGCCCAGCACAGAGGACGCCCACCGGATGGGCAGCCCTGCCCCTTTACTACCCGGTGATCTTTTGGGAGGAGGGACCGACTCAATATGAACTTTGAACTTTCAACTCTGACCTCGTGACCTTTCAGAGCAGCAGCACTAACTTGACCTTTTTTGTGTTTTTTTTTTTTTTTTCGTTTTCAAACTTGCAATAAATACAGTTTTTTTAACTATAAAAAAAGAGAAAAAAAATAAAAAAAGAAATCAGGTGGGTGCAAGTTAAGACTCCTGATCGCCAACGTTACAAAAACCTGCGGTCACTTTCAAAGTGGTTGTGTTTTTTTCTTTCTTTTTTTTTTCTTTTTTGTGCTTGCAAATTCCTTCCTCCCCCCCACCCCCAATGAAGAGCAGAAGAAAAGGGGGAGGGAGGGATCCTGAATTAAAGGGTCTGGGGGGAGGGAGATGTAGAAAATGAAAGAAAAACAAAAAAAAAGGACAAAAACACATATCAGTCTTGAAATACTTGAATAATGAAAGCCAATGTTGAAAGACAATGTGAATTCACAAAACCTACCATTTAAGAGTCATTTTGTGCTGGGAGGGGAGGGTGCAGAGTGGGGTGTTTGTTTTATTTTTACATGGCATTTTTGGACTGCTGATAAACAAAAATAAGTTGGTGCAAAAAGGTATTTTTTGATGATGCAGGGAGGAGGGGTATTTAAAAAATTAACCAGTTTGCTGCCAGAGCGGACTGCAAAATGCTGCACATTAATGCACTAAAGTTCTCACTGGTAGCAAAGTGTTTTACCCATTCACACAGCTGTTTGTATCCAGGGTAAGTGAGTGAAATGCTCCTCTAACATGCATTATTTTAACATTTCAAGGCACGACATGGCAAAACAGCACCTGTTTCTATTCCAGTATGGGGAAGGGGTGGTTAGAGGCACTGGGGGGGAGGGGGGATTGGTAACGATGTTGGAGTGGCTGGCATAAAATATCCCAGTTGAATCTGGCTCATCTTGTATTATGTACTGTGACTGTCATGAGTTAATATTGACTGTCTGACCCTTTCACCTGAGTGCCCATGTGGGTATACCTACATAGACTTAATGTAAATATCCAATATTATGTTTATGGCATTTCTCAGCTTTCTGCAATCCACACCGCAGAAAACCTGCCCATGTGTTCGTCTAGGAGAGGGCGGCCATTTCCTGAGGAGTAACCGGTCTCCCCCGTAAACTTGATAGGCTATTTTGTCTAGCTATAAGCCCTTTTTTTGTCAGTATGTCCCTCTGAATAATGCATAAGATGCTGCATTAAATCGTCAGGATCCACATGGTGTCTTTCCTGCCAGAGGTCTATGTTTTCTAGACATGTTCTGGTAACAGAGAGGTTAATGTCTGAATTCTGGATCCTCTTACTGGTGGCGATCAGACTTTGAACTTCATCACGGCTGCAATGTGATACTGGGATGTGTGTTATGTGTGCAATTCGAAAATGTGCCCTCAGTCCGATGGCATGGCAGTCTCCCCAAAGGCAAGGAGAGCACTTGGCACTCATGCAAAGGGTGTTTTGGTATTGGGTTATTCGTATAAGCTCACATGGTAGCATTGCAAAAGATAGTGTCTTCGTTCACAAGCCTTCTGCAGGTGCTGCAAAGCTTGCACTGTATAGCTGTGACAGAAGCCCAGACGTCTGCCCCTACACTTTTTTTTTTGTTGCTTCTGTTTCTGCCTTTGCTATATTGCAGTGACAAACCTCATGCAGTTTCCATGCAAATCATCCTCTGTCACTGCAGTTGTGCTATGTTAAGCCGCAAGTTGGATCTCCAGATAAATCGCACTGACTTTTGTATTCATTGTTCCATCTGAGGCTATAAGGACCATTTCAGTTCAACTTGTCATAGAGGCACAGACAAAATGCATCATGTGAGCTGGGCTTCGGAAGTTTCTTACCTAAATTGAATTTCACCTATAGGTGGCACTATGCTAAACAGATTGGCCGTGCATAAACACCATTTTAAATGACTTAAGGAAAGACGATACCAGTTAGGTTAATCTGCTGCTAAATAGGATGGCTCTTTTTTTTCATAACAGGCATATTATGGATCTGCACCTTTTAAAAAATGCCATTAAACTATTTCTCCCAAATACTTTGCATTTACTATGAGTGTTATCATTAGGGTAAAATCTTAATTTTTTTATTTTATTTCAATCTCTTATGTGCTTTTGTGTAACTGTCATCAAAATTCTCTGTAATACAACTTTGCACTGGGTTCCATGTACCATGGTCTGATTATTATTATTATTTTCCCATTAACCAATGCTACTGCACACCTACTGAGATATTTGTTTCTTCTTAACCGTACTGTTGCCACTACCCATTCCATAACTTGCCTGTCCTATTCAGTAACTGACAAAGGGTCAGTGTATAGTAGGTGTGTGAGCGATTAATCTCTCTCATGTTCCTGTGCTATAATGCGTACATGCCGACTGTGTGCGTTCTGCATATATGTGTGTGTATGCTGCACACAAGTGCTTTGTATTTTTGGTGGCAGTTGGTAAGTATCTATGTACACCAAAGGGCACCATTTGTGATGGTACAGGATGAATTCTGAAGAATGCAAATGTGGCATGGGTCCATCTCGCAGTTACTCCTAATAGTTATTGTGAAAATTTGTTGTTGTTTTTTTTTTTCTTTGTGTTGCTACTTTTATTTTTACATTTTAGCCTTTATATCTGCGGAGCTGTAATGTGTTGGGTCTTCATTTACAGCTTACTGGATACATTTCCTACAACCAACCCATGCAAGTTATTTGCTATTTCCCGGAATTGTGATACAGCTGTTAACCCGATCAGCACCGCGCTTTTCAATATATATTATTGCTGACATTTTGGTTCGGTGGTTAAGATTACCAGTCTAGTAAAAATTCCATTATGGGTTTGGGCCATTATGTTTCCAAGAACACTCCAAGCCACACCCATAAAAATGGCGGGAGGCAGGTTTCCCATTCCAAAGGATTCTTTAGCGGAAATGTTCTTTTGCCTTTTTATGTTTTTACGGCTGAAGATTCGTCCCTTTATAACCGAAAACATTCTTCATTGCAATCAGTAAGAAAACTTACAAAAGTAAAGATGGATATTTTTGTTCTAAGAATTATTTGTGAAGTTAGGCTTGTTCCTGCAATTGCCCCTGCTGTACAACTATACATCAGTCGTACATAAAGCCTCTCATCTCTGCTTTACGTAGAATTATCTGATGAGATATAACCACCTAACCACCTTGCCTGCTAAGCATCGGTGTGACATGTTCATGTATATATTGGGGTTCCAGATCACTGAGTGAAATAGTTGTTTGTTAATCTGATCAGTAACCAGGTGCCAGTGAGCATGGAGCGTTGTGACGGACTTAACCTTAGGCTGCCTATTATTGTTGACTCTCCAGCTCTCAGGCATGTTCTTCTGTGTGCTTTATGTCTCTTGAGTTCCAGCAACACTTCTGGAATAACATTCTTCTAAAGGTGCAGTAGGTCTCTGCTTTCTCAATGTGAATGAGTTGCTGATCCCAAGTGGAAATGGGAATGTCTATGTATCCCTGTTTAGGTGCCCAGTGTTGTGCTGTGAGAGCAATCCTAATTAGTGACTTATGATAGTTGTGTTTACCAAAGCAATTTCACTTATCACTTCAGCACTTACGTCACCCTATTACTGTTTGACATATGGCTCATAACCTGGCATTTCAGCCTTTTAGGTGAACAGGAATACAATGAAAATTACATCAGCTATCCCAGTGGTTCTCAACCTCAAGTGCCCCAAACTATTCACATTTGTAAGGGTACACAGAATCGAAGGTGAAATAATTGGCTCCACCTGTGATCTTATGTGTCAAATCTGTGCACCTGCCGGGTGACCTGGAAAGCGTGCACTGTTGGGGGTACTTGAGGGCTGAGATTGAGAACCACTGAGGTGAACTGTGTTCTTTCATGAGGAAATTAATTTAGAGATCACATGAGTCTAACAGAGCAAATCCGTTTGTGGCAATGAGGGACATTGCGGATCTTCACAAGCACATGTATGGGTTGCAAAGCAAAGTCTGTGATGTCTGTGGCTGCAAGTTGCCTTGGAACAGTCCTGCTGCAGTTGTCTTTATTTTGAACTTTTTATGACTGGTCACTGGTTGCTGAGCAGTGGCCTTCATCTATGCATTATTGGGAGCGGTTTAGTTCATGCTATAGTAGTTACAGTAAGGGCACTGCTGCTTGGAACTCGAAGGCCGTACTATGAGTGTGTGTGGAAGACTTGGATCTGGCATTTACATTTTTCACTTGTTCTGTGAGTGAGGGATTTTTTTTGGGGGGGGGGGGGGTCCTTTTTATGTAAAGCATCTACTATTGTGTTAATCTACTTCAATTTCTAAGATTGAATTGAAAACTTAACTACAGACCTTCATTTTCCGTCATGAAACAAATATGCACTAATCCATACATGCCTATAAACAGCTTTAGTTGGCCTTGTGCAAATTAACTAATTTGAGCAGATATCTTACTAATGGTTCCTTTTACCTTTTTGCTCATATGTTAGTGAATGACCCGCAGCATCATATGGACATGACATTTACTACATGACAGATATAGGACATTCGTCCACAATGATCTGGCTCCAGATCCTCCCCCCCCCCGTGTATTTCCCACTAGTTTGTAATTACCCCTTAATGTATTTTTGAGGATGGAGGGAATTGCTATTTGGCCTTTTACTACATCATTTTCAATACCTAGAATAAGAGAGTTGGTTCACTTATGTCCTTTTACAGCTTGTCTGAGCACTACTAATGCCAAAAGATGTTCTTGACTAAATCTGACTGCTCATTGTGTCATTGATCTATTTCTAAATCTAGCGATTGGGCCTCTACATCGTTCCCCAGAAATAAAAGAAAGCCAATGTATACTGTAGCTCTACCAAAATGTCAATTGCAAGTATATTGGCAGTATAATATGTATCTTTCTTTCGAACACCCTTATGTTTGCAATATGAATTTCTTGGGATTTTAGTCTATAGATTGAAGTCATCGCACATAATCTTGTGCAATGTCCACAATGATGGGTGTAGATTTGTAGATTGCACATGACTCTTCTCTGGAGCAATCCTTGCAAACACAGGCACTCATTGGATGTATGAAAACCATGTTTGTTTGTTTTTTGCTGTACTGCCTTTCATCCCCATGCATTATACACTGGACATCCATTTTATGACCTATAAAGGGGGCGCAATGCATTATCCAATGCATAAGCCTGATTGTGGTTTGAGATGCAGTAAGAAAGAGAAGATCGCTGTGCAGATTTAGATTTGGGAGGGCACATCCAAACTTCAGTCTAAATTCCAGTGTAAATATAAAGCTGCTCAATATGTGTGGGCTACACGCAAAAGCAGCCAGTTTTTGCCCTGCAGGCAAAACAATGTATTTGTTTGCATTGTAACATGGTTTATCCAGGCACGCGGTTACTTGTTTTTTCTTACTTTATACCCATATCAGAATCAGGCCTATAGTTACATCCTAGGGACAGACATTATTCTGGTTGTTGCCATTTGTTTTGCCAAATGCAGGAAAGAATTACAGGGCATATATATGGAAATTGGTGCACAGTGAACTGCAAGGAAAGCACAGCCTAAGTCTATATTAGACTCCTCTGCTCCAGTTTTGACAAATGTTCTCCTATTGGAAGTACGGGATAATGGTTTTGTTGAACAGCTGTTCTGCTGCATTTCTGCCTTCAATCCTCTGATTGCAGTAATGACATACCGAAAGACCATGTTTGTGCATTTATTCCACCATTCGCTAACCCTACACAACTAGCTATTCATTGCCTTTTCTGCACTGTATTTCTATGTAAAGAAAAACTCCAATGCAGAAATGATATTTTTGGAACGTGCTGCTAATTTTTAATACAGAATTTGTTATAAAGAAAAAAAACCTTACTAGTTGTATATTTCACACATTTAAAGGTCATGTGTACCCAATTCATAGTATATCTTTTTTCTCACTATTTTTATCTTCGGCGAATTGCATGGGCATGTGAAGCGGTTTTGCATCGAAGATGTATATTTTAGATATAAAAATGATAAATGATCATAAATCATTCTTTGTTAGAGAACAACTTGTTCAAGGCACCTACTAAGTACAATGCCAGCTGCCCTTATAGCAGGCATGGCCAACAAAGGCCCTCCAGCTGTTGTGAAACGACACATCCCAGCATACCTTGCTTTAGCATTCACTAATAGCAAAACTGTGGCAAGGCATGATGGGACTTGTAGTTTCACAACAGCTGGAGGGCCATAGATTGACCATGCCTGCCTTTATAGGGCTACTCCAATATTCTTCAAAATGTAATCTATTGCAAAGCAATGGCCCGGTAACCTCACTGATGGAGAAAGACCCTTTGAACCCTTTCACTTTACTGTATTAATAGTTTGACCTTTCAAACATACAGTACTTGTCAGTTAAAATGAACAGAATCCTCCCCATAATAAAAGCGAACGCTTAACCATCATTGTTTACTGAATTCCAAAGCGCCAGTCAGTTGTAAGAAGACAGTCAATACTACAGCAATACATTTTAAGTGTAATTGCAAAGCAAAGTACACGTCTGCAAGAGTACATGGATACAATGAGAATAGTAACAAATGAGACAAGAAATAGGTCAAATAAAACAGGAATACAATAAGCACAATAGCAGGTGTGTGGTATAAGCAGTCGTGCTCGAACAGGAAGTATGATGTGCACAATCAGCAAGACACTCAAAAGTCTGTGTGGGACATAGGATGTAGGCTGACATACATGAGATGTAGGATGGGACAAACATGGTAGGCCAACATACCTGAGACCAGGGTAGGGAGGAGCTTGACAACTTACATTCTAGATTTAATTATTTCTTCTTATTTTAATGGCTCTGTAGTAAAATATCTATTGAGTCATGTTAAGGAGTTATCACCAGTATTTTCTAATGGTCTGAGGCTTCAGAGCCTATTAGGGGACACCGTTGTTCAGCAACAGCCTGCAAACTGCATTACAGTATATTGAAAGTAATTGACTTACTGTATGAAACCAGCCAGGAATAATCCATATAATTTAATGCCTTGGTTAATCAGTTGGTACTGGGATGTTGTTGTGTTATGATGCTATTGTGAAAATCCCCCCTTAAAGGAACTGTGGGGTAAATGTATGAAGCTTGGAGAAGTGGTTTCTATCCCCATAAAGAACGTTATGTGATAAAAGCACCAGCCAATCGGCTCTAATATGTAAATTGACAGTAAAGAGCTGATTGGCTGGAGCATTATCGCCTTGCACATAAAGGGGCAGATGTATTAAGCCTGGAGAAGAGATAAACTGGAGATAAAGTGGAGATAACTTGGAAGAGTTAACGCACCAGCACCAGCCAATCAGCTGTGTTTGAAATATGACAGTTGGGATCTGATTGGCTGGTGCGTTATCTCCTTCCACTTTATCTCCAGTTTATCTCTTCACCAGGCTTAATACATCTGCCCCAACATTCTTTATGGGGATAGATACCACTTCTCCAAGCTTCATACATGTGCCCCTGCGTGACTCGTTGAAGAGCTAGCTGAGGACTTCCATTGTTTTTGCCCTGGGAACATCGGAGATAAAACCATTGATCTATTGTTCGGCACTTAAACCGTCTGTGTAGCTGCTATTGTATACTTCAGCAGATCTGTGTTTTGTATTTATTTATTGTTATTCTATGTTGTGAAAGCTTACTGTACATCCATATTTATGCAAAAAAAAGTATGCCTGTTTCTGCTAAAACATTGCAGCACCAAGATGCCTTCCTGTGTGTTGTCATTTGCATCATTAAACTGATGTGCAGTATGTGCAAGGTTGCAAAGCTCCAGCATTGATACACACCTTACATACTGAAGTAATTAGGCTAGAGTGCCATTGACTGTTCCTCTAGAACATAAAATAGGTAGCTTGTGGCTTTGAAGCTGGGATAAAGTCCTAGCTTACCTGTCGGGACTCTCTGGGGATTAGTTTCACAACCGCTTCAGAGCAGAGGTTACCCAAACCCAATGTACAGTACTGCATCAGATAAGCTGTCCATACCAAAAGTTGCCTACCTTTTACCTTGTATGTGCACCATTTACCAATGTGCTTCATTTCTCATTGTATGGAAAAAATTTTGAAAGTGAATAATTCTCTGATGTCAACCATTTACACATGGTAATATGGTCCTGTATATCATCCTGCAGAGAATTAGTGGTAGTATATATAATTGTGGCACCACCGCAGATCTATTGGCTGTGGTTAGAGTATCATTTGGACAGAGTCCCGTATGGCTTATTGAACATTGTAAGCAGGAGATGGACAAGCAGTATGTCGAACCCCACATGCCGACATTGGAGTACTGCCATGTAAGGTATCTTGATTTGTCTCTGCTTTAGGAGTTTAAATACATTGGTATTTCATTGTGTTTAAAGTTAAAGATTTGGATGTGACAATGTTTTACATCGCAGTACTGATGTGTCCAATTCAAAATCTCACTGTCCACCTTCTGCTTATAGACATTGACTGTTTGGGAGAAAACCCTTTGACGTATTAGTACAGAGACTGCTTTTTGCCTAATTGGGACATCCCGTTTCTCTTCTATCTTAAACGTGCACCCCACATCTGGCTTTAAAAGTGGTAAAACCATGACCAGTTAATAAAAGATGCTCACTTTCATATTTAAAATGTATTAGATTTTATATTTAAAAAATTGCGTCTTCGGTCATTGGTCCCTTTTTGTGTCTTCTGATTAGTACAATATTTGTGAAGGCACTTCTGATTTCAAAATGTATTGGAAGTTGAACATTGTTGCAAAACTGTCCTGAATTACTCACCACAATTATCACTTTTCTGAAAGATAATTTATGGGTGGTATGAAATTGCATTTAATTATGTTTTGACCTTCTGTAATTTAGAATGTAATTAAACCCTAAATCTATGTTGAATACGTAAGGCCAGTTGATGAGGTTTATTCATACTGTAGAATTATATATCGTTTGTTAGGTAGTAATCTTTGGGGGAAATATCATAGCCTGCGACTCTTCCCAGCGACTCTGCATGGTGTTCTAAAGTGGCAAACGTAAAAGTCCAAACCACTTTAAAACATTGCGCAATCTTACTGGGATCTCGGCGATGCCTCGAAGTTGCAGGCTATTACATTTGTCTATGGGGGCAAAGACAGCAGTGTTCTGTCACCTCACTTTTCATTCATTCACATACTTTTATTTTCAGGTCTTCGGTAAAGCTGTCTCACAGGGCAGCTATGCTGAAAAATGGGGGTCTTTTGTGGGAGTATAACATTTGTTGCGTTTTAGATGTTCAAAAGAAAAATTTATTTTATGTTCATTTAATCCAGATCTGTCAATGCCAACTGAAAGCTTATAGCCAAGCAGCACTGACATTAATGCAAAGCTCTGTTAATTAAAAGAAAATGTAAAAAAAAAAAAAAACATAAGTATGTTTTGAGTGATAAATTTTGAATTTGCGTTCTGTTGTTCTCTTGTTTTTCTGTGTAACCAAAAATGCTAAGCGCTATGTTGTAATGCCTTTGAATGTCCTGATTTATTTTGTGATCAATGCTACAGTTAAATGGTTTCCTGTTTTCTCTCACATATGTGATTAAACTTGGGTGTTTCTCCGATAAAGGATGAGCAAACCTAGGTTGCCGGTAGCTTTCTCTCATAATGCCCAGCTAGTAGCCAGGGGACATTTCTCTTAGAAACTGTATTTTAATGTGCAAGGACATCTCCAATTGCTCACATTAACCATTTTTCAAAGCTGACTCCAGCTTTTTGTGTACATGTTGGACATACAGTACTGTAGAACAACGTCTATGAGCTTAAGCAATGTTCGTGAGAGTGCAGCTCATCCACCTGCCATCCACATAACAGTGGGTTACATTTATTCCCATTACATTACAGGCTTCATAACTGCGGCCTCCACTCTGCAGGTACCTGGTGCACTTTAAGAGGGTGCTCTTCTGAGATGGACATAGTGTAAAATAAAATACAATGTTGCCACTTTAGAGCCTGTGTATACGCCTTCGGTGTTAACTGTGTGTGGGTACGTTTAGTTATTCAAGAACTTTCTTTAGATGTTGGTTTTAATGGTAGCACATGATCACTTCAAAATGTGTAAAGATCTGTAAATAAGCTTTGAGTGACGCATCTCTTGGCAGGAGTGCGGCCACAGCATGTGGCTTTTTTTCAGCAGAGTGATCTCTCTTTACAGACTATGTAATTGATATACACAACCTAAGCACAACAGTCTAGTTACCTAGACAACGGCATTAAGAACTAGCGATATTGCACAATGTGCAAATATGCTGTAGGTGGAACACAATTTATATCAGCTGATTGCTTTCTGCAGTTACGGTGGTGGTGATTTTGTCATCGTGTTGGATAGATAGAGGGTATTTTTTTTCCACAATTCGTAGGAATGCTTGTTCCTTGCGCACAAACTATGCACATGTGTTTTATTCATGATCTCTGTGGAAAAACCCAGTCACATTTTGTAATATGCCCCCTGTTAAATGTGATTTTACATATACTTTAGTGTATTGCAAGTAGAGATGAGCGGGTTAGATTTTACTCAAATTTACTTAGATCTCAAAACAGGATCTTACTGTCTGTCCAAAACATATGACCGCCATAGCCAATTGTAAAAATCCAAAATTGCAAATCATTTCTCGAAAAAGGGCTGAGTGAATATGAACCAGCTCATCTCTAATTGCAAATACCTGACCGTTTCCTCTGCAAACACTGACACTCCCTGTTCCAAAAGCAAGAACTGACCTATCTGGCTTATTGCACTCACACAGCATGTGCTGCTCCTGAGCTGTGCGGTGATGGATAGAGACTGCAAAGTATTTGTAACAATTTTATATTGGTAAGCATATGTGGTTATGCGGAGCTTAATATTTGGGGCAGGTGGCTATTCCTGTAGAGCAATCGACTCATTTTAACTGGAGTTTCTTAATTTGAGGTTGTTAGTGCTTAACGCTGACCTATTTCACTCTGCCCCTTCTATTCCTTACTTATGCTTCTTTTATTGTCATGTCAACATTGTTTTAAAATAATTGTTTTTGCTTATATATTTCTATTTGGATAAAAAATAAAGCTAATGCGTTATTTTATTTACAGTTTAAATCTGAAAAATAGATATCAGATTTGCAATTCTATGTCTTGTCCCATCCCTAGCCATTGGCTCGATACTCTCAGAGTATTGAGTAAATGGATGGATGGAATAAGTCCAATTAATGCAGTACAGAGGGCCATACATAGACATAAGATTGCAAAACTATAGTACGTGTTACAGTATATACAGTCTACTACAGAGTGTATTTATCTAGGGTTCAAGATTGTACTGGTATTGTTTGCAAAGTCCATCCTTAACCACAAAATAAGCCTTCACATAAGGTGAATATTTATTATATCCATCTTTCTCGTTTACTTCATATGTATAGTGTAATGTAAACTTATGCTGGCCACATATCAGACCAACTTTCCTCCAACCATCCATCTAGTGGATGGAATAAAAATATGGTACTGGATGGGAGCAAAGGACAATCAGAAATGTGCTTGAAAACTCAGGCAAATGGACAAAACATTCAGTCAAATTGTTTAAATCAAACAGGTTTAGCTACAGTACCATGTCTGAGCGACCGTTTTTGTCCTTTTCCAGATTTTGGGAGCAAGTTTCTGAAGTAAATATTAAATTTGCTCCCATCCAGTACCATATTTTTATTCCATCCAAGCAACTAGTTGGATGGTTGGAGGAAAGTTGGTCTGATGTGTGGCCAGCATTAATTTTCTTTCTTGCTCATATTTTTGGAACTCTATGTGAGATTTTACCTGCTTATAGTTTACTGATGTTTTTACAAAAACATTTTTTTGTTTTTTTTTATTACATAAACTGGAAATGACTGGGCCATCTTTTTCTCTTCCAAATTTTCACAGGCAGGATAGAATATATTTTTCAGTAAGAGTTGAGATAATATAATGGCCTGGCTTCTTAAGATCAAGAATCAAACATTTTAAACAACACTTTATTTAGATTTATTTTAATGTAAGATCCAACTTCTTTCAATTAAAAATAAAACAATTAAAAGGTTAATTTAGATACCCAGTTGTCTCTATCTTAAAATTCTCTTTTTCCATAAACACCAAGAACAAAGATTTCAGTCCTTTGCCAGCAAAAAGAACATGTTTTTTAAGTCACATGTCTATTTTGGGTGGTTGATTTGTTTTAGACCTAAAGAAATTTTTTTTTTTTTTTTAAATATTACTGAAGGGAATAATTGCTGAAGGAAGTTATCTTTGGAGAGATTTATACAAGAACCACAAGAAAAGTAGTCGAGAAAAGGATATTTTTTTAAACAATGTAACAATAAAACTACAGTGTAATTGTCCATTTAAATTTGCATACTATAACTACTGTGAATATTTGAATATACAAAACCTAGTAAAATCATTTTTCTAAATATCAAATATTATTTTGGAGAGTGACTTTACATTTTGATTTTAATGCATTTGGGTTGGTACCATTTTACCCTGCGTTGGCAATCCAAAACTTGGCAACTTTAGTTAAAAAATGGCTTTCCAAAAAAAAAAGTAAAAAAAAAAATGCACTATATACAGTATGATTCATGTACATATGTACCTGCAGGAGGAAACTGAGCTTTGAAATAAACTTGAGGTTGACATGGAAGGGAACAAATTTAAAGATTAAAAATGAAAAAAAAAAATCACAGGAATAAAGCTGCCTCTTGTTTGTGTTACCACTTGGTTTTATTGTTTATTTTATCAGGATGGGTTGAAGGCCACGTTTTCTTTCTTTAGTGTTTTTTTGCCAGTTGTCTATATATAAATGGTCATTAGTCCCAGGTTTTAGGCATTTTGTGTACCCTTCTTCTCCCCATCTTTATAATTAAGGTGACAACTAGTGTTTGTAATTAAAACTTTTTTGAAAATTAGCTAATTTTTTAAACCTAATGCTGATAGAAATAATTTGATAAGAACTTTGAACAGTTTTTGCTGTGGTTACGACCCATTCCTGATACTTACAACATGTTAGTAAATTTAGTAAATAAGCCTTCAAGTGCTACACAATGCCATATAGGGTTTCAGTCTGCAATGCTTGACAATACCTTAAAGTCCAGTTTGTTTTTTCATAGCCACTTGTTCGATAACCCTCTGCAACTCAAAGGTGTTTTATATGTGAACTCCATATTACGGGACTGGGTGATGGGCTTAAACTGACTGTCCATTGTTTACAATCCATAAATGGATTGGTCAGTGCCATTTGCCCACCATGACATTTTCCTTAAGTGTTTAACATATAAATAACTGCTTTTCCCATCGCTGCCAAAGGTATTATCTGTTTGTAAGCTTTTACTGGTTTTTGACTGTGTGTACAAAATTTTACATTTTTACTGTCGGATGTTTTGATGGTTCTCAGACCAAATGTGTCTTGCAATCTGGATTGATGTTTCTGGGTATCAAGAACGGTAACGATTATAATCTGGAGTCATCTGGGAGATGTCTTAAATTGTTTCTAGGTTCCTTTACCTGCTTTAATTAAACATGAAGTAACTGATGAGTAAGAAATGTTGCTGTTGCAGAAATTTATGTTTACTAGATTACAAGTGTGCTGAAAAATTACCTCCCTTCATCTGCTTGTCTTGTGATTCTTGGGAGATATTTCCAAGCTCAGGGGACTGGTTTACTGGGAATAGGTGTGAGCAAAGTAAAGTGAAATCACAACCAAGGGTTTGCAAGAAGTAATAGAAGATGGAAGACCCATTCCTCCTTTTTATATCACGGAAGCAGGAATAGCTCTTTGATTACAGATTGAATAATGTAATTGAGTGTGATGGTCTCTGCTTAAGGTTATTTACTGATCCGACTCCAGGAAATAACAAGTAGTCACAGGTGTATTATGTACTGCAGTGGTCCACTAACAAAGTACTGATTATAATATATAATCTTTTTTTTTTCCTTGATGCCTGATGAGTCAACATTATATCGGAGCCTCCAGCAGTAAAATACTTGTATAGTCCTGAATACACGATGAATCTCTCAAGCCCTTCATCAGAATTCAGTGTTACGTTCTGAGCTATACTTGAATTTACTCTGCTTCTATCTTATGAAGCATTGTGGGTCTTGATTCCTAAACATTGTTCAGGTCTAAGACTCCTTCCAGCGTACTTAGGTGAACAGATATCATGGCAATTCCATCGGCACAATACCGATCTATCTTGATCCATCTTCAGTTTGCTTCCAAACTTGGGATATATGGAAGCTGCATGAGATGTCCAGCAAGACTCCTTTACAGTGAATGGATATCTTTAAACCTGGGTAAACCGGTGTGTATGTGTGTGTATATATATATATATATATATATATATATATATATATATATATATATATATGTTTTGGTTAGATAACAGAACCTTCTTATCTGTAACAATGGCCAATGGGGTGTTAATACACTGCAAGTGAAACACTGCCAATGGCTGTCTAAAACTAACCTGCAAAAAATATAGTTACCCAGTAAGGCAGTTATGAGCTTGCTTGTATGTATGTGTGTGTGTCCCTTTGGGGGGGTGTTTTCTCTTATTTGTGCCTCCTGGTATATTACAGTATATGGTCTACATCGCCGGTGCTCAATGTTTTCCTGATTGCATTGTTGACTAGTTATGCTAGGAAAAAAAAAATCTGAGAATCTGGTTCTTCAGCACTCTAATCACTTCCTCAGTCTACATTTCTCGTTATCTTGTAATGTCATTTCTTTTTCCCTCAGCATCCTAGTCCAACAGTCACATTTCAGCATATCCATCCAATACGACACCCCTTCTATTTTATATATGCATAAAATTACAGTTTGTTTTTTTTTCTTCCCTGCAGACCATGTTTGAAATCCTTAATAGTATTGTGGTACTTACAAGAAGGAAATGTTTGTTTTTTGTTTTTTTGTCAATTCATGCAAACTAAAATGTTTAAACTCTATTAAGTTGTGTATAAGCTGAGACTGTAGTCTTTATTTTACAATTATTTGTGTTTTGCAGCAGCTGGTACTGTATCATTACATATGACTCAGAGGCAGACCCAGATTATTGGGAAATAGGGGGGTTGGGGGGGTTGCCAGGATTATTCTGGATGCTTTGGTTAATGTCTGTAACTTCTCAAGAATACCTGTCAGATGTTATATATATTTATCCACTCTCTACCAGAATCTCATAACACTGAGGACCATTCTGGTAGAAAAGGGATTTACATGTGGAGTCTTCTGAAAACTCAGTTTTGTTTTATTTTCAAGGGGGGAAAGGTCGGAGCTTTTAACAAGCTTATTATTTTTCTTGTTTTAGAAAACATTTGATTGTATTATGTGCAACTTTGTTGCTTCACATTATAACTACGACAAGATATTTTTGGGGGGTTTCTTGGAATACAAAGTCTATTAAAATGTGTTTGGCTGCTAAAGCATTAATTCATTTGGCTCCTGTCATATTTTTTTTTCTTTTTATGGATCAATATTGTAGCGGACAACTGAATTGTGAACTTTTTGTTTTGTTTTTAGAAGAAAATTTGAATGAATGGAAAAAAAATTCTTAGCAAGTGATCTACATACAGGACAAAAAAAAAAATTACAAAATAAATACATGAACCATAAGGGTTAGGTCCATCAACAGTACACACATATAAAATAACCCTTTGCAGTCCAAATTTATTTTTGTTTTCTGTAATTCAAACGTATGGTTTAAATTAATTGTAATTTTTATTATTCAAAAATGGTCTACAATGAATGTTGAATGATGTTTAATGTTCATATTTTAAAGTGGCTCACCATTGGATCTGCTACTAGCGCTAGGGCTGTTGAGCCTGAGTAGATATTGGACCTGAAAGGGTTAAGAAATAGTATTTCATTTTTAATTGTGTGAAGAAGTGCAGATGAAGTAGCACACAGAGGGGAAGATATAGGTTGTTGACCGTCCACAAAAAAAAAAAAGGAAAGTGAAAAATGAAAGAGGGGAGGATGGGTCAGGTGGATGTAGTGAGGGTAGTTTGTCCACACACACAATCAAATAATGAAGGTTGTTAAAGGATTTAAGTTCAATTCTGGGAGAACATGAAAACGGGAGGTCCAATGTTTTAGTAAAACTGATCGAAAAGCCCCTAGGATGCTAGTAGTAATGTATTCTAGAGCCATACTTAACCCTTTGCGTCTGAGAGATGTTTAAAATATCCACTAAAAATGCCAACATCACTTACATTTGTTATATAAATTCAAATAAAAAATGTTATGTAAAAAAAAAAAGATATTTCCTATATATTTAAACATTTATAGGTCATTATGATGAATAAAAATATTTGTCTGCCAGTTTTCACACCTAGTTTGACAAATTCACTTGGCACTCAATGGGTTAAGCAGTGATCTCCCCCGTAGTTGGACCTATGTTATAGAAGGATAGGGGGTTAGGAAACCATATAACTCAGGCGCTTGGAGTAAGATGTTGCAAAAGCCACTATCTCAATGGTAGAAATTTATTGAAAAATACATGTATAAAAAGATTGAAAAAAGAAGAAAAATTTTTTTCACTCACATAAAAATTCAAGTAGATTGTACCAAGTCAGAATCGTCCCGTGTGTATGCAGGGAGTGGAGGATGTTTTTAAAACCTCCTTATATCCGGGCTTGTTTGTAATCCAAAGTGTCTGTGTAGACAGAAGCGTCTGTGTAGACAGAAGTGTTATCAGGCTCCCCGACAGTTGCTGCAGCCGTGGGACCGGCTTCCAGTGTGAAGGGAGATCTGTGCACTGATGTCAATTTGGCAGATAAAGATCTTGCAGCTACGTCCCGGTCCAGGATATTTGCGGAGAGGGATTTTTGATGCTGCTGTTAACTGATATGAATTTCTGTAGCTCTGTCCAAGAATAAGATTCTGCAGAGATATTTGTAATTCCGTCCCGGCAAAAGTATAGGTGTTTAGTAGAGACCACGTCCACCTGCCGCCGGCGTGGTCTCTACTAAACACCTATACTTTTGCCGGGACGGAATTACAAATATCTCTGCAGAATCTTATTCTTGGACAGAGCTACAGAAATTCATATCAGTTAACAGCAGCATCAAAAATCCCTCTCCGCAAATATCCTGGACCGGGACGTAGCTGCAAGATCTTTATCTGCCAAATTGACATCAGTGCACAGATCTCCCTTCACACTGGAAGCCGGTCCCACGGCTGCAGCAACTGTCGGGGAGCCTGATAACACTTCTGTCTACACAGACGCTTCTGTCTACACAGACACTTTGGATTACAAACAAGCCCGGATATAAGGAGGTTTTAAAAACATCCTCCACTCCCTGCATACACACGGGACGATTCTGACTTGGTACAATCTACTTGAATTTTTATGTGAGTGAAAAAAATTTTTCTTCTTTTTTCAATCTTTTTATACATGTATTTTTCAATAAATTTCTACCATTGAGATAGTGGCTTTTGCAACATCTTACTCCAAGCGCCTGAGTTATATGGTTCCCTAACCCCCTATCCTTCTATACACACACTGTGTCGGCTGATTGAACTGACTGGGAACCCTTTCTTGGGCTGCTGGTATAGAGGCGCACTAGATAAATCACACACCACCTTTTTGCACATACGGACCTATGTTTTAGTTTTTTCTTTTGACCTTTAGCTGCTATGGCCAAATGGACGTCGAGTGACGTCAGGGACACACACCGGTAAAAAAAAATATTTATGCGAAAATGGTTATAATATTTATTTATTAAGTTTCATATATAGCGCACACATATTCCGCAGCGCTTTACAGAGAATATCTGAGCACTCACATCAGTCCCTGCCCCAGTGGAGCTTACAATCTATAATAAGACTTTTATTGTACTAGCAAGGTTGTTAATCTCTTTCCAGAATGAAAGAAGCTTTGGACAGCTCTACCACAAGTGCAGAAATGACTGATCCGCATCTCTAACATAAGCTGCCCATACACTAGCCGATTTTGGTCCGATTTCGGCCAGATCAGTTGGATCTGGCCGAAATCGGACCAAAATCGGCTAGTTTTGATGCCCCCTCAGATCCGATGTGCGGTCCCGTGCGCATTGGATCTGCGTCGGGTGGTCGGACCTGCTGCTCGTCCGATCACCCGACTTGGGACCTAGTCTGTAGTGGTGGTGGGGTGGGCGGCAAGTGCAGGGTCCGGGGCGGCTCTGCAGAAACACTGCGCTGGTCAGCGGCGGCAGTGTTTTGAAAACAATTCAAACTATAGGCCTGCCGCTGATTGGCTGAGGGAGAGAGCGCTCCCAGCCAATCATCAACGAGGTCGCTGATTGGTTAAGAGCGCATCCTCTCTCAGCGGCCAGCCTATAGTTTGAATTGTTTTCAAAACACTGCCGCCGCTGACCGCACGGTCTCCGCAGTGACCATCCAGCCGGACACTGTGGAGACTCCTGCCCGCCCTGGACCCCATCCAGCTCGGACTCCAGACCCCCTGCAGCTCCCCGGGAATTTACATGGGATAAATCGCATGCAATTTATCCCATGTGAAAAATGGCACATCAAGTGCCAAATCGTAGTGAGCTCTCCCGGGGAGCTGCCGGAAGAGCTCAGAGGACATTTGGGGGGGTTATTCTAGTTCATTCTTTCTGACAAAATCCTTCTTAGATGGACAAAACCATGTGCACTGCGGGTGGGGCAGATGTAACTTGTGCAGAGAGAATTAGATTTGGGTGGGGTTTTACTTCAAAGTGAGATCTATATTGCAGTGTAAAATCATGCAGTCAGTATTTTCCCTGCACAGAAACAAAATAACTCACCCAAATCTAATTCTCTCTGCACATGTTACATCTGCCCCCCTGCAGTGCACATGGTTTTGTCCATGTAAGAAGGATTTTGTCAGAAAGAATGAACTAGAATAACCCCCTAGGTCCGACTTGTCTTTCAGACAAGTCGGCCTAATGTATGGGGGCCTTTAGATTTGAGATTTCTGGATGCATTTTATATAGCTTGGTGGGAACATAGTGCCATTGATTAAACAGCTTGTTAGCATTATATTTAATGCATACACATCTAGAAGTAGATGCTATTTTGGCATATATATCTTTACAGTCTTTATTATCTAATATCGCTCTCTGGTCGACCTACCATGTAACATCATGGGGATCCCCTCATCAGCCTGGACTTAAAGGTTCAGTTTAGCTACAGGGGGAAAAAAACAAGCGCCAGAGAATGAAGAGTTCTTTAGATTGTGCACAACTATCACCACTCTTCCATCCTCGCTGATGCCTGATCCGTTGGAATCTGGTGAAAAGTGGACAACTTGCACTAGTGTATGGCCAGCTTTAGTCTAAATCAAAAAGTTCTGACACATACAGTAAATTGGAGTAATTCAGGTTTTTGGCACCTTGGAGAAGTGAAGACTAATTACTGAATGGTGGGTTTTGCCAGTGGAATTACTGGTGCAATCATAGAAGCTCGATATGGTTTATTAACCAGCATTGTTTTATACATTACAGCAATAGAAAGTCTGAGTAGGTGTTGCATGTAAACAGTAGAAGGCAGTTAGTTACCGTGATTGATAAAAGGGAAAGTAATATGGGGGAGCACAACTTTTTAGCATTGCACTGAAGTCTTGTGCCAAATACATATTCTTTATGTAATGGAAAGCCAGAGCTCTCACTTGAACGCTAACTGGCAATCTACAGTGGATTGTAATGACTATTATATATTATATTCACTTCTCTTAATGTGACCATATTCCGCTTGTATCATCCCACTCTCCTGCCCTTATCCTACACCTGGCCCATCTTCCTCTTAAGCTCTGTACACATTGGGCTACTAAGCCACCTCAGTGCTGAGCAAGGGACTTAAGCACAGATTGCGCAGCACACATCGCTGGTCAAAATTAGGTTTTCAATAAAAAAAAAAAAATTTTGTTCCAAATATCACGTCGACTTGGTTCATTCTTTACATTCCAAGTGGTCATTATAATAGTGCACTCGAAGCATGGTGAGCCATGCAAGGTGTCCAGTTTACAGTGTCCACAGAGACCCCTGCGACGTTCGCCAACAAAAAAGTGAAAAACTCATGATGACGATGTGACAGTCGACCACGCTCCCGTTGTTCTAACGCTGGCATCTAACGTTACTGTCCATCTAGACGTGGTTGACTATATTTAGGCGTCTAACTAGACTGATTCAACCAGAACATGATCAATCCAGACAACTTTGATCAGCTGACTACATTTATATGGTTATGATACAGTAGATTGTGATGGTTCACCTGCACATCGCCGTCGCTCATGGGTTTGCACACAGCAGTTTGTGCTTAATTTCTAAGTGATCTAGTCAGATTGCTTAGAAATTGGGCTAAAATTGCCCCGTGTGTAGGCCTCATTACTATTCATGCATTTAGATTCTTGGCCCAAACTGCAATCCCTTGCAGGACCACAATTGTTAATATTCCCAATTCCTCAGTGATAGCTATTTGTACCTTTCAAGTGGAGGATGTATAATTTCTAGTATACACATGAAACATTCCGGCTTCTCGCCAAGCCGCAGTAGAAAGTACCCCCCCCCCCCCCCTCCATCATGTACTTCCATTAATATAAGTGGAATGGACACTATTTTTGACTTTCAACCATTGGTTCCTACATGAGAATAGAGGCTGTTTCTTTTTCAGCCCAGAATACTGTAGCTACTCTATTCCGTGGACTACCTGGCACTGATTTCTTGCCTTATGAGCTTATATGATTATACGCTTTACCCGCTCCTTGGCCTCCCTTCCTCCTCTCTTCTATTATACCTATCTTATTATCTTGCCCTTTACCCCACTACTCCTGTTCTAGGTTTTTGTTATTCAGGTTCCATATTCTGTGGTTGTACAGCTGTTGTGATTGATCTGCACAATGCCTATTATTAGATGGCATATCAATATATGCTAACCCATATGTTTTCACACACTGTCCTCTCGTTCTGGGGTCTGTTTCATTCAGGTTTTTACCCAATACCTGTGGTATACTTGTCTACCTACTAGGAATGTCAAGGTATAAATATATTACCCCTGGGAGAGTAAGCACAGGTCCTGGTAAGTGTTCACTTGCTGAAGCTGAAGACTTCACATGTTTATGTCTAATTGCATGTGTCCCAGTTGTCTGGGAGGCAAGAAAAATATTGGCTACACACCACCTTATATCTTTAATATATTTATATATATATATATTGTCTAGTGTATATATCTATATATAGATACAGAAGTACCAACACACTCGCCATTCCTAAGAATGGGGTGCAAACCACACACTCTAGTAAATACAAACACAAGGGGCCCAGCACTCACTACAACAAACTAGCTCACCTTAACATTCAAATAATCAATTAAATAAATAATGGGGTTTCAGTTCATGAATTGATCAATGCATTTAAGCTTGCAGCCCATCGCCAAGGGACCCCATTTCACTGCAAGTCCTTCACTAACAACTAGTTTTCATGGGAACCTGGCAACTGTTTGCACATCATAAGCTAAAATGAAAATGTGTTATGTTCCTGGGTTAAAGCTCAACTTCCATGTCCTTATGGCTTTTAAAAGGTGAGACCATCCCAAACACAGCACCTGAATTAGTATTAAAGGGGCAGCTGTCACAGGTTTCAGGTAAATGAGCTTATCTAGGGTGCATGAGAAAGCTATGATCACAGGAAGTTTGGGATGGTCTTACCTTTTAAAAGCCATAAGGACATGGCAGTTGAGCTTTAACCCAGGAAAATAACACATTTTCATTTTAGCTATGATGTGCAAACAGTTGCCAGGTTCCCATGAAAACCAGTTGTTAGTGTAGGACTTGCAGTGAAATGGGGTCCCTTGGCGATGGGCTGCAAGCTTAAATGCATTGATCAATTCATGAACTAAAACCCCATTATTTATTTAATAGATTATTTGAATGTTAAGGTGAGTTAGTTTGTTGTAGTGAGTGCTGGGCCCCTTGTGTTTATCTATATATATATATATATATATTTTATTTATATATATATATATATATATATATATATTCAGAAAATAGTTTATATGACACTTTTTACAGTGCACCACTTTTATTCACATTATACACCTTAAGGCCCCCACACACTAGAACGATTTTTTGGGTACTTGTGTACAATCACGGCTCCCACGATGTCCATCGTATAGGAAAAAAATCGCATTGCGTGCGATTTTTGACAGAAATGCATTGAAATTAGTATCAAACATGTTCAATGGCCCCCAAATGTAATTTTTGAGGCTGTACCACCCCCACAATCAACGCAAACCCGAAGCGTGGCGAGCGGCGGCGGTACGCGTCCTACGACCTTTTCATACCCCCACTATCCACGTCGGCGTGGAGTTGAGAATAGAAAGTGTGGTGAGCGCAGCGAGCCCAAAGCGTGGCGAGCGGACGCCTGTGAAGCCTGCGAGGGGACGCGTATACCTGTGAAGGTATCCGTCTCCCCTCGCGGGGCTCGCCATGCTTCGGGCTCGGTGGCTCGCTGCGCTCGCCACACGTTCTATTCTCGACTAATTTCAATGCATTTGGATGCATTTCTGTTAAAAATCACATGCGATGCATTGAATCAAATGCATTGAAATTAGTATCAAACATGTTCAATGGCCCCCAAATGTCATTTTTGAGGCTGTACCACCCCCACTATCAACGCGAACCCGAAGCGTGGCGAGCTCAGCGGTACGCGTCCTACGACCTTTTCATACCCCCACTATCCACGTCGGCGTGGAGTTGAGAATAGAAAGTGTGGCGAGCGGACGCGGACACCTGTGAAGCCCGCGAGGGGACGCGGATACCTGTGAAGGTATCCGTGTCCCCTCGCGGGGCTCAATGCGCTCGCCACACTTTCTATTCTCAACTCCACGCCGACGTGGATAGTGGGGGTATGAAAAGGTCGTAGGACGCGTACCGCCGCTGCTCGCCACGCTTCGGGTTCGCGTTGATAGTGGGGGTGGTACAGCCTCAAAAATGACATTTGGGGGCCATTGAACATGTCTGATACTAATTTGGATGCATTTCTGTTAAAAATCGCATGCGATTTTTAACAGAAATGCATCCAAATGCATTGAAATTAGTCGAGAATGCGATCGCATGCGATTTTTCAAAAAAAAAATGCTACAAAATTGCAAAAATCGCATCCCACTACATTTGGCATGCGAAGGGAGCCGTGAAAGTACACAAGTACCATTTTTTGTCTGATTTCCGACCAATTGTCCGATATATCGGGCGATTTTTACCGATAACCGGCCGATTATTGCTAAAAATCGCCCGATATATCGGACAATTGGTTGGAAATCAGACAATCGGTCAAAAAAAAAACGTTTGAGTGTGTGGGGGCCTTTACTTTCTCTCAGGGAGAAAATGCTCTGTTCCTGGTAATGTATGATACTTACATTACCAGGAACAGAGCATTTTCTCCCTGACTGAGAGGGTCAGTCCTGTGATCACAGGACCCCACATCCACATAATACCAAGTTACCACGGAGACAATACAGTGGCACATCCATCCCATTCCACTGTTCACCCATCACTATGGAATCATTTCCTTTTGGGCCCAAAAGAGGACAGGACACAGCTGATTTGAGGTGACCTTTTTGGGACTTTCATCCCCTATATACAAAATACCGCAGCACCCGTTACCAGTATTTATCAATACTTTTTATTCTTAAAGCCACAGGCTAAAGAAGTGTGCACTAATATTATCCTGTGAATATATATATATTTTTTACTGCAATAAATACCCATGTTTTATTTCATGCATGACTGAATAGTACTGTATAGCGCAACCACCCAATCCTTTTCTCGAACAAAACCTGGACTGGATCCATGTTTACTGTAATATCCTTAAAGCAGGGAAATAGTATTATTCCTGACACACTAACTTATGCTAATGCAAGTAGATGATCAACTACTGCAGGGGTTTGTGCATGTGTAAATGGAAGAACACGTTTTTTATTGATTTTGCGGTACTCTTTACCTAGAACGGCGACCATCGCGACCATCGTATGCACTAAAAAACGGGTGCGATGCGATGCCCGCGATTTCCCATAGGGATCAATGTTAAAAGTCAGATTGGACGCGATTTTAGTGTTAAATGCCTCAATGCCCGTGATTTTTCCATAGGAAACAATGTTAAATGGGCCACAGAGCCCTAATAGTCCCCCTGAAGTCTTAAATGGCCCCCACAATTTTTAACGCCACCCCACGATCAACGTGAACCCGAAGCGTGGCGAGCGGCGGCGGTACGCGTCCTCCGACCTTTTCATACCCCCACTATCCACGTCGGCGTGGAGTTGAGAATAGTGTGGCGAGCCCGAAGCGTGGCGAGCGCACGCGGATACCTTCACAGTTATACGCGTCCCTTCGCGGGCTTCACAGGTGTCCGCGTCGCCACGGACACCCGTGAAGCCCGCGAGGGGACTCGTATAACTGTGAAGGTATCCGCGTCCCCTCGCTGCGCTCACCACGCTTCGGGCTCGGTGGCTCGCTGCGCTCGCCACACTATTCTATTCTCAACTCCATGCCGACGTGGATAGTGGGGGTATGAAAAGGTCGGAGGACGCGTACCGCCGCCGCTCGCCACGCTTCGGGTTCACGTTGATCGTGGGGTGGCGTTAAAAATTGTGGGGGCCATTTAAGACTTCAGGGGGACTATTAGGGCTCTGTGGCCCATTTAACATTGTTTCCTATGTAAAAATCGCGGGCATTGAGGCATTTAACACTAAAATCGCGTCCAATCTGACTTTTAACATTGATCCCTATAGGAAAATCGCGGGCATCGCGTCGCACCCGTTTTTTATGTGCATGCGATGGCCGTGATATTTTGCCCGCGATGCTAATCCCGGGCGCCGTTCTAGGTAAAGAGTACCGATTATGCTGCCATCATTAGTACGTATCTAGACTTGTACCAGCAAGACATTCACATACCTCCCAACATGACCCATTCCAGGAGGGACACAATGCTCTGTTTCTGGACTTCCCTTTTAATGTATGATTGCCATCACCTGTTTTAAACAGGTTAATGGCTAATAAAGGTGTTTTTACACAGGTGATGGTAATCATACATTAACCCCTTGAGTGGTGGGTTTTGCTGGAGCAGGGCAGACCTACCAGGGCAGGTTTGTCCTGCCCCAGCAAAACCCACCACAGAGCATAGGATCCCTCCCACCCACTTGCCTGGGCACCCCCCTCACCTCCGCTCTTCTGACGCTACCCCAGCTGTCAATTACTGCAGTGACCGCAGGCGGCAGGCTGTCCGGGGTGGCTTGGGAGGATTCGGGCACCTGATTTCCTGAGCGATTCCGAGCCTCCCCAATCCTGCCGTCTGCTCCCTGCAAATAATGGCAGCAGCGGCAGGGGAGCTCCGGCGTATGATCACCGGAGCAAAGAGGTAAGGGGCAGCAACGGGAGACTCGGTGGGGGTTGCCTGGACAGGTGATGCGCCAGTGGTGCACACCTGGATACCACTGGCGCACACCTTGATATTAGTGGTATGCCCCGAAATTTTCCGGGACAGCCCGCTGCGGCAACGCAGCTGAGCCCGGAAAATTTTCGGGCATACCACGCAAGTGGTTTATGCCCCTTTCAGACCGCACTTAAAAACCGGTATTTTGCCGATTTTTAACCGTTTTAAAACGGTAATCTGTGCGGTCTGAAAGGTGCAGAACCACTTTACCGTTTTACAAAAGCTGTGTTTGTAAAACGGTTAAAATGGAGGGTCCTTCCCATTTCAGACTGTATTTTGGCATCAAAATCGGGTCTGAAACAGTATTTAGGACCCAGCCAATGAGCCGGGTCCTAAATTCAGTGCAGTGAATATTTAATGAGCGCTCATTAAATATTCATAGCACCGGAGCAACCCAACTCCGCCCCGCATCCCCCCCCCCCCGAGACCTGCTGTCCCCAGACCTGCTGTACCTCCCCTCTGTACCCGCTGTACCACCTCTGTACCCTCTGTCTGCGCAGTATGCAGACAGCTCTGTTGTAGGCTTGGTGGCGCTGGGCTTCTGTGGGACGCGACAGGTAACCCTGGAGACAGGTAGCAATGGGAGTGGTGCGATAGGTCCCGGGGCTCAGGCTGTCAGAGTCCTGGGGTAGAGCCACGCCGCTGCCCTCCTCCCAACACTCCCTCCCCGGGCATCCAAGCTCCGTTCTGCTGCCCACCCAAGCTCCCTCCTCGCTCTCCATTCTGTCCCCGCTGGAGTTTGATGTGCAGAGCAGCGGCTGGAGCCCGGGGGACGTGTGTCTCTGGTAGATGTGCACGCAGCTCCCCGCGCACCCACTCCCGCGGCTGCAGCTGCGCCCACTGCTTGTACTTCAGCAGCAGCTTTCGATCCAGGCTGGGGGTGGCCGGGTTCTGGGGGGATGAGGATGGGGGGGGGGGGCACTGTAAACCGCACTGGCTTTGACCCTGTATTTGGAAAGTTTCCAAGAATGGGTCTGCCAGTGTTAAAAAAAACGGCACTTAAACGGTAATATACCGTTTAAGAGATGTGGTATGAAAGGGGTTTTACCTGGCAGACACATTTTTGGAAACGTTTTCAAATACAGGGTCAAAGCCAGTTATGCGGTCTGAAAGCAGCATAAGAGGGAAGTTCAAAAATATATCTTTCTGTCCCTCCTGGAGAGGGTCATGTTGGGAGGTATGCATACATTGGAGACAGGCTTCCTTTTTTCATACATATGACTCCGAATTGCATGTAGCATTTGGTACATGCCTACGTCATGACACTCCCACAAGTCAGGGTGGTTATATGCAATAGCATTGTAACCACCCAGTTTATGCCTAGAAACAGCCTATTTTATAAAATGAGAAATCCGGCCATGCTCCCACTGACTCAGATTAGCATTTATAGTACATATGCAATAGATGTGTAGATTTGCATCTGTGAGACTAATGGGGTCTACACAGGGGCGGATCCAGGAGAAAATGACAGGGGGGGCACCATGATAGGGGAGGGAATTGGAGGGGGGTGTTAGTGGTGCCAGTGTGCCCGCTCAGAGAGCAGAGTGGGAGAGGAGGAGAGCAGAGAGAGCACGGGTATAGGATTATAAATAGGCCCTGGCATTTGAAATACACAGGCCCACCTTGGCGTCAAAAGTGTAGGATGTAGTTGTGCGTGCGCGCTCTGGAAAATAGGGCATGGCCATTGAAAAGGGGGCATGTACTTGAGTGAAATGTACCACACCATATACCACATTACACTTTCTCCTTACAAATGACGTCAAACGGAATGAGCTAAAATTCAGATATTGCCACACGGATTGAGCTAAAATTCACATAATGTCACACGGATTGAGCCAAAATTCCCGTAATGCCACATGGATTAAGCTAAAAATCACAACAAACACCAGAAACAGCGTAATTGCGCGCCGGAGGCTCGCCAAAAATTTACACCATAATGCTCATTACACATTAAGCCACACACCATAATGTCCATTACGTATTATGCCAAACACCGTAATACATATTACAAATTATGCTACATAAGTGCTGCTTACCTACATGCTGTTGCTAGGGGTTCCATGCTCATTGCCATGGGGGTTTACTTGCTCGTTGCCATGTGGGAGCCGCTGGGACAGAAATTCGCCAGCAGAGAGTACCACTGCGGGCAGTACTTGGGAGTGGAAGGGAGGCCTCCGACTGCGGTGGGCGGGAGCTGCATGAGGATGACCTGTAGGGACACGCAGCTCCCGGCAGTCACTTACACACACTGACATGAGCCTGCTGCAGAAGGCTCCCGGTTGTTGCGTACACACACTGACATGAGCTGGTGCTGCTGTGGTAAGCTGGAGGAGGCCTTCCACAGCAGCACCAGCTCATGTCAGTGTGTCTGAGCAGCGTCCGGAAGCCTTCCGCAGCAGGCTCATGTGTGTAAGCAAAGGCCGGGAGCAGCATGTCCCTACGGCAGGGGTAGCCGGACTTTTGTAATCCGGGATCTACTTTTTGTACATTTACTTACCGGTGATCTGCCGGCATTTTCCCATGTGCAAACAATATTCCCCTCCCAGTGCAATATGCCCCTTACACATTATGCCACACATAATAATCAAAAATTCACACCAAGACACAGGTTTTGTGCCAAAAGTCACACCAGGACACAGGTTTTGAGCCAAAAGACAGACCAGGACACAAGTTTTGAGCCAAAAGACAGACCAGGACACAGGTTTTGAGCCAAAAGACACACCAGGACACAGGTTTTGAGCCAAAAGACACACCAGGACACAGGTTTTGAGCCAAAATTCACATTAAAGACACATGGTTTGAGCCAAAATTCCCATTAAAAATACAGGGTTTGAGCCAAAATTTACATTAAGACACATGGACATATTAAAAAAAAAACATATTACAGTACAGTATATACAATATTTTTAGAGGGGGTCTTTTTACAAGTTTAACCTAGTTGCCTGTAATGGAGATTTGTGTTCCCCATTAAAATAAAACAAAACACAAAGGAGAGGGTTGCACCAGGAGAAGGTAACATAAAGTTAGGGAGATGGTGATAGGCTGGGACTGACATAAAGAGAATGAGGCAGTGTATGATAGCAGTGAGTGGCAGTGACCAGAGAAAGGGGACATGGAGAGGCAGTGAGTTCTATCAGGCAGAAGGTGACAGGGAGAGGAAATTTGTCCTAACCAGGACTTTAGACAGGTTTATATACACAGTGACATTTAACTGGATGAAGGAGGGGGTAATTAAACTGAATAGAAAAGGAGGCATTAAATATGGCAAATGGAGGTGGGAGACTACAAATACAGCATGAGGGTACACTGTGATTGGACTGGCTGGGGGGTTCTAGCAGGGAAACCATTAGATGGAGCAGTGGACCAGTTAAAGGGGGGGGGGGGAATGAGCTGCCTGGGTGGGAGACACTTTGATAGGTGGTCAATTAAATATTGTGGGACACTGAGGGGGAAGGGAAGATGGGGCAGTAATATAGGGGCAGGTAGGTTGAACACTAAGGTGGAGAAGGGCTGATTTTAAAGAGGGGTAGCATTGACTGGACTGGCTGGGGGGTTCTAAGTGTGGGGCTGAAAGATGG
Source organism: Crinia signifera (assembly GCF_055691185.1). Classification (NCBI taxonomy): domain Eukaryota; kingdom Metazoa; phylum Chordata; class Amphibia; order Anura; family Myobatrachidae; genus Crinia; species Crinia signifera. The sequence goes on along the minus strand of NC_139224.1, from coordinate 33,730,698 downwards.
GTGCAGTGGGCTGGTTGGATGGGAGAAACTGGATGGAGGGGACAGTGGGCTGGAGAAAAGGCAGACAGTGGGATAGAAGCAATGACCTGGGAATGGTGCTGGTCTTCCAGTCCAGGCATACCTGGTCAGTAGCTGCAGCACTGTGCTCTTATTCACCAGTGTTTGAGCAGCCCCTTGCAGGTAGTCTCCATCAGTCTGAGAGGTGAGCAGAGGAGACTGGCTTCTCTGCAGCCGGGGCTTCTGACAACAGACTGTTACAGCACTGTACTGTAACGCTGTCTGCAGCTGCAAACCACCCACCGCTCCTCATGATCCTTACTGCCGTGCCGTTGCTCTCAACCATGCGCCTTCCGGCAGCTGCTGCCAGTGCACTCCAACCACCAGCCTCCCATAACTCCTCACTAGCGGTGTGCGGTGACGTCACCCGCGCACCAGCCGCGATGCGTACCTGGGAACGCTGCAGCCACTGCTAGCTGCTGAAAGTAATTAACATCTATAGGTTTAAAGAAATAATAATTTAAAGTCGGAAATGACAGGGGGGGCACGTGCCCGGGTGCCCCCCCAAAATCCGCCAGTGGGTCTACACACATAGTGATTTTATCCTATTTTGTAAGAAATCTAGATTTGACTAGATTGCTTAGAAATGAAGCACAAATCGTTGTGTGTGTAGGGCCCATCGTGATGTGGGGCTCTACGCGACGCTATCACCAGCGTGATATTTCAAGCATTCTTGAAATGTCTAGAAAAAAAGAGAAGAAAGCGTCCCAAGGCGCTACCCAGCACCTTCTACTCAACAGCACTCCAAAGGAAAATCAGGCAGACGGCAATGGTACTTGTTAACACAGCAATAGTTCTTTATAGTAAGATATCCCCTTCCTCGTTGTTATTCATATATGTATGTAAGATAAACACATTTTCTAGTACATCTGTGGTTTAAATTAATTCACTTAAAATATGAAGAGCCCAGAAATGCGTACCCTCACTCACATATATGGAAGTGAGAACCTGTGCATAAAGGTTTCTTTTGTCTAGGTACCACCTTGTGACATCAACCAATGTTCCCTTCACCGAGTACTGAAGGGACGTACCGTACTCGCATCAATCTTACTTGGGTTACTTCTATAAAGGTATCTTTTGTATGCAGTGGTGTGTCACGGTAGTTGTGCTGATATCCTCCTCTCGGTAGATGATATAGAAAAGAATGGAAAGTACAACACAATGTCTAGTATGTCTTAACCTCAAGTATAGATTAAAATGGGAAGTTCACAAATGTGGTGTACCCAAACTCACACTCACACTCTAAAGAGGTAAAACCTGTGTATAAAGGTTTCTTTTACTTGGGCTTGATACACTCCGTGCTCTACGGATTAATCCTGAACAGTAGATGGCGTACCGTGCTCACAAATATATCAGATGAACCATACACATAAAGGTATCTTTATCCGCATTAGATCCAGTAATTTGTGGGCATATAATCCAGTGTGCTGTAAAAAATGTAAAAACATTTATTCAAGGTGCATACAACAGTGGTAACTAGAAGATGAAAAAAGAATGGTGGGACCTGTACAACCAAAAATATTCACAGTCCACAATAGAAAACAGCTGGCACCTCTCCCCACCAATGCGTTTTGATAGACACTGCTTTCTTTGTCAAGGTTGGAGAGAGGTATGAACATGTAGATATATTTATACAGGCCTGCGATTTACTGCATGTAAATCCCTGAGGAGTTGGCAGGGTGTCCCTGTGGCAGCTGGGCAGTCAGCGGGGTCCCTGCGGCAGATGGGCAGTCAGCGGCAGGGTCCCTGTGGCGGATTGGAACTAGAAACTGTATTCGTGGCGTGGGAAGCGGCTGCTGAATGTGAAACCATATTTTGAAAAGACTGGCTAGCCGTTTAATGGCTGAGAGAATTCTCTCAGCCAATCAGATGAGAGGCTGCTGATTGGCTGAGAGAATTCTCTCAGCCAATAAACGGCCAGCCAGTCTTTTCAAAATACAGTTTCACGTTCAGCAGCCGCTTCCCTCCCTGGCAATAGTGTTACTAGTTCCCATCTATTGCAGGGACCCCGCCGCTGCCTCCCCAGCCGCCGCAGGGACCCTAAGAAAGGCACATGAGGAGAGAGAGCTTACATTTTAAAGGAGGGTTAAGGGCCCCTTACACTTGTGAGATTTTGTGTGATTTGATCCAATTTGAGTCAATTTATCTGACAAAATCTGATGTGCCTGATGTGTAGGACACAATCCACAATCCCTTGCCATTGGGTATAACCAAGAGATTGGAAGAGATTGAACCTCCTGCACATAGGATAAATCTCGAGTCAATCAGGTTTAATTTGTTGAACAATAAGTTGAACAAGTGTAAGGGGGCCTTTAGACAGACAGGGGTGACACAGAAGGGAAAGAAGTTAGCATAAACAGGTTAGGATGAGAGATGGTCAGGTTTTATGCAGGAGAGTGGGAAGGGGTCAGCTTAGTCTTTCATATTTTAAGTCTAAAAAAGCGCTGGGTCATCCAAGAGTAGACAGCAGAGACAGTTGGAGATATGAGTGAGGCTAGAAGGAGAGAGGTCAGGAAAGGATCGGTAGATTTTAGTATTATCAGCATAGAGGTGATAGTGGAAGTCGAGTCAGCAAATAAGCTCACCCAGAGTGGACGTGTAGAGATAGAGAAGAAGAGGGCCAAGAATAAAATGTTGGGGGACGCCTACTATCAATGGAAGAGCAGGAGAGGTGAAGTCATTAGCATACCTCCCAACTTTTGACTTGACGAAATAGGGACACTTGCGCGGCGAAGGGGGCGGGGCGTATGCAAATGAGGGCGCAGCTTATGCTAATTAGCCGCAACCTCATTTTCATTTGAGAATAGACGCTGTGCGCATGCGCACAGCGTCTATTCTACTAGATTGGGGGGTCTCCCAACTGCCACCCCCCGCAGCGGGACAATGCCTGCCGCGGGTGGGACAGCGGGACAGGACCCGAAAATCAGGACAGTTGGGAGGTATGCATTAGAGGTACAGCTGTGCACTTTCAAAACAGACAGTGCACATACAAGCATAAAGAGTGATATTCAAAGTTTTAGCAGTTGTAGAAATGTCGATATTATGGATGAATGCACATGCACAGAAGCTCCTTCTGGACGCCGACGCGCCACATCCGCCCTCAGAATGGGCGTCACGGCTTACTGCTTCCGCCCAACCTCCAGAGTGAACAGCATGCAGGGGCAATAGTGTGGATGCCACAGGTCACAGCCTGATAACTGGCAGCAGTTCCAGGCACACAGTGCAGGATGCAGCCTGATGAGAGCCTCTTCCCCCGGGGAGCCACCCCACAGCCTGGCCACGCAGTGGCAATAGCTGTAAAAAATTGAGGTAGCCCAGGCACAAAACAAAAAAACTATCTACCTATCCTAAACTTTAAAACAGGAAAAAGACTGCAGGGTGAGGAGGAAGGGGAGGATATATACCCAAGGTGGGCGGAGTCAAATTCAAACATAGGAGAAGAGGAAATAACCCAGAGTAATGGCTGCCATGGAGGGTGAGAAAGATATATACATACAGGGGCGTCAACAGCAGTGTAGACCCCTGGGCATAGCAATGCATTGGGGCCCCTACCGATCCTCCAGCAGTAGGGGTGGGGGAAGCTTTGATGTCCCGCTGGTGGTAGGGGGTATTATATCAACCGCTCAGCATGTAGGGCCTGGATCAGTAATTTCCACTAATTACCCCTTTACTGCACAGATGGTGGGAGAAGGGGGCATTGGGCTGAATGAAGGGGCCCTGATACATAACTTCCAGGGTGGTAGAGGATGTTTAATACGCAGAGTATATAGGGTGTTCCAGTTCCTGGAAATAGATTTCTTACGTTTTAATGGAATTAAAAACTAGAGAATCCCACCTACCAAATGGTATTGGGGACTAGGGGATGAGAGTTCAGGAGGCAGAGCAATCTGCCAATGATAATATAAAACTACATACCAGGTGTGTGGAGCTGGAGCAGTAACCAGTTGCTGGAAGGCTGATATCTCTGGTTCTAGGAACAGTAGAGACAAGCTGCTAGTGTCCATCAAAGGTGGAGAGTCCCAGCTTTTGGAATATACCCTCATAAAAACGCTAATGCCGTGTACACACGGCTGCGATAGGGGCTGATATCGCTGGAAATATGGTAGCTTGCGACCATATTGCCAGTGATGGGAGTGTGCCCTGGCGATAAATCGCCGGATGCGCGCTCCCGTTTTCAGCCCCGTTGTAATTGCTGGTTGCAGGAGCTTGCTCCTGCGACCAGCTGATTACCTCTGCGGCACCGCCGGCAGAGGTTTCTTTTCATCAGTGACCATCTCTGGTCGCCAATGAAAAGGGGACATTGACGATATATCGGCCCGTGTGTACGCACCTTTAGTCAGACAGAACCTGAAATATCTGACTGGGAAGAGCAATTAACAGGCTTGGATGGGGACCACTGCTTTGAAGTCAGATATCTCCGGTTCCCAAGGGCCGGTTTTTAAAATTCTTGTACCCATGGAAATAGGGGACCCTCAGCTTTCAGCCTGAGGCCCTTAGACTCCTGGGGGGTTTCTGGGTACTCAGAAACACTCCATGCATGCGCCACTGGGACGGTGCAGGGGTTAAACGGCGAGGATTGCTGGATTACTGCAATCCCCGCCGTTTAACCCTCTCACCAGCCACATTGAATACCGGACATAATTGTGTAATTTGTAATGCACTTTTTCTGCTAAATTTCTGTAAAACAAATGGGTACTTGTTTCCTAGCACGGTGCCCCCGATTTACATCGTACAGCAGCGCATCGCATGCAATATAGCGGCATGCGATGCGATTTTTAATTGTACAAGCACCCTGATGGGTACTTACAATGTGAAATGCACCCCCATTCTCAACGCCACCCCACTAACAATGCCAACCCAAAGAGTTACGAGCGCAGCGAGCCCGCGAGGGGCGGCGGTACGCGTCCTCAGACCTTTTCATACCCCCACTATCCACGTTGGCGTGGAGTTGATTTTAGATAGTGTGGCGAGCGCACAGGAATTACTTAACAGGTATTTCGCGTCCCCTTGCCACACTTCGGGCTCGCCACACTATCTAAAATCAACTCCGCACCGATGTGGATAGTGGGGGTAGGAAAAGGTCAGAGGACGCGTACTGCTGCACTCGCCATGCTTTGGGTTGGCGTTGATAGTGGGGGTGGCGTGGACAATGGGGGTGCATATACCATTGTAAGCACCCATCAGGGTTGTACAATTAAAAATCGCATTGCATGCCATTTGCTGCCATGCGATGCTATGCGATATTTAATTGTACAATCAGGGTCATTTTCCTGAATATCGCATCGCATACCTTATGGCACGGTATGCGATGGGCGCCGTGCTAGGAAACAAGTACTAACAAATGTTTGTTGCAATGGAAAGTAAATGCCTTGCTGTGCTTTTACATGGCAACAGTGCTTCAGTTTGGTAATTAATAAGATTTTTAAAACATATCCTTCAAGTGAATAATATGGATATAATACTAGTTAGTTGGGTACTTATTCATCTTTGCGGCCACCACTTAAGTTACAGAATTTATGTAGAGTACGGCGAGCCACGAGGTTTATTTACGGGGTCCACGCCACCATCTATTACCTTTAAGGTGCGTACACACGGGGGCGATTTTGTCCCGTTTTTGCCCCTGTGGTGATCGCTGGTCGCAGGAACATGCTCCTGCGACCAGCTGATTACCACTGCCGGGCTCCCCCAGCAGTTTCTTTTTCATCAGCGCCCATCTCTGGTCGCTGATGAACAGGAGAAACTGAGCAATATATTGCTCAGCCAGATATTGCTCAGCCATATATGGCTGAGCAATATATCTCCCCCGTGTGTACACAGCATTAGTAATGTTGTGGCGAGCCCAAAGCGTGACGAGCAGACAATCGCGAGGAGCAGACAATCGCGATATATACTTAGCGGCTAACATAACTGGGGTAAGGGGTGGCCGCAAAGATGAGGAAGTACCGTTAGTTGTATTTATAAAAAGCGTAGGACACCCACAATAGAATAAAATAAAGGCTGGCGTAGTTACTTCTGTAATACATTATAATCACAGCTTGCCTCACCCAACATGGCTGCTTACAGCGCCAGCAACTGACAGGAAGCCTCCATATTGGATGAGGCAAGGTGTTATTCTTTCATTCGTACTAGTTCCATCCACTCAGCGAGTGCCTGAGGCTGTGTAGTCTGCCGCGCGTTGCACAGTACTGGAGATGGATACAGGCAGCGGTGTCAGCGGAGACTCGGGCGCTAAGGTGTCGGGCAGTGCGTCAACTCTCTCCCAGGGCCCGGAGGAGGTCCTGCGCTACCGATCGCCGCTGGTGTCCCGCTATGCCAGCAAGGAAATGGCCTTCAACTTCAGCGACAGCAAGAAATTCCAGACCTGGAGGAGGTTGTGGCTGTATCTGGCGCAGGCCCAGCGGGTAACGTAGCGGCAGTAATGATCCGGGTTACCCACAGCATGCAACACCCGCTAGAGATACCGGGGCATATCACTGCGTGTTGCATAGATCTGTTCAACACGTGTGTGTGCTGTCATGCACCCCTGCAGGTTAGCTGCACGGCATCCTGCAAAAATCTGCGCAACACGTGTGTGATGTGTATGTGCATTGCTCCTCATACTGTGAGGGCATCTGTCAGGTTGCTAGAAATAACAATTAGGTTATTACTTTCAGTTACATTCTCTCTGTAAAATAAAAACAGGTTTATATTGTGTATATGGTATTTGCTATAAATCTCTGCTGATTGTACCATAGGTGTTATCCTTTATCACACAAGTTATTATTTATCTTTTGTTTATAAGTTCATTATGCTGTCACTCTTACATTCCTCATTAATGCAAATGCATGTTAATATAATGTACTCTTAACACTATATATATATATATATATATATATATATATATGTGTGTGTGTGTTATTAGTCTAGTGTCCGTGATTCTCTGAAACACTGCCATCAGAGAGTGAAACGACATCTAATTCTCACACATGCAGAAACACAGAAGGCAGCAGACTAGCTTTCGAAGCTTTTGCTTCGAGCGTGCTTAGTTCATAATAACAATACTTTATCAGTAACATCAGCATACCTCCCAATTGTGGTGGGACAGTCCTGTTTTTATGGGACTGTGCCACCAGTGGGCAGCATTGACCTATGGTGGGGGCAGCTGGGAGTCCTCTCACTTGCTGCTCCACGGTGTGTACATATTGTGCACACGCGCGCAGTATCTACACCATTGTGCGAGGCCTCGCTGGAGGTGCTTTGATTGTGGCCACGCCAACAAATATCAGGAGTCTGTTCCTTTTTCAGAGCTGCCAAAAGTTGGGAGGTACACATGGCAGGTCCTTACCTCAGTGGAGCTTACAAGCTAGTGGCCAGATTCAGCTTTACACACTGTGCCCAGGTTTTCACAAATGGTAAATGTTTTCCTATTGTGCATCCATAAATATCCCCAGGAACCATTACTGCACATGTGGATACTGCATATGTGAATGTGCCGTAAGTTGCATATTTAGGGCCTAATTTACATTTGCAATGCAATGCTCATGTTCATGCAACTGAGCGAGTACCATCAGACTGCACATGTGCCCTGAACAAACTGCACACCTGCCAAGGTAACTTGCCAGTGTCCATCGCAGTAAGATTTGTGACAGTGATTGACAGGAAGGGACCATTTAGTGGGAGATAATGGGGAGCAGGAACTCTAGTTAAAAATGTATTTGATCTTATTTATAACTATATGATCCTCTTATTGTTCTGGCATCAAATCATCCTAATGTTATCTATTGTGATCAACTTACATAAATGAAGACTTAAGTGTGTACAATAAATTATAATATTGTGCTTCCTCCAGCAATTCATATAAATAATACCCCTTTTACACCTAAAAGCAGAGTTTCACCCGGGTTTTTGGACCCGGGTATGACCTTGCTTGTGACCCGTTTCCACCTGCGCCCCCATCCGTCATAATGCTGGGCGGGTGAAGTCACCATAGTCTGAGCCAGCACTTGGAGATGACTGCATCTCCCAAGCACCAGCTTTTCCATTGCAGCAAACAGGTCAGGTTACCTGTTTACATTAACCCTGAACCAGATTGAACCCGTGTTCAACTCTGGAACATTTGCCGGTTGAAATCCCAGGTCTCACACCCTGGTCTGAGCATTTGCAATCTCGTTTTTTGGGGCTCCCATGCAAATACCCAGGTTATTAAGGCTGGTGTAAAACGGGGTATCAGTTTTTATTAGGATTTTTTTGTTTGTTTTGTTATTCCTCTCTAGTAAATGTAAGTGATTTTAAAGTTGGGTATATGCTGATGTTCTTATGTAGTGTTACAGCCAGAACATTAAGATCTCCAGTTTATTTATAGTGAAGCTGGAGGTGGCAGCTAGTGTAATCTATCTTTAGCCTCAAGAGCGTGCTCTCTCCAGTTACCCCCTCAGCTGCAGTCGTCCCCCCTACCCCTCATTAGTCATCTCTGCGATGTGTGCCACAGCCATAAAGGAGGTGTTATTGATGGTTTCAATTTAAATCCTGTACGAGACCCTGCGACAGGGTCTCGTACAGGATTTAGCAATATTATGGATTGGTTAGTCTTTACAATGAATCTATTTAGTAACTGCATCATATGAAATCATGTGGGTGTTCAATCAAAAGGACTCTTTATAAAACATCCTGTCATGCTTTTAGGCTTGTTTCCCTTAGAACACGTAATTGTCTGTTTCCTGTGTCCTTCGCTTTTGCCTGTTTTTCTTTCTGTCTTATCACCCCATTCCTCCTTTACCTCGTGTCTTACTGAAGGTCACTTCCCTTCTCCAAAGTCATTTCTCGTCACAGGACCCTTTGCTGTTTTATATTTATTAGTCTTTATCCCTATAGTGTTTATCGCTAACTTCATTATTATCGATTGTTTATATGGCGCCACAAGGGTTCTGCAGCACCTAATACATAGATGGAAAAAAAAACAAGAAAATAACGAATTATAGTACAATGCAAAGTGCATGAGGAGAGAGGGCCCTGCTCGTGAGAACTTACATTCTTAAGGATCTTAACCCCTTCAGTGGCACTCCTGAGAATTTTCCGGGCTATGCTTCAGTGCCCAGACTGGTAAACCCAGGACATTCTCAGGATTGCCACTGTCTCCGCTGTTTAGTGCTGGGCAGCGCCGCTGAGATAAGTGCAGAGCTCAGCTTCAGCTGCTTCCCGGCCCCGCCCCCTTTCCACCCGGCTATGTGCGCCGTGACCTTCAGAAAGTCACGCCGCACACAGCCGGGGGGGCGAGCAGCGGCTGATGTATGGCTCAGAGTCGCTGTCCGGCCTCGGGAGACACAGTGGTGGGGGGTTTTTTTAGGGCGCACTCCCCATAAAAAAACTCGCCCAGTGGGGAGCGCTCCCTACAAAAAAACCTCACTGAAGGGGTTAATGTTCCATATTTTCTTATTCTCTCGCTTCTTATTTACATGTTACTCTCCTCCCTATCCTTAGCTCTCCCCATTTCTTTCCAAGAACCCTAATATACTTTAAGTAAAAACGTAAGGAAAATGTATCTCTTCTCTCCATCCAGTTATATAATGAAAGCAGAGTTAAAATCCTATAGGCCGTCGGGGACAATATGTGCAAATGGATGTTAAGCAGCAGATGTTTTAAATGAGTAACTTTGATTTCTCTTATCGGTCCAGAGTCTGGGGCTGCCGATTGCAGATGAGCAGATCCAGGAGATGGAGTCCAACTTGGAGAACATAGACTTTCGAATGGCAGCTGAGGAGGAGAAGCGTCTGCGGCATGATGTCATGGCGCATGTGCATACCTTTGCGCACTGTTGTCCAAGAGCGGCTCCCATTATTCACCTTGGGGCCACTTCCTGTTACGTAGGAGACAATACAGTGAGTACTGCATTGGCCTAATTGTTGATAGTGTCTTACCCAACGTCCTTACTATCAGGCCGTATTAGTTGGGTGCAAGTATATTTGCGCAAAACTTGTCAGACTTCCAGTCATTACAAGTATTTCATGGAGCAACTGCAGTTCCTCAGGCCTGCCTGGGGTTTTTCGTTCTGCTCTGTTGCTTCTAGCACACTCTGCTCTGTATCACGGAGCTGAGAAAATGCATCTTGCTCAATATGCTATTGACTTTCAAGAAGGGCGTCATCTCTTAAGTTTTATTTCTGATTCTCTCACTATTCCTTTTTATTTTATTTTTTTTATGCTTTTAGGACCTTATTGTTCTACGTGATGGTTTTGACTTACTACTTCCAAAGGTTAGTACTTTTTCTTCTGTTTGCCACATACAGAAGAAGAAATGTTACTTATGTTCTATAACACCATGTCTTTTCCTCTTTCTGTATCGTAGCTTGCGCGGGTCATAAGCCGATTGGCAGACTTTGCAGAAAGATATGCTGACCTTCCAACATTAGGATTCACCCATTACCAGTAAGTCATATTTCAGTGGTTGTTCCGCACTATAATCCATGTGGCTGCCCCTTGTCATCTCCCCATGTACAGTAATTGTATAATACCTTTATAGTTGAGTTTAGGCTAGTCTTGGTCAACAAGTGTTCATACATGATCTAAAATATCATTATAGGAATAATGGCCAAATTGTAATGAAACATGTTGGAATACTTGGGGGGGCAATCCAATTAGTCACAATTATCTCATGCAAGCTAGCAGCCCGCGATGGGTGCAAGATCGGGTGACATTGCCAGTGTTGAAACACTGAAGATTGTATCCTTCACAATTAGTAGGATGGACCCCTTCAACTTATCAATGTAAACGCTTCAAGAAATAGGAGAGTTTAGTTTAGAGTGATTCAATTGATTGCTTAGGTGATTGTGTGCATAAAAATAATCTGTGTGATGATATTATTATTATTATTGTTTTTTTATTATATTTTTTCTGGACTTACATGTGTATTCTCTTATGCTGTTGCCACCGCATTGCGCTGCCTCTCAGCCAGCGGCTCTCCCATTCATAACCATGGGTAAGCAGGAGCATGCATACACTTTCCCCAATAATACCTTACGCTATACCCAGACATCGCATCATAGGCAACACTGTAAAAGGCAGATCTGTATAGTGGCAGTGTGGATCTCTTTATTTGGGTGCCTGCTCAGTTTCCTCCTTTACATTTGTATGGGATACTGTCACTAGCCCGACCTGACCGGAGGCCCGACCTGACCGGAGGCCCGACCTGACCGGAGGCCCGACCTGACCGGAGGCCCGACCTGACCGGAGGCCCGACCTGACCGGAGGCCCGACCTGACCGGAGGCCCGACGCGACCGGAGGCCCGACATGCATTAGGTTGACTTGGGGAAGTTCGACATGGGGTTTTTCACTTTTGAGCTGACATGTGCCAACAGGCTGTATTTCATTTCATGCCTTACCATCCACTAGGGCATGGTGGTAGAATAAAATAGTGTGCTGAGCATAGTGAGGCACCGTGCCCTAAGCATGGCAAGCGAGCCATGCGAGGGGACGCAGTGCACTTTTTTTAGTGTCCATGTCGAGATTTGGGTAAAAAAAAAGTTTAAAACCCCATGTTGACCTTTTGACTGTCAACCTTCCCCATGTCGACCTAATGCTTGTGTTAACTTTCAGTCATGTCAACCTTCATGCATGTTTACCTAGTGGTATTGACCTTCTGTTTGTCGATCTAGTTGCTGTCTATCCAATGATCCATACCCGTCTATATATAATATTTGTGGAAATTGTCATACTTTCTGTGAATGAAAGACCAAATAAACGGTAATGGGTAGATTTAGTAAGGTGCAGTTTATCAAAGCTACTGACCATCGTCTTATTTGATTGACTGTTTTAAAATGGCAATGGATTTAAACCAGGGATAGGAAACCTATTGCATTCCAGCTGCTGTGAAAGTACCATATATACTCGAGTATAAGTCGACCCGAATATAAGCCGAGGCACCTAATTTTACACCAAAAAAACTGGGAAAACTTATTGACTCAAGTGGGACCCTCACTCGAGTATAAGCCGAGGGGGGGCTTTTTCAGCATAAAAAATGTTCTGAAAAAGTAGGCTTATACTCGAGTATATATGGTATACATCCCAATATGCTCTGCCACAGTCTAAGCGTGTCCTAACACCAAATATATGTATAGTTTTACAGCAGCTGGAGAGCCATACAGTAGGTTGCCTACTCCTGTGCTAAACCATGCTATTGCTGTTTTAAAACCACCAATACAGCCGATGATCGGAAATCTTCTACTAATGCTTTTAAAGAAAAATACGAATACTGACAACTCCTGTGCAATTCATGTCACTTGGCTTAAGTGCTAAGCAATTGCTATTTGGCAACCCAGCTTAGTTTTAATTAGACAAATTTATAAATTGGTTGCTTGGACCGAAAGTCCAAAGATTACAACATAGTCCATTAGTGGGTGTTTGACTTGATTCTTTTCACTAATGTAACACTTTTTACACCCTTATTACTACTTCTCACCTATGTAACACTTTTTGTACTGAGATGCTACTTTTCAATATAACATTTTCAACTCTTAAACTGCTACTTCCCACTAGTGCAGTGGTTCCCAAACTTTTTTCAATCACGACACCCCTAGCGTCAGTTATGTGATGGGGACAGGATTCACTTCTGTTTGTCCACAATTTGCATATTACATTGGTCATCATTTTTTTTTTTTTTAATGAGCCATGGATCAACAATTCAGGGCACCTCCGCAAGTCCTCCAAGGCACCCCAGGGTGCCACGGCACACAGTTTGGGAACCACTGCACTAGTGTGATGCCTTGGGATGATTGGGTTGTGTTAACAAAGGGGGAGGGGGGGTTCCTGTGCTCTGGACTTGAACCTTCTAAATGTTAGGGACCCATCTGATGAGGGCTGCTGTCCATGGTAGTTGGGCCCATATTTTTGGGTGATGTTAAGAACCTCAATTTTACTCTTTGGTGTGTATCCAATTCAGTCATATTCAATTGCGGCCATTGTCATGTTTTAGTCATGTTTCGACTAACGCAGTTTCACTGGGGCAGATGTATTTATCTACCCCTAACGTTTAAAAAAAAAAAAAACGGGTCCCGTTTCTCCTGCATAACGTGGAGAAGTGGACATCCGTTATGGCCAAATTTATTAACCCCCTCTCTGCCGATAGAGAGCTGTTATGCCCAGCGTTAACAGCTCTCCTTCTTATCGGCGCCCCAGATATCGCTGCACATGCACAATTTAATAAAAACTCTATTCTCACACACACTCCCCCCCCCTACCCAACCGGCGCTCTGCGCAAATGCGAGATCTCGCTTTTATTGAGATTTACCGCCTAGGCGGCTGTTAATAAATCTCCCCGGCCGCTAATTATGATCATTTAAAAGAACTTAACACCACCCCCCCCCCCCCCCCCCCCCCTCAGTTGACCAACGTTAAGTGCAGCATATGCAATGTGTTAATATGTAACTGCATTTTCCCTTTTTCATCTGTTTTTTAAGGTATAGTCTGATCGGGATATGGTCACTAGGTTGACATGGGGTTTTTCCTCTTTTTTTGGGGGGGGGGGGGGGACGTGATGCTATGTTTCAGTGTCCATGTCGACTGTGTCAACATTCGGGACAACAAAAGTGAAAAGCCCCATTTCGACCTAATGACCTTGTCGACCTAGTGGTGTTGGCCTAATGCTTGTTGACCTAGTTGCTGTCTATCCAATGATCCATACCCATCTGATCATCCCCTTGCACTGCACTGTGATATGGGGGCTATATGTATCAGGGATATTGCTGCTTTTGAGGCCAACAAAACATGATGTACTTAATGTATTGGAAGTCTGTGGTTGCCGCTAAGATCATGCTTAATGCAGTGACCATTGGGAGTGATTACAAATGTTTCTTTGCAGACCAGCCCAGCTGACCACAGTGGGGAAACGTAGTTGCCTGTGGCTGCAAGACCTATGCATGGACCTACGCAGTTTGGAACGAGCCAGGAATGACTTGCGATATCGAGGGGTGAAGGGTACAACTGGAACCCAGGCCAGCTTCCTGCAGCTTTTTGATGGTGACCATGAGAAGGTGCCATGATCCCGAGAACCTATTTCCCAGCAGTCATTTAGCTTTTAACTGATTAATTAATTGAAACCGCTGTCAACATTGGAGAAGAACGAATAAAAGGCAGATATAAATCCTTGGGATTGGTATGAAGATGTGACCGTGGTTTAGCCACCAAGACTACTTTATGTGAATGCTTGGTTCTGATTTTAGGTCCTTTTATTAGATGGCCTGGGAGCATGTAAGGGTATACAGTTTCATTCAGATTTCCATTGTGAAGCCTTCCATCAAAGCTTTAATGTTTTACATATTTAGGGGATTACTTACACATATTTCTGGCAATTGTGTTATGGTTGCTGTAGTTAAATTTGAATTTAATTTATTTTCCATATTCACAGAATATATACTCACAAAGTGCCAGGAATTCAGTATGTGTTTCCTTTTATAGGTGGAAGAATTAGACAGACTGGTGACCACTATGGCAGGATTTAAAAGGTAAATTATGATATTATATATAGTTATATTATTTAAACTTGACACAGATAATTTTGCTTTTACTTTTTGTTAAGGAGTAATTTGGTCTGTCAAGTGGCCTCTAGTGGTCACTATTGGTATTTCTCTTTAGAAAAAAGGGTGCCAGATGACTGCCCAACAGTCGGGATTCCGACGGTCAGATGTAACGTGCAGAGAGAATTCGATTTGGGTGGGGGTTTATTTCAAAGTGAGATCTACAGTTTATTGCAGTGTAAAAATAAAGCAGTGAGTCTTTTACCTGCACAGAAACAAAATGTAATTCTCTCTGCACAAGTTACATCTGCCCCACCTGCAGTGCACATAGCTTTGTCCATTTGAGAAGGAATTTGCCTTTGCGAGTGAACCAGAATAGGGGCCATTATTTGCTGACATTGCTCTGCCTTGGAATAGCAACAGGTACTTGTGTTTGAAAACTGTTTACAATCTGATGTTGAATTTGTTCCCTAAATCAGTTCAGGATCCATTTTTTAACTGCATACGGATTGCACAATGAGGAAGATGTATTAAGCCTTAACAAGAGATAACTGCAAGGGTGATAAGGAGAGATAAACGTCCAGCCAATCAGTTCCTTACTGACTTTTTTCAAACACAGCCTGTAACATGGCAGTTAGCAGGTGATTGGCTGGACGTTTAGCTCTCTTTATCACCCTTGCATTTATCTCTTGTTAAGGCTTAATACATCTGCCCCAATGTATGAGTTCTGTCAGATTCTTAGGAACAGTAAAGGCCCCCATACACTATGCGATATGGGAACGATTTCACCCGATTCGGATGAATCGGGCTGTGAAATCGGCCAAATCACACTTGTAGACATCCCCTCCGATCCGATGCGCGGTCCCGTGCGCATCGGGGTCGGGAGGTCGGACGGGCTGCACATAAGATTTGCCAAATCTTATGTGCAGCCCAGCCAGGGAGCCGTGCAGGGGGACAGCAGCGGGCGGGGGATGCCGGCTATAGAGAGCCAAGCAGGGGGAGGCTGCATATGGCGCCGGGCTGGAGGAAGCTGTGTTGCGGTGGGGTGACAGCGGGAGGCGAGCAGGGAGAACTTGATGACATGACGCTGGCTGCCGGGCAGCGCCGCAGCGGCGGGAGCCGGGAGAAACAGATAACTTAAAAAAAACGCCCATAGAGATGACTAGCAAGCCATTGATTGGCTGAGACCTCTCAGCCAATCAGCGATTGGCTGAGAGAGCTCTCAGCCAATCAATGGCTTGCTAGTCATCTCTATGGGCGTTTTTTTTTTTCCAAGTTATCTGTTCCTCCTGGCGCTGCCCGGCAGCCAGCGTCATGTCATCAAGTTCTCCCTGCTCTCCTCCCGCTGTCACCCCACCGCAACACAGCTTCCTCCTGCCCGGGTCCCTATGTAGCCTCTCCCTGCTCGGCTCTCAATTAGCTGGCATCCCGCTGCCGTCCCTTGCACGACTCCCTCCTCCTGCAGCTCGCCGGGGACTGCATATGATAAATCCATGCGATTTATCATATGCAAACCTTGGCACATCAAGTGCCTAATCGTGTGTCCCCCTCCCGGGGAGCTGCAGGGGAAATCAGGTCCGACTTGTCCCTAGGACAAGTCGGACTAATGTATGGGGGCCTTACGAAATCTCTGGCCAGCATTGAATAATTTCTCTGAGATCGGTTATTTCAGTGTGTTAAATGAAAGGTTTATCTTATAGTGAAAACATACATATGGGGCCATGAGTAACCCTTGGTCTGGAGTATGACAGGCTTGTTTGTTATTCCAGGGCCTACATAGTGACTGGACAAACCTATAGTCGCAAAGTGGATGTAGAAGTATTGTCTGTCTTGGCCAGTTTAGGGGCCACAGTGCACAAGGTAGGTACCAATCTCTGTATATTAGACACTAAAACAAAGCTTGATGTTTTTGCATCAAGTAACTACTGCGTGTTCTCACATTGGGCCAGATGTACTAAGCTTGAAAAAGATCAAATAGAGAGTGATAAAGTATCAACCAATCCGCTCCTTGCTATCATGTTACAGGCTGGGTTTTAAAAATTACAGGAGCTGATTGGTTGGCGGTTTATCACTCCACGTTTTATCACTATTCAAGGCTTGGTACATCCCACCCTTTAAATTTGTACTACAAATGCCTGAGTTGTGTGATCAGCTCCAATGTCGCCCATGCAAGCACCAAATATACAGGTGGTGTGTTTTAATTGCTGGTAATTGTGGGCAGGGCTCTTAAAGCAGTTTTGTGCAATAGCTCCGTGTTAAACCCCACACAATATTCATGATGGTATTTTTTAATGTGTCTAAAGGTGGCCATACACTACTGCAGCGTATGTCCATCCGACCCCCCTTGAGCGACAGGAATCACAATTTTCTTAACGCTTTTCAAAGGTGATATGCCATATGATGTAAACAGTGAGCAAACGTTTGTGTTGTGGAACCCTTGGGCCGGCAGGTACTGTACTGTGGCTATATTACTGCTGGCAGAAGAATGGCCGAGTAGAACATGATTAATTCATGTGTATCTGCTCTGTCACTTATTACAGCAATAGTATGTGTACTATATCTGCTTACTCTGCATTTTTGATTGCAACGTCTGCAGGATTTGCTAGATGACCACATAGATATCAAATTTTAAATTGACATTTTGGTACTTGTGAGTTATCCGGGCTGCCGATTTCTAAATCGGGTCGGATCGGGCACATCGCATCGCATCGCATGCGACCATCGGATGCGATGCGATGCGATGACCCGATTTTTCCATAGGAATCAATGTTAAAATGGACTGAGTCCATTTTAACATGGAATTCAATGGGAAAAAGGGGTCCTTTTCATACCCCTACTATCCAAGTGGGCATGGAGTTGGATATAAACCTGTGGCGAGCCACCGAGCCCGAAGCGTGGCGAGCGGACACAGAATACCGTCCCCTCGCGGGGCTCGCTTCGCTCGCCACGCTTCGGGCTCGGTGGCTCGCTACGCTCGCCACAGGTTTATATCCAACTCCATGCCCACTTGGATAGTAGGGGTATGAAAAGGACCCCTTTTTCCCATTGAATTCCATGTTAAAATGGACTCAGTCCATTTTAACATTGATTCCTATGGAAAAATCAAGTCATCGCATCCGATGATCGCATGCGA
Organism: Crinia signifera; assembly: GCF_055691185.1. NCBI lineage: Eukaryota > Metazoa > Chordata > Amphibia > Anura > Myobatrachidae > Crinia > Crinia signifera. Next base: position 33,713,025 of record NC_139224.1, on the reverse strand, counting down.
TGCGATGCGATATCGCATCGCATCTGATTGTATGCCTTAACTTAAGGCATACAATAAAAAAATCGGCAGCCCAGATAACTCACAAGTACCGAAATTTTATACATCTCCTGACATTTTATGTATCCATATCACACAATGACTCTTTGGCCATCCGGATCTTAATGGGGAAGGTCGCTGCTTAAGAAACAACCTTTTTGCAATCTGTCCCTTACATGTAGCAAATGGGGTGATCACTCCTCATTACTCTAAGTTGGTCTCACCCCACTAGAACATAACACTTATTGTTTTTGTATTACATATATTTTCTATGATTTTTTTGGCGTGAAAGATGTTCTGCCATTTGTATAGTAAATAAGGAAAATGTCAAATCGCGCTCTGGAATCTGACCTTTAATTACTATTGCGTGCTAGTCACCCGATCTGGGGTTTAGTTCCTTTTTGTGCAATATTTCCTTAAGTATAAGAGAACACCTTAAGTTCCAAAGCTGGCAATTTTCTAAGGTTTCTTTATCATTGATACCTAAATGTAGTCAAACCTGCTCAGAAGTTGTCCCATATGAGCCATTTTTGTATGTGGCCTGTTAAATGGATTCAGCCTCCAGAAGATCGACGCATCCTTGCACCCCCAACATGTTATTTGTATATGATGATATTGAAATCCAGCAGCTGCAATTGCCAAGGATGTGATGTTTTTGACAACACAAAAGGACTCTCTCTCCCCCTCCCACCCTCCAAAGTCTATTTCTATTGCTTGTTTTGCCCTGACATACAATCATATTTATCAAGGTCTCATAGTTCTCTGTTCGATCCCAATGGCTAAAAGAAATGTATTCAATAGACGTTTGATCGTTTTAATTGTACATTAGTAGAAAACCTTGGATGCCGAGTTTGTGGGCAGAATTTACAGATGAATTCCTCCCATGCACATGGTAACGTTATTGAGCTCGTGCTGGGCATACACAGTCCTACAAAATGCCTGTTGGTCCAACAGACCGTTAATCTGACACCCAGCAGGACTGGTATATGGTCACTAGGTTGACAATCAAAAGGTCTACATGCATTAAGTCGACCACTGAAGGTCGACAGTACTGAGTTTGACACATGAAAAAGGTCAACATGGCTTAAGGTCGACACAATCAGATTGACATTGGGAAAGTCGAAAGTCAAAACGGGGACATGGGTTTTCCACGTTTTTTTTTAACCGACATGTGCCGACACGTGGTGTTCCATGCCCTACCATCCATTAAGGCGTGAAGGGACAATATAATAGTGCGCCAAGTGTATCGAGTCACTGAATTCGAAGCGAGGGAATGCATTGTCCATGTCAACTGTGTCAACATTCGAAGAAAAACCCATGTCGACCTTTTGACTGTCGACCCAATGCCTGCCCTAGTGAAGACAGAAGATTTCGCAGAAATTGCACAGACCAAAACACCTTTTTCGAGCAAACAGAAGAACTCACACAGAATTTCATACAAAAAGGGTATAAAGAAACCACACTACGTGACCAACTAGAGACTGTGAAAAACCTGAACCGTCAAGACACCATAAAGTATCAAGCGAAAAAACCCAAGACTAACAACAACATCACCTTCATAACTCAATTCAATAGCGAACACCAAATATTTGAAAACATACTGAAGAAGAACTGGCATATATTACAATTGGACGATGATGTAAAACCACTATTAGCAGACAGACCAAGAATAATATACAAAAAGGCCAGAAACCTGCGTCAGGAACTAGTATTAAGTTTCATCAAACCAAACATACAACAAAAAAATAAAAAACAAACTAAAGGATTCCACCACTGTCTAAACTGCAAAGCATGTAAAAACATAAATGTCACTTCAACAAAACCCATTACCAGATTCTCATCTAATATTACAAAAAAAGAATACAATATAAAAGATCGGTACTTGTTTCCTAGCATGGCCACACCGATTTGCATCGGGGTGGTCGTGTCGGAAAAATCGCGTCGATCGCATGCGATGCGATCGACCCGATTTTTACATTGAATCAAATGTGAATAGGGTCCCTGGGACCCTATTTTACATTGTATTCAATGTAAAATATTCCCCAGACCCCCAATTTTACCCCCTCAACGCCACCCCACGATTGATGCCAACCCGAAGCGTGGCGAGCGGTGGCGGTGCGCTTCCTCCGACCTTTTCATACCCCTACTATCCACGTCGGCGTGGAGTTGAGAATATAAAGCGTGGCGAGCGGACGTGTATAACTTCACAGGTATACGCGTCCCCTCGCGGGGCTCGCTGCACTTTATATTCTCAACTCCACGCTGACGTGGATAGTAGGGGTATGAAAAGGTCGGAGGACGCGCATTGAACATTGAAGCCTATGGCAAAATTGAACATTGAAGCCTATGGCAAAATCGCGGCCATCGCGTCGGGGGCCATGTTAATGGCCCCGACCGACGCAATGCCCCCGATTTTGCCTTTGCCGGCAAAATGGACCTGATTTCAAAGGAAATCGGGTTCATCGCGGGCATCGTGTACCTTAACTTTAAGGTACACGATGCCCGCGATTGTGGCCGTTCTAGGAAACAAGTACCAAAAGATCATATTTCATGTGAAACCGAGGGAGTCATCTATCTTCTATGCTGCCCGTGTGGCTTACAATATATCGGACAAACTAAAAGACAACTAAAAATCAGACTCTCCGAGCACATCTATAACATCGAGAGGTCTCATAACCCACAATGTGTCAAATCAATTTCTACAGATCCATAACAAAGATCCATCAGGCTTACAGTTTATGGCAATAAAAAAAGTCAACCAGCACTGGAGAGGAGGAGACTTCATTAAATCACTCAAACAGACAGAAACCAAATTGATTTATGAGTTAAATACTTTATTACCCAAAGGCATGAACATTGATTTTGAGTTAAATGCATTTTTATAAAATATCCATTCTACAAATAATACCTTTTCTTCTTTTTCTTTCTCTTTTACTATTTTTGTAAAAAAAAAACACCTTGTATCCTTTTTTTAGGACATTTGTCCATATTTTATCTTAAAACCCCTTTGTCAAAGAAGTAACATGAGGTTCCCACCATTTTTTATGTCAACATCCGTTTTAATTAATAAAGTTTTTTTTGAAAGTCTTTACAAAAAAAAAACGCAATGGAACACAAAAAATGCCATTCTTGAAAAAGTGCTTGAAAGCACGAAACGCGTAGAAGAGGCTGTCTCGTGGTCCCCCCAGTGTGCTCCCTACCTCTGGAAGCAAGCTCCATTTCATCGGGGCCCAAGCGGCACCCGCTGCATCAGGTGCACCGTTCGTGCTGATGGGAGAAGAGAAAGGACGTGTGGCGTCTCCACCGGCCGCAGCACGCTGATCTCCCAACCCGCCACACTCGGTCACAGCACTAGAGGTAGGGAAAGCTAGTACGGCACACTCCACGGACTTTCACACCGGCTCAGAAGAGCTGTAAGCATTACAACTAACCCGCTTTTATTTTCAGATGTTTTTCTCACTTATTTTCCTTTCCTTTTCTCATTATCTATTCTTTCTTAATTAGCGCTCATCCCCCCTTATTTCCTATAATTGGTGAATATTCGCTGTATTGACTTTTATTTTATTTTCAGGAAGGTTTTTATTTGTATAATTATGCATTAGGGTGTCTTACTTCTACTTTCAAATAATAAGTGTGTATTCCTTCAGGCTCTCGCTGATGAGGTGGATAATATTGCTTTTACCTTTTTCGCGTTGTCTCCCTTTAGCCATAGATCACCTAAAGTGGCAGATGAGCGAATGTCTCTCCTTAGATTGTCCAGTCTTTCGGTTGCCTGTCCCTGACCTAAATGCAGAGGAATGTTTTTTTGTTTGCAGCGATTCCTATCTCCAAAATATTTATTTCTGAGTAAATTGCAGGACTGGGTTTTTCCTGCTACATTCCATTTCTCAATTTTGCGTCCTTTGCTTTATTTATTTAGCATACTTCCCTGCTGTGAGACAATGCAGTGTCTCTTGTTATCTTTGGCATGGTGTACAGAAGTTAGCTCAAGCATGCACTTGTGTATGTACAATATATCTCCCAACTAAAACTACAAGTTGCAAATATTATGTGTTCGAACTAAGGTATCAAGGTATGTGTAACGGTGTGTGAGTTTTGTGAACTCGGTTGATCACAGATTGAACCTGCAAATTTTAAGCCATTTCAATGTAATCACTTTCCTGACCTGGTCACATCAGATGCAACCCAAGCCAGGCTAATCGTTCCCTGATCTGGATGCATCTGAAACTCCTACATCTGATGAAGCAGAGGGACCTGCCAGGCCTCCTGCATACACGGCTCTGCCCCCAGTGTTTTGCAATCACTGCTGATCAAACACCGCCACCCGGCGGCCACACCCTTCCCCCTTACCCAATGTAGCCATAACTAAATACCCCCCCCCTCTCTCTGTCCCGATCATTTCGGCAAGCTGCTATTTATAGAGGTACTCCATCCCTCTGCCTCCCTGCCCCCTCCCCCAGTGTCTGCCGTGCTGCTGATAACAGAAAAAGGGAAGGGTGAAACCACGCTTAACTAAAACATGCAACAGGTATTGGTAAAAAATATACGAATATTTAATAATATGAAATATACAATTAAAAGGATTACATATCCCATAAAAACATTGATACCACAATGCGTTATGTGTGAGATGGTATAGTCACCCACAATATGCTGCACAGTCCTGAGTCCGTTCCTAGAGTGCCTCTGTATTGATGTCCCAATAATGGCTTTGTTAGGAGAAAGGTGATCTCCAGTCCAGGGAGCTCCTTGTTGTTGATAGGTGCTCTACCTGGGGTTGTGTTGTAAAGGACCAGGGAGCGCCGGATGTTGGTTGGTGCTCTACCTGGTAATGGATGGTTATGTCCCAAATTACAGGCTGGTGGGATAGAATTCTCGAAGGCTGGTCCGGTCACAGTGTTTTGAATTGTATCTGCAGGTTGGCTGTGGGTGTCCTGGGTCTCTTTCACTGACGCGTTTCGCTGTATAAGCTGTGCTGCTGATTACTGCTGCTTGATCAGCACTGCAGGATGCCCCCATCCAGTGGTTGCACAGAGGATCCACTTGAGAAATGAAAGTCATTATGAACTCAGTGGGGTGTATTCAATGCCTTTGGTAGGCTGTGATGGCGAGCAGTGCTGATAGCTCGCCATCACAGCTCGCGGGTCAGTGTTCAACTGACACCCCCCCCCCCCCCTGCACTCGATGTTTCCACCTCGCTGGGTTTTTCCAGAGATGTGGAAATGGTTAGTGCGACCGTCAAAATGAATACCCCCAATATTTTCGCTGTTCCGGTTGTGATCCGTTTTTTGTTTTTTTGTAATTTTCATTTTCAGATTTTTTTGTTATTAGATGAACCTGTGTTTAAGGTAAACAGCTTTAGGGGGATATTCGATCCCAAATGATGTTTACAGGAAATATCCTCTGTTTCCGACAAGATTAGGTCTAATTGACTCTAATTGACATTCGACATATTCAATATTGGGTCCGGTTTACTGACTTTCGGAATAGATTGCAACAGTCGGAAACTCCATAAATCGGATAAAAGTGTTCTTAGTCACCTGGAAGTGCAATGGCATGCGTCATCCTATTCCAGGAGCAAGATTGAGGAAAGAATAATGTTGACAAATGTCCATTTAAAATAAAATCTTTCTTCTATCTAGATTTGTACAGATATTCGTTTGCTGGCCAATTTAAAAGAGCTCGAGGAGCCATTTGAAAAAGACCAAATTGGTAAGTCCACACTATTCCAAAAACAATAAGTGAAAACAAATGGTCATCATAAAAAAAAAAAAAAAAAAAAAAGTATATAGATTTTTTGGTACTTATGTAGTATCTGGGCTGCCGATTTTGTGATTGTATGCCTTACCTTAAGGCATACAATCAGATGCGATGCGATTCGATGCGATTTTGCATAGGATTCAATGTTAAGAAGGTCCTGTTCATTTCCCCACTATCCAAGTGGGCATAGAGTTGATTTTATATAGCGTGGCGAGCGCAGCGAGCCACCGAGCCCGAAGCGTGGCGAGCGAACGCATATTTCTTAAAAAGTATTCTGTGTCCCCTCGCGGGGCTCGCCACGCTTCGGGCTCGGTGGCTCGCTACGCTCGCCACAGGTTTATATCCAACTCCATGCCCACTTGGATAGTGGGGAAAGGAAAAGGACCCCTTTTTCCCATTGAATTCTATGTTAAAATGGACTCAGACCATTTTAACATTGAATCCTATGGAAAAATCTTGACCATCGCATCGCATACGATTTGGTCGCATGCGATGCGATCCGATTTCTAAATCGGACGCCCAGATACTACATAAGTACCGATTTTTTTATTCTTTTTACTTACTACGTTATTTATGTAGCGCACACATATTCCACAGCGCTTTACAAAGAATCTCTCTCGCTCTCTCGCTCTCGCTCTCTTTCGCTCTCTCTCGCTCTCTCGTGCTCGCTCTCTCTCGTGCTCGCTCTCTCTCGCTCTCTCGTTCTCTCTCTCTCGTTCTCTCTCTCTCTCTTTCTCTCTCTCTTTCTCTCTCTCGCTTTCTCTCTCGCTTTCTATCTCGCTCTCTCTTTCTTTCTCTCTCGCTCTCTCTTTCTCTCTCGCTCTCTCTCTTTCTCTCGCTCTCTCTTTCTCTCGCTCCTGCTCTCTCTCTTTCTCTCGCTCTTTCTCTCGCTCTCTCTTTCTCTCGCTCTCTCTTTTTCTCTCTCGCTCTCTCTTTCTCTCGCTCTCTCTTTCTCTCGCTCTCTCTTTCTCGCTCTCTCTCTCTTTCTCTTGCTCTCTCTTTCTCGCTCTCTCTCTCTTTCGCTCTCGCTCTCTCTCTTTCTCTATCTCTCTTTCTTTCTATATCTCTCTCTCTCTTTCTCTCGCTCTCTTTCGCTCTCTCGCTCTCTTGCGCTCTCTTGCGCTCTCTCTCGCTCTCTTGTGCTCTCTCTTGCTCGCTCTCTCTCGCGCTCTCTTGTGCTCGCTCTCTCTTTCTCTCGCTCTCTCTTTCTCTCTCGCTTTCTATCTCGCTCTCTCTTGCTCTCTCGCTCTCTCTTGGTCTCTCGCTCTCTCTTTCTCTCTCGCTCTCTCTTTCTCTCTCGCTCTCTCTTTCTCGCTCTCGCTCTCTTTCTCTCGCTCTCTTTCTCTCGCTCCTGCTCTCTCTCTTTCTCTCGCTCTCTTTCTCTCGCTCTCTCTTTCTCTCGCTCTCTCTCTCTCTCGCTCTCTCTTTCTCTCGCTCTCTCTTTCTCTCGCTCTCTCTTTTTCTCTCTCTCGCTCTCTCTTTCTCTCGCTCTTTTTTCTCTCTCTCGCTCTTTCTCTTGCTCTCTCGCTCTCTCTTTCTCTCGCTCTCTCTTTTTCTCTCTCTCTCTTTTTCTCTCTCTCGCTCTCTTTCTCTTGCTCTCTCGCTCTCTCTTTTTCTCGCTCTCTCTTTCTTTCTGTCTCTCTCTTTCTCTCTTTCTGTCTCTCTCTCTCTCTTTCTGTCTCTCTCTCTTTTTCTCTCTTTCTGTCTCTCTCTCTCTCTTTCTCTCTCCATAGAGTAGGGTGTGTGTTATGTATAGCTTAGTTACCTAGGCTAGGACAGTCGGCTATATCCGCGTAGGCTAGCTTAAGCAGTTATTGGGTCCTAGGAGTCCATATGGACCTAATAAGTAAGCCTAGACGCTTGGTCTGGGTTTTCATGTGATGAATCTGTGTTGCTGGCCAGAGGATCAACTTGTGACACGGTCAGTTCTGTACAGTGTAAGTTGTTTCCATACCGAGGGAAGCTTCGCTTCTAAGCTTCTTCTAGGTTGTCTTTCTCCTATTTTGGGCTGTGTTCTGTTCTGTTAAGTGGAGCTTATCTTTAACCCCTTCAGTAATGGCTTTTTTGCATCCTTTGACTTTAATGGCTGTTTAAAGAATCTTAAAGTCTTACAACTGAGTGCTGGTTACATACCATAAGACTAGTGTCCATGTGAAATCCAGTACACGTTTGTAGTAATAATCTCCGCTCCTCTTGCAGGATCTAGTGCGATGCCCTACAAGAGAAACCCCATGCGCTCTGAGCGTTGCTGCAGCCTGGCTCGCCATCTCATGACGCTTATTATGAACCCGCTACAGACCGCTTCAGTGCAGTGGTTTGAACGCACCCTGGATGACAGCGCCAACAGGTACCAGCATCTCCAGAGACCAAAGAGGGAATGGCCCCCATAACCGGCCTTTTTAAAAGAAAAGCTTGTAATGTACATATAACCAAACAATGCATCCTATACACTGTGCATACATAGCGAATAGCTGCTGGTGCAACTGTTCTTATTTCACAAACAAATACGGGTGGCCTTGGCGGAGTCATCCAGTAAACTGTTATAGCTAGAACTGTCCCTTGCACTGTGTTATGGGCCTGTGTCATCATCATGTCTACTAGATATGTGTTTCTGGTCCCTACAGGCGAATTTCTCTGGCCGAAGCCTTTCTGACAGCGGACATTGTCCTCAGCACTTTGCAGAATATATCTGAAGGGCTTGTGGTTTATCCAAAGGTAAAATATTCCAGGTTGTGTAGAATCAGCGTGAAACAGGTGTGCGTGTAGTATGATTTTGTTTTTTTAGCAATATGCATTCAATGACTATACTGACACACATAAAAGTGAGCAGATATGTGCTTAACCCTTGAGTGCAACATCTCTGAGCGATGCGCAAAATATCTGCTAAAAAATACCAGCGTCGCTCACATTTGTTATATAAATTCAAATAAATGTATAAAATTAGATTATATTTCCTATATAAGGTAAACATTACAGGTCATCACGATGAATTCAAATGTTTGATTGGCGATTTTTTACGCCTATCTTGACACATTCACTTGGCACTCAAGGGGTTAAGGAGATAAATTGCACTAGAGGACCTGTACTTGTACAAACACGTGTGTGTATATATGTGTGTGTGTGGGTGCCCCTCAACGTTAATGGATAGCAATGGAAAATAGATGGCACTCCAGAGGATTTTTCAAATGGTTATATTAAACACGAAAAGTATACGCCATCGTTCCGGGGGCTGGCACGCCCCTTTGTCAAGGCTGTGTACAAGATGGAAAAGGTGAATCACCTTTTCCACCTTGTACACAGCCTTGACAAAGGGGCGTGCCAGCCCCCGGAACGATGGCGTATACTTTTCGTGTTTAATATAACCATTTGAAAAATCCTCTGGAGTGCCATCTTTTATATATGTGTATGTATGTACAAATAATGTATATAACAATAACTTCTATTTCTACAGTATGAAGTAGCAAGCTTCTTTTTTTTATCAGTCATGAACTGAAAAACAATGAGGGTGCTGTATGTTTTACATAATAATGACAACTACGAATGACTGCAGTGTTTTTCGATACCAGACTACTTATCAAGCATTTATGTGATAGTGGCCCCTTACTGTGCACTAGATAGTTAGGTGCAGTATCTTGCAATGCTGAATGGAAGTACTTGGAATAAGTTGGTCTGATAACATCTGCTTTCTGGCACAGGTGATTGAAAGGCGAATCCGCCAGGAACTCCCCTTCATGGCCACCGAGAACGTGATTATGGCAATGGTGAAGAATGGGGGGAACAGGCAGGTTAGTCGCACAGAATGAGATCATCCACTTTACCATTTCTTACCTGTTTCTTCCTGCTTTGTAGGATTTTACATTACTTTCTGTGGGCTAGAGTATTGTAGGCAAGCTGCTTATGGTGACCAAAATAACCTTAGAACAAATAAAGACAATATTAACAAAAATATAATCCATTTAACTTGATACGTTTCTAATGCTGCGCAGTTTACTGTGAGGAGCTTGTGCAATATGTTTGATTTGTTGCATTGAAAAAAAAAAATATTTTGTTTTAGGTGTTGCCTATAGCAACCAATCAAATTATAGCTATTGGGGGGAATTTACTAAGATGTAAATTCTACTTCTCATGTGATGTTGCTGTGGACAACCAATCAGATCCTGTCTACTATCTTCTAGAGGGTGCTAAATAAATAAGAAGTAGATTCTGATTGGTTGCCCATAGCAAAATCACATTTGAAGTAGAATTCCCATCTTATTAAATTTCCCCCATTATGTCCTAATAGGTGCTAGATAAATGACAAGAAGTTAATTGGCTACTATTAGCAACATCGCCGTTTCTAGAACCTGCAAATATACCCCAGAGAGAGTGAGATTATAATGTGACCTTTTCTATGAATCTCCCTTCTGCGTTAGGATTGCCATGAACGAATCCGAGTGCTGTCTCAGCAAGCTGCTTCTGTAGTGAAACAGGAGGGCGGAGACAATGACCTGATCCACAGAATCCGATCTGATCCTTACTTTGCTCCCATACACTCTCAGCTGGAACAACTACTTGACCCTAAATCTTTTATTGGCCGCGCACCTCAACAGGTGAGACTAGCATATCTTCAATGTGATACCAGTTTATTTGGTACTAGTAGGAGCTCGACTGTAACTTGATAGCCTGAATTCTATGTTCCGGACACTGGGAGAATTGGTTAAAATTGCCACAGATTGTTGAAAAACAGCCCTGAATTCAACAATCCATCTTTCGTCCGAAACGGCCTTCAATGCTGTTGGAGACGGAAGAATTCAATAGATGGCGATATACCCCCCTTTTTAATAGATAATTGAGTGTTTGTTCCTCTTGCCATTTGTCATTTTCTACTACCTAGATCAGGCATGTCCAAACTCTCCAGCTGTTTTAAAACTACAAGTCCCACCAGGCCCTGCCACACTTTGCTGTTAGGGAATGCTAAAACTATGGCAATGGATGCTGGGATGTGTAGTTTCACAACAGCTGGAGTTTGGACATGCCAGACCTAGATATCCACAAACACCTATCTGATTTTGCACACCATGGGCTGCGCCATGAGACTTGTTGTTGTTGTTTTTTTTGTTTCAATCTGAATCTTTATGCGAATTTATCTGCAACAAAAACACAAATTCTGTGTTCTTTGTATAGTACAGTATAAGTGAATCAAGATACATAATTCAGGAATACGTAAGCAAGTATAGGAATTACTACCTGTGGTGGAACATCTCACATGGGCCCTTATTCTGCATCGTGCGGTACGGCCCGCGTGCGGCCGTACCGACGATGTTTTTAGTCTGCACATGCGCAGAGGTCAATCTGCGCATGTGCAGCCCCATTCGCCGCAGACGTATTTCGTCCGCCGCAAAGGGGGCGTATAGGGGCGTGAGGGGCTTCATACCCTCATTTCCCTATGTATACGCCCCGCGTTTCATGGGCGTTCCCATGCAAACGCGGGGCGTATGCATGGTAATGAGGGTATGACGCCACTGATGGGGGCGGAAAGCTGACGTCGCCGGATGTCAGCTCTCAGCCCCCATACAAGCTATCACACGGACGATTGTCCGTGTGGTCTCAGCTTGCGGGAGCTGCTGTGGCGTGCGGCCCTGCCTTCGATGGTCGACGACCATCGAATGCAGGGGGCAGCTCCCACCATGGTGGAGGCGTACGCCCCACCATTTTTATGCGGATCGCCAGCCGTCCGTGTACGGACGGCCGTGGCGATCCGTCTCGTGGGCGGGGATTGGTTTGTGCGGCCGGAGCACCGTGTGCGGCTCTGGCCGCACCAACCAGAATAAGGGCCATGGTGTCCTGTGCCGTATGCTGTAATAAGGGTAGTTGTAGGAAATCACCTCTGTATAGATTGTGTAGGCTGCCATGTAGTGCCAGTAAAGGCCCCCATACACTATGTGATTTTGGCATGATTTCACTGGATTTGGATGAATCAGGCCGTGAAATCGGCCCAAATCACACATGTAGACATCCCCTTCGACCCGATGCGCTGTCCTGTGCGCATCAGGTCAGAGTCGGGAGGTCGGACGGGCTACACATAAGATTTGCTAAATCTTATGTGCAGCCCTGAGCTGGGCAGGGGATACTGGCTACCAGAAAGCCTGGCGGAGGGAGCAGGGGGGGTGACGCAGGGAGCTAACAAGGGGAAGACGCTGCCGGGCAGCGCCGGGAGCAGTGGAGCGCTTTAAAAAAAAAAAGCCCATACAAATGAATAGGCAGCCACTGATTGGCAGAGACCTCTCTCAGCCAATCCCTGCGCCCCCTCCCTGCTCCTTCCGTCCAGCTTTCTGGTCGCGGGCACCCTCCCCTGCTGCCATACCCCACTCCCTGGTCACGTCAATGATGAAAGTTTGACAGGTTAGTTGCAGGAGGTATTCAAACTAATTTTAATAACACAGTTATACTAACAGCTCCCTCGGCCTGCAGCTCCCCGGGGGCATGTGATAAATCGCACATAAAATGCCTAATCGCATGTGATCCCTCCCGGGAAACTGCTGGGACAATCAGGTCTAATGGATGGGGGCCTTTAGAAAATACTCACCTTGACCTGCTTTTACCTTTCACACCTGTTGTTACATTTATTATACTTCCCCGAGCATTATTTTATGTCATTTTTAAAAAGTGTCTTCACTTTTATTTTCCTAACCATATGATGAAAGGTACTTCTTTGAAAATACGGAGTGTAATTTTTTGCTGATTTTATGAAACTTTTTAAATGTTTACAATCAGCAGAGAGGTAGATGGTGGGTTTTACTAATTTATGTATATGATATTTTATTTTTGGCATGATTTATAATGGCTATAGTCAAGACCATTTTAAATTGTGGCCTTGGGCAGAAGTCTTGTGGTTGGAGCTGAAAAATGACATTAAAAAAAAAAAAATGATCATCAGATCCGGCAGCCAACCATACCTGCAATTTTCCCTTCATGCCTCACAAAGCTCGCTGAATCAGCCCGGTGTTGGTATCTGCAATATATCAGTTTAAAATGCAAACACCATATCCAAGCATAAGAAGCTGCTCTGTTTGGTGCAGGTTGGCCAATCCCGGGATCGGGGGGATCCCAGGATTTGGCTCCAAAATGTCTTGGATTTCAATCCCAGGATCGGAGGATTTGGGGATCAGACTGCACATGCGCAGTCTAATGCCAGGCAGCTTCTGATTTACCCGCTCAGATGCTGCCTGGCTGTTCCTGACCCTGGTGTGCGGCATTGCGCAGCGTGATTTGGTCATAGGTCACTCTGTGCAGGCTGCACCTCCACTGCCCGGCTTCACACCCGACCCGACTGCCTCCACCGCTGCCGTCTGCCCAGCTCCCCCAAGTAAGTTAATGTGGGGGACAGGGGCGTTGTTCTTTCAGTGATGCCCGGGATTGAAAAAAATGCCCTTACGGATGAGCCACTCTTTCTGTTAGGGAAACACACATGACCACTGGCTCCTCCTCTGCATTAAACCTGGCATTAGGGTGACCAACTCATCCCTTTAATCCGGGACACATATTAATTACACAGGTTCTGTGGCTGGCTTTCACCTGGTTTTAAACTGCCACACCTCAAGACTCCATTTCACCTGATTTTAAACTGCCACAGAACCTGTGTAATTAATGTGTCCCGGATTAAAAGGAATGAGTTGGTAGCCCTACCTGGCATCCATCAGAGTGTAATGACTCCTATCCTTCCCTCCACCATCCACACCTACCGCGGCACACTATGGCTTTAGGGGATACTTTCAGTGTCTCCATTGTGATATTCTTTTACTATCAAGTGACCTTATTGTTGTCTTTGGCCCTGGGTGCGTTTATCGTTTCTACATGTATTTATAAAGTGCCAGCATATTCCTTTGCACTTTATAATTTACTCCCTATGTTTTATACCCAGGCTGGCTTGGCATTACTGGGTATCCCTTGAGATGCAAAGCGCATGATGGCAGATGTTTCATACAGACACTGGGGCCAAATGAAAAATAGCCTCAGATGTGCCAAAATGGCATGTTTTTCGGGAATGGTTTTGCCGCTGATGTAAAACACCAATCTTGGTATAGACAGTCTGATGCTGTACTGCGTCCTCTGTTACAGACCCGTAGTAGTAGTACGTTTATTTATAAGGCGCCACATAGTGTCCGCAGCACCGTACATAGCAAACAAAAAAACTAATTACAAGGTAACGTACAGGGTGTGTTGATAAAATACAGCATAAATAGGGGTATAGCTGGTAGAACTAAAATCAGCATCAGTTCTGAAGTAGGTGTGGAAATTGTCAAGGAGACTGAAGATTAAGTAGAGGAAGGGAAGAATAGGGCAGGGGCGCTGGTGAGGTAAAGAGGTAGGGTGAGTACATGAGGAAGGAGGGCCCTACTCATAAGAGTTAACAGACTAAAAGGAGGTGGGTGGACGAACAAAAAACAATAGGATAAGTAGGAATGGATGGGAACAGATGGAGGGGTAGGGTAGGCAGGATAGGAGGAGCAAAAGAGGTTAGGAGGAGGAGGGATAAGCTAAACGGAAGAAGTGGGTTTTGAGGGAGCACTTGAAGGAGGTAAGGGAATCAGATAGCCTGATGGGTGGCGGGAGGTTGTTCCAGTGCAGGGGGCAGCGCGAGAGAAGTCTTGGACAAGGGAGTGGGAGGAAGTGATTAGGTGAGAGGTCAGTCAGCGGCGGAGCGAAGAGGACGGGACTGCACAAGGGCAAAGTACCAAGGATTGGTAGTTTGTGGCATGCACAACAAATTCTTATTTCTTCTCCTCTAGGGAGGACATACAGTAAGTGTTTTGTCCGATGATGGAATGCCACCTCTGGAACACAAAGTAGAAAATCTAGCAATTATAAAAGGAGGGGGTTGAAGGTTAAAGTTGTGAGTTTACCATATTATAAGAAATCCCGTGACTGATATGTAAATATTGTAAAGATAGACAATTGCTCCTAAAGTTGAAGGTGGGATTTAAAATGAGAATCATCATATATATCCTGCATTGTAAGAATATATTGAGTATGCCATTTTCCTAAAGCAAGGTCAAGGATCCGTTTAGAAACTGGAAATGTTCACTGATCGGAGAGAGAAATGGCTAAATAACCTATTTAATTTATCCCACACTATTGTGACTCTTATACGCTTTGCTACACAACCTTGTAGATGAATGGGGCCTTTGTGCTGGGTAGTCCTTAAAAAGTTCTGTAAGTAAAAGAATGGCTGAATGAGCTCTCAACATCCAATCGAGATTGAGGGGGAGAGCTCATCCTGTACTCAAGTCAATCTGTGTTCCTGTTGATACATTTCTAAATTTGGGGCCACTAGGTTTAAAGCATAAAAAATCTGTTTCTGAATAATCTGGGCCGCTTACCTCTCTAAACAAAGGTTTAGGTAATGGGACAAATCCTACCTTGCAGGAAGTGGAAATGTTTTCCTCGTTAGATAGGAATCCCACTGATGAAGCACGCCGGCTATTGGTGGTGAAGCCCTAAGATGCTAATTGTAGAGATGTCGCCCCTACTGGACAATCTCCAATTGTTGCTGTGTTATTGGAGGATGATAATGCTGCAGCATTAGAACAGCTGCATTCACCATCCTCACTACCAGCTACGCTTGCTGTTTTTCACACCTCACAGAGTGTAAGCTCAATATAGACAGGGCTATCTTCTCCTTCTGTTACATGTCACTATGTCATTTCTTTGTGTGACTATCTCAAACTCTAGCACTGTATGTATCATTGCTGTATAAGCTAAATTATGCCACAGTGATTAGTTTACCATGCATTTAGTGATATAGTGAATAATCTAGGGTGGCATTTACCAATCTTTGCATTTGCATGTGATCGGAGTGTGATGTTGGCACCCAAGATCTCATTGAAGGATACCTATATGTATCATGGTACCTGCAGGGCCAGGAGCATGTGCTTGCTCCAGTACCAGGACTTCTGCACGTGCGTGGTCTCGCTGCCCACGCATGCGCAGCAGCCATTGCTGGGGAGGGTTATGAGGGATGGCATGGTCACATCCCCTATAGAAATCTATGGGGCTTGTGGCTGCAGGGGGAATGGAGGGTTCGCAGCAGATATCGGAGACCTCTGCAGTCCCGCTGATACTAAATACTTGTTGTTGCCCCCCAAAAAGAGAGTTTTGGGGGGAGGGGGAAGATAAGTTGCAAATATATTTTCATAAATGAGTACCAAAATAACATCTGAGCGATACCTATTACTATCTTGTGTAGTGTGTACACGCGATGTTAACGACGCTCGCACGCATTAATGACCCCTCTTCCTTTGTCCTGCTTGTTCATGGTTTTCTTTAATGACGGGCATGCTGCAGCATGGTCCCTGCTCCCCATCGCTCCTCTCCCGCCGGCATATGCAAGTGTATATGCACTTGCCGATGCCGGGTCCCCGCCACCGCCAATATCAGTATACAGATCAGCTAGTGTGTATGGGTCTATAGAACAGACGTGACTTGCACTAAAGGTGCTTTTTGCATTCGGAAACTGAGGGGTAGATTTATTACCCCTCAGTATTACGCTGAAGATATTACGTTTCTGGTTTTTATCACCGGCCAATCAGCTCCTACCTGTCATTTTTCAAACCAAGCCTGTAACTTCACAGTTAGGAGCTGATTGGCTGGTGATAAAAACCAGACATTTTATCACTTTACCAAGCTTAATAAATCTGCCCCTGATATTGGAATCTTCTTATTATCAAGCTCACTGCAGTTTGGATAAACCAAATGTATTTTGCGTCGCACACGGTTACCCTGATTACATAACTCTCTATTACAGGTGGTGAGGTTTCTGAAGGAGGAGGCGATTCCGTTGCTGACTCCCTACCAGAGTAAGATGGACGTGAAGATTGAGCTGGACCTTTGAAGTGTGTCAATAAGAAATATTTATTTTGGAAATAAAATAAACAGATTGATTTCAGTGTTCTGTTTGGTCTGGCTGTTACTTTGTACAGAGCTCAGTCGAGTTAAAGGTCTTATTGTTTATTGCTAGATATTTACCATGTGACACATTATAGACACGTGTGCGCTGTATTAAAGCCAGTCACATTGTAGCTATGTAGCAGTGGTCTCTGGCTTCCTTCTGAAAGTGAGCCTATATCATTTAGATGATTGCTTTTCTGTATGATAACAGAATGAGTGGGTAACCCATGGTTATCCATAGTGATAAGCAGCGAGCCAGCTGCACACAGATGTCCTGAGGCTGAAGCACCTGCTTGCTGGATTTTCCTACTAAGATGTATTAGAGCACTGATGGTTCTAGATCACTTACCCGGAAAACCTATTTTAAGAATGTTGATGACCAGAACAGCGGCTCATTGGCTCTCCACCTGATTATATAACTGCAGAAAGCATCTGGTCACAGAAAGTGCTGCAATGAGGATGTACAGAGCAGCTCACCTGTGCTCATCCATACCTGCTAGTACAAAGGTGAACAATGCATTACATCATAGAGTAAATTAGGAAGGGATTTTGGATAAGGCAAGATCTCTGCTGCACCTGTTGTTGGTGTGTGTTTTTTTTTTTAAGGGACCCCTCCCCCCAAAAATTGCAACAAGTATTCTCCTGCCACCAGCTGATTGTTATTCCGGGGACACATTACGTGAGCTGTTAGGCCATTATATTGTTCTGACATGAATTGGAACGATAAATTGTCCATGTTGCTACATTTGAATGCTCAGCCATGTGTGTGTGTGTGTGTGTGTGTGTGTGTGTGTGTGTGTGTGTGTGTGTGTGTCAGCTGTCCCATCTGATGTGCCACATGTCACACAGGCAACCCTACTGGTGACAACATGCACAGCCTTACACTGGATCGTATTATGTGTATGGCCGTGTGATATATTTGTACATTATCCATGCTTTAGGCTGAAATGCTTATCACCCCTACATGTTTATTAATAGGTGGTAGATGGTGTCTCAAGTCAGCATGCACCTCACTAATCAGATGCCCCAATAAGTGCACAGTTATTCATTTACTTACTTTCTTATTAATATATGTATATAGATTATTTTACATTTTATTTTTACAAATCTCACAACCCTAATAATACATATGATTCTTTCTACTTCATGGCAGCCCTTACAATGGGTTTAGGCACTTTATAGATAAGTAGCTTTTCCTTAGGATCTGCCCACCGCTGGAATATATGTCTGCTCTTCCCTTCTACAGATTCTTTAATGCCATTGGTGGACAGTGGGTTGTGGCTGGAGTTTCCTCCTACCCATCCCGCCTACAGGCTTCAGTTTTTTCCTTGGTACCATAGGCATAGGATGTAGCAAGGCAGAGCTCTTGTGCCCCTTTTTATCTTTATTTTTATTTATAAGGAGACAACCTGCCTTACTGCTCCGCGGGACTGGAGCTGGGGCACTGACTTTCATAGCCAGACTCGCAGGCCGCTTACCTGGGGCTGGGAGCGACTTCCTATGTGTACTGAACAGCATACAGAGGACACCACTTCTAGTCCCAGGTAAGCGAGTCCCTGTTCCCCCACTGGGTCCGCCATGCAGCTAGTAGGGAATGCTGTTACCAGGCTGGGCTATACTGCTAGAGGCTATGTCGCTTGGGGTTGGGTGCTCTCCCCGCATGATCGTGGCAGTGGCACCTGGTCTAGACCACCGGGGAAGCCGTGTTCTGGGTTGCTTCCCCCTCATTTGCTATGAGGAACTCGGTTCAGAGGTTGGTCCAGGTGTCCGAATTACTCCAGAATATTCCGATGTCCCCCTCTAAGCATAGGGCCCTGTAACTTAATCCGATAGCCTCACCTTTATCTGAGGTTTCCAAATTGGATGCCTTCCATTAGGGAGGTATTTTCCCAGATTTTGGATGAAGGCTCCACCTCCTCTAAGGCGGATAGAATGATGTAGTCCTGGGTAGATGCATTAATTAAGGCTTAGATCCTCCCTTGAAGTAAAGGCTGATCAAGCCGCTAGTCTCTGATGCCCCCTTTTTTCAAGAAAAAGGAACAGGCTGTTTTTCACACATCTGGTTTAGAGGAGTTTCTGATGGAGGCTTGGTTGTACCCAAAGGAAACATTCTCTTTATATTTACCAATGCAAGCGTATCTGCACGTCCAGCCCTGACGTCTGCTTGGATAGCCAAAGCTGTTTGATGTTGGGCGGATGACCTTCAGAACCAGAAAACTTCTGGTACTCATCAATCCGACCTGCTTTCTTTCATGGACCTGATCAGAGAGGCATCGACGTATAAAAGAGAGGCTGCCTTTGATACAGCGGTTCTCTCATCCAAGATTTCCACATCCTCTGTCACAGCACGAAGGACATAGGGAGGCCAATCCTGGGATTGGGTTCGTGGGAACCCAGGATTTTGGCCTAAAATAGTCGGGATTTGAATCCCGGGATTGAAGCTTCTAATTCCGGGATTAGTACCCCCATACAAAAATTAACTTTTTGTTTAAAGCCGGGCAGTGCTGAGCACCTTAGAATATGGCTCAGTCGCTGCCCGGCTATTGTTTTGGGGGTCAGGACAGTGTGCTGTGTTGAGTCTGACAGGCATGGCGGCGCCCAGGCTGTGCAGCGTGACCCCTGACATCACGTCACAATGCGCAGCCTGGCTGCCGCTATGCCTGTCAGACTTAGCACAGTCACTGTCCCAAACCCGGACAGAGCCCGCTGTGCCGCCCCCCCAGGAGACCGTCAAATGGTCCTGCTCCCTGCTGTCACCACTGCCACAGTGAGTGACAGGACAAGGCAGGGGGGTTGGAGGGGGGTGCAATATTTTTATAGTGACATTTGGGGGAGGGGACTTCTTTTTTTTTTTTTTTAATTAGGGAGGCCAATCCGGGATTGAGCATTTTTCAATCCTGGGATTGAAAAAGTGCTCTGGGATTGGCATACCTAGAAGGGCACTATATTACGTACATGAAATGCGTACTTAGATTGCAAAAAGCATTTAAGGTAATGCAAAAGCCGTGAGGGCCGTGTATCTTTCATCCTATCCACAAGCGTAATATGTGAGGCGGCTATGTTGGGCCTGATTAAGCAACAGGCTGATAAGGCTGTAGCCTGGAGCACTAGGTCCTGGAGGGGCACAGATCCAGCACAATAGATTGTGCTGGGATGGGAGTGCTTCCTGGTGTTGCTGGAGTTAAGGTGCCCATACACGACGTCTCGCAGCAGTGTACGGACACCCGACAAAGTGCGAGCCAGCAGGGACACATGCGATCCGTTGTGACGGATCGCATGCTTCCCGCCTCGCCGACTGGAGAAATGGGTGGTCGGACGGCCTGCCGGTCCGACCACCTGGTTGGGTCCGATGCGCACGGGACCGCGCATCGGACCTGACGGCATGTCAGGAAGAGGCGATTTGGTCGCAATCAGCCGAAATCGGACCAAATCGCCTCGATGTATGGGGGCCTTTAGGCTTAGCAAGGTCCAGTGACATCTTCCCCCGGGAACTGTGGGAGCAGCAGGGCCTGCTGGGATTGCCAGTGCCACTAAGGGAGGGACACCCGGAAGAGGAGAAACTGTGAGTACCGCCGCTGCTGAGGCTGTGATTGCTGGCATTGCTAGGGTGGTAAGTGGCTATAGGAATGGCGCTGAGGCCCGAGCCTGTGAACGTGAGCATTCAGTATTAGCCTAGGGCGGGCGGAAGCCTTAATCCGGCCCTGAGCAAAATATGAAGGTTACACTATGGGAGATAATGATACAAGACATATATGGGAAAGCTGACATATGCAGTAGCATGATATACCCTGTATGACTGCATCCAATTGACGTACTGCCCATGGAGGAAGCATCCAAGACAGCCATGCTGGTTTACTGCAGAGGCAGAACTCTAGGAGGCAATGAAGTTATCTGCTGCCGGTCTCCAGCTCCCAAGGGGCACTTCTCTGCTGCAAGTTTGATTCTGTTAATTGAAAGCCATCAATATTGTTTTGGTGGCTGACTCTCCTTCTAGCAGGACCATAGATGTCACACTCTCTTTATTTTAAACTTACATACATACACACGTGCACACATGCATACATATCTTTATATAATTTATAATATAAGCATTTCCCAGCATTAATCTGGGAAATGCTACTCAAGTAGAGAAACAAGTAAGGTGCTTACCTGGAGCCACAGCTCCAAGAGATAAAGAACGCATGCTAAGAATTGTAAAGGCAGCAAGAAAAGATGAGGAGGTGGATGTCATCGTCCACCTAGGCACAAATGACCTGGTTAATGCTGAAGTCATGGCCGTAAAAGATGAATTTAGAAAGTTAGGAACTGCTCTAAAACAGGTGGCAACCACTGTAACTTTTTCAGAAGTATTGCCAGTACACCAAGGGGAAGATAGAACTCTGAGAATCAGAAACTTCAATGTTTGGCTAAGGAATTGGTGCAATGAGGAGAGATTTGGATATTTAGGTCAAAGTCAAGCTACCTGGCAAGACAGAGCCTTATATAAAAGTGATGGCCTGCACCCATCTTCAAGGGGAACGAGAATATTAAGTGAGAAGTTTGGAAGCTTTATAAGCAACTATTTAAACTAGCAGAGGGGGTCAGTGAACCAAATGAAGAAATCTGCTCCCCCAACCTAGAGGTATTGTCTCAGCAGGAAAATGGAACAGGAAGCCTATCCACTGCAACAAAAGACAATGCCAATCAAAACCGAATAGATATAGGCAGAAAGATGAACATAGCTAGCAGCAGGAGAAGCACAAACACAACTTTAAGAGCTATGTGTGCAAATGCTAGAAGCTTAGGAAATAAAATCCCAGAACTAATTGCAATAATGACAAGGGATGAACTGGATATTTTGGCTATTACAGAGACATGGTGCAATGAAAATCATGACTGGGACATAGCTATACCAGGATATACTTTATGAATGGGAAGAATTGGAGGAGGGGTTGCAATATATGTGAAAAAAAGTATAAAGACTACCTTAATACAAAGTATTGAAGAAAAAACTGAGGCCTTTGGGTGACCATAAAAACAGGGGAGAAGGCGATTTTTCGTATAGGGGTGATCTACAGACCACCAGGTCAGGAAGAGGAACTTGACAAGAGCCTATTGCAGGACATCAATAAAATTGCATTAAAAGGAGAGGTGATAATCATGGGAGACTTTAATCTACCTGATGTAAACTGGGAGCTGCCTGTTGCAAGTTCCACCAGAAGTAGGGACATGCTGAATTCCTTGCAAGGAGCATCCCTCCAGCAATTGGTGAGGGAGCCCACTCGTAAGGACGCAATATTAGACTTAATACTTACAAATGGTGACAGAATATCTGACATAAATGTGGGTGAAAACCTGGGATCCAGTGACCATCAAGCAGTATGGTTCAAAATAAAGACAGAGACTGACTCCTCGCACACAAAAACAAAGGTGTTAGATTTTAGGAAGGCTGATTTTGTAGAGATGGGAAACTCTGTAAGGGATTCTTTGGCAGAGTGGAGGAACTTGGAAGGAGTGCAGGATAAGTGGATAAGGACAATTCTAAAAGCAACAGAACTTTGTGTCAAAAGAGTTAGGAAAAACACAAGAAAAAGGAAGCCATTGTGATTTGCAAAAGAAGTAGCAAGTATTGTGAAAGCAAAAAAGTTGGCCTTTAAGAAATTTAAACAGACGCAGAAGAATGAGGACAAAGAGGTGTATCTTGTTAGACAGAAGGAGGCAAAGAAGGTAATCAGATGTGCAAAGGCACAGGCTGAAGAGAAAATGGCCCAATCAGTGGGTAAAGGGGGGAAAACTTTTTTTAGGTATATAAATGAAAGGAGAAAAACAAAAAGTGGAATAATAAGACTAAAGACAGAGAGTGGAAATTTTCTTGAGGGGGACAATGTAATAGCAGATAATATTAATAATTATTTCTGCTCAGTATTCACTGCTGAAACAGAGGGGAAGGGGCCACAATTAAGTTGCAAGTATAGTCAGAAAACTGAGGGAGAAACAAGTACATTTACAGAGGAGAAAGTCCTCACAGAACTCTCAAAACTGAAAGTGGATAAATCAATGGGGCCAGATGGGATACATCCAAGGATACTAAAAGAGCTCAAAGGGGAGCTGGTAAAACCAATAACAGAATTATTCAACCAGTCACTAGCTACTGGAGTAATCCCAGAGGACTGGAAAACAGCGAATGTAGTCCCACTGCACAAAAGTGTAAGCAAAGAAGAGGTAAGCAACTATCGACCAGTGAGCCTTACATCAGTAGTAGGGAAATTGATGGAAACACTCTTAAAAGAAAGAGTTGTAGAATATCTCAAAACCAGCAATTTACAGGATCCAAAACAGCATGGGTTTACTGGGGGAAGATCATGTCAAACAAATCTTATTGACTTTTTTGACTGGGTGACTAAAGTAATAGATCAAGTTGGGGCTGTAGATGTAGCTTATCTAGACTTTAGTAAGGCTTTTGGCACTGTCCCACATCGCAGACTGTTAAAAAAACTTGAAAGCTTGGGATTGGATTTTAAGATAGTTGAATGGATAAGAGCATGGTTGCAGGACAGAAAACAGAGAGTTGTAGTAAACGGAGTACAGTCAAAGGAGGGAAAGGTTACAAGTGGAGTACCCCAGGGATCTGTACTTGGACCAGTGCTTTTTAATATCTTTATTGGTGATATTGCAAATGGAATTGAGGGTAAAATGTGCTTTTTTTGCAGATGACACAAAGGTATGCAACAAGGTAGACACACCAGGAGGGGTAAAACAAATGATTGAGGATCTAGGCAGATTAGAGAAATGGTCAAGAGAATGGCAACTACAGTTTAATGCCAAAAAATGCAAAATCATGCACTTGGGTTGCAAAAATCCAAAGTCTAAATATAGTATAAATGGCACTATAATGGAAACTACTGAGGAAGAGAGGGATCTAGGTGTCACTATTTCAGGGGACTTAAAGGCAGGTAGGCAATGTAACAAAGCAATGAAGAAGGCAAGTCAGATGCTTGGTTGCATAGGGAGAGGTATCAGCAGTAGAAAGAAAGAAGTAATAATGCCACTGTATAGGTCATTGGTACGACCTCATCTAGAGTATTGTGTTCAGTTCTGGAGGCCATATCTCCAGAAGGATATAAATACATTAGAGACTGTACAAAGAAGGGCAACTAAAATGGTGCATGGCCTACATCACAAAACGTACCAGGAAAGACTAAAATATCTTAATATGTATACTTTAGAGCAGAGAAGGGAAAGGGGGGACATGATAGAAACTTTCAAATATATCAAGGGTTTTAACAAGGTACAGGTGGGAGACATTCTTCACAGGAAGAGGAGCAACAGAACACGGGGACATGCACTGAAACTAGAGGGAGGAAGATTCAGGGGAAATGTGAGGAAGAATTACTTCACAGAAAGAGTAGTAGATAAGTGGAATAGCCTCCCATCAGAGGTGGTAGAGGCAAATACAGTAGTACAATTTAAACATGCTTGGGATAGGCATATTGATATCCTTATAAAAAAAATAAGGATCAAATATGGTTTGAGGTAACATGTTTAAAAAAGGGGCAGACTAGATGGGCCAAGTGGTTCTTATCTGCCGTCAAATTCTATGTTTCTATAAGTTGGTGAGTGTGTGGGGGGGGCAACTGGGACACACTTACGCCACTGGTTCACTGCATAGGTTGATGCAGGCAGGGTGTGAAAACAGTGGAGGTATAGAATATGGTGGGGCGGAAGCACATGGTACAAGATTGAATCCGTGAGGCGGCAGACGGTTGTCCGTATGAGCATAGGGAAAAATAAGTCAGATTTGCAAGTAAGTTCAGCAAAAAAATAAAAAGAGAGAAACTTCATACAAAAGGTGGATGGACACAGTGCAGCTCTTGCAGAACAACAGCAACAGGGCCTCTAGAGCTAGCACCTTGTCCTCTGGAAAAATATACTCTGAATTTGAGAATTTAGTCACCCCCTGGTGAATCATGGATTGATGCTGTATTTGTGCCCATTTATTTGTCAGCCATGTGACTGGAGAAGAGCACTTAATGCCCTGTCTGCTGGTACATGTTGTTCTGGTACCAGCATGCATGTGAAACTGGCTGGGACCTGTAGTTCCTCTGTTTTACAATATTACGCAAAGTGGTGTTTTCCATCTTGCCCTGAGCGCCAAAACCCTTACGTTTCTGGGCACGTCTCCTAACCTCAGCATCCACCCATTTTGTGTCATGTCTTCCAGATGTAGCCTAATCCACCCAGTGTAATCCTGCCGCTGCCTTACCTGGGACCTTTGGTGGGTGGAAGATACAACCCTTGGAAGTTATTATTTGTCTGCACTGCCACCAACCCTGTATCTATTTACATTGTTAACAATGTTGAATACTCCTATAGATATACGGTCACTAGGTCGACAGCACTAAGGCCAACATGCACTGAAGGTTGACATGGGCCAAGGGCAACACCTACATTAGGTTGACATGGGATAGGTCGACGGCCAACATTTTGACTGTCAACCTAGCCCATGTCGACCTACAGCTTGTCAACCTTTTTAAAATGTTGACATTGGCCCATGTCGACATTCAGTGGTTGATATGGGCCAATGTCGACATCAGAAAAGGTTGACACAAGCTGTAGGTCGACATGGGCTAGGTTGACAGTCTAAAGGTTGGCCGTCGACCTATCCCATGTAAACCTAAAGCTTGTGTCAACCTTTTCAGATGTTGACCTTTAGTGGCCGACCCAATGCATGTCAACCTTTGTGCTGTCTACCCTATGATCCATACCCCTCATATAAGCCTGAAGTGTACCATTCATGTACTATATAATGCCCTGTTGGGTCAATTAGCTGAGTGGTCAAATGCATAAAAACCCAAATGCATTACATTTTTGGTCTTCCATACATACAATGTGGCGAACTTATGCATTGCAATGTACTGAAAATAATATCTGCGACATGGCCATCTATTAAAAAAGAAGACTACATCTCCCTGCAAGCTGAGGTTGGCGCATGCGCAATGAGAACAGCGGGTGTAGGAGGCGGACATGCGCACCTGCGACGCTGGTGGTGCTGCTGCTGCTGAGTCGCTGCGTGACTGCCAGGGAGAGGACGCAGCAGCAGCTCCGGGAGACGGAGGCAGCTAACCGGGGACAGGTGAGAGTCCGAGACCGTCCTTGTACGTGCACATGTGTGCCAGGGGAGCGCTGCGGGATGGTAGCGGGCGCTGTGCATCGCTGGCGGTGATAAAGTCTGGGGCTGCTATAGGTGTCTGCAGGGATGATACATAGGGCCAGCTGCAGGATCAGTGTATGGAGGTGACAGCAGTGATGATGGTGACAGCCGGGAAGGAACTGGATGATGTCTATAGTTGTTTCCTCTGCAAATTACCTGTATCTGTCAGTGTACATGTAGGCTCACATTTGCAGCAGATCATATTTGGGAATTGTATGTTAAGCTTGTAGCAGCCAGTGCTTGTACAATGGTAAGATCTCTGTCTGGTGACATTGCTGCTGTTCAGGTGGGCATGCATTGCAAGTGATTTGGTGTACAGTGCCTTGTGCATGATTGCATTTGGTAGGGAATGCATGATTTAAGGGTATTAATTGGGGCACAATGCCGTGTATGTGACTGCATTTGGTAGGGGGTGCATCATATTTGGGGCACAATGCCTTGTGTGTGATTGCATTTGGTAGGGACACACAATAAATGGTCATAATAAATGTATTATATGGGGTATATAATGAAAGCCTCTGTTACAACTTGGACTTGTTGCACCACAAGCATGGCATATTGCTTGGGAAATAATAAGCTGGTAAGCCATCCTTTTGTCATGCACAGATACTGCCCATCTCTTGTGTTATATCACAATGCTGAGAATTGCACATAAACATTGCCAACCCCCATTTCCAATACATTTGCATTTGGGATGGTTGTTTCCCCCTTCCCTATTCTACCCCCTCCTGCCAGGTATTCCTTTCCACTGTGATATAGCATGTTCTGTGTCCTGGACTCCTGCTCCCCACCCCAGCTGTTGCTGTAGGACCCTTCTTGGCAGTGGATGTGTTAATGGAGAGACCACTGTCCTGACGTGTGATATAGAAGGAGCTTCTGCCCTGACGTGGGTCTGTGACTCACCGCTCTAATCACTTTGTTCCTGGTCTCCTTTCAGCTTCAGTGCAGGATGTGTTGCAGTGGGCTGAATGGCCATCTGTCTGATACAATACAGTTCTTATGCCTGAATATTGACTTACTTCACTGATATATAAATGCTAGGTTCATTTTTATCAGTCTGTCAGTCTATTTAATACAAATGATATATATATTTAATTATCCTCTAATAGATATTCTCTGTTTACCTAGACTTATCTCTGTAATTACAGACCTGAAGACAATCCACTGTGTAATATTTTGAATGTGTAATTAAATACTGCTTTGTGCAAGTTCATGGACAGTGGCCTTTGTTGTTTCTAGGTCTCAGTTCAGTCTTTTGGGGTAAATATAAGCATATATTATAGTTTGGTTATGTTTTTTGTTTTTAACTTTCACATGTACAGAATAGATTGTTAGAAAAATTGAGACTTGCCCAGGTTCACCTTTTTCTAGTAATTGCTGATACTGTAATTATACCTTTTGTACAATTACATACTAAAGAACAATTCAATTTGTTTCAGCTAGACCAGTGGTTTCCAAACTGGGGGCCAGATGCAGGGGCGCTGGAACGTTTTTAGGTTGGGGGGGGCAAGATATAATCTCATTTTGGCGCCCCCTAAATTGCTATATGTTACCCCCGTGCACTATACACACTGGCAGCGGCATATACACGTGGGCATTATACACAGGGCAGCGGCATATATGCATGGGCATTATACACAGGGCAGCGGCATATATGCGTGGGCATTATACACAAGGCAGCTGCATTTACGCATGGGCATTATGCACAGGGCAGCGGCATATACACGTGGGCATTATACACCGGGGGGATTGAGGGGACTGTCACTGCTGGAGCTAGAGCAGGAGTGCTGCAATGCTGAGAGCCTGCTGACACATGCATTCAGTTCTAGCAGGGAAAGTACACTTTGTACTTCTACGGAGCGGCAGACGGGCAAATGATGAATGGGGCAAAGAGGGTCTTTTCCGGGAGTCCCTGAGGCTCCAGCCACACATCAGGGTAGGGACAGGGAATTCAACGTGGGCTCCTAGCTTTAGCACAGCGAGACGTTGGTGGCAGGGAGTGGAGCGTGGGACACCAGTCAGGGGCCCTTGTAAGGGAGAGTACCTGTATCCTGGAACAAGGTGCAGGCTCCTGCCCGTCTCGACTGGTCCTCCGGCCATCGGTCAGGCTGGCGCTGGCTTCCTCTCCTGTGCAGGGGCGTTCTGCTCTGGGCTGCTTCAAGTGGGGAGGGTCTCTACGCCCGCGTGTCCCTCCTTCCTCTTCGGCTCCCCGCAGCAGTCATCCATGTGGGCGGACGGCTGCGAATAGGAATCGGATTCTTGCTGAGGCGCTAAAGCAGCTGTGCGGGCGGGCGGCTGCGATTAATCAGTAATATAGGCCAGGGGTAGGCAAGTAATTTTTGATGGAGTCCGGAATTTTGAAATGATTTTGGTCGATGTCCAAAAAATGCTGCCAATACGGGGACAATGCTGCCAATACAGGCACAATGTTGGCAATACGGGGACACTGCTGGCAATACGGGCAATACAGGCACAATGCTGGCAATACGGGCACAATGCTGGCAATACGGGCACAATACAGGCACAATGATGGCAATACGGGGACACTGCTGGCAATACGGGCACACTGCTGGCAATACGGGGACACTGCTGGCAATACGGGGACACTGCTGGCAATACGGGGACACTGCTGGCAATACGGGGACACTGCTGGCAATACGGGCACACTGCTGGCAATACGGGCACACTGCTGGCAATACGGGCACACTGCTGGCAATACGGGGACACTGCTGGCAATACGGGGACACTGCTGGCAATAAGGGCACAATGCTGGCAATACGGGCACAATGCTGGCAATAAGGGCACAATGCTGGCAATACAGGCACAATGCTGGCAATAAGGGCACACTGCTGGCAATAAGGGCACACTGCTGGCAATACGAGGACACTGCTGGCAATACGGGGACACTGCTGGCAATACGGGGACACTGCTGGCAATAAGGGCACAATGCTGGCAATAAGGGCACAATGCTGGCAATAAGGGCTCAATGCTGGCAATACGGGCACAATACAGGCACAATGCTGGCAATACGGGCACAATACAGGCACAATGCTGGCAATACGGGGACACTGCTGGCAATACAGGCAATACAGGCACAATGCTGGCAATATGGGGACAATGCTGGCAATACGGGCACAATGCTGGCAATACGGGGACACTGCTGGCAATACGGGGACACTGCTGGCAATACGGGCACACTGCTGGCAATAAGGGCACACTGCTGGCAATACGGGGACACTGCTGGCAATAAGGGCACAATGCTGGCAATAAGGGCACAATGCTGGCAATAAGGGCACACTGCTGGCAATATGGGGACACTGCTGGCAATAAGGGCACAATGCTGGCAATAAGGGCACACTGCTGGCAATAAGGGCACAATGCTTGCAATATGGGGACACTGCTGGCAATTTTGCTCACCTCTTTGGTCCTTGATTCTGCGGGCGGGTGGGCAGCGCCGGGCGGGCGGGAGGGAGGGCGGGCGTTCAGCGCCGGGCGGCCGGGCAGCAGGGAGGACGGCCGGGCAGCGCCGGGCGGGAGGGAGGGCGGCTGGGCTTGGCGCGCGCTGGCCGCATCTTCAGCCCCCGCCCACATGAGCCGCTCACTAGTCAGGGGAAGGAGACGTCACGTCTCCTTCCCCTGGCTTCCGCATCTGCCTTAGCGCCGCCGCCACAGAAATTTTGGGGGGGGCAAGCTGCCCCCTCGCCCCCCCCGTTCCGGCGCCACTGGCCAGATGTATCAGGCTTCAAAATGTGATAAACAGCCAGCCAATCAGCTCCTTCCTGCCATGTTACAGGCTGGGTTTAAAACATGACCGGTAGGAGCTGATTGGCTGGTTGTTTATCACTCTCCACTTTATTACTTTTTGAAGCTTGATACATCTGGCACAGGCGCTCATGGCACCCTTTGCTGTGGAACAGTAGGAAAACCAGTGCTGGTGGCTGCCAATCCTAAAATATGTGGACAACGGGTGCTGATCAGTGAGCAGGGCATATTTTAATTTTGAAGGGCAGAATTTTAGGCGTGATGTATCATTACTGTAGAAATTGATTACGTCTAAAATTCTGTCCTTTAAAATAAAAAATAACACTCCTTTAGTGTATGCCCAGATGAGACAATCCTTTGTAACACAGTTATGATCACAGTTGGTGATATTAAAATGAACACTGATGTAGAGCATATCTTATAAGTAAAAGGCTAACTATTCCTCACCTCTATTAGGTGAAGTACCGCCAGTGACCACTAGAGGCCACCCGACAGACCAAATTACTCCTTTGTGCGCTAAAAGATGTCAGAACAGAAAGCAAAGGCAATTTATGTAGGGACAATGATCTGTTTCAAAATTGTATATGGAATGAGGGAGCTGTGAAGACTCACTGGGGGTAGGAGCTGATAGGGACTGTGGGTAGGGTGGACAGTTTGTGGACTAAAAACTCACAGCTCAAAGGACAAGTACTTTGCAGAAGTTGCCATTTTGATGGGCTATTAGTTAGTGAAGGAATAACGGATTACAGTATGTAATATAACGAATCACAATGTGTAATAATGCAGATGAACACTCGGTATACGATGATGTATTGGTAACAAGAACATATTGTCCCTTTATGCAAATGTGCCCACATACACCTATCATGAAATTGTATCCTATAGTGCCATTTGGCTCGCCACGGACCTTCTGACTAAGTAACGTTATTGTGTATTGCTATAGACCGATTCACAAAATTACAAAGCTCGGTATCCTGACACTGGTATTGTATGGACATTGTATGTAAGTGATATTACAAATGATAGCATCGCTCATTTTGGCACTTCCGAGACGGGTTTTCGCCACAGGTATGGCGATACCCCATAGAAGCCGTAAGGGCCATATGCACTAAGATTCAAAAGTGATAAAATGGAGAGTGATAAACAACCAACTAACCAAATCCTGCCTGACATTTTTCAAACACAGCCTGTGACATGGCAGGTAGGAGCTGATTGGCTGGTTGTTTATCCCTCTCCATTTTATCACTTTTGAAGCTTAGTGCATCTGTCCTATGGGCTTCTTACCGTGACCCCTACGACTTCCCCCCTCACCTGTGTGCGGGCAGCACAGTGCTGTGTTGTGCTGCCTGGACCAGTGACCTCTCCTCCTTAGCGCTGCACATCCCCTTCCGGGTATAGAAAGGAGGAGGCGGAGCCCGCCCCGCAGCAGCAGCCGGCAGCGGAGGATAGTGCATCCCGCCTACAGAATCCAAAATGGGTCGACTTTTAAACCCCTATTCGGCCAATGAATTTGATGTAACAATCGGTTGCACAGGTGTATCATAAACCATGGTAAAATAGGGTACTCTTTACTTAGAAGGGCGCCCACGATTTTGATCGTGGGCATCGTTAGTAAAAAATCTCGGGCATTGAATGCACTAAAAAATTGGGTGCGATCAACCGACGAGATGCCCGAGATTTCCCATAGGGAACAATGTTAAATGTCTCAATTGACCCAATTTTCCTGTTCAATGCCTCAATTGACCCGATTTTTCCATAGGAAACAATGTTAAATGGGCCACAGAGGCCAAATAGGCACCCTGAAGTGTATAATGGCCACCCGAATTGTTAACGCCACCCCACGATCAACGTCAACCCGATGCGTGGCGAGCGCAGCGAGCCCGCGAGGGGCGGCGGTACGCGTCCTACGACCTTTTCATACCCCCACTATCCACGTCGGCGTGAAGTTGAGAATAGAAAGTGTGGCGAGCGCAGCGAGCCACCGAGGCCGAAGCGTGGCGAGCCCCGCGAGGGTACGCGGACAGCTGTGAAGCCCGCGAGGGGACGCGGATACCTGTGAAGGTATCCGCGTCCCCTCGCGGGGCTCGCCACGCTTCGGGCTCGGTGGCTCGCTGCGCTCGCCACACTTTCTATTCTTGACTCCACGCCGACGTGGATAGTGGGGGTATGAAAAGGTCGTAGGACGCGTACCGCCGCCCCTCGCGGGCTCGCTGCGCTCGCCACGCTTCGGGTTGACGTTGATCGTGGGGTGGCGTTAACAATTCGGGTGGCCATTATTCACTTCAGGGTGCCTATTTGGCCTCTGTGGCCCATTTAATATTGTTTCCTATGGAAAAATTGGGTCAATTGAGGCATTGAACAGGAAAATCGGGTCAATTGAGACATTTAACATTGTTGCCTATGGGAAATCTCGGGCATCTCGTCTGTCGCATCGCACCTGATTTTTTAGTGCATTCAATGCCCGAGATGGGCGCCCTTCTAAAGCTGGGTACACATATATACAATCGTCGGGCCGTTCTTCCAATCTGGGGGCAAACGGCCGTTCGATTGTATAGGCGTGTACGCTGTCCCAATTGCTGCTGTGCGACCGATAAACGGCCAAAAACGCTCTTGGCCGTCCACGGTCGGTCGGTCGAAGGTTCTTTGCTGCTTAATATTTCATCCGACAGGACGGCTCCATATCGGAACAAAAGTGAAGTGTGTACGCACGTTCGATCGATATGCTTGACAGTTTGACAAAGCACGGTGGTATGCTGCATTATGAGAGACCCTGTAACCCTTTGCCTGCTGTTTTAACTAATGTGTGTTTAATGCCTCACTGCTCAACACTTTAGAGGCATCACTTTAAGACATTAATCAATGTTGAAGTTTTAATAGAGTGTGCTGGAAGCTCTTTGCAGGGCACCATAACACACTATTAAAACTTCAACATTGATTAATGTCTTAAAGTGATGCTTCTAAAGTGTTGAGCAGTGAGGCATTAAACACACATTAGTTAAAACAGCAGGCAAAGGGTTACAGGGTCTCTCATATACTTCTTCTTGCGATTGTTTGGACGGGAGTACATCGGACGTCGCAAGTAAAATTGTACATATGTGTACGCGCAGAACGGTCGTATGTTTTGGACGGCCGAACGTGTATTCGGTCGATCGAACGGTCGCAAGAAAAAGGAAATTGTACATATGTGTACCCAGCTTTAGTAAAGAGTACCTAAAATAGTACCAAATGCATCACAGCTTGAAATTATGGTATACATATAACATTCAGGACATCATGATGGCAAGTATTTAAAGAGTGATGTAATAATAAATACCCATTAAATGAATATATCAGGGAGCATATAAATATAGCAGACGTTTGCTCCGTCGAATTATACATGCAGCTCAATTTGGACTGTATTGTAAACGGCTGCATGTACGGAGCGGGGACAGGATGCTGTCACCGAACAATATGGTTAGAGATATCTTTTAGTGTGTATGCACTACATCGTTTGGCTTGGTGTTGAAGGGAAAATGCTGCTGATGAGGCTCATGGATCATATCGGCTAGTACATACCCAGTCTTATGCCACTTTCACACCACAGAAATAACCCATGTCTGACCCGAGTCACTGTGTGGTGTGAAAGGGCCTTTTGAAAAATCCCAGGTCAAGCAGAAGAAGTGTTTTACCCGGGTCGGACCTGGGTTGCTCAGCAATGGGTAACCTGTTCACGCTATAGGGAGGATGCAGTGTCAGCTCCAAGCACTGCCTCCTCCCCCACCCCCGATGACATCAGCAACCCGGCATATTGCCAGGTCGCCATGGGGAGCTTCACCTCGCAAATGACGGACTTGCGTCCAAATCCCGAGTGTTATCAGGCATTTGCAATGTGTCAAGTGCCCTATAAGGGACTGTATGTGGCTATAATTCAATTAAGACACTACATTTAGGGAAATGTATTCAAGTCCAGCAATCACTACCCATTGTGGGACTATGGGCCTTATTCAGATCTAAGAGAGAGTTAAATTTGGGTGGGGTGTGTTGAAACTGAAATCTAAATTGCAGTGTAAAAATAATGCAGCCAGTATTTACCCTGCACAGAAACATAATAACTGACATCAATCTAAATCTCTCTATACTGTACATGTTACATTTGCCCCACCTGCAGTGTATATGGTTTTGCCCATTTTCCGAACACATTTGTACTGAGCTCAGATCTGAATAAGGCCCTATGTGTGAGCAGACATCTGTACACCACTGTTAATTCCTTACAGTGGACAGTTTTGGACACCCTACCCCCCAGAACAGATGACATATTAAAAATGCAGAGAATGGCTCCTAAATAGAGCAGTGTAACAAAATATAACTAGCTATTTTTAAAGCTGTGTACACTCGGTGCACGGAACGACCATATTGCCAGTGATTTGTTTGTGCTGCAGCGATTAATCGCCAGGTGCGCGCTCCCGTGTTCAGCCCTCTAATGGTCGCTGGTCTCGGGAGCTTGCTCCTGCGACCAGCTGTTTGCCTCTGTGGCTCCACCGGCAGAGTCTCCTGTTCATCAGCGACCATCTCTGGTCGCTGATGAAAACGGGACACTGACCAATATATTGCACCGTGTGTACACAGCTTAAAGAATATATCAAAGAAAAGCAACATAACCATAATAAAATCAAAACAACAAATACACACAATAAAGGCGGATGAAATTCATTCATTCTGCCACCCTATTCTATGTTTCAACAACCTTTTACCATAAAGTAAAAGCGAATCGCTAACTACTGGTATGTAGAATAATTTTCCAAGAAGCCCGATCTGTTAATTTAAACAATAATTTTCAGATCTACTGTAAAATGGCTAAATTACCAAATGCGTATAACTGATGTGATTACTTTCTTGGCATTGAACTGGATACTGGACAAATATTTGTCAGTAAAGTGCTGTGTGGGATAAAACCATTTGTGAAGTACAGTGTGCACTGGATAGCTACAGGTGTTGGTCACGGAGGTGCAGGGAAATATGACATCTATAAGGCATGCGAGGTAGCTTGGGCTGACAACAGGTTGAGCTACAGAGGTAGTGCCTGAGGGAGGGTTTCTGGGTATTACCTGACAGGTGTTACATGAGCAAGTCACAGTTTAATGTGGTTCTTTCTGTTTGTTCTGAGATCTATGTATAACTCCCGAAGTATTTTTCCAACACCTGTCAAACAGTTAACACTTCTGTTTATTTTTTGCCATGGCACCGCAATGTAGAGAAAGTAGAATTACTCGCATTGAACCGTATTTATCAAATTAAGCTCTAAACTCGAGACCGTTCCATATGTTGAACCGTCTGCGAACCTGTAAAAAATACAAAGAAGCACGTTCAGCAGTGCTGAGAGCAATGGAAGGATTGTTAAACTGGATTATAGCATGCAATATCTGCAGCCCGGTATCAGACATGGAGTAAATATGTTAATAGGGCTTCTGGCGTGCCCCCAGCTATGATAAATAAGCTGATTCCAAATAGCTGAAGGTTTTTGCAAAGTGAGGGGGAGGGTGGCGATCTGGGAGAGTAAATACAAGCAGCGCAGCAGCAGGATGTGCTGATCAGGGAATTCTTTCCTGTGTTACTGGACGAACAACAGCAACAAGAAAGGGCTGGGAGGCTAGAAGCATCTATGGCTAAGGTGGAATTCCCCCTCCAGCAGCGGTGAGTGGAGATCTGAGGCAGTAAAGAACAAGGATCTGATCACTGCTGCTTCCTCCCATATGTAGTGATCCTATAGGCAGCTGTGTGCTCCCATGCACCTGTTCGCTGTATTGTCTGCGTGGATGGAGGAACAGAGGGCAAAGGCTTAACCAAGGTATTCTGCAGCTTGATATTTCAGGTGGACAAGAAGGATATTGGAGAACTGCACGAATATTCTAATGTACCTGGGAACAGAGAGGGCTAAATGCGGTACCGATGTCCCTTAACTCTTATGGGCCGCACCTGCGTTGTGTGTGTTTATGTGTGTGTGGTGCACTTCTAGTGACACGTCAGTGACTACACACAGGGAGAGCGTTGTTACCTGCATGTACGGGCTGCAAATACTCCTCCTCGTCTTAAAACTCTTGATCCCGATACCAAAGTAACGATGATTACTTTTAGGTATGTTAATGGCTGTTTACATTGCGTTATTCCAGCTTTACTGGTCCTGCGGCTCCCTCTCCTTTCATATATTGATATATAGATTATATTTTTACTTTCACTGAAGGCACTCCATTTAATCCACAGAGGTTAAACAAGCACAACAAGAACAGTATAGTAGTAAAGGGATTGGTGGGTGCATAATGCTACGATTTATCAGTGTATTTGTCAAAAAGAATGTTGCACTGAGAATGTATCTGATTTCAGGTGCCATTAATCTGGGAATACTGGGAGACGTTCTTATTACAGGGACATTGTATACCTAGGCCACCGGTTCTCAAAGTCGGTCCTCAGGACCCCACGCAGTGCATGTTTTGCAGGTCTCCTCACAGAGGGCGAGATGTATCAAATGGAAAATGCGGTAAAACCCTGGTTTTACCGCATTTTCCAATGTATCAAAAATGATACCGCACTGAAGGGTATCGCCACCTTTGGGTGGCGATACCCTATAGAAGCCTATGGGCTTCGTTTCGCCGACGCAAACCCGCCGATTCGCCGACCCCCCCTCTGGCTTACCTTCCTGAAGGGTCCTCCTAGACCCTGGAAGGTAAGCCCTGCCTCCCCCTAGTGAAGCAGCCGGACATCCTTCCGGCTGCAGGGGGGAGGAGGAAGCGCCGGGGATAGCATGCATAGCTGTTTCCGGCGTGAGGGGAGAGCGTGGCGGCAGGGAGGTGACGGAGACCCCCGCACACCAGTGTACAGGTATCGCGGGGGGCCTCCGTCACCGCACCGCGATGCCAGTCGCATATGTTAGTACATATGCGGCAGCATCGCGGCGGGGGGGGCGGCGAAGGGCGGCGATGTATTTTAATACATCCCGCCCAGAGTCAAGTGAAATAATTATCTCCACCTGTAGATCTTTTAAAATGTGTTAGTCAGTAATGAGTGCACCTGTCAGGTGACCTGGAAAACTGTGGGGTTCTGAGGACTGAGTTTGAGAACCACTGACTTCATACCCTCCAACTGTACCGATTTAGCCGGTACAGTACCGTTTTTTAACAGTCTGTACCGGCTAAATCAGAATGTACCGATTGTACCGGTTTTTTAAAATTCAGACGGTCGGCTCCTCTTCTCCAGGAAAGGGTCATTCTACGCGCGGTGCACTTTGGGCGCTGTAGTTCAGTAGAGGCAGGCAGCAGGGACTGGGAGCGGACCAGTGAGACAACGAGTGCGGCCAGCGTCTCGCAGGGATGTGGTGGGGATTTGGCGGCAGGGTGAAGCTGTGATTGGCGAAAGCACCTTTTCCGGACATGCCCCGCCGTGGGAGAGGCGCAGCAGCAGCACATGCTCTCTGTGAGTATTTGTGTACCAGCAGCAGGAGGCGGAACAGCTTGGGTAGCGCGGCGGGCTGGCATGGGGCAGGTGGCACTGATCACTCTCCTGCTGGCATGGCACACCGCCCAGCAGTGTGTTGCCACCTTCCGTCTGTGGACAATGACTTCACGCTCACCATCCCGGCCGGGTGGCGGGAGTGCATCTTCCAGCCCATGAGGAAGGGGGCCACCCGGGAGATCGAGTACCAGGCATGTGTTACCCCTGCCATGGTATAGGTGGGGTACGTGCAGGACACAGCCATATATATATGTATATTACGCATTCGGAAAGGGGGGTAACAACAGACACGCCCTTTTATTATTGACCACGCCCCCTTTATTATTGACCACGCCCCCTTTCCGAATGTGTACCGATTTCAAACATTCAAATGTTGGAGGGTATGTGACTTAGGCTAACGTACAAGCTTGCTTTACAATGTCCCGTATGTTTCAAACGTATAAGACTATAATAGGTCAAAAATCAGGAGGTGGGATTTGCAAACTGTTCATTGTTCTGTAATATTTCCTAAACCTCGACGTTGTCCTCTCTCTCTGCTCACAATGGAAGGCTCTGGCTGATCTCCCTGTAGATAACTATGCCTGTAAATGCCAACACTCTCTCCTACTTGTCCTCTATTCCGTATTATACCAAGTGCGTTGGTGGTAGAGAGGTCTGTGGATTCACAGGCAACAGGAGATAAATGAGGAATGATTATATTTCTGCTTTATGTCTCCCACACCTCCTTCCCTCTACGTTTACAGACCGGTTTCCAAGGAGATGGAGGGCCAGCAAGAAAAACCAGTCTGACCCCTTTCCAGATGCCATTTTGTCATTTTGTAGCTGTGTATTTCTTAACCCTTCGAGTGCAAAGTGAATTTGTCAAAATAGGTGTAAAAATTGGCAAGCAAACATTTTAATTCATCATAATG
This sequence comes from Crinia signifera, assembly GCF_055691185.1. NCBI lineage: Eukaryota > Metazoa > Chordata > Amphibia > Anura > Myobatrachidae > Crinia > Crinia signifera. Next base: position 33,674,958 of record NC_139224.1, on the reverse strand, counting down.
ACCTGTAATGTTTACCTTATATAGGAAATATCATTTTTTTTTTTACACAACATTTTTATTTGACTTTATATAACAAATGTGAGCGACACTGGCATTTATAGCAGATACTTTGCGCATCTCTCACAGATGTTCCCATTGAAATGGTTAACTCCTCACTTTTCAGAAAGATCATAACAAAATAAACTTGCAAAGTTTCTGACAGATCTACATTTTTCATCCTCTATTCCTTTTGTCCTCTTTTGTGTTCATGTTTATTTAGATTGTAAGCTTATAGATAGCGCCCTTTTACCACTTTGCCTTGTTAGATAATGTTCATTCTTGTTTTATTACTTGTGCTTGTTTAAGGCTGTAAAGTGCTGTGGAATTTGCTGGATTAATAATTCTTATAATAGAATATACGTATATCAGCGCTGTGCAATCATTTATTGATAATAGGGGCAGATGTATCAAACTTGATCAGCAAAAGTAGGGGCTATTCCCTCTCCTCAATATGGGCTGGGATAAACAGCCAGCCAATTGGCTCCTAACTGTCATGTTACAGACTGGGTTTGAAAATGACAGATAGGAACTGATTGGTTATTTATCACTCTCCATTTTATCACTTTTTGAGATACATCTGGCCCTTAGTAACAAATGTACACCAGGTCCTGACAGAGATCGATGGAAGAATTACTTATAACACCTGTCCCGCGGCTCTTTCATATATTGTAGTAGTAGGACATCTTCAATGACTGCAATAATCCCTGATGCAGGATGTCCCTTATCGCTGACTCCTTAACCTTTTGCAGTCCAATTTTTTTTGGTACTTGTGTAGTTTCACGGCGCTAGCTTACGCCGTCAGTGTAGCGTACCTGTCAGAATCAGCGTAGTGTCTTGTGTCCAGCGTAGTTAGTCAGTCAGAAGTAACGTAGTGTTCCTGGCTGCCTTACTTGTGTAGTTTCACGGCGGCAGCGTAAGCTGCGTTATCAGCGTAGTCTGGCACCATGAAACTGCACAAGTAACTACCGGGCTGTTGGCGGGAACAGCATCTCTGTCCACAGCATACCTGTTAAGCCTAGTCAGCGCCTCTCTCACACAGGCAGCGCTAGCATGATACCCTCTCTTTGGGGGAGAGGGGTCATGCTGGCGCCCGCGGGAGAGGCACTCCATCTGTTTGACACGCAGCAGCGTCTCAGGCGCTCCATCAATGATACGCTCCTGCGTCTGAGTATCTATTTCTGAGATGTGTGAATGTGTTCCTGTAACACCCCCACTATCCACGGGTTGGCGTTCATCGTGGGGTGGTGTTAACAATGGGGGACATTTGACGCATCAGGGTGGGTATACAACGATAATTGGGGTCTGGGGGGCATTTTACATTGGGCCCAATGTAAAATCGGGTCTCAGGGACCATTTTACATTGGTTCCGATTTAAAAATCGCTTTGCATGCGATGCGATCGACGCAATTTTTTTGGACCTGATGGATACAATCAAAATCGCAGGCGCCGTGCTAGGAAACAAGTATCCTTCAGCCCACTGCCCCTCAATCTCAAATAACCACTTCCCAGCCCCTAGGTAGAAAGTGAGTTCTTCATCTGCCTCAAACATTAAAGGCCCATACACACTGGGCAACTTTGAGCTGAAAGCAGCTCCGTTTATTTTTGAGCGGCTATCAGCTCAAAAGTCACCCAGTGTGTATGCGGCAGTGATGAGTGCTGATGCGCGCTCCCGCATCATTGCTGGCCCGACCACCCATCTGCTGGTATTACCAGCAAATGGTGGAGTGGACCACTTTCCATAGCGTCCTCTTATGGAAAGCCATCCACCCCGGGGAAAATCGCTAAATGCTCAGTGTGTATGGACTGAGCGATTTTATTTTATTTTTTCCCCCCATTATTGTTGTCCGTACATGCTGGGCAAAATTGCCCCATGTGTATGGACCTTAAGTCTTAATTTTGTTAATGTCCAACTCTTTGGCTTTCCCCAGATCCTGGTGCCCTAGACAGCTACTAAAAGGTAGAGACTTTACTAATAAGACCAAGGATAGTATTCTTTTTGTGAGATCATAAAGTACACATGTTTGTATGTTTAATTATGGGGTATAGATCATTAGGTCGACATGGGTGTAGGTCGACATGTCATAAGGTCGACACAAGCATTAGGTCAACAAGGGCAAGGCCGAGAGTTAAAATGTCAACATGGGGTTTTTCACAGTTTTTTTTACCCAAATGTCGACATATTCTACATGGACACTGAACCGTAGCACCGCGTCTCCTAGCATCGGGCATGGTGCCTCGCTACACTCGGCACACTATTTTATTCTCCCACCTCGCCCTAGTGGATGGTAGGGCATGAAATACCACCTGTCGGCACATGTTGGCTCAAAAAACAGTGAAAAACCCCATGAAGACCTTTTGACTGTTGACCTTGCCCATGTCGACCTAATGCTTGTTTTGACCTACACGCATGTTGACCTTTCTGCTTATCGACCCAATGCTTGACGACCTAATGACCACATCCTTTATTATGTAGCTCTTCCAGGATCTTATCCTGACCGATCTATGGGTGCACAAGTACAGGAACATTCAATATATATATAGTGTTCATTCTAGCACCCGCTATCTTTGAAAACCCATGCAGTGCCTCTTCCCTGCCTGGGGTGTCGCTGTCTGCTGTAGTGCTTCTAGCACAGTGTGATCTGTATATCATCACTGATATGCAAACAAGACCTGTGCTAGAAACACCACAGCAGACAGTGACACCCCAGGCAGGAAAGAGGAACTGCATGGGCTTTCAAAGGTAGCGGCTGCTAGAATAAACACTAATACACATTTGAGCAAATGACATTGAGCAGAACACACCTGATGTAATCTGATCATATAAAATCCGTGTGTTCTGTGCAATACTAAACATTGTCTATATGCAGGTATAAGGTGTATTGTTCTATCTGTCACTGAACGATGGTTTTATTTACTCTGCTGAAAGTTGCATATTGCTATGATTCTGGGTTAGATCATTTACATTCCTAGTGGCTGACTTTTAGTAATGAAATAAGCTGACCTATTTTCTGTTTTTGACTGCGCCATATGTCTTACAGATTAAATAATAATATAGTAGGCAAACTGCTAGACATTTCCTGATTATACAGGACGCTTCCACCAACTGAGAAAGATATGACCGCTTCATATCTCCAGAGTATCACACTCAGGTGTGTATGACAACACACCGCACACATGCCGTTATAAATGTACGTTTGAGGTTCCATTCCACTCTAAGGGCACAAAAATAATGGAACGTGTCACAATTGTGGCCCATTATCTGTTCTGTATTCTGTAAGTCTTTTTCTGTGCAGCTTTCCATAGTGGTATAATCAATGATTCCTACAGTATAAAGCATTTAGCTTCCATGTGAGCAGAATCCAGTACAAAGAGGTAAAATTCAGTATAAAACATTTGGCTTACATGCTGTGAGCAGAATCCAGTACAAAGAGGTAAAATGCTCAAAGTAAATTATTTTACAAATGTTCCCATCAGGAATGCCAGAACTGTTCTTGGTTATAGATCTCCAACGTGAATGCTAGGAAAGTGTAATGTATAGATCTGTTACATAGGAAATAAAAGCTTGAAGAACCATAGGAGCAAATTGGTTCCTAACTGTTATTTTATATGCTGCATTTATAAAATGACTGGAGTTGATTTGTTTTTTTTGCTCGTGGGTGCGTGCTTCTTTTGTTCATGGGTGCGCGCTTTTTTTTCACCCCATAATAACATACAGTATACTGTATAGACCAGGGGTAGCCAACTCCAGTCCTCGAGAGCTACCAACAGTTCATGTTTTCCAGATCACCTAGCGGGTGCACTCTTTACTCACTGGCAAATTACAAAAGATCCACAGGTGGAGAGAATTACTTAACTTGTGATTCTGTGAGGAGACCTGGAAAATGTTAACTCTTGGTAGCTCTCGCGGACTGGAGTTGGCTACTCTTGGTATAGCCCTTCACAGAAAGGGTAGTGGGTAAGTGGAATAGCCTCCCATCAGAGGTGGTAGAGGCTAAGACAGTAGAACAATTTAAACATGCATATGAATATCCTTACAAAGAAATAAGGATCAAAAAGGGTTGAGATTACCTGAAGGGTAAAACAAAGGGGCAGACTAGATGGGCCAAATGGTTCTTATCTGCCGTCAAATTCTATGTTTCTAGACCATCCATTTGTCTGCAGTTGCTTGCTTCGCGGCCAAAAAGGGGGCTAAAATAGCCCAATACTATTATTAAACTTTCCAATTATAGCTCTTGTTATGACCTGTTTTTGGCCGATAACACGTGGAATCCGCAATAAGTTCTTGGATCCATGTGTTAAGGTGCCCACAGACGCTACAATTGTACTGTGCTATGCGTTTTTGACTGTACAATGGTTCTATACAATTTTTCTTCCAGCTTGCTATGAGATGTGCACTTGGATGCATGTGATGAACCCATGTTTGTAATGTTAAATTTCAGATGTAGTCTAAAAAGTACGTGCAGCACGTACTTTTTTTAGACATACAATATCGGGCTCCCGGGAACATAAACACCATCCAATAATTGTACATAAGATGCAATTTGTGCTTAAAAAGTACAAAACGCATTCGATAATTGATGCGTCTGTGGGCACCTTAATTCACTGTAAATTGGATATCCTGCCAATGCCTTTTTTTTTATGGGGTGGGGGGTTTGCATGTTGTTAACGTGTTTTGTGGACCTTGAAACGTTTATTCCTTTTTTCATGCGTTGAGGTTTATTTATATGATTTTTTTTGGTACCAGCCATTTTGTGTCGCATCCTTCAGTTTATATGGAGGTTTTAAAGGTCTAAGGGCAAGGATAAAGCTAGGCAGACCTAAAGCAGCCAACAATCGTTCCAACTTTACTATTTCCCACGTGCCCAGAACTGCTGTAGCTAATTTGAGCATACAAACAAGGCAATCTTGTTAAAGATTGAAGGATCTATTGTATCATTTGGTCGCTCGCGATTTATCTTTGCTCCTTTACACACTTCGTGGCGCTTCATTCTAGGGAGAGGCATGAAGGTTACAGCGGATCAGTTTGACTTATCATTTGTCCTCCAATTTTCCATATACACTGCACACCAGGGGCGGATTTAGGGATGAGGGCGCCCCTAGGCACAACAATAATGTTTACTAAGTAGGACAGTTTATAGGGGCAGTATCTGCATGTCCTATCCATTTACACTCTATTTAAGATGGAATATAGTACAGTACAGTGGATATTTTGCAGTTATTGGTACATTTTGGGCTGACAGTACTATCACAGGCATCCAAGTGCCGCCCCCAAACATGTGCCGCCCCTAGGCCGGTGCCTCACGTGCCTAATGGGAAATTCGGCTCTGCTGCACACTAGCGATACTGTTAGGCTTGATGTGCATCGCATTGCATACGGCCACAGGATGCACATACATATCACACACTGATCGATGTTGGTTAGCCTAGTCTAATCTGTCCGATTGGATGACATATCAGCTGTACAGCATCAGCCACTTTAAATATATAAGGTTATGTAAAATAGTTATGTAATAGTTATGTTGCCACATGGATTTCTTATAATTTAAATAGTAACAAAAAGCATTTTAAAATGCATGTTCTGCGGCAGGCCGGTACGAGGCATTATCACCATGGCTCAGTCTGCACCTGTCTGTGCTGAGTGCTCAGGGCACAATGCAGCTGAGATGTATGGAAGGAAAGGAGTTGTCCGCTTACTACAAGGGGTGGGTTGCCGTTGGAAGAGATGCGGGTATAGACGTTCTCTGAATATAAGTGCGAGAGAAAAGGGCTGAGAGAGCAGGAGGGTAGAGGGCCCTGCTCCAAGGAACTTACAATCTAGGTCAGGACAGGCCAACCTGTGGCTCTCCAGATGTTGTGAAACTACAAATCCCAGCATGCCTTGCCACAGTTTTAACACTCCCTTATAGCAAAACTGTGGCAAGGCATGATGGGATTTGTAGTTTGACAACATCTGGAGAGCCACAGGTTGGCCAGGCCTGATCTAGGTTATTAACATTTATTCATATAGCACACACATATTACTCTTTGCTTTACAGAAAATATTATGTCAATCACTGCACTAATGGAGCTTACAATCTATGTTCTCTACCAAATGTGTACACACAAACATTCACACTTTGGTTATTTGTAACCAAATATAAAAATTTTTTTTTGGTATCCAGTTAATCTACCAGTATATTTTTGGATTGTGAGCTGAAACCGGAATACCCGGAGGAAACCCACGCGCACACACGGGGAGAATCTACAAACTCTGCACAGTTAGGGCCATGGTGGGAATCCAACCCATGACCTTAGTGCTGATAGGCAGTAATGCTAACCATTACAGAAGTGTTGCCACAAGACGACAACTTTCTGTTTGTCATTAAAGCATGATAAAAATGACTGATTTAATGTACTTGCTTAAATACACAATGTAACTTCTATGCAATAACTCATTACAAATACCATTGTGTTAAAAACCATTGAATCATATCATATAGTCTCATCTGTGTCACTGTGACCTTGATTACTATAGGAAAAATCCAGGATATTACTTTCAAGTATAATCCTGCCCTGCATTGAAATAAATGGGATGCCTACAGGAGAGTATTATTTTTACTGTTTGCATACCCCTGCCTTATGTCTGGTGGACCCTTTTACCGTTCCTGACCAGTGTCCACCGAGCCTTGAATTTGCCATATATTAATGCTGCATGCAGGGAAGAGTAAGCAAATTGGAAATGGTGAATTCGAAGTTGCAAATCACTGAGGGACAGATGTACTATGCTTGAAAAGGGATAAAATGGAAAGTGATAAACTAACAGCCAATCAGTTCCTATCTGTCCTGTCACAGGCTTTGTTTGAAACATGACTGGTAGGAGCTGATTGGTTGGTGGTTTATCACTTTTCAAGGTTTAGTACATCTTGCCCTGAGGGAGAGATGTATGAAGCAGTGGAGATGTTGCCTGTGACAACCAATCAGCTTTGAGGTTACATTTATCAAGTGCATTCTATACTATTATTGGTAGCAGCTGATTGGTTGCTTGCTTCTCCACTCTCACTGCTTTATACATCTTCCCCTGAGTATTGTTACAAAACTGAAACAGTACTTATTCAAATGAAAAAACACATAAGAAACATTGCCTACACCAACATACAGGTTTTATGTCATTTCAGTGTTTTTTCCACCTCTTAGCTATTTCCACTCCCCATGGAAGGAATTCTGCCACCCCACTGTACTACTAGTGGAAAGAGGGGATAGGGTGGCTTTTACAACCCCATAAAGTGTGCGGTTTGTCTCTCCTTTATATTCATTTATTATTAACTTGTACTCTATACATAAATTCACTTAATGTACATTGTGTAACGCTTTTATAATACATGATAAATGAATGTCCTAATCCTCACTCTGTTTATAGGAAGGGTGGTGGAGTCATTTTGTAGGGTAGCTAACTGGGTGTGATCTTGTCTAGCACAAGTTAATGTGACCAGCGTTGCCTGGGATTTTATTTTATTTCTCTATCATTCTTATGGGATACAGGGAAGTCGTTCTTAACGATGGGGAAAAGAGCTTATCCGTAGGAGACAGGCACATATAAAAATTTATACAGGGTGTACTGGCTCCTCCCCTCTGCTCCCCTCCCTCTAGCTTCAGTTTGAGAACTGTGCCTCAGGAGAAGCACGCATCAGGAAGAGCTCCAGAGAGTTTTATCTTCTGTTTTATTTCTTTATTATTTTGGGGCTGCTGTTTGGACTTAACAGCAGTCCTGCGTCGTGGGAGACTAGGGGAAGGGTTCAGCTGCTGGCCACTTCAAGGTACCGAGCTGTCCCTGCCACAGGACCACCGTCCTGAGTGGGTGCTGTTACCGCGGGCATTGCGCTGCAGCGCGCACACCCCTGGCATGCCGCACACCCCTAGTCCAGTCTGAAGACGTCAGTGGTGAGTATTACCCCGGGGTCCCCCGCCGTGGGGTCCCCGGGTTATTGTGCGGCAAGATGGCGGCGGTATGGCGGTGCCCTGCACAGGGACCGCGTAACCCCCTGCCTACACTGGGACAGGGTACAGTTCCTGTATTGTCCAGGGCAGTTACCAAAGAGGTTTGGACATTCCCCAATGTCAGTCTCAGTATAAAACGCAGGTAAGCTCCGGCGCCATTACGCTGGGCGGAGCTTATCCAGAGCGGGACCAGTGCTCTGTGGGCGCGCTTTTGGCTACATGCTACAGGAGCAGCCATCAGACAACACAGGACACTCCACAGTGTATGTGTTGCAGAGGGCAGAAGGCACATGACACTTTCCAGTGTATGTACTGCAGCGATTAAAGTGCTATCTCTGTCAGAGTGTTAGCCCTGTTATACATGCATAAATGTACAGTGTATATATATGTCTTAAATGTACAGTATATATATATATATATATATATGTCTGCTACCTGCACCTCACAATGTGCACAGTTAAATACTGGTCCCCCTATTTCTGTGATAAACCCACTTGCTTTAGCAACCATCACAAGGTTCAGCTCACACTGTAACATGACACCTGTGCGCAGCTGGGGTGATGGGCGAAGGGTTCCTGCTGTGCAGAGAAACAAGCTCAAACATGTGAGCAGCACAGATATTGTCACTAACTGCTGTGTTTAGACCAGCAACATCAAAACCGGGGTCCCCTCATGTGAGTCCCCGGTTTTGCGTGCAGCATGAATATGGCGACTGCGGTGGCAACCTCGAACCGCATGGTCACCTGCATACAGACTGCCTCTGCACTATAACTGAAGCACCATTGAGACAGAAAGCGCCAAAACCTGCTCCCTCCCTGGGTGCTGAAAAAGGCCAGGGCAGAAAATCTGCAGATAACTAATAGCGCTAGTAGGTGTTACCTTGGGTACACTTCAATTGACATATTATATGTAAATATATATATATTACGGTGGTGCTTTATGCACTGCATTGCCAGCCCTTCAGAGCTGTGGTAAGAGTGTCAGTGTCTCTGTGTCCTTCTCCCACTGGCTTGATAGCTATGGTGCAGACACTGAAATGGTAAATGCTTCACATAATGCCTACTACACACTGTCATACATAGTCTGTGTCAATGTGTCTGGGTGGAAAGGCTCTCTCTCTCCAACATGTTGAGAAAGTTAACCTGCAGGTGGTGCAAGAATGTTTTCACTCCTGCTGCCTTATCACAAGTGACTTGTGGCGAGGTTTCCCCTTAACCAATGGGGGGCAGTAAGTACACTCCCAGGAGTTTGCTTGATCCAGCCATATAAGACAAGGCTGGAGAAGATGTCCTCACCTCTATGGTGTAGTGGATGCTTGCTTTCCTCCTTTGGAGAAGCAAGGTAATTACTCTAATCCTCAGCGCATACCTGACCAACTACCACTGTGGATTGTGTGTGTCTGTGTGTGTGTGATTCTAATTACTGAGATTCACAGTTGCGCTTGACTAGGGTGAATAATAAAGCACTAACGGTGCAGTTACCCTGATAAGGGTGATATGACAGTGGTGCAGGTGTCTGAAAATTAACCGCTTTCAGGACACAGCTAAGGTTCTGTGTGAGGCGCAGAAGGAGTTAGGTGCCATTAACGGCCATAACTCAGCCATGGCGGAATTGGGTCACAGACCCCTAAGGCTTCGGCTATGGAAGGCTGGCGCTGACTCCAAACGAAGTGTTGAAAACCTTCCCTTCACGGGTGAACGGTGGTTTGGCAGCGATTCAGATGAGTTAAATCTCAAAGCCACTGCAGGGAAGCCCATCTTTCTTCCCTCGACACCATAGGCGCCCAAGCGTCCCTTTTGCTATCACACCCAACAGTCCTTTCGGACCGGCTAATCCGGCCAAAAGCCAGGGGTGGTTTAAATGCAACCAGAGGCTCCCGAGGTAATTCAGGAAGCCTTCTGCTTCGGCCGGCACAAAGCGGCCATCCGGGGCAGCTGCAGGTAAACCCGCAGCATGACGGTGGGACTCCACCAAAAGCTCCGGCAGAGGCGGGAGCCAGACTGGCGTTCTTCGGCCATGTTTGGGAAGCCTCGTGCCTCAATGCATGGGGTACAGGCTCTTATTACACACGGCTACAAGCTGGAGTGTGCAGTACAGCCACCTCAGAGGTTCTTCAAATCAGGCCTTCCAGCGTCCCCAGAGGACCAAGTGGTGTTGCAGCAAGCAACCCAAAAGCTGGTACAGGCCAGGGTGATAACCCCGGTCCCTCCCCTAGAGAGGGGACAGGGTTATTACTCGAATTTATTTGTAGTTCCAAAACCGGACGAGTCAGTACGCCCGACTCTGAATTTAATATCCCTGAATCCCTTCTTGAAGGTGACCAAATTCAAGATGGAGTCCTTGCGGGCCGTGATAGCGGCACTGCAGGAAGGGAGTGCTTGGCGTCCTTAGACGTGAAGGACGCCTACCTTCACATCCCTATATGGGCCCCTCATCAGAAATACCTGAGGTTTGCGCTATGGAACGATCACTATCAGTTCGCGCACTGCCGTTCGGCCTGTCCTCAGCCCCGCGCATATTCACCAAGGTGATGGCGGAGATGATGGTGGTTTTAAGGAAAGAGGGTATCTGTGGGATACCATACTTGGACGACCTGCTGGTAAAGGCGCGGTCGCCAGAGGAATTGCAGGCAGCCTTACAGGTTACTATACAGACCCTGTCGGGTCATGGTTGGCTCCTGAACTTGACAAAGTACTCTCTGATCCCTTCACAGAGACTCCAGTTCCTGGGGATGGTGCTGGACACGGCTCTCATGAGAGTGTCCCGGCCACAGGACAAGGTCAACAACTGGTCACAGACTTGTTGAAACCCCCCCAGGTGACGGTGCACTTGTCCTATTAGGAAAGATGGTAGCCTTTTTCGAGGCTCTCCAATTCGGGAGGTTTCACAGCAGGATTTCCAGCTCGACCTCCTGGGAAAGTGGTCCGGTTCACACCGCCAGATGCATCGGCGGACTGTGTTGTCATCTCGGACCAGACTGTCGCTACAGTGGTGGCTCCGCACGCCCAACCGGCTGGCAGGGCGTCGGATTGGCATCCAGGATTGGGTCTTAGTCACCACGGATGCGAGCCTCACGGGATGGGGTGCAGTAGCCATGGGTCAGTCCTTTCAGGGCAAGTGGACCCTATGGGAAACACGCCTCCATAGCAATAACCTGGAGTACGTGCTGTGTATTACGCACTTCTGAAGGCGGCCCCTCTCCTCAGCGGTCAGGCGGTCCGCATCCAATCAGACAATGCCACTACTGTGGCATTCCTGAACAGACAGGACGGGACCTAAAGCAGGCCCTGTATGAGGGAAGCATCGAGGATCCTGTCCTGGGCAGAGAGTCACTGTCAGGCTCTCTCGGCCATATTCATACCCGGGGTGGACAACTGGAAATAGACTTCCTCAGTCGCCACGAGCTCCATCCCGGGGAATGGAGTCTACACCACCAGATATTCAGTTCTCTGGTGACTCGGTGGGGGACCCCACTAGTAGACTTGATGGCATCAAGACACAATTGGAAAGTATCCAGGTACTTCTCCAGGGCAAGAGACCCTCAGGCAGAAGGAGTGGACGCCCTCTCCATACCATGGACGTTCAACAGCCTGATGTATGTCTTCCCACCGATCCTCCTAGTGGCTCGGGTGTTAAGGAAGATAAGAAGAGACGGAGCCGAGGTGATCCTTGGGGCTCCGGACTGGCCACGAAGAACGTGGTACCCAGAACTTCTAAGTCTGCAAGGGAATTAGTGGCGCCTACCTCGGCAAAGAGACCTGCTCATGCAAGGTCCGTGCGTCTTCCAGGCCTTGGAACAGCTGGGTTTGACGGCCTGGAAGTTGGGCGGCAGATCCTGACACAAAAGGGATTTCACACATCAGTCATCAAAACTATGACAAGTGCATGGAAACCAGTTACGGCTGCACATTTCCAACATATCTGGAAGAGATATGTGGGTTGGTGTGAACAGGAAAGGTTTACTCCATCAGAGTTTAAACCTTGAAAGATTTCCCAGATTTCTTCAATCTGGTTTGGATCTGGGCCTAGGTTTAGGCTCCTTGAAGGTGCAGGTATCTGCACCATCTGTCCTTTTCCAAGAGAAACTGGCTAATATACCTGAAATGCATACATTTCTGCAAGGAGTATTGCAGATACAGCCTCCTTTTGTGGCCCCTACTCCACCATGGGACTTGGATGTCGTTCTGAAGTTCCTTAAATCCTCCTGGTTTGAGCCCTTGGAGGAAATTGACCTGTAATATCTGATGGAAGATGGTGGTCTTACTACCCATAGCTTCGGCTAGGAGGGTCTCTTGAGTTAGGGGCATTAACTTGCAAGAGCCCATATTTGATCTTCTATGAAGACAGGGCAGTATTGCGCACAAATCCGCGTTTTCTGCCTAAAGTGGTGTTGCGTTCCAGGTGAACCAGCCTATTGTGGTTCCTGCTAGTGGGCCTCATTCTGAGATGCCAACATCTTTGGATGTGGTAAGGGTTCTCCGGTCTACATCAGGAGAACAGCGAGAATTCGCAAGACTAATGGACTTTTTGTCCTTTACGATGCCCAAAAGATCGGGCGTCCTGCTTCTAAGCAGTCTATTGCACGATGGATCGGTGCAACAATTAAACAGGCTTATGTGGTAGCAAAGCTTCCTATGCCTGCTGGGGTGAAAGCCCACTCAACTCGTTCAGTGGGGACTTCCTGGGCGGCTGCCCGAGGAGTATCGGCCTTACAACTGTGTAGAGCTGCCACATGGTCAGGCCAACACGCTTTTGTCAAGTTTTACAAATTTGACGCTCTGGCCACTGAAGATACTCAGTTTGGGCAAGCGGTGCTGCGGCAATAGGTTCCGCACAATCCCGCCCGTTCTGATATCTTTGGTATATCCCCATCGTTAAGAACGACTTCCCTGTATCCCATAAGAATGATAGAGAAAATAGGATTTTAATACCTACCGGTAAATCCTTTTCTCGAAGTTCTTATGGGATACAGGGCGCCCGCCTCTGTGCGGAGATTTGCCTTACTCACTTTGTGAGATATGGACCAACACTGGGTCCTTCTGTTGCCCTTTTGTTCCTTGCGGACAATAGGGTGTAGGTTACCAAGGTAACTTTACTGTTACATCGTGTACCTTAGCGGTTCACGAGTGTAGATTGTCACTTAGGTGATAATTCTTATAAATTGTTCCAGTTGGAACACAGTTCAAAAAAGTTGTCAAGTTGACATGTTCTTAGGCCCTTAGACTTCCCAGATTCTGGGGTCGCTAATGTGGTCTATGTACGTTGAATGTATGTTGGGTGTGCTGGATGAATCTCACCACGGTAAATATACACATATTCCTCTCATATTGTTCTTCTCCTTCGGCACAGTTCACTTAACTGAAGCTAGAGGGAGGGGAGCAGAGGGGAGGAGCCAGTACACCCTGTATAAATTTTTATATGTGCCTGTCTCCTACGGATAAGCTCTTTTCCCCATCGTTAAGAACGACTTCCCTGTATCCCATAAGAACTTCGAGAAAAGGATTTACCGGATTTACTCTCTCTCTCTCTCTCTCTCTCTCTCTCTCTCTCTCTCTCTCTCTCTCTCTCTCTCTCTCTCTCTCTCTCTCTCTCTCTCTCTCTCTCTCTCTCTCTCTCTCTCCTGTTTATTACTTTTATGTTTTATGAATAGGGATGGCAATAGGTGAGTTAACCATATATGGTCACAATATCGATAGCACCATTGGTGGTTGACCTTGATGGTAGAGGGAAAATATGGATGGTCATCCTGCTTTGTTACTAATTGAAGTGGGTAGGGCTTTGCTGGTTGTGTTGGAGGGAAAAAACAACTCCCCACCCCATCTGAAGCTTATTGTAGTCCGTGTCCAGTCTTGCCCGCCCAAATCTTTTTATATTCTGTGTCTACAGTCTAGACATATCTTTTTGTAGTCAGGCCCCCCCACTCCATACAAAGGCTGCAGTTGTTGTGTGCGCCAAAGGAGTTGGCAACAGTGAAGAGCCTGCAGTATTCAAGACTGGAGGGAGCCACTAGAGGGTCTTGGCCTGCAGGTGCTCTAGATCAGGCATTCCCAACCACCGTCCTCAAGGCACACCAACAGTGCAGGTTTTGTAGATATACAGGCTTGAGCACAGGTGACTTAATTAGTATCTGAGGGATTCTGATTAAACCATCTGTGCTGAAGCCTGGATATCACTAAAACCTGCACTGTTGGTGTGCCTTGAGGACCGTGGTTGGGAATGCCTGCTCTATAGGGAGCTGTAGAAGACACACTGGAGGCAGAGCAAGGAGGAATTTTAAAAGATCCCTCTCTTGTACTTGTGAAGGTTTTCGTTGGCTTGTATGGCATTCATCAAAAGGAGAGAAACTTTTGGAGCTTGATAAATGGCAAAATGTCACCGTCCTTATACTTAAGTATGGGGACTGTGGACATTATCGGGGGAGAATTGTAACTAGGAGATATGAGGTATATCCTGCGTTACACGAATAATTCATGTGTTTGATGCCTAATTTATACAAAAGTAGGTGAAAATGTATTTTTGAACCACCTGTATCAAAGCTTGGAGAGAGAAAAACTACCAGCCATTCAGCTCCTTTCACTTTTTAAACCTAGCATATAAAATGGCAGTTAGGGGCAGATTGGTTGTTATTTTATCGTTCTCCACTTTTTCTTCATTCTTAGATACATATGTCTGTGTCTCTGCCTCTTTCTCTAATGTAGTTCCTATTTCCTTAGGTGGCTCTCTCCTTTTAGAGGGAGATGTATCAAAACTTAGAGTGAACAAATGGAGGTGTTGCCCATAGCAATATCCTCTACCTATAGTTTTATAGAATATAGCATTAAGTGCTACCTAGAAGGTGATTGCTATGAGAAACTTTTCTACTCCATGTTAGGCTTGATAAATCCTCCCCTTCTGTCCTCTTCTCTGTATTGGTTTATTGTTGGTATCCGGTCGGCATAGTCTATGTCGACAGTCACTAGGTTGAACCCTACAACTGGTCGACCTACTCTAGGTCATCATTGACAGAAGGTTGTCACAAGCAAAAGGTTGACATGAACATGGTTGACACATGACTCGACTTGTTCTAAATTTACCATCCCAGTGGGCATGGAGTGGGAATAGAATAGTGGGCCGAGCGCAGCAAGGCACCGTGTCCGAAGCATGGCAATCGCAGCAGGCCATGTTAGGGGACACAGTACACTAATACGGTGTCTGTGTCGAAATATGTCGACGTAGTGATTGTCGACCTAGACATTGTCTACCATTTATCCCAGAACCGTAGTGTAGAGTACAGGGTGAGCGTACGTGTGGTGCATTGGTGCAGGATACAGCCACAGTACATCAGAGTGTCGGAAGCGAGGAGAAAGTAGTGGGACCTGGGTGATTGTGGTGGGATCACCTGTCAGGCAGGCTGACTTGTAGGGTTGATTGGGGGGAAGGGGGAATTGGGAGGGTGCCGGTGCACAAGTCATTTACACGAATAAAGAAAATGATACATGTAACAATATGAGATTCCACAATTTTTACAATGGGGTGCCTTGGTCTGTATAATGGCTGGTGGAGGTGCTCCCCTGAGAGTAGAAGCAAGTACATAAATGAGAGTAGAGAAAGGACTCTCTCTTTCTGGGGGCACGACTTGAAAAAAGTTATTATTTAAACTTAATAAAATTTTAAATAATAACTTTTTTTTTTTCAAGTCGTGCCCCCAGAAAAGAGAGGGTACTTGTTTCCTAGCACGGTGCCCATCGCATCGTATACCATAAGCCTTACAATGGTATGCGATGCGACGCGATGGCACCCGATGTTATACAATTTAAAATCGTATACCATTGTATATGGTATACAATGGCATACAATGCGATGGTATACGATTTTAAATTGTATAAGCACCCTAATGGGTGCTTTCAATGTTAAATGGACCCCCTATAAGATTATTAATTATATAAGCACCGTAATGGGTGCTTACAATGTTAAATGGACCCCCTATAAGATTATTAATTGTATAAGCACCGTAATGGGTGCTTACAATGTTAAAAGCACCCCACGACACACCCACTGTCAACGCCAACCAGAAGCGTGGCGAGCGCAGTGGGACGCGTCCTCAGACCTTTTCATACCCCCACTATCCACGACGGCATGGAATTGATATTAGATAGTGTGGCGAGCACAGCGAGCCTTGCGAGGGGACGCAGAATACATGTAAAGTAATACGCGTCCCCTCGCGGGGCTCGCTGCGCTCGCCACACTATATAAAATCAACTCCACGCCGACGTGTATAGTGTGGGTATGAAAAAGTCGGAGGACGCGTACCGCTATCCCTCGTGGGCTCGCTGCGCTCGCCACGCTTCAGGTTGGCGTTGATAGTGGGGGTGGCGTGGGGGGTTCATTTAACATTGTAAGCACCCATTAGGGTGCTTATACAATTAATAATCGCATCGCATGCGGGTATATGGCATGTGATGTGATACAATGCATAAGATGCCATACAACTGAATATCGTGGGCGCCGTGCTAGGAAACAAGTACCAAAGAGAGTCCTTTCTCTTCTCTCGTTTATGACTTGTAGGGTTGTGGGGTATTTTTTCTCTGTCCGTCTATTTTCGTACTATAGTTGCAAAGGCAGTGCCACAAATCCTTGGTAAACTTACCTTAAACAGTAGTTAAATACTTACCTGAGTGAGTCCTTAAATTTATAGGATCAAACCGGTATCAATACCCCCAGCATGCAATGCATAACCTGGTTTATGTGCTAGGTGTCAAATCCCAAATACCGCTTTCATATGGAATTGCTCCCATTGTTGAAAAATGAATTCCAGCCTCCATTATTTCTGTACCTGTTTGTATATCGATGGTATGCAGTGACTCAGGCTGAATCAACACAAAGCTTGTGTGTGCTAGGCCAGCCCTTAGGGTGCAAACATTCAGGGACATAGAGTAGACTGCGAACAAAACCACAACCCTTACACTTGGCAAGAATGTGTTCCTGAATATACCATTTGCAATGAATTTGTTCTCGTTTTCCAATAGAGAACATCTGCTGCCAGCTTACTACCTCCCATAAGAGACCGATGCTACATGCGCACTTGTGATCACCGCTAATTCTACTCTTCAGCTCCGCACAGTATCCTGAAGACATTCCCTGTGTTGATTGTCCAGTGCCCAAGGCGGGGATTAACCCTGAGGCGGCAGAATTTGCTCTGGCACCATGTCAGGTAAGAGACAGATTTGCATATTTCTTCCTGAGGCTTATTGTACGTCTATTAAATGCAGTGACTATTACGTGTTCCCTTAGTGTCCCTTCTGTCTGGACACATTATTATATTATATATATATATATTGATGCATACACTAAAAGCATATATAACTATTGTATCCCACTTGGATCAACCAGGTTTAAAAAGTAAACAAAGGTGGACATAGTGATAAGGTCGAAATGGAAAGCGGGGTGGTTTGCCATTTTCTATGTGGAACCACGTGTCCCCAATTTGGGAGCCAGGCTTTGGGCAAAGTGCCTCACTCCACAACTGCTGGGCTTGGCACAGGTTCCTCTTCCTAGTCGTGGTTTACGACTAGGTGGTACAACGATGGTAAATGAGATTTTTTTTTAAATGAACAGGAAAAACAAACAAATTTGTGTCGACCATTGTTATGTCAACCATTTGATCCTGTCAATTTTGAAGCACTGGGTTCAACCTATCATCCGGAACCTCATTAATTAATATTCAGTTCATATACTTTTCAGAACATTTACAAGAGGCATTGCACATCTGTTTTGTCTACCTACAGACGAAGCCCACACGCCCCATTACCAAAACATTAGCAGGTAGCATGGTGGCCTGAGTTCGACTAGTCACGCCAGGCAGTTTGTAGAGGACAGGTGCAGTGACGGCACCAGGCCATGGGAACACCCAGCGTTTTATGGGCATCCCCATGGGTACGCACGCAGGCCAATGTCTGCTGGAGGCAGCCGGCTGATGTCACATGATGCCAGATGCCGCCCTGTCTTCGTCCCGGCAGAGACTGACTTATATTTTTGAAGGCAGGAGAAATCATTCGATGTTCGGCCACCATCAAATGATCAGCTCCTACCTGCCATGTTACAGGCTGTGTTTGAAACCTGTCAGGCAGGAGCTGATTGGCTGGCTGTTTATCACTCTCTATTTTATCACTTTTGAAGCTTAGAGAATCTGTCCCTTAGTGACTACTAACGTGTGAATCCGACATACACTACTAAGTGGCTAATACACTAATGTGCTGTTAGCTAATTAAGTTGCAAAATTCAAGAAAAGTACACAAGGAAAGCCCTAACCGTAGCTCTAAAGGTGTGCACACATTTTATTGCCCGCACAGTCTGTTTGGCTGGGTGATAGCGACGTTGTGGGGCCACGCACCGCTATCGCCACTGTGTACACACGGGGTGATTTTGTGAAACCTTCCGGGTGATTTTGACGATCTAGTCAAATTCGCCTGGAAGAGTCGTTCCGTGTGCACATGGCTTTAGTCAAACCCAGAGTTTTGTGGCACAAAAAGGGATAGGTGCATGAGGGCATACCAAAGGTCTTATTGGCTCATATGTGTTCTTTGATCCATGTTAATAAACAAGCTCTTCTGTTTAATTGCTGATGTTGTCTTCTTTATAATCAACTTTTAGGGAGTTGCACACCGTCCCCAGGCGGTTCCTTCTCAGCCCTCACAGCAAGCATGTGGCCACAGGACATACTCACGAAGTATACACAGGTAGGAGGCAATCAATTATCTATCTATCTATCTATCGGGTGTGGTATAACACAACGACAGTTGGGATTCCGTCAGTCATTAACCCAATGTCGGAATCTCGACTGTACAGTGGGGGGAGCGCAACGAAGCCCCTTGCGTGCACAGTGGCTCGCCACCTATTTTATTCTCCCTCTATGGGGGTCGTGGACCCCCACAAGGGAGCAGTCGAGTTAATGACCATCGGAATCCCAACTGTCGGTGAGTCGTCCGGCACCCTATCTATCACAGGTAGGGAACAATTAGGTGTGAATGTTTGTGGTTTCCAAACTGATCCCTGGCACCCTGGTGTGCTTCAGGGCATTTGCACTGGTGCCCAGAGTTGGTGGTCCTAGGACCAGTTCAAATTACTTATGTCAATGCAATAGGCATAGGGACAGACCAACCAAAGCGAATCCTGTCACTTGCAACATAACTGACCTGCTATAAGGATGACCTATATGCACAATTTTTTTTTCTCTACCGTCCAATGGGATACTGGGCTTCACTACTATGGGGATTGAGACCTCCGCAGGAGAGACAGGCACATAAAAGAACTTTCAGTGTGGGTGCACTGGCTCCTCCCCTCAATCTCCCTCCACTAGTCAGTTTTGAAAAATGTGCCTCAGGAGAGGCAGTGCTTCTGGATGCTCCAGAGTTTTTTCTACATTTATTTTCAAGTTTGTTATTTTGGGGCGCTGTAGTGACCACACAGCTGTCCTGCTTCGTGGGTGTCAGGGGAAGGGTCAGTCCCCGGCCTCTTCAGGTGCAGAGCTGACCCTGCTACAGGACAATCCAGTCCTGCGTGGGACTTGTCACCGCACAGCATTGCGCTGTAGCGAGCAAGTCCCCTAGCCGCCGCACACCCCTGACAGGTCTGAAGACATCGGTGGTGAGTACAGGCTGGGGGTCCCACAAGGGGTCCCCGCAGCCATTGCTGGTGCGGCTAGACGACGGCTAGTAATGGCGGCTCTCCAGCAGGGACCGCGTGAACACCGCGTCTGAAAACTGGCATAGGGGTGCTGCCGCTGGACCACCAGGGACACCCCTCAGGGTATAATGTATGATATATATTTTACACCTTTGATAATGTCAGTATAAATACATGTAAGCGCCAGCTCCGTGTAAGGGGGCGGGGCTTCACTCAGAGCGGGACCAAGCTCTGCTGGGCGCGCGCTGTCACTTCCTGCTTCTTCACACGCTGCCAGACTCCATTACAGGGCTCCTCACTGGCGTGGTGGATCCGGGTACTTGCAGCACGGCAGAGACAGCAGGTTTTTATAGCGATCTAGCGCTGCTGCGCTATCTAGCTTACTCAGACACTGTGTTGTTATATCACTGTGTTTAGCGTTACCAGCTCACCCAGATCTGTGAGTTCAGGTTAAGGGTGCACTTGGCTCCCCAATTGCTCTGTTTTTTCCCCACTGATTAGTTACAGACACGGTAAAGCAAGCACATAGTCTGTTTTCACTCAGAGGAAACACATCCAGCAGTGTGTGCACGTGTGTGACTGCGTGGGGGTTGTGTTTGTTACTACAGACATTGTAGTATTATCTCATCATGGTGAAAAAGTTCACTTGCATGGTGTGTAGCACCAAGTTTGTGCCCAAGTCACAGTCCCAGGTTACTTGTGAGGCTTGTATGTCACCACAGCCCAGTAGTGCTGACACCCAGATCAGTGGGGTTCCCCCACAGCTTGCGGGGCAGTCGCAGGCAAACGAGCAGGAGCCTGCGTGGGCCTCCAACATAAAAACCTTGTTGGATTCTGTGGCTTCACAGCTTTCCACTAACACTCAGCAAACGCAGAGGGTTCAGAGGGAATTGTCCATGTTAGCTGCCAGGGTGGATATTCTTCATACCCAAAATGTACCTCCTCCTCCCGCACAGCCTCAAAAGAGGCAGGCTACTGCTATGGATCCTGACACAGATGAGGACGATGAGGACATATTGGAGGAGGGTGAGGAGCAGGGTCTGCAGGAACCAGCTCCTGAGGCGGCAGTGCATGGTCCCGAGCCCCTTATCAGGGCCATTAGGGATGTTTTAGATCTCCCAGTAGAGGCATCCACAGAAGGAGATCCTTTCTTCATGACTCAGAAGAAACAGCCAGTGTACTTCCCTGAGCAGGCAGAGTTAGAAACTGCTTTCAGGGCTGCATGGCAAAACCCTGATAAGAGGTTTACTCTTTCAAAAAGGTTCACAAATGCATATCCCTTTGAACCTGTGGGCAGAAAGAAATGGGAGGAGCCACCGGTAGTGGACTCCTCTGTTTCCCGCCTCTCTAAAAAGGTGTTGTTACCAGTCCCAGGGGTATCCACCCTTAAGGACGGGGCGGACAGAAGGCTGGAAGCTACCCTCAAGTCCATATATACGGCCAGTGGGGCATCCCAGCGTCCAGTTTTAGCCAGCTGCTGGATGGCCAAGGCAATTCATACCTGGTCAACCCAGATTCAGGAAGGGTTGCTGGGTGACATGACTGTGGCCCAGATAGGGGACAGCCTGCGTCACATTCAGGATACCGCAAAAATCCTGTGCGAGGCACAAAAAGAATTGGGCGCAATAAACGCGCGCAATTCAGCCATGGCGGTTTCAGCCAGACGGGCCTTGTGGCTGCGTCAGTGGTCTGCAGATGTAGACTCAAAGAAGAGTGTGGAGGGTATTCCCTTTACAGGAGAATGGCTGTTCGGCAGTGAATTAGACGGTTGGATTTCCAAAGCCACGGCAGGAAAATCTACCTTCCTTCCATCAGCCCCCACGGTTGCAAAGCGTACCTTCACAGGTGCTTCCCAGCAGTCCTTTCGTGGGAACAGGTTTCGCCCCAAGGCTAGGGGCGCCTCCAATGCCAGCAGGGGCACGAGAGGCAAGTTTAGGAAGCCTAACACCTCCAACACCCAGGACCGTCCAAATGCCGCGACTTCCTCTAAGCCTGCAGCATGACGGGGTTTTCCCGCCACGAGACTCTCTCGCGGTGGGAGCGCGATTGTTGCATTTCAGCCATGTGTGGGACGCCTCGGGTCTGGATCCCTGGGCCAGGGGTCTCATTTCACTAGGTTACAAGCTGGAATTCGACAAGCCCCCTCCCAAAAGATACTTCAGGTCGGCACTTCCAGCATCCCAGGAAGATCAGGTGCTCCTTCAGGGGGCCATTACCAGGCTGCTTCAGTCTCAGGTAATTGTACCGGTGCCAGACACGGAGCAGGGCCAGGGCTATTATTCCAACTTATTCCTGGTACCGAAGCCGGACGGCTCAGTAAGACCCATCCTGAACCTAAAGTCACTGAACCCCTTCCTGCGCGTGTTCAAGTTCAGGATGGAGTCCTTGCGCTCTGTGATCGCCAGCCTAGAAAGAGGGGAGTTCCTGGCCTCTATAGACGTCAAAGACGCCTATCTACACATCCCTATCTGGCCCCCACACCAAATCTATCTCAGGTTTGCCTTGGGGAACGACCATTACCAATTCCGGGCGTTACCTTTCGGCCTGTCGACAGCCCCGCGGGTTTTCACAAAGGTAATGGCGGAAATGATGTCCCTACTCAGGCTCCGGAGGGTGAATGTAGTGCCATACCTGGACGACCTGCTAATAAAAGCAGGGTCGGCGGAGGCTTTAAGCAGTGCTCTCAATCTGTCCATACAGGTTCTAAGAGACCACGGGTGGATCCTGAACATGCCCAAATCATCGCTGGTTCCAACCCAGAGGATGGTTTTCTTGGGCATGATCCTGGATACGTCGGAACAAAAAGTCTTTCTGCCGATGGAAAAAGTCACTGCAATACAACAGCTGGTCAGGGAGGTCCTACAGTCACCTCTGGTACAGATCCATCTTTGCCTCCGGCTTCTAGGCAAGATGGTGGCTTCATTCGAAGCAATACAATTTGGCCGCTTCCATTCCAGGACTTTTCAACTGGACATTCTGACAAAATGGTCCGGCTCCCCCCTGCAGATGCGCAGAAGGATTGGCCTGGCAACAAGAACCAGGATCTCGCTACAGTGGTGGCTAGATTCATCCAATTTGTTGGCAGGCAGACGGTTCCAGATCCAGGACTGGATTCTGGTAACCACGGACGCCAGCCTGAGGGGCTGGGGAGCTGTGACACAGGGAGTCCGCCTACAGGGTCGATGGTCTCCACTGGAGTCAGGCCTTCATATCAACAAGCTGGAGTTGAGGGCGGTCTACTATGCCCTGTTACAGGCAGCTCCATTGTTACAGGGAAAAGCGATCCAGGTCCAGTCGGACAATGCCACCACTGTGGCCTATATAAATCGGCAGGGTGGTACCAAGAGCATGCCTTGCATGAGAGAAGCGTCAAAAATTCTGTCCTGGGCGGAACAGAATGTCCAGGCCCTGTCTGCCATTTTTATCCCGGGGGTCGACAATTGGGAGGCGGACTTCCTGAGTCGTCACGATCTTCACCCGGGAGAGTGGGGCCTTCACACTCAAGTGTTCAATGCCATAGTGGATCTGTGGGGGCTCCCTCAGATCGACCTGATGGCTTCACGATTGAACCACAAGGTAGCAATGTACTGTGCACGGACCAGAGACCCAGGGGCGATAGCGGTGGACGCTCTCACCTGGACCTGGAATTTCCAATTGGTGTACCTCTTCCCACCTCTCCCATTGTTGGCTCGGGTGCTAAAGCGGCTCCGGCATCAGAGGACGGAGGCCATACTGGTGGCACCAGACTGGCCAAGAAGGGCCTGGTACGGGGACATTCAGGCCATGCTAGTGGAAGACCCGTGGCGTCTGCCCCTAAGAGAAGACCTGCTCCTCCAGGGCCCGTTCGTCTTCCAGGACTTACAGCGGCTACGTTTAACGGCCTGGAGGTTGAGCGGCAGATCTTAGTCCACAAGGGTCTACATCCCTCTGTCGTCACTACAATGATAAAAGCCAGGAAGCCGGTGACGGCGTCTCATTATCATGTAATATGGCGCAGGTATATTGCCTGGTGTGAGAAGAATGACTTGCCTCCGGCCAGTTTTCGATTAAACAGTCTGCTACGTTTCCTTCAGGCAGGCCTGGATAAGGGACTCAGATTGGGTTCCTTAAAGGTCCAAATCTCCGCACTATCTGTGTTTTTTCAGAAAAAGATTGCGGCCTTGCCGGAAGTCCAAACCTTCTTACAGGGGGTGCTGAGGATTCAGCCCCCCTTTGTGCCTCCCACTGCACCATGGGATTTGGAAGTAGTTCTTACTTTCTTAAAATCAGCCCGGTTTGTCCCACTGGAGGAGTCTGAGCTGCGACACCTCACTTGGAAGACTGTTGTTCTACTGGCTCTAGCTTCGGCCAGGAGGGTGTCCGAGCTCGGGGCTTTATCTTGTCGAAGCCCTTACCTTGTGTTCCACAATGATAGGGCGGAACTCAGGACTAGACCACAATTCCTTCCAAAGGTGGTGTCAGGGTTCCACCTAAACCAACCTATTGTGGTCCCTTCTAGCGCGACACACCCAGATATACCAGATACCTTGGATGTGGTTCTCACCCTTAAGGGGTATGTCAAGCGCACAGCTAGGATCCGTAAGACCGACAGCCTGTTTGTGCTTTATGATGCGCAGAAGAAGGGTTTACCTGCTTCAACGCGTACCATTGCCAGGTGGATAAGATGTACTATCCAGCAGGCTTATGCATCAGCTGGTTTGTCGCTTCCTTTTTCAGTAAAGGCTCATTCAACCAGGTCTGTAGGTACCTCTTGGGCGGCTGCTCGAGGGGTGTCGGCAATGCAGCTATGCAGGGCCGCAACTTGGTCAGGGCAACACACGTTTGTGAAGTTCTACAAGTTTGACACCCTGGCCAGGGAGGATTCCCAGTTCGGGAATGCGGTTCTACAGCAGAATCCGCACGTTCCCACCCGTTCTGGTAGCTTTGGGACCTCCCCATAGTAGTGAAGCCCAGTATCCCATTGGACGGTAGAGAAAATAGGATTTTGGGTACCTACCGGTAAATCCTTTTCTCGTAGTCCATATGGGATACTGGGAGCCCGCCTCAGTGCGGCTTTTTCTGCTGTCAGACCTACTTTATTGTTAGGCTTATTGCCTTGTTTTCTATAGTATGACTATAGATTTGTTCTAGTTACAGGTGTCCTCTTAAGTTGTTAGGATTCACCTCTTTTATATGTTTTTTGTTCGTTTGGGTGTGCTGGATGAATCTCACCACAATACATTGTCACATACTCCTCACATGCTCTCCTTCGGCACAGTTTTTGCATTAACTGACTAGTGGAGGGAGATTGAGGGGAGGAGCCAGTGCACCCACACTGAAAGTTCTTTTATGTGCCTGTCTCTCCTGCGGAGGTCTCAATCCCCATAGTAGTGAAGCCCAGTATCCCATATGGACTACGAGAAAAGGATTTACCGGTAGGTACCCAAAATCCTATTTTTCTTTCTTCTGAATGTATATGTAACACACATTTGGCTTAGGAATGCTGTGAAGACACATCTTATACTTATACTCTAGGGCACCTTGATTCAGATAAGTTTGGGAACCACTGTCCTTGCAAACTGTTTACTTGTTGCTTTTTTCGGTACTCTTTACCTAGAACGGCGCCAGCGATTGAAATCGCGGTCGTCGTGGGTAAAAATCGCGGTCATCGCGGTCATCGCGGGTAAATCGGGATGGCCGCGATGCCCGCGATGACCGCGATTACCGCGATTTTCCCATAGGGAACAATGTTAAAACGGCAGATTGACCGCGATTTTACCGTTAAATGCCTCAATGGACCCGATTTGGGGCCAAATAGGCCAAATTAACCCTTAAATGTCCCCCCAAATTTTTAACGCCACCCCACGATCCACGCCAACCCGAAGCGTGGCGAGCGCAGCGAGCCCGCGAGGGGCGGCGGTACGCGTCCTCCGGCCTTTTCATGCCCTACTATCCACTAGGGCGTGGTGTGAGAATATAATAGTGTGGCGAGCGCAGCGAGCCACCGAGCCCCGCGAGGGGACGCGGATACCTTCACAGGTAGACGCGTCCCCTCGCGGGCTTCACAGGTGTCCGGCTCGCCACGGACACCTGTGAAGCCCGCGAGGGGACGCGCATAACTGTGAAGGTATCCGCGTCCCCTCGCGGGGCTCGCTGCGCTCGCCACGCTTCGGGCTCGGTGGCTCGCTGCGCTCGCCACACTATTATATTCTCACACCACGCCCTAGTGGATAGTAGGGCATGAAAAGGTCGGAGGACGCGTACCGCCGCCCCTCGCGGGCTCGCTGCGCTCGCCACGCTTCGGGTTCGCGTGGATCGTGGGGTGGCGTTAAAAATTGGGGGGGACATTGAAGGGTTAATGGGCTCTGTGGCCCATTTAACATTGATTCCTATGGCCAAATCGGGTGGATTGAGCCATTTAACAGTAAAATCGGGTCCATCGCGCCTTTTAACATTGATTCCTATGGGAAATCGTGAGCATCGCATCGCGGGTACATTTATGGCCGGCCGCGACGCGACCGACACGATTTCCATGTTTAACATTGGTTTCAATGGGAAATCGCGGGCATCGCGTCGGTCGCGTCGCGGCCATACATAAATGTACCCGCGATGACCGCGACGGGCGCCCTTCTAGGTAAAGAGTACCCTTTTTTCTTATATGGCTCTTTATCACATTCTACCCTTTGCAGAAGGAGCAGTCTGTAGAGCAGCCGGAGTTTCGCTATGATGAATTTGGTTTCCGAGTAGATAAGGAAGGTGAGAATGTTGCTTTTCACTTAGTATTTGGAAAAACTGTTGGCAGAGTATATAGCGGTGCTTGGGGATGCAGTTTAAATCCCAGCGGTCGGGATCCCGGCGCTCAAAATCCCGAACGCCAAAATCCCCACACTTTCTCCCCCCGTGGGTGTCTATGACACCCTCGGAGGGAGAATAAATGAGCGTGGCGAGCGCAGCGAGCCCGCAAGGGGGGGCGATCCACATCCCCCCCCTTGTCGGGATTTCGGCGTTCGAGATTCCGGCGTCGGGATTTTGAACGCCGGAATCCCGACCGCCGGCTTTTCATGACAAATCCGGTGCTTGTGGTGTTTAAGACGACAAATGTTTTTGGAAGCTTAACCAGGAATGTAGGTTTATTAATAGTAATGAGCACAACAGTTAACAGGTCCTGAAAGGGTTAACTTGTACATATGCAGTATAGCAGATATAATATCACAGGCAGGTGTATACAGGTGTATGGTGCAGGTACTTATCCTCCAGGGATGGAGCAATGGAGGATGATGGAGGTCTCTCATGCAGAAGTCTGCAAAGCAGTGCAGACTGGTATCTGTGGGTCTTTGAGGGCAGACAGCGGAGCTAGCAGACAGCGGGGTTTTGCATCTCCTCTATCTCCCCCTGGATATATGGTGACATGGCTTCAGTCATTTCTGTACTTTTTGGTTTTGCATAAACTTCTTCCATTGATTCTCCATTTTTGAATGTACAGTCAGTCGTACAAATATATAGCAGTAGATTATGCGGTGTGGCAATGGCCATCTCTAGTCTCAGGATGCTGTATCTTGCGACTGGTGAATAGATTTCTCCGTAATCCATCTCTGGCTTTTGGGTGTATCCCTCGGTGACAAGGTGGTCTTTGTAACAGGGAATTGTCCCATCTAAATTCAAATTCTTGCAGAAGACCCACTTGTTCTAATGGTTGCTTGGCCTATCAACTATAGTCCATGTACTACTTTCATTCAGCACTGACAGCTCTGTATCTGTTGCTCATTTCCACTCTATCCAATCACTGCTTGACTTTGCTTCTTGGATGTTTTGAGGTTCACAGTAATACATATTTGCATGCTCTTCGCTGTATCTTTGAGTGGGTACGCCTTTGTTTTTCCTTATGGAAACTCTGCTCCCAGATTGGTTTTCCAATTTTACTGTCTCTGTCTCGGACACACTTTCTGCTGCCTGTACATCCAGCAATATATTATTTTCTTGCTCCACTGCTTTTGCTAGTGGTGCTGTTTCTTGGAACACTGCATTTCTGGGTCTCGGAAGACGTTTCTTTGCAGTAGCCGAGCATTATGCATTATATGGATTTTAGATCTAGTTTTCTTCTTTTCTCTTTGGGTATAGGGAAAAAGCTTTAATCCCGAAGACACGAAGATGACTGAGACTTGGCTTTTTCCCAGACCAGACCTTCTGTGGTGTTCTTCCTTTAACAGCTACTGTAGGTGCTCGATTTTTAACTGCTTCTGCCCAAAATCACTTTTCCAGGACAGCGTCACTTAGCATCGTATGTGCTCTCAACAATTGTGCGGTTTGCCCACTCACTCACGCCATTCTGTTCCAGTGTGTAGACAATTGTTAGTTGGTGCTCCACAATTTTTCTGACTACTTTTTTTCTTTAATGAAGTACACGTGTGTCATTCTTGTGGTGTCATCGATGAGTCATAAATTATCTGTAGCCACTAATCGATTCCACTTCCATCACGTCGGTGTGCACTAGTTCTAGCGGTGTCTTTGCTCTACTTGGGAAATGGGTTGCGGGTTTTTCTTTCCTTTTGGCATATCCCAGATTACCTAAATGTTTGTGCCATAGCTCCATTGATTTGCTGTCATCAGAGGCCGTCATTGCTGAACATTCCTCAGTATCCAGGACATACAGTATTTTGCATCGGGTTGCAATCACAGTCCCTCTTTTGTTCTGCACCATACACTTGCCCTTTGCAAATTGGACTCTGTAACCTTTTTTCTCCAATACGCTGATGGCGATGAGGTTACTTCCGAAATCTGACGCAAACAATGCATCTTAGATGCCTGTTACAACTTTTTCTCCTCCAATTCTTAAACATACTGTGATTGACCAAGCTTGTAATGCAGTAAGGACCTTGTTCGAAGAATTGAACCAATATTGATTGCAACTAAAATCCCGAGTCCACATACCAGCAATCCTTCCTGTAGTTGTCTGCTACATTCAGTGCTAAGTCGTTTTGCAATCTGAAGCTTTGTGTCCTATCTTGTGACATACAAAACACTTGAACTTGTGCTACTTAAACTTTTCACCCTTTGCGACCAAGGCAGAACCCTCAGCTATGGTCTCGATGGGAATATGCTCCTGGAACTGCAGTAGCTTGGCTCTTACAATTTCAGTCGTTAGCTTGGTGTCCTAAAGGACAAAGAATACAGGTAGAGTATAGATATGTGGGGTGCACTCTGGAGATCACACGGTGTGCCTATTTAACAAATTAGGGAATGCCTAAAATATAACTAATATTATATATATATATATATTCAGATAATTTTTCTTAAAATGTAAAGATGTGCAAGAAAAGGGAGGAAATAGTGGTTCAAACATGTGACCAAATGTGTTTGTGTATTATGCTTTAACAGTATATTTATCAAAAAATGCTGTAGTTAATTTCCTTATTACTTTAATGTTAAGATTTCATGTGGAATATCCAGGGATATCAGGCACAATGTAGCTTATTCTTAGCCCTGTTTACGTCTCATTATTGTTCTTGTTTGGAAGGGTGATAATTTACTTGTTTTCCTCTGGGGTATTTCACCTTTGTAGATTGTAACAATAGAATCCTGTCTACCTTAATATTCTTATTACATAGTATCACCTTGCCTATTCCTTGCTTGGCTTAATGCCAGTTTTCTTCCGAGACATTGTGATGTACTTTGTATCTATTTCTAGATGATTGACCACGTTCAGATGTTCCTCTCTATGTGGTCCTTATGGGACAGTACTCTTACGTGTCCTATATTTCAATAATTCACATTATTTGCTTTTTTTGCACATATGTGTAGTAAAGATGTATCTGCTTCCGTTTCCCACTGGGAACATACAGAACAGCACCGCGCACAAATAGGGAACCGCGGGGAACAGACCCATGTGGCCTAAAGTGCAGGGAGGCTGATCCTGGCAACATCTATCTATTGACATACAGTAATATAAACATACACACATTACCGGCAAACCCACAAATAACAGGAGTAGTGAGGGGAATATAATCGCACACTATGAAGTGACCTATGATCCAACAGACAACACAACAGCCATTTACCACTTAAAAATAGGAGCAGATACACCTTTAATGCACATATGCAAAAAAAGCACATAATGTGAACTATTGAAATATAGGACACATAAGGGTGCTGTCCCATAAGGACCGCAGAGAGAGTAACACCTGAACGTGATCAATAATCTAGAAATAGATACAAAGTACAACACAATGGGGGAAATTTACTAAGATGTAAATTAGACTTCACATGTGATGTTGCTATGCGCAACCAATCAGAATCTACTTCTTATTTTTTTACTTATTTAGCACCCTCTAGATCAGGCATGTTCAACGTTGGCCCTCCAAATGTTGTGAAACTATACATCCCAGTATGCTTTGCCACAGTTTTGCTATTAGAGAATGCTAAAACTATTGCAAAGCATGCTGGGATGTGTAGTTTCACAACATCTGGAGGGCCAACGTTGGACATGCCTGCTCTAGATAGTAGACATGTTCTGATTGGTTGCCTATAGCAACATCACATATGAAGTCTAATTCACATCTTAGTAAATTTCCCCCAATGTTTTAGAAGAAAACTGGCAATAAGCCAAGCAAGGAATAGGCAAGGTGATACTATGTAATAGGAATGTTATGGTAGACAGGATTCTACTGTTACAATCTAGAAAGGTTAAATACCCCAGAGGAAAACCAGTAGATTATCTCCCTTCTAAACAAGAACAATAATGAGACGTAAACAGGGCTGGTGCCAAATTGATCAATAGAATCACATCAGAATAAGGTACATTGTGCCTGATATCCCTGGGCAGAGATCCCATATGAAATCTAAAAGTAATATAAGGAAATTGTAAACAGCATTTTTTGATAAATTTACTGTTAAAACATAATACACATAAACACATAAACACATTTGGTCACATGTTTAACCATGATTTCCTACCTGTTCTTGCACATCCTTACATTTTAAGAAAAATTGTCTTAATATATATGTGTTCTGTTTTAGGCATTCACTAATTTGTTAAATAGGTGTGATCTCCAGAGTGCACCCCAGGTACCTCTACCTGTATTCTTTGTCCTTTACAATATTTAAACAGAGAGGGGTAGCACCATTCCCTACACCATAAGGGTATAAACAAAAATTGAGAGATCACACAGAGCCAATTTAAAAGGAACGCTCTGTGCAGAATAAAAAAAAAAACCTCCTCTAGAACATTGGCTTGGTTTCGTGTGACTGAGGCAACTACTAAGAAGTCAGATTTTGCAGCATCACCATCACTAATTCTTCCTCGTCCACGCGTGCTCCCACAGATGCCAACTGCTGAGCTTTCGACAAGATCTTGTCAATGTAGTCGTTCATATCCTTGCAGGCACTCAACTTCGTTCAGTATAGCATACGCCTCAAACGTCTTCTCATCAGACCTTTATCTCTTTATCTTTGTACGCATTTTGCAGGGCTGTCTACATGGGGTGTGGTATAATACTCCGACAGTCGGGATTCCGACAGTCATTAGTCAGACGTCGGAATCCCGACTGCACAGCGTGGGGAGCGCAATGAAGCCCCTTGCGGGCACGGTGGCGAGCTGCACTCGCCACCTATTTTATTCTCCCTCTATGGGGGTCGTGGACCCCCACGAGGGAGCAGTCGGGATTCCGACGTTGGAGTACTGACTGTCGGAATCCCGACTGTCGGGGAGCCGTCCGGCACCCGTCTACATGTCCCTAGCGGACTATTTTCCACTAATTAACGAATAGACTTGCTGCTCCACTGCTAAACCTATCATACCGATGACTCTGTCTACTTCGTCTCATTTTGGACTTTCTCGTGGCTGTACTGTGACCTTTCATAGCTTTTCCTTCTTAAGCTGCATTTTCATGAAGAACTTCCATCTTGTTAACTCTTCTATAAATTATATCACTTCAGAGTTATCCGTGTGTTCTTTTATATTCAGTGCCATCGCTCGGCTTTTAGGGGTTAATCTTCCAAGCATGCAGGGTCTGGGCCCATAACCTGTTGGCAGAGTATATAGCAGTGCTTGTGGTGTTAGACGACACACGTTTTTGGAAGCTTAACCAGGAATGTAGGTTTATTAATAGTATTGAGCACAGAGTTAACAGGTCCTGAAAGGGTTAACTTGCAGATATGCTGTATAGCAGATATATTATCACAGGCAGGTGTATGGTGCAGGTACGTAGCCTTCCAGGGATGGAGCAATGGAGAATGATGGAGGTCTCTCAGCAGTGCAGACTGGAAGCTGTGGCTCTTTGTGGGCAGCCAGAGGGGCTAGCGCTGCAGCGCTATGTACAGGGAACCCCTCCACTGGGGACTCAAGACTCGATGTGGGGTTATAGTGGTGCCGTCCTGTCAGACTAGGTCTCCCTCTCAGCGGGGCTGCACAGTGCGGGCTTCCTGTCAGTGAAGGCACGCTGACTAACTGCTGGACGGCACACTGTCTCTAACGAACACAGCGCGGGGACACTGGGGGTGTGGTAAGTAGAAGGGGACCCAGCAATCCTGGAGGCTGCTGCTGCAAAAGTAAATGGTTGCAGAGCACACCTCTCCAACAAAAATGGTGTCTTTAGTTTGGTGCAATGAAATCATTCCCCTAATGTCTTCTAACTGTTTACCTCATAAGGGGGCAGATATATTAAGCCTGGTGAAGAGATCAAATGGAAGGTGATAACGCACAAGCCAATTAACTTCCAACTGTCATTTTTCAAACAGCAGATTGACTGGTGCATTATCCCCTTCCATTTTTTCTCCACTTAGCTCTTAACCCTTTGAGTGCCAAGAGAATTTGTCAAAATTGGTTTGAAAACTGGCAACAAAACTTTTTTCATCATGACCTGTAATGTTTACCGTATATAGAAAATGTAATCTTTTTTTATTTTTAACACCACATTTTTTATTTGTATTTATCAAATGTGAGCGACGCTGGCATTTTTAGCCGATCTCTCACCTCAGTGTGTGCACTCAAGGGGTTAATAAGTCTTCCCCCCTTAGTTCTCTACTATACTATATTTTGTTCTACTTGCACCTATCACTATGCTACTAATGCCATCTTTACTTTGTATGTAGATGGGGCAGAACCAAATTCTAGCAAGCTCTTGGGTATCCCTTTGACAGAAGACCCCCAGCAGAGGCTAAAGTGGCAGGCCCACCTGGAATTCACTCACAACCATGACGTAGGGGACCTAACGTGGGATAAGATTGATGTAACCCTCCCTCATTCTGACAAATTGCGCTCCCTCGTTCTTGCTGGGATCCCCCATAGTATGAGGCCACAGGTATGATGTGAAGAAAAGGAAAATAATGATAAGTCTTTCTACACTACACTACACTACATCAACGGTTGATGTATTAAGCCGTGAGCAGAGAGGAGAATTTGACCAGCGGAAGAAGTAGCAATGAGTACTGTATTTTAAACTTGCCTGGAATAAATGCAAGACTGCTATAAAAAATTACAACTTGTATTAGCCAGGCAACATGAGTGGACTTGGTGATCCTGCGGCCCTTTATGTGCCGTAAGGATGTTATTGTTTAATTGTAGACGTTTGCATCTTCCAAAACGGATCAGCACTGTAGACACTTACAGTACATTAGTAAACATTCACTATTCAGTGTGTGCAGTGTTTCATTACACACGGATATATAACTTATTGCATTGTGACCCAGCTTTGGATGCGGCTCTCGGGTGCCTTGCAGAAGAAAAGGAATTCGGAGATGACGTACAAAGATATTGTGCGGAACAGCTCCAATGACGAGACTCTGGCTGCTAAACAGGTACTGAGAGACTATTCCATACACTGCTGACAAACTACTTTCTTTCTATCCAAGGATTTATTCTTTTCTTTCCCATTCACGTTGCTTTTATTTGAAAGGAGTATGTAATAAATAATAGGCCTATATCTTATATTTATCACTTTCATAGGATAATAGCTTTCAAACTTTTTTTGGTTTCAGGCTGCTATTGTGGTTTATAAGCTCACAAAATGTCATTATCAACCATGGCAATCACAGTAACTTGGCAAGTGCTGTAGATAGCAGAGAGGCCTTGGAATATCCCTCTGAGCTCTTTCTGCATTTTGACTTTCTCCACTATCTGCCATCGCATGATCAGCTGAGAGCTGTGTGAGCCTGTGTCTGACAGATCTATTTATTATCTCTCCAGACAGATATTGAAAGATGGGCATGATTAGTAGGAGTATAGGTTTAATCAGACTAATGCAGGCCATATGTCTTTGGCCCTATTCCCCATTCATCCGTTTGGGGGACTTTAAAGATAGGCAACCCGTCTGAGAATCGGCAACCACAACAGCAGGGTGTATTTCCCCAAACCTCTTGGGAATTAAGGATTCCACAACGTGTAGTCCAATGCTGTGATTGGTTGGGGTTGTTTTTTTTTTTTTGTATGTTATTTTTTTCCACAAGTAGTAAAAGATTTAAGATATTTTATGAAGGCAAATAAGAATGTACACTTATAAATCAGTAGTAGACTTAGAAATCACAGCTAGACATAGTATCAGACTATGACCACAGTATAAAGTATGAGTATGAACACAAGTAAAATAAGATTGCTGGTATACAGTGATGTTTCTAAAACCTTATTATGTCAATGTTGTGTTATTTGAGCTTGGTTAGAAGTCTGTCGTCTGCTTGCCAGGCTTCATAGTGATTAATTCTATCAGAATGTTGGTGATCTCTCTCCTCAGATTGAGAAGGACTTGCTCCGCACGATGCCCAGCAATGCCTGTTTCTCCAACCTGCAAAGTGTGGGTGTCCCTCGCCTCAGGCGAGTGCTGCGTGGGCTGGCATGGCTTTACCCCGATATAGGGTATTGCCAAGGTACTGGCATGGTAAGTCTTACAGATACTGTTATGTTTCGTGAGTTGACTG
Organism: Crinia signifera; assembly: GCF_055691185.1. Taxonomy (NCBI): domain Eukaryota; kingdom Metazoa; phylum Chordata; class Amphibia; order Anura; family Myobatrachidae; genus Crinia; species Crinia signifera. The sequence goes on along the minus strand of NC_139224.1, from coordinate 33,640,401 downwards.
AAGCCAAGGTCTCTAATGCTCTGCCCATTGTCAGGTGGCCGCGTGCTTACTGCTCTTCCTAGAGGAAGAAGATGCCTTCTGGATGCTCTGTGCCCTTGTAGAGGACCTAGTGCCAGCCTCTTATTTCAACACCACTCTGGTAGGTGTTCAAACAGATCAGCGAGTACTGCGGCATCTCATTGTGCAGTACCTCCCACGGCTGGACAAGCTGCTGCAGGAACATGATATTGGTAAGTGATGTCTGTGTAAACTGTTCCATGTACACAGGATTGAATGCTGTAAAATAATATTTACTAGTCTGGCAACTCTTAAGCAGCGGAACTGAAAGGTGCCCATTATGTGGGCATGCACAGCGTGATTGCTTTTCATTGTTATGTTCTGTGTTTTACTTTGTCTCTCTCTCACGGTCTGCAGAGCTGTCCCTTATCACTTTACACTGGTTCCTCACCGCGTTCGCCAGTGTAGTGCACATTAAGCTGCTGCTACGGATCTGGGATGTGTTCTTCTACCAGGGTTCCATGGTCCTGTTTCAGACCACCTTGGGCATGCTAAAGATTAAGGTGAGACCTGTTCTCCACACATAGGCTCTGCGTTTGTCAGAAGCCTACATAGCACTTGTATTTCTATCCCTTGTATCTAATCCATGGTGGAGTAAAAAGCGTCTGGCTTATACAATATTGATTCCGTTTTCTGCAATGTATGTCGCAAAGAATCTGTTACATTACTGATATCACAGCTCTTTGTAGCTTGCTTTAGCATGATTTGCATGCTAAAAGGCCTTCCTTACGGGGATAGCCATATACAGTGCAGAACCGGTAGAACTTTATTGTTCCTCCTGTAAAAAGCAAAATGTTTTTCTTCAGCAACATTGTGAGATGACATGGTTAAGGCAATAGCATCCTCGTACCACAGTTCTTATAAGTACATTTCCCTCAGTGCCCTGGTTAGGAGAGCATAAGGGAGATAGTGGTGGTTTCTTTACAACCATTCCCATTTAAGGTCCTTTCACAGGATCTCCAGCGGATTCAAGTCAGGACTTTGACTAGGCCTCTGCAGAACCTTCATTTTGTTTCTTTTCAGCCATTTAGAGGTGGACTTGCTCTTGTGCTTCAGATCACGAAGCATAACCCAATTGCACTTGAGTTTCAGATCATGGACTGATAACCGGACATTCTTCCTCACAATTTTCCGGTAGCGAGCACAATTTGATTTGACAATCTGAAAAATGTAGGATGATAAATATAGGACGATTGGTTAGATCTATCACAGTTTTAATACAATTTCTAAAATATAAAGCCAGAAGATAAGGCTAAAAACAATTGACAATGATAAATTAGAACGGTAAAATTGTCATCTCACCAAACCGAACCACATGGGGGTAAGACCCAGGAAGTCCCAAGTGTCCAGAGGATGTGCACTGGTATCGCCCACTTGGTGGTGGGGGTAATCCGGAATGTCCAAATGATGGTACTAATACGGTCCCCAAGCTGCAATATGGAGGGAGGGCACAGAGATGAATATGCCAGGAGTGGCCCAAGATGGCACGAATCACCAACTCCTGTCGCCGGATGTTGTAGGCGTAGTGTCCTCGACCCGTTTCTATTGTTGCAGAGATATTTGTAATCCAATGGATGGGATAAGCGGGGGGCCAGTGAAGCTGATGGTGGGCGTTCCGGGCAGTAAATTGGATAATTTCTTCAGGGTGGTTCACCTATAGAGGTGGTGGGGTAGGTGAGGCAGAAATCCTGACCGGTTTTGCTGCTCCAGGCAGCTTTATCAAAGGATAACTGACACATGGTACTTTATTTTTTCTGCCAAATATTGCACATAAACAGCACTTTAATTAGCGCTGCCCACTCCCATCTTTTTGTCTTTTTGTATACCATTTTGCACAGGACTAACTACCCTGTCCCAGGGCAGCTGCTCAGGAAAACAACTCAGTCAGGCGCACCTGACCCCGAATCACCCAGTGTGATCCGGGTTCATTCCCTTTTTTCCAGGATGATAAATATGCAAAAATTGAAGAAATCAGGAGCAACAACTTCTTTATGCAACCATTTGCCCAAACGCAGTTAGGAAGGCATGCTCAGCACTGGGGGATATTTCATTCTCCTCCAGTAGAAGGCTTCCTATGGGTAGTATCTCTTCAGTTGAACAGGTCTGCAGGTTGGCAGGTCTGCAGGTTGGCAATGTGCCCCTACTTTACCAGTTTCTATAGGATAAATGTCATAATGGCAGAATCTACAGAGACCCACAGGCTGCTGTCCCATAGTTGGAGTGTTGGAACATCATCATTGTCTCTGTTAACCCTTGTGATGCTGACAGGAAATAAGCTATTGTACGGACTGTAAGCCCCTGTTCCTGGGTGCAGTATATAGGGGATACTGAACAGCCATTTCAGGGATACTGATCAGCCATTTTAAGAATGCTGATGGTGGACCTCTATAGAGACTTTCTTGGCTAGAATTAGATTCAGCGATGATGGGAGCTGGCAGGATTATAGGGGATTGCAGTGTCCCTCATCAAGGGGCAATGCAGAATTTATCAGTCCGGAGCGATGGGGTATGGTATAACAGGTTGACCTCAAAAGGTTACTATGCATAAAGTCGACACTGAGAAAAGTCGACATGAGTGTTTTTTTGTGTGTGTCAGTGCCGACACCTGAGCACTTGGACAATCAGTTAGTGTACCGCTGTGGAGCTGAAAACTAAAATACATGCTGTGGGGCGCCATTGCTGGCATTCATGCACTGTCACAATGTCACATTTTCAGTGTTGCTTCTGATTGAATTCACCCCAATATGTTTATTATAAATACATTTTATTTCTGCGGGGTAAAAATTCTCTATTTTTGTATATTAATTGATTTTTATCTCTATGAAAGCCAACAATATTGCCTAAAGAGTTTTGACCAAGCAATCATCCTGCCCACAGGAGGACGAGCTCATCCAGTCTGAAAACTCTGCCTCCATCTTTAACACGCTGTCAGACATTCCCTCCCAAATAGAAGACGCGGACATGCTGCTGCGGGAAGCAATGATGATTGCAGGAACCCTCACTGAGGTGATGATCGAGGCTCAGCGACGCAAACACCTGGCTTATCTCATTGCAGACCAGGGCCAGCTGCTCAACTCCACGGCTGCTGTTACTAACCTATCCAAGGTGAGGGGCCTGCTGGGTAATTATGATCCATGCTTCATATACTGGTGGCAACAGGCATTAACGTTTTGACTAGTTAAATGGCCATCAAAATGACGGTTTCTGCAATGAACTTTCACTTTGACCTGTGACCGTTTTTACTTTCACTTTGAGCAGAGACAGTTTTTAGCCCACAAACCAGTTTCTATCTGCTCCTACGTACAAATACATATTTTAAAAACTTTTCATTATTGTATGTGTCTATAGCTACATATCTATCTCCACAAATGTGTAGTTTATTTCTATATATATATATATATATAAAAATGTATAATGAACCGTTGCATTGTATTATTTTCCCTTAGCATTACCCTTTAGGATAAGTATTTGGGTTACATGTTGCTGGCTGCATATAATATGACTAATACAATGAGTTTCATTGTTTAGTATTAACACTTGTGTCGTTGCTTTGCCAAGAGCTGTGCCCGGAGCTCTCCCCAAACCACTTAAGTGGTTATGCTGGGTGCTAGATCTCGGCACGCACAGGCTGATGCAGGCATAAATTATTGTAAAAGCTGGCTTTATTATCCCACTGCGTTCTCTCTGCAGATCATGCGAAGACAGAGTCAGCGCCGGAAGTCTGGGATCACAACACTTCTGTTTGGTAAGCAGTGATTCATTCATTCTTAACGGAAGCCATTTAAACTGAAAGTTGCACGTTGGTACCTTGTGCTACGATGTGACCATACGATAACGTATGGCTTCTGGACCATTGTGGGCTTTTTCTGTAGGCATTTTATATACAAATTTATCTTGGCCCTTACCCCTAGTATATTGGGTAGCAACAAAATACGTGGAACCAGATAATTGCAGCATTCGTAAAAAATCCTTAAAACATTACAATGTGTAATTTGCACCAATTTATCCACCCACTAACATGGTCCCCGGACACTTCTCCATTGCACAGGAAAACAGAATAGTGATGTTTCCTGTATAGAGGTTGTTCTACATTACAATGGGCAGCTTGATACCGGTAGATAACAAATGCCTCCCAGGCAGTCTATAGTGCGGCTCCTCTACCTCTGCATATCTTCTCTCTGTAGGGAAGTCAGGCTGTGGTTTGCTTCCTGTAGGGTAAATGTTTGTCCCAGAATACTCCATCGATGGTAAACTTGAGGACTGCTCTGACTACAGTATGTGGGAACGACAGTTTGCTATCTGTGGGAGCAGACCTGGTAGAGTTTCTATAGTGGGCACCTGGGCTACAGTAACAGTGTACTGTGCATGTGCACCATTGGTTAGGAGAGTTGGATCTAGGTTTTTATGGATTGAGCTCAGACAGGCTGCTCACCCTTCATACACCCAGTCAGCGCTAAGCACTTGATCCATCCGCTCAGATGTTGCCCCCTGGCCTGTTACAACTCTGGGGCAGCATGTTGCATCATAGGCGTCACCCCACGCAGCCGCATGTTAGTCTGCCAACACCATGGAGTCTGCTGGGAGTGGCTGGCAAGAAGTTAGCAGAGGGCTGCCATATGGCTGGCAGTAACGACACCAGTCTCTCACAATCTGAGCGGTGCCTGCCGCCTGAGAAAATGGACTGTAGATTACCACAGGGGAGTCAGTGCCTGCTGTTGCTTGGGATCTATGCTAGCCCTGCACTCTGCAAAAATTGCTGAAGTGCCTGTGTGCTGTTCTTTAGTCTGGACTGTGAGAGGTTGATGTCATGTGACAGTGTGACATACACGGCCTCCGACACACAGAAAGTTTTTTTTACTTCATGTATTTTGGGGAGCTTGGGGGGGGCGGATTGGGGATAACATTTTTGTATTCTCCTGAGAGGCAGTGCTGTGGTAACTCATTTTTATTTAGGCCATATCAATAATAATTTAATTCAGTAACTCCGTCTCGGGATTGAGATATAACCCGAATCCCAGGATTAAAAAAATGAGGCGAGATTGGCCTCCCTACTCAGTACCCTAGTAGTCATTTATTGCGGTCTCCATCCTAAAATGGAATAGGGATGGGATTCGGTTGCCAGTCAAAAGGTTGACCACTATTAGTCGACACATGAAAAAGGTTGACATTGTAAAATGGGTGACCCATGCAATAAGTATACAAAAAAGTTTTTTCCCACAGCAGGTGTGTTTTCATACTTTTCTGTGTAAGTGGACATAGTTAGATTATAATAGTGTACCGAGTGTAGCGAGGCACCGTGCCCGGTGAGTTTTTCTTTTAAACTGACTTGTTAATACTTTACCATCCCAGTGGGCATAGAAGGAGAACGTAACTGTGCACGAAGCATAGTGTGCACAGCGATACACTAATACGGTGTCCATTTCTACCTATGGTGACATAGACACAAAAAAAACCATCATGTCGACCCTTTTCCATGTCTACCTTTTTTCTATGTCGACCTTCTGCCTGTCAACCAATAGAGGGGCGAAATAATGACGGTCAACCTATGATCCTGAAGTGCTCTGGGAAGGCTGTAAACAGTCATTTCACAACTGATGTCTGTCTCTGTGGCTGAAGCAGAACAGTAGTTGTCCATGGTGCCAGCAGGATTGGCCGGTGCAGTGAATAGCTGCTGCAACCCATGCAGACCTCTGTCCTCGCTCAGACTCCAGCTTGTGATTTGTCTCTGGAACAGACGCGTGTCTGGCTGAGCTGCTTGTTCTTATACACTCTGAGTCATTAGAGGTCCTCGTGAGTGATCATAAATGACTCTTCATGAAGGGTAAAGCGATGGTAGTGCTCACATAATACACCCGAGTAGTTACTTACAGAGGATCATGATTTATATACTAAAAAATAAATACAGATAATGTCCTTGTGTATCTACATGCAAACTTGTGTTTTTGGCTATAGAATAAAGTTATATGTGCTTGTTGGAAGAGGACATTAGATGCAGTATAACAGGGATGGGGAACCTTCGGCCCTCCAGCTGTTGTTGAACTACACATCCCAGAATGCTTTGCTACAGTTTTAGCATGGCCAAATAGCAAACCTGTAGCAGTGCAGCTGGAGGGCCAAAGGTTCCCCATCTCTGCAGTATAACATTGGCTGGTTAGATAGACATCATAAGGGGCACATGAGGAGGATCTGAGAAGCGTATAAAGCATATGAGGTGGCCTGAGGATATGTGGGGGATGTCTGAGGGGCATTGTGGACTTCTTTGAGGTGTGTGTGTGTGTATGTATAGGGGGAATTCATGGGTTTTGCATGCAAGTGGCTACTAGATGGTGCAATTTAAGTTTTTGACCGCTGTTCGGGTGGGCACAGCCGATCACCGGAGTGGCTAATATGCTACACTTCATTATGTAAAGTCTGTGGAGCTCACCTCCTGTGTGTGGAGATACTGTACATAGTGGTCTGGAAAGAGAGGAAACCTCTCATGAATGTACTGGAATGTAGAGCAGTATGGAAGCCGTTAAACCTGTTCATCAACACTCACTGGGGAAGCATCACCAGGGCATCGCATGTTTCCAGAGGCAGGGCTTTGGTGGCAGAAATGCAGTGTTTGTAGCTTTAGCAGGAAGAAGTCCCTTTCAGTATTACATCCATTGAAAGATTACTAAATCAGGTTATTCCAGGGGAATGATCTCTGCACCACGTAATCTTCCATATACTGAGAGCTTCAGGCTTCCCTAAGTACGCATTACGGAAACAAACCAAAATGTTCAATTCTTCTGGCAAAAAAGTCCCAGGAACCGGGCGAGCGGATGTATGGGCAGTCCTTTGCCAGTTTCATGAGAAGTAATGCTGGGTACACACCAGGACGACTAGGGCCCGATCTCCACAATCTAGATCCAATTCCGATCAATTGGATGTAGATTGTGTGCTGATTGGGCCCTTTTCTGACCTGGTGTGGACCGATACCGATCCGATGCGCGGTCCCGCGGGTCGGTCGGTCGTTATTGAGATCCTACCTGCTGCAGGTAGGATCTCAATGACGACCATACAGCCGGGTGCGGGTCGCCATCGGATCGGACCCGCTCACGGTGCACATCGTGAGCGGGTCGTGCCCCCCCCCCCCGCGTCACCGTGAGCGGGTCGGACGAGACACTGTCGACCCGCTCACGATCTGCATTGTGAGCGGGTCGTCCTGGTGTGTACCCTACATTAAAGTCCTCCCATTTTGGCCTTGGCAGCCTTGGTTTCCAGTCTTCTAGGAGGTGTCAGGAGCCCTGGCCTCGGCACCTTTTATTTTTTGCTTTGGGGTATAGTCTTTCACCCAAACACAACTAGTTGTAATGGCAATGGAAATTGATAGCACACTCCTGTACATGTAGCACACTCTCTAATGATATAAGTATGGCATTTGATTTTATTGTTTGTATGATGCGGAGGGGTAAATGTATGAAGCTTGGAGAAGTGTTATCTATCACATAACGAACATTGGGCCAGATGTATTGAGCCTGGAGCAGAGATAAAGTGAAAGGAGATAAAGCACCAGCCAATGAACTGTGGGGCAGATGTATTATAGCTGCGCATAATGCGCCACTATAATACTTCCTGCTTCTCCTCATTAACAAGGCAAAGCAGGAAGGGACATCAACCAGATGTACTAACATCTTGTCTGCCGAAGCAGGAGAGTGCAAGCTCCCCCCTCCAGCGATGTCGCCTTCCCACCGGCTGGACTGGGCATGCACGAGATCTCACTACTCACAGCTCTCCAGCACAGCCCAGAGCCAGCAGCAGGGACAGCGCTGTCCCTGCTGTGGAGATAGGGCTTCTCCACCCTGCTGCTGGCGATGCAGATAGCGGCGGGGGGCAGAACGGTCAGCGCTGCTGACCGTTCATACAATTGCCCTGCATATCGGCCCCTGTCATTAAGCGCACACCGGCTCCTTCATACATGGGGGGGGGAGCGGTATCAGTGCACATAACGTCTGCTGATACCACTTCTCCAAGTTTCATACATGGTGTAGTGGTCTTAGCCTCCGCTCCTTCCGCTAGAAGTCTCAAAAAGCTACAAGTAGTGTTGTGTCACGGATAACGTTGCATCTATATTTCACATACACCAGGAGGTTGTATTACTGGTATGTAGTCATTAGGTTGACAATAATGTCTACACCACAGTGTCAACAGTTATGTTTTTGATATTTCTAAAATGTTAGCAGGTAGGGGAGGGGGACGGCTAGACACTAGGGGAAGGGCAAGAGTAGACATTGGGGGAGAATACTCATCAGAACCGCCACTCTAGAAGACGTCTGAGACTTAACTCCTGCTCAAATGACCATCAGGATCCCAAAGATGCCGCTGCTGTCGTGAGCTGGTAAGTTGTCGCTGTGCCACCATGTTGACGTATCACAGCAAACCCATATTACCATGCTTTTATCCACAACATGGATAAAAAGAAGAAGCTATATATTTCTATAGGACAGAAGGCCATTTTCCTTCCCAGCAAGCCCTTTACAATGAGAATGTAGGTATAAAAGTGGAATGGTCTGTGAGGTTCCATAGATCTGAAGATCCATGCACTTAGTTATTTCCGACTGGGGAGATAGGTGCTCCTCACAAACAACACTAGATAATGCAGCATATGTGGCTTAAGTTTTTGGTTTGTAGTGTTGCGTCCTGCATCGCTTGGCTACATCCCATTGTAATGGCTGCTATGGAGGATTAACTGGATTCTATTACCTACAATTCCCTTTCCTGGCAATACTACATGACAGCCCAGGTTTCCTGCCCATGTTATTTGAAGTTATAGAGACAGCTTGGGGGAGTTACTGAGACAGGAAGGAACTTGTATCATAGACTGTCTGGGGCAGTTTTTCTATCTAGGGGTCTCTAACTTACAAGGGAAGCGACCCATTGTAATGGCTGCTACGGAGTGTCTTCATGGAAAGGCATTACCGTTAAGTAGTATATGCTGTATATTCCAAGTTGATGGTAGATTGAGTACAGATTCCATTGATGTGACATGAAATCAGTGCGCCTGTTTGGCCTATTGCTAAATATTGTATATTGTTTCTTAAACCCAGGAGATGATGACTTTGAGGCCCTAAAAGCCAAGAATATCAAGCAGACGGCATTGGTAGCAGATCTGCGGGAGGCCATCCTGCAAGTTGCTCGACACTTCCAATGCACAGACCCCAAAAACTGCAACATTGTGAGTCCTGCTGTAATACAGTATATCCTATGGTAGCGTGGTATCAGTCTCTGAAGCAATCCCTTACTGCCACTGAGCAGCTGCTATGCAAATGCTCATGAAATCTGGTCAAATGCACAAAATACCAAACTTGTAGACAATTCAAATGTAGACTTTATTATATTCTGCAAGTGGTTTAATCAAGTGGACAGCTGAGGCTGCATAAATAGTAAACAGAAAGTAACGTTTATTCAAATATTGCAATATATTACGTTCTACGATAATGTCTGGAAATCCCTATTTGCTGATAGTAAGTTCTAGAATAACTATTAGATTTGTATTTCATGCCACTAAGTTTGTTTCAGGCCTTGATTGGTCCACTTTAGCAAAGGGGTAGAAGTGTTGTGGATGCAGGGCATGTGGAGTTGTTGTACACAAAGGCTTACATACAGGATTTAGTAAGGGATGTAGTCAAAAGGTGGACATTCATAATGTCAGCACATCTGCTACAATGTCTACATAAGGGATGGGGAACTTTGGGCCCTCCAGCTGTTGTTGAACTGCACCTCCCAGCAGGGCATGCTGGGATGTGTAGTTTAATAACAGCTGGAGGGCTTCCCCAATCCTAGTCTACATTGTTAACATTTTGACAGGCAAATTGATGACATTTTCAGAATCACGGCATATGAAATGTCGACATTGGCAGAATGTAAGGGTTCAGCTGTGGGGGGGGGGGGCGATTTAGGGTTAGGCACCATAGGGAGGGTTAGGGATTACAGATAAGGATGGGTTAGTAACACTAGAAAGCTGCAGCATCAGAGCTCTGATCTGGAAGTAATGGTCACGTGACTGCTAGGACCTGAAAGAAAACAAAAAATGGAAGTCACCGTTGGGCCACATTCTAGCAGTTTGACATTTCATAACTGTCCACATGATGAACGACGACATTTCATTGCGATCTATATAATGAAGGTTGAGATGTCATAACCAACTAATTTATTGATGCCCAAAAGAGAATTTTTCTTCGAAGATTAATGCTTATTTTCAATAACCCTCCATCTCCATTTTTCCTGATCCTCCTTTCCGACATTGGCTCTTTTCTGCATTACTACCAATTCCTAGGCTTGGAGACTGGAGCCTCCGGGGAACTGGCACAGTAGAGACAGCACGTGTACAGAGCTGTCACATGGTTGTTAGGCAGAAGAGAACATCCTGTAAGGCCTGAGCGCACAGGCAGCACTAGATGGCATGACTGGGTACATATGGGGACACAGTTCTTCATTAGAACGATTCAAAACAGTATAATGTAGGGAGCAAATTTGTTTTTAATAGGACTCAGTATTCCAGGCAAATGATGCTGATCGGCAAATTCAATAAAATTTATATCCGCACGTCACTGGCAGTGGGCCATCCATATTGTGACAGTAACTCGTTGGAAAACAAATATGTTTAGAATGTATGCCAACAACTTTTTAAACCATTTGTTGTCATCCTAGGACCTGACTCCTGATTACACCATGGAGAGCCATCAGAGAGACCATGAGAATTACGTGTCCTGTTCGCGTAGCAGACGCCGCAGGGCAAAGGCTCTCTTGGACTTTGAGCGCCATGATGACGATGAACTTGGTTTTCGCAAGAATGACATCATCACGGTATGACCCAATGGGAGATGAGTAACGACAAGAAGAGAAGTGATCGGAACTCATAGGATAGAGTGATTAACAATGTCTGTTTCTTTAGATCATTTCCCAGAAGGATGAGCACTGTTGGGTGGGAGAATTGAATGGGCTCAGAGGTATGTTTATAAAGAGGTAATCATTTATCTGCTCACTGCCCACATTTGTACTCTTTCTCCGCATAACATTGCACGGGTTACACTACCTTGTCCTCCCAAATGAGTACATGTTGTGGTGTTGCATACCGGGAGGCAGGGCCTAGGGGCGGCACATGTTTAGGGCGGCAGCCAGCATGGCCATTTTTACAGGGGGGGCAAGCTGTGCAGCTGCAGGAGCACCGCACAGCTCATCCCACAGCAGCAACATCCTGCCGGGGTACAGCATCTCAGTGTCAGCGGGCTGAGGTGCTGCTTGCTCCCGGACCAAGAGCTGCGCCGGTTCCCGGGCTGCTGCAGACAGGAGAGGAGCTGGCGGCAGCCTGACTGATATGTCCAGGGAGCGGAAGCTGGACAAGTCAGAGCTCGCTGGCGGCACCATGCGCGGCACAATGGCTGCTGTACACGCACCCTGACAGGCTGAGGGAGGGAGCTGCAGTCCATAGTGCGCACAAGTGGACACTCGGGGAGCGGATGACAGCGAGAGTGTGTGCTAGCCGCAACCCTTCTCCTGCATGCACGCACACTCCCGCTGTCATCCGCTCCCCAAGTGTCCACCTGTGCGCACTATGGACTGCATGGACACCCTCAGCCTGTCAGGGACGGGTGCGTGATCCGGCTCCAACTCTCACCGCTATTGCCGCTGCTTCTGCTGCTGCCACCCGGGTGTCGAGACTCAGCCCTCTCCCTGCCCGCCCGTGACTGCTGCTGCGGAGGAGGAGGAGCGCGGTGTCCTGGCTGCCGGTGCCTGAACAAGAGTATAAGGTAACTTATCCGTCGAGAAGCCTTCTTGATCTCCCTCCCTCCACTGTGACCTATTTTAAAAATCCCAAAGGGGTCCTCCCACCGGCTCCAGGGGGCGGCCAAAAACTTGGTGCCTAGGGGCGGCCTGACCCCTAAATCCGGCCCTGCCGGGAGGTGTGGTATATGGTCGCGATTGTCGGGATCGTGACAGTCATTAGCTCGACGTTGGGATCCCAACTGGTCGGACTCAGACAGCTGGGCGAGCGCAACAAAGCCCCTTGCGTGCTCGCTGCAGGCAAGGTGGCACGCTACACTCGCCACCTGTTCTATTCTCCCTCTATGGGGGTCGTCTACCTCACGAGGGAGAATAGCCGGTGGCCGTCGGAACCCAGAGTGTCGGGGTTTTGACTGTCGGGATCCCGACTTTGGGGTAATGACTGTCAGGATACTGACTGTCGGGAAACTGTCCGGCACCCTGGAGGACGACACCCCATAGTTCAGTCAGAACGACTTGCCGCTGCATCTTAAATGCTGGTATGGAGAATCCATGAATTCTCTAAATAAGTTTGGTAAGCAATCCCGTGTAATTAACGCTGTGTAATGTAGGGGGTTACAGCCGGTCATGCACGGTGTCAAAATTTGTCCCACAGTCATTGTTGGACAAAATAGACACTAGAATACCAAATTCAGTGGTCAATACACATGTCCTGACTCAGATGTCGTCATATGTCGTACAGTCAGTCTCTGACATTATACTGTACATTGCTATAAATTATTTATTTGTCTATAACAGATTGCAATTTTTGAATTCCTTTAATATTTTTCAGGCTGGTTTCCTGCAAAGTTTGTGGAGGTTCTGGATGAAAGAAGTAAAGAGGTGAGACTATCAGAGAAATGAGAGCAGTCCTGCTGACATGTTGTCATTCCAGAATTTGTTAAGAGGGAAGGAACTGGTAATAAAATCAGATAACCAGATGGTGGTCACCTACATAAACAAACAGGGTGGTACAAGAAGCGCGAGAATGATGGCGGAGGTGACGAAAGTGCTTCTCTGGGCAGAAAACTATGTGCTGGCAATTCGGGCAGTCTTTATTGCCGGCAGAGAAAATCAGTTGGCAGACAGTCTAAGCAGCAGAGAATTATGCCAGAGGAATGGGAGTTATGTCCCACGAGGTTTGCAGCACTGGTGGCCAGGTGGGGGCTGCCTCAAGTGGACTGATGGCAACGGCGGAGAATGCAAAAGTTCCGCTGTTCTTCTCGAGACACTGGGAACCAGAGGCATTAACAGCAATATGGGACATGGATCTGGTGTATGTGTTCCCAACGTTTCCTGTCATATACAGACCTCTAAACAAAATCCAGATGGAGAGGGCAACAGTAATAGCGATTCTTCATCAAATGCAAAATAATGATATCCAGTATAAATACACTACTGGTCAGTTATTTTCAAATAATCCCATTATAACCATTTTGAGTCCAAATATGAAACCTTGGGTTCATCACATAAGGTTTATACATGCTGTTAAGTAGGCAACTGGTCAAGAGCCACCCTAGAGCAGGTTGGTGACCCCTCCAGGGTCCTGTATGTCAGGCATAGCTTTTGAGAAAAAGAACAAGATGGAAGGCCTCATATCTTCCATACTTTAAATCCCAGTAAGCGGTTTTGGTATGATCTGTGTAGAAGAGTGGCATCAAAGCAGTCTACAAATGCAACGTGTGTGTGTGAACTTTTGTGGGAAGATTTCATAGAAAGAATGCCACATGTGTGTTCTATGGATATAGTCTATCTGCAAAAAATGGCTACTTCGAAAAGTCACATTTTGTTAACCAAATTTTTCTATGATCTCTCCATTATTTCTAATTGTTTATTTGTTCTGTGACCGTATGTGAGAGTACATTGATGCATTAAGCTGCATACATTTCAGTAAAAATTAGAACAATGGTGGTATTTGTCGGGTAGTGTAGCTGAAGCTTATATTCAGGTCTTGCATTTATCAGGAACATTCCTCAATGCTGTCCCTTTATTTTAACATAGTATTCGGTTGCTGGAGACGACACTGTGACAGAGGGGATCACAGATTTGGTTCGGGGAACATTATGTCCCAGTATTAAAGCTATATTTGAACATGGGCTGAAGAAGCCATCTCTATTGGGAGGACCATGCCACCCGTGGCTCTTTATTGAGGAGGTAAGAATTGTTTACACATGCTGCAAGTACAATATTATTTATTAACAGTTTCTTATATAGCGCATACATATTCCGCAGCTTTTTACAGAGAATATTTGAACATTCACATCCGTCCCTGCCCCAGTCGAGCTTACAATCTATATTTCCTACCACATGTACATGTAAACACAGACATTCTGGGGTTAATTTGTTAGGAGCCAATTAGTCTACCAGTATATTTTTGGAATGTGGGAGGAAACCTGAGTACCCGGAGGAAACCCACGCAAGTACGGGGAGAATATACAAACTCTGCACAGTTAGGGCCATGGTGGGAATCGAACCCATGACTTCAGTGCTGTGAGGCAGTAATGATCACCATTACACCATCCGATCTGTCCCAATACAGGCAGTAGTTTGGAATTATCGAGAATGACAACATCTATTTTCAGCTCCCATTATATTTAATAAACACGCTATCTGGAGGCTTGAAATCTTATTTAAAATCCAGACTATTTTAAGAAAAATGGCTTATAGCAGCAGAAAGTTCTAGAAAGGTGCATACACACGGTGAGATTTTGGCAATGCGATTTCCATTGAACTCCCTGTAGCCAAGATCCTATGGCCGATTTTGACTATACTAGAAAACTAGTGAAAATTTTCTTGTCTGCACAGTCTATTGTTTGTTGCAGTGCCGATCCCACAGGGGCGGGCATCGCTATCACAAGGTGTATAGACACTGCGATTTGTGCTAACTTTTCTTCCAATTTTGACTATAGAGCATAACAAAAAAGAGGCCGTGAATTACAGAAAGCTTTATTGATGCTAGTTCAACCACGTTTTATGTTCTACAGTTTTAGCATTACAAAAAAGGGCGTGGCAGAAATGTGCTGACATCACATTAGAGAGTACGGAGAGCAAAGGGTGACAACCCTAAACACAAGGCAACCATTTCCATTCCTCTTTAATATTTTCATATTTAAGAGTTCTTCTTTAAATCTATCCATTTGCTCCTCTGAATGATCTGTGGTACAATACAGTTGTTTTGCTATCTTGAGAAATGAAGACGCTACACTCCAAGAACAAACAATGCAGGATCGCGATTGATTTGGCGTGTTGTTGTTATGTTCCCTAAGGCTGCCAGTCGGGAAGTAGAGCGAGATTTTGACTCCGTGTATTCTCGCCTTGTGTTGTGCAAGACCTACAGGTAACGTCATGACATTTTATTGACTCTTAATGATTTTCCCTCTGTATGGCCTCATTCTCATAGTGATGCTCTGCTCTCTCTGTATTTGGTGGAATAATTATACTTACTTTTACAGATTAGATGAGGATGGCAAAGTGTTAACCCCAGAGGAGCTGCTATATCGGGTATGTGTATTTTATAGTAGCATGGGATTTTTCAGACCTGGTAGTATTGAGGAAACTAGACTAGAAGGGGCTTTTTATAAACTCCTAGTGATGTCATCATTACCCCCACCCAACCCCCATGTGCATCTTACTGGGACATTGGCCAGTAGTGACAAAACCAGGAAGAGTTGTGTTCGGTTAGTGACCCTGAGGTGAGTACAGCCACGTGCCTCCATATTAATGTATAAATGCCTGTTGCAACATTAGGAAAGGGAAGGTGCGGGGGAAGGGGGGGGGGGGGTGTTGTTCCCTGATATGGATGGATTGGGTGCAAAACTGCCAAATCTGAGGTCTTTACGTCCGATGCGCTGTTCTAGATCCAAACAATGTATGCCGTGAATGATGCTGCTCAGTGCTATCCTTCTCGTTCCATAGAATTAGGCTGCTCATGAATCCTAAGCAATCGATACTGTTATTTGCTCAGGGAGTAGTTGCCACCCAACCACAGAAGGAAATGTTCTATCTTATTTGCTAACACAAAGCAGTGGAGTCATTTATGGCTTAGTATTTCCATAGTAGATGATGTTCTGTGGTCCAGATAAAGTGATCCAGTTTCCTGTGCCCGATGGTTTAATGCTTATTATGTTTGTGAACCTTTCTCTCTTCATATTTCATGTGATAAATCTTGTTCTTTCCTCCCTAGGGGGTGCAGTCTGTGAATGTTAGTCACGATGCAGCTCACGCACAGATGGATGTCAAACTCCGCTCACTCATTTGTATAGGACTGAAGTAAGTACCATGGGTACTAAACTTTAATAACATTATTTATTACCAGTTATGTATATATCGCACACATACTCCGCAGCGCATTACAGAGAATATTTGAACATTTACATCTGTCCCTGCCCCAGTGGAGCTTACAATCTATATTCCCTACCACATGTACACACACACACACTGACATTCTAGGGTTATTTATTGTCGGGAGGCAAGTAACCTGCCAGTATATTTTTGGATAGTGGGAGGAGATTGGATTACTCGGAGGAAACCCACGCAAGCACGGGGAAAATATATAAACTCTACACAGTTAGGGCCATGGTGGGAATAAAATTCTGTGAGGCAGTTATGCTGACCATTACACCGCCCGTAATGTCCTTCATTCAATTATATTTAACCATATATATATATATATATATATATATATATATATATATATATATCATCCATCTCAATAAATGTACCCCACAGTGTCCAAATTTTCTGTACGATTCCCTCTTCTATTAACTCCTACAGTTGTGATTTTTTTTTCCAACTATAAACTTGTGTTTGAGAGATTTCAA
This sequence comes from Crinia signifera, assembly GCF_055691185.1. Taxonomy (NCBI): domain Eukaryota; kingdom Metazoa; phylum Chordata; class Amphibia; order Anura; family Myobatrachidae; genus Crinia; species Crinia signifera. The sequence goes on along the minus strand of NC_139224.1, from coordinate 33,623,738 downwards.
AATGTTAGTGAGTGTTTTTCTCTTTTATGTTTGATTGAATTTTATATATCTACATTTGTCTCGTTACACTCCAGCGAGCAGGTCATCCATTTGTGGCTTGAGGTGCTGTGCTCCAGTTTACAGACCGTAGAGAAATGGTATCAACCGTGGTCTTTCCTGAGGAGTCCGGGCTGGGTACAGATCAAGTGTGAACTGAGGTGAGCCAATGGTTCAAGATATCTATAGTACACGCAGCCTCTGTGATGTTGTGACCAGGGGCACCGACAGGTTATCCGGGCCCCAGTACAAGGGAGGGGGTGTGGTCACTAGACAGGGACTGGGCCTCTAGGAGGGGGCGTGGCCACACCCCTATGGAAAAAAAACATGGGAGATAGAGAAGACAGGCTATTGCTGCGGCTGTCTCTCTCCCCAGTTCAGCATACAGCACTGAGCAGCATGGGCTGAGCTGGAGAGGCTGTGGCAGCTTTTCCTCTCACTCCCTACTGCCAGGCTTCCTGCAACAGGGGAGGCGGAAGCAGGCCCGGGGTCCCTCCAGCAGACCCGAGCCCGGTTGAAAAGTACCCCCACACACCCACACACACACCTCTGACGCCACTGGTTATGACCACTGAGAGATTATTATTTTACTGAAGGAGTAGACGGATCTCCATAAATAGCTGGTACATATAACACGTATAATCCATCACTGAGCGCTTTAGCTGTGGACTTGGATTTGCCATACCCACCTTATTGGAAAAAAAAAACTAATTTCTTCAGCAACCAGCTGGCTGGTTAGGTGATACACCACGCTAATCCTGTCTTCAATTAGTTTGCCACAATGTGCCCACCAGCATGCACGTGTCTTAGTCACACCCATGGCCACTAAGATTACATTATACAGACATACAGCCCAGCATTTTAATCACTGTAGTAACTCGATGCTCTGCTTTCTTTTATATACAAATGTAATTTCAAAAAAAAAAAACAAGCTTAGGAGCGATTGCACCCCACAGCTCACCCCACAGCTAACCTAAGGAGCATTTCTGTATCAAATTCTCCAATACTCCATGTTCATGATATTAACTATCACTTGCTAACTTTAGCCAGTCTTCTACATGGATAATATTATCATGCTTGGAAATGTAATTGTAGCTAAACATTCGACCCGCAACTGAATATCTTGTTTCTATTCAAAATAGAGTGAACAAAATTCATCTGTATTCCTATTCCCCTAGGGTTCTGTCCAAATTTGCCTTCAGTTTGTCACCAGACTGGGAATTACCTGTGAAAAGAGAGGTAAGTCCGAACAGAATTGAAACCTCATAAAGATACCAGCAGAGGCGAAAATGTAGGAAGACCATGCAGCCAAATATTAGTCTGGGAGTGTAGAAGAAGAGCAAATGAAAGTATAGTAGAACAGATTAGAAGGCTTTATTTATTTTTTTATATATATTTATTTCTGTGTTGTGGGATGGATTGTTTTTACATCAACCAAACTCTTTTTTTTTTTTTTTTTGGTATTTTATTTAATTTTTCATTTCATTTATGACATTATTCTGTTGCAGGAAAAGGAGAAGAAACCACTGAAGGAAGGGGTGCAGGATATGTTGGTTAAACACCATCTCTTCAGCTGGGATATTGATGGTTGATGGCGGCTATCTTATTGGGCCCTACAAGATTTAAAACTGACCCTATGGAGTCAGACAGAACCTCACTCCAGCAATGTACTTTTGTATTACTGTTCTACTGCCAAGAACTCTCTCCAAAAAAAATCTTTTGTCGCTGTATTACGCTCTGGATTAATGTTCCAGTTTGAATGTAGGATGATGGGACAGAAGGGACTTTGTGACAAGTCACAATGCTAAGAAGAGAAGGTCACATTTCATGGTTATTCTGCACTTGAGTTCTTTCATTCTGTCTCCCCAGATTGAATCTCGCTTGCAGGAATAGTTCAAGGTCATAAAAGTTCTATAGTTGTGTATATATAAAATATATATATAATAAATGTGTGTATATTTTGAGACAGATATGTAGATTTTTTTCTTTAAAAACTCATTTCCTACCTCCTTTCAGTTTGTGACCACCACTGAACCACACAACCTATCAATGGCACTGGTGTAAAGCCTTCATCATACTTGCCTACCTGACCCTCTCCATGCGGGAGACAATGCTATGTTCCTGGACTTCCCTGGTAATGTATGTTTGCCATCACCTGTGGTGAAACACCTTTCTTATTAATTACCTAGCTCCCCACAGGTGATGGCAATCATACATTACTAGGGAAGTCCAGGAACACAGCTCCTCATGGAGAGGGTCAGGTTGGCAAGTATGTAATAGCCTTATACATGTCTGTTTCTTTTAACGTCCCATACGCTGTGTAATATACATAATTATAGCTCACTTGTGGTTAACATTCATCGCAATCTTAATCACTGTTTTGTCTCTTCCATCCCAGTGGATCATGTATACTGTACAAGGACCAGCAGGCTGTGACATTACCTTTGTAAAATAACTTCTCAAAACTTGAAATATCTCAGTATTCTGTTAAATGTATTTTTTATTTTTAAATACTGATATCATAATACCGAGTGACCCAATGCAACCACCATCTTGTAACATTCATAAATGTGTACGTGAAGTTCCGTTTCATGACTGAGCGTGTAGTCTTCTCATGTAGCAGTGTGTAAACTCAGCCCTGTTAGATTGGGCAATGCTCTCCAGTCTCCCATTAATTACCTTTACCACCTGGAATCAGGTATGTCCTGGGAAACTGCTTCCTCAGGAATACTGTCAGACTTGTTTATTTTTGATAGATACTTCAAGTCCGTTTTCTAATATTTATACACAGGGCCAGATGCACTAAGCTTCAAAAGTGATAAAATGGACCGTGATAAACAACCAGCCAATCAGCTCCTGTCTGACATTTTTCAAATACAGCCTGTGACATGGCAGGTAGGAGCTGATTGGCTGGCTGTTTATCAGTCTCCATTTTATAACTTTTGAAGCTTAGTGCATCTGGCCCACAGAATGTAAGAGGGTATAGCATATTGGGAATACCTACTGATAATCGGCAGGGATGTCGATGGTCATGGACTGTCCGGCATTCCCATCCACAGGGAAATTAACAGCATCCGCATTAGCTTTAGGTGTCCCTTTAAGCAGACTGACATTAGTTGCACATAAATATACATTGTAGTACAATAGTTAGTGCAAGTATTCCTATAAATTGTTACAAAGTACAACATGGATAACACTTGTGTAACAATGCATGTCAACCTCAAATATACTAAAAGTATATGTATTCCACTGTAGTCAGGGCTGCTAAGTAGCTACATTTTCATTGGAGGAGAACTGATTACAGAAACAGAACTGAGCTTGTTTATTAACATGTTCCCATAGTGAAGATCTTATTATTTATTTTGTTTTATACAGCCAGACTTTATATTTACTAATGTGGGAAATACTTCCTTTACATGTATTATATTCCTAAGTTTAAATTAATCTTTAGGACCCAACTTTTGTGCAAGGTTCTTAAACTGCTGCTGAAATGTTAGGTCGTAATAGCTTGTGATCTGCATTTGTCTGTCTCTGTGGGAGGTACTGATGTTTTCATTGGTGAATCACTGTGGGAGGTACTGATGGTTTCATTGGTGATTCACTGTGGGAGGTACTGATGGTTTCATTGGTGAATTCCTGCGGGAGGTACTGCTTGTCTCATTTGTGAATCACTGTGGGAGTTACTGCTTGTCTCATTGGTGAATCACTGTGGGAGGAACTGATGGTTTCATTGGTGAATTCCTGCGGGAGGTACTGCTTGTCTCATTTGTGAATCGCTGGGAGTTACTGCTTGTCTCATTGGTGAATCACTGTGGGAGGTACTGCTTGTCTCATTGGTGAATCACTGCGGGAGGTACTGCTTGTCTCATTGGTGAATCACTGCGGGAGGTACTGCTTGTCTCATTGGTGAATCACTGTGGGAGGTACTGCTTGTCTCATTGGTGAATCACTGTGGGAGGTACTGCTTGTCTCATTGGTGAATCACTGTGGGAGGTACTGCTTTTCTCATTGGTGAATCATTGTTCTTCTTTTCCCCGTTATATATTTTTTAAGCATTCGCATTTCCTCCCTTACTTATGGTCTAATAAATCTAAGATGCAAGTGTGTCACAGAAAAAAATAATTTTATATCCCTATTCTATTTAACACATAATAATTATTTAAGCTTTCAATCTATAAGTGTAAAAAAAATAAAGATTTCTATATATTTTGATTTGTAAGCATATAGTCACTATTTGTGAGCAAGTGTTTGATCTACAGCAGAGTGCTTCTGTATTACTCTAATGCCCCTTTTCTGCTGCCGTGATGTCATGGGCTATTGCTGGGTCTACCCAGGTCTTGCCTCAGTAGAAAAAGGTCTTTGCATAATAACCTGGGTCCAATTACCCATGAATCCAAAATGGAAAACTACCAAGGTCAGACTCTGTTAAGGCTGTAGTGCATACTGGTGACCTGGGTCTCGATGAAAGCCAGCTTGGGGATGATGTCCTCTCGAAGCAACAGCAGACGGAACATCTGCCACTAATCTTGGACCAAATTGCGGAATGAATTGGATTTCAATCTGCTGTGACACTGCTGTTACCCAGGTTGGACCTGGGTTTTTTATTGAAAAGGTTTTTTTTATTAGTATGGCTGTAGCGGTCTGTTCATATTATGTAATTGATTTTGCCATTCAGTCTGTGGCAGGAAAGAAGACAACTGTTTTAATTTAAAAAGAGAAAGACCATATTTGCATATCATTTACTTAGTAGTTTTTTAGTTTTCATTTACTTAGAATGGAATTGTAATTATATTTTGCTTGCCAAATATTTTCATATCTATTAATGGCAACCATTAGAGATATAGATTTGGGAGGGGTGTGTCCAAACTCATACTGTATCTATCGAACTTGCAGTGTACAGTAAAGCTGTCCAGGATATTTTGCTACGCACAAAAGCAGCCAGTATTTGCCCTGCATGCTATAAATAAGTGTACTTCCACCCCTTGTATTGTAACATGATTTTCTCCCAAGGCATTTGCAATTTTACATCAGCACATTGTTTAGAAGAAATATGAGAATACAACTGAAACAGTAAGCAGTCCTATTGTTGGCAATGAATATGACAACAGGATAATGCTGTGGGCACAATAACGTCACATATCTAAAGTTACTTAACTATGTTGACAGTATAACTAAGGGGTGTACACATGGTGCGATTGCCTTGCTATTCGATCAGGATCAAATCGCATTTGATCTTGACTATATAGTACAGATCTATACCATATAGATCTGTATCGAATGTGGCTGAAAACCGTTAGTCAAAATCAAATCGAAAGCTAGTCAGTCACACCATGTGTACGGGGGCATTAATCACTTCGATGGTATGCCCGCAGTGGGCTATAAAATTTCCGGGCATACCCCCAGTAGGTATATGTGTGCCAGTAGTGCCTCCAGCTGTGCACCACCTCCAGTGGCACCCTCCCATTGCCCCCCCCATCCTGTCGCCTGAGTCCCCCCAAGCTGTACCAAACCTCCCCGAGCGTGGCCTGCCACCTGGTCACTGATGCAGTGCATATAGCGGTGGGTAGCTCCGATATAAGATCGCAGGAGGGCGAAGGTAAGGAACAGGGGGGAGCGACAGGAGAGGGGGGGGGGAGGGATTAAGGACTGGCTTGCTGCCCTTGAGTGGTGGGTATTGCTGGGGGAAGAAAAACCTGCACTGGTAAGTTTGTCCTGCCCCAACAAATCCCACCATTCAAGGGGTTAAACCTTGTTCTTTCCGGTTATACGGTTCCAAGGATGAGCACATACCAGGAGACTGACCAAGGATAACGTTCTCTGTGTCTGGCTGACGGTCACATTGGCCATCTGGTGTTTTGTAAAAGCTGGAATGGCTGAAGTGTTGTAGATAGGGAAAGCACTGCAGATGAATGGTAAGCAGTCTATGAGTATGTAACCTCACAAGGAAATGAACAATTTAGGCGCAATGATAATCTGCTAGTAAAAAATAAATGTAAACATTATCTTAACAATTAAATAAACGTATTATGGTCTTTTATTTATATGGCGCTACAAGGAATCTGCAGCGCCCAATTACATAAAAGAACAATTAGAACCGTGTTACAAACATTTGATTGTTTTATTTATTTTCATGACAGAGCGCTTAAACAATGAGTATTCCGGCATTGTGCACTATCTGCAGGTGGGTGGAGCGATTATTAGTTTGCGGCTAAGGGCCTGGTTCTGACCGGTTCGCTAGGCTGTGTATACTCGCAGGTCAGTGCCGCCTTGCCGAATGTCTGGCTTACCCCTCGCTAGCATGCAAGGGGATGTGTTTGAGAACACCTCCCCTCACAAGCGGCCTAGATGGCCGAAAAGGGGGCGGGCACTGACATCATGTGACATCAGCTGCCTGCCCTGAGTAGGCATTGACTCACCTGCGCTCCTGGGGGACTGCCCAGTGTTTTCCTGAGGATTCCCATAAAAAGCTGGGCATTCTCCTGCAGCCGCCTCCAGCCCTCCCCTACCCGTGCGAACGCTTCTCACAGGGGCTCCGCACATGCGCATAATTGCAAATGCACATACCCCACACCATTGAAAACCGGGTTGAATATGGACCCGGACTCTAGGTTTGGTCTACGTCTTTTTGTTCCCTGTTTGGTGTATTGCCCAGAATCAATGAATAAAGAATGAATTCTGTGCAAAGTGAACCATGCGGTGGAATAGACTACAGGTGGAAATTATAGACAATTAGCAAGTATTTCCCAATAAAGGAGATGTTCTGCAGGTGGTGACCACAGACCACTTCTCAGCTCCTATGCTTTTTGGCTGATGTTTTGGTCACTTTTGAAACTGGCAGTGTTTTCACTCTAGTGGTAGCATGAGACAGTCTACAACCCACACAAGTGACTGAGGTAGTGCAGCTCATCCAGGATGGCACATCAATGCGAGCTGTGGCAAGGTTTGCTGTGCCTGTCAGCGTAATGTCCAGAGCATGGTGGCGCTACCAGGAGACAGGCCAGTACATCAGGAGATGTGGAGGAGGGCAACAACCCAGCAGCAGGACCACTAATTTTTGCCTTTGTGCAAGGAGGAGCCCTGCAAAATGACCTCCAGCAGGCCACACATTTGCATGTGTCTAATCAAACAGTCAGAAACATACTACTGTATGTTAAAACCCTTGATATATTTGAAGATTTCTATCATGTCCCCCCTTTCCCTTCTCTGCTCCAAATTATACATGTTAAGATCTTTTAGTCTTTCCAGGTAAGTTTTGTGATGTAGGCCATGCACCATTTTAGTTGCCCTTCTTTGTACACTAATGTATTTATATCCTTCTGAAGATATGGTCTCCAGAACTGGACACAGTGTTCCAGATGAGGCCGTACCAATGACCTATAAAGTGGCATTATTATGTCTTTTTTTCTGCTACTGATTCCTCTCCCTATGCAACCAAGCATCTGACTAGCCTTCCTCATTGCTTTGTTACATTGCCTCCCTGCCTTTAAGTCACTTGAAATAGCGACTCCTAGATCTCTTTCCTCCTCAGTAGTTTCCATTATAGTACCCTTGATACTATATTGAGCCTGTGGGTTTTTGAGTCCCAAGTGCATAATTTTGCATTTTTTAGCATTAAACTGTAGTTGCCATGCTCTTGACCAATTCTCAAGTTTACTTTGATCATCAGTCATTTGATTTACCCCTCCTGGTGTGTCTACTCTGTTGCATATCTTTGTGTCATCTGAAAAAAGGCATACTTTCCCTTCAATACCATTTGCAATGTCACTTACAAAGATATTAAAGTGCACTGGTCCAAGTACAGATCCCTGGGGTACTCCACTGGTAACATGTCCCTCCATAGAATGAGAGGAAAAAAGAAGTGTGGTAGCAGCGCTAAAAATCAATAAATAAAAATAAATTGGATGATCTTTACAAATAATAATTTACTGGGGTATAAAACATTGAAATATGCGATTAAAATATTTTCATATGAAACACAGCGCCCCCCCTCCAGATCCCTCCCCTAATTGGGGCGGGCTCACCCCCTCCATAGAATGCACTTCATTTACTACAACTGTCTGTTGCCTATCCTGCAACCAGGTTCTTATCTATTTAATTGTTTTATAATCCAATCCCACACTTTTAAGTTTATTTAGCAGCCTGCGATGTGGGACATTGTCAAATGCCTTACTAAAGTCTAGATATGCCACATCTACAGCCCCCCCTTCATTTAGTATTTTGGTCATGGAGTCAAAAAAGGCAATAAGATTTGTTTGGCATGATCTCCCTGCAGTAAAACCATGCTGTTTTGGATTGTGTAAATTGTTTCATTTAAGATATTCCACTATTCTTTCTTTTAATAGTGTTTCCATTAATTTCCCTACTACTGATGTAAGGCTCACTGTTCTGCAGTTACTTGCTTCTTCTTTGCTTCCGCTTTTGTGCAGTGGAACTACGTTTGCTCTTCTCCAGTCCTCTGTAACTGCACCTGTATCTAGTGACTTGTTGAATAAATCTGTTAATGGCACTATCAACACATCTTTTAGTTATTTTAGTATCCTTGGATGCATTCCGTCTGGCCCCATTGATTTATCCACTTTCAGTCTTGAAAGTTCTGTTAGGACTTTCTCCCTAGTAAATGTACTTCCATCTACCTTATTGTTATGACTGTCCTTGCAACTTAACTGTGGTCCCTTCCCTTCTCCTTTGTCAGCACCGAGGGTTCTTGTGTACTCGGCTGTGACCGTGGTGGGCCAGTGGAGGGCGCTGGGTAGCAGGATATAGAAGGTTTGGTATGACCTACACAGGGAAAGCAGGGCACAGTAACTCAGTGTTGGCTACTGACAGTGAACAGTCTGGAAGCTGCGGGAGTTGTCGACGTAGGATGTTGACAGTCAGATGGGAGACGACTGGAGGCACAGGTATAGCAACTGGATGGATTCTCAGATGAGACTGGGAAGCCTGGAGTCTTGGGAGCCTCGCTGACACAGGAGGAACTCTGGGAGTAGATTTGAGCAAGAGACTTTATATCTGACATACACTGGGAACCCGAGCAGAGCGAACCAGAGGGTTGGCGGAGACCAGAAGCAGGGGCGCGGAGTCTAACTTACCAGCGGTGTTCACCAGGGAGTCCCGCAAGGAACTATGGGCTTGGCTGCGTCTGGCAAGCAGGTCGCGGCCCCCTGTCCTGGTCCTCTGGACGCGGGCTGGGAGTGAGGACACTGGAGAAATGAGGAAATGTCTTTGGAGACGGCCTGAGAGCCGGGGAAGATAGTTGACAGCCTGGAAGCTGTGAGACCGCCTGGGAGCCAGAGATGACAGTTGGCAGCCTGGGAGCTGCGGGATGGCCTGGGAGCTGGAGTTGTAGTTGGCAGCCTGGAAGCTGCGAGACGGCCTGGAAGCCGGTGATGACAGTTGGCAGCCTGGGAGCTGCGGGATGGCCTGGGAGCCAGTGGTGATGACCTGGGCGTCGTCAGTACATGATGTAGATAACCTGGAGAGAGTGACAGAACCTCTGGAGACACTTGGGAAAACAGTTGACACAGGATGTCGACAACAGATGTAGGTGTGACAATGCTTGAATGCGGCAACTGGTGGACGTCGGAGATGACACGGATGTTGTTAGTCACCAGGAGATGACGGAAGCACAGAGTCTCTGGAGGCCCTTTGGGAAACAGTTGACACAATGTCGACAATAGATGATAACGTGACAATACTCAGATGCTGCAACTGATGGACGTCAGGGATGACACAGATGTTGTTAGTCAGGAATAGACGGCAGAAGCTGAGTGTCGACTGAGGTAGACAGTGCCTGTCGGCAGATCAGGACTGAGATGGAAGAAAGTCACTGATAGGTTTTGGAGGTAGTTTGGCCTGGGAGCCAAGGGGTCTAGCCTGGGAGCTAGTGGAGATTGCTGGCCAGTGCCAGTGGTATCCTCTGCAGGGAATAGCTTGCTCACTCAACCGCAGGATGGAATTAGCAGGAGTCTCTGGAGATGACCGGAACCAGGTAAGTAGCAGCAGTAGCAGCAGCAGGACACTTGGAGATGGGATCACAGGAGACTGGATAACCAGGAGCCTTGGAACTCTCTGTCTCTGGGGTAACCACTCAGGAAGCAGAATGAACAGTTGTTCAAGGCAAGGAGGACTCTGGGAAGCTGGCTTATATTCCTCCAGGTGATTGCTAATTGTCTGCAGCTGCAGCAGCAGCCAGAACCAAGAATTATACCTTGAGTACCTGGAACATGTGACTAGTGCAGAACTCAGGAAGCTTCATTGGAGTTAATCACTGAGGAATGGAAAGCAGCTGCAACAGCAGCAGCTAGGAACCAGGCCAGCATCAGGAAATAAATGTGAATCAAGTCAGGTTTGTGACATCCTTCTATAGTGAATACGGAGCAAAAGTAATTATTTAGATGATCTGCAATTGCCTTGTCTCCCTCCACCAAATTCTCAGTGTCTGTCCGCAGTCTTATTATTCCTCCATTTGATTTTCTCCTTTCACTTATATACTTAAAAAAAGTTGTGCTTCCTTTATCTACTGACTGAGCTATTTTCTCCTCAGCTTGGGCCTTGGCACGCCTGATCATTTTCTTAGCCTGCTTGCGTCTGGCAAGATACACTTCTTTGTCGTTATTATTTTGACTCTGCTTGTATGTCCTAAAGGCTATCTTTTTTGCTTTTACACTAGTTGATACCTCTTTTGTAAACACACTGGCTTCCTTTTCCTGGTGCTTTTCTTAACCCTTTTGATACAAAAGGTATGTTGCCTTTAGTATGGCACTTTTTAATTTTTTCCACCTCTCCTGCACTCCTTTCAAGTTCGTCCAATCCGCTAATGAGTCGCTTAAACAACTCCCCAACTTTGCAAAGTCAGCCTTCCTAAAATCCAACACCTTAGTTTTTGTGTGACTGGAGTTGGACCCTGCCTTGATACTAAACCATACTGCTTGATGATCACTGGATCCCAGGTTCTCACCCACATATATGTCTGATATCCTGTCACCATTTGTGAGTATTAAATCTAATATTGAGTCTTTGCAAGTAGGCTCCCTCACCAATTGCTTGAGAGATGCTCCCTGTAGGGAATTTAGAAATTTGCCACTTGTAGATGATCTTGCAAAACACTCCTCCAAATTCACATTAGGTAAATTAAAGGCTCCCATGATTATGACCTCTCCCTTTAAAGCCATTTTAGTGACATCAAGCAATAAGCTCCTGTCCAAATCCTGCCCCTGACTTGGTGGCCTATAGATGACCCCAGTGAGAATAATGTCCTTCTCCCCCATTTCTATGGTCAGCCAAAGGGCCTCAGGTTTTTTCTTCAATGTTTTGTATTAAAGTAGCATTTATGCTTTTCTTTACATACATTGCTACCCCTCCTCCGATTCTTCCCATTCTGTTCTTCCTAAATAAACTGTATCCTGGTATAGCTATGTCCCAGTCATAGTTCTCATTACACCATGTCTCTGTAATAGCCACAAAGCCAAGCTCGGCGGGCATGTGGTCATCACCCCCCCCCCCCCCCCCCCCCCCCCCCCCCCATCCCTGCTTGATGCTGCACTGTGAAATGTTGGAGAGCGAGAAAATATCATCCTGCTAGAAAAAAATGACAAAAGCTTATTTGGTTTGTACTATAGCTTTCTCCACTTTATCTTTGCCCAAGTGTTGATTAATCTACCCCCATGAGAGATGCCTGCATTGTCCTGTTACTTACAGGAAGTCTGTCCTGCATAGGAAACTGTTCCCCCATCATTATACTGTACTGCGAGTATCTTCAGGTCTTGTACGCTCTGGAAACCTATACCGAAATATGCCATTCACAAATATACAGCGTGAAGCGGATTGTACTTTCTGTACATTTGTAAATGTTGTAGATTGTGCTGTCACAGCGAAGTAAAGAAGGTGTACAAGTGACTTCATTGCACAGCACGATGACCTGCAAAACTGATCTGGTTTACTCCTCGAAGCACTAATGTAGCCCATACACTTCTGAGATATTACATACAATCATTCGATTTCGACCACATCTGTTTGATAAATCGAATGATTGTATACACATTTTGTGTAGCATGCAATGCGATGCGTGGATGGGCGGTCAGATCTCGCATCGATAGATATTATGTGCTCCACATAATATCTATTGAATTGCAGGCGCGATCACGGGGTTTTTGGAAGGAGGGAGTGCTTTCGGCGGGTTTGGGGAGAGGGGGTGGGTGGGATCGCTGGCGGCGGCCATCAGAATAGTGCAGTGATGTGAAGGAGCACTGGTGGGCGGCGGTGGCAGAAAAAAAAAACTATAAAACACCGAGCAGACCTCTGATTGGCTGAAAGAGCTCTCTGCCAATCAGCAGCCATCTGAATGTGAGGCCTCTGACTGACTTTCAGAGGGCCGCCTAGTGTTCTGCTGCCATCGCCCATAGCCCACCGCCCACCAGTGCTTTTTCACAGCACTACGCTACTCTACCCCTGCCCTCTTCCAGCACCCGATGTGGCATCACAGATGGCATGTGACAATGGGTGCTGGAAGAGGGCACTTTAGGCACCATGAGGTGCAATGGGACATCGCATCCGATCGCATAAATGTATGGGCACCATACATTGTACTAAAATAGTGGGCCAGATGTATTAAGCCTGGTGAAGAGATAAAGTGGAAGGTGATAACGCACCAGCCAATCATGGACTTTATTACGACGTTCTGTCATTTTGATGGCCTGTAAGCTACTTTTGCAATAAGCGATAAAAAGGAAAAGAAACCACTTTTCTTAGTAAATGAAATGGATTTTGCTACAAGTCCATAATACAAAATAAGAGAAATGATAAGGCGAAGATGTATCAAATAATCTTAAGTGTATTCACGGAGAAGCCTACAGCGTCCTGCTATGGAAAGTTGTCCACCTGGGGGAAATCACCAACACGGGCGAAAACAGGGGGAAATTTACTAAGATGGGAATAAGACTTCAGATCCTGTCTACTATCTTCCAGAGGGTGCTAAATAAATAAGAAGTAGATTCTGATTGGTTACCCATAGCAACATCCCATGTGAATTCTTATTCCCATCTTCGTAAATTCCCCCCTCAGTGTGTATGCAGTGCATAAACCTCAAGTATAGAAAGGCCAGAAAAGCTTTGCCGGAAAAAAAACCACAGTAAGGGATGTGTGTCCCCCTAGAGGTGGTGCACAGCTGGAGGCACCACTGGCGCACACCTATTTGCTCCTGCAGCACAGCTCAGCACAAGACATTTTTGAGCATACCACTGAAGAGGTTAAGAGATGTGGGAAAGACCCGATACATCAGACATGTCCAAACTGTGGCCCTCCAGCTGTTGTGAAACTACACATCCCAGCATGCCTTGACATAGTTTTAGCATTCCCTAATACCAAAACTGTGGCAAGGGATGATGGGACATGTAGTTTCACAACAGCTGGAGAGCGATAGTTTGGACATGCTTGCAATGCATAATATAGCGAAATAACTAATGTTATAAATGATATAATGCTTGATTTATAGAAGTGTGAAAATGTACTCCGTGCATTCATTTGGTTTGAACATTTGTATAGCACCACCTTGTGGGCGCTAGGGAGCTTTTATGCATAAATTATTTTGTTTATTCTTTTACCATTGGCCTGTTTTTATTAAACTTATTGCAGTTACCTTAGCAAAAATTAATTCTTATTCATTAATGTCGCTCCCCATCACCACCCCCTGCAGTGCACATGGTTTTATCCATTAGAGAGATAATGTGCTTTTGCAAGGGAACCAGAATCAGGCCCTATATGTGCTCTAATTTATAACTAATTCACAAATATATGGTGTTCTTCCTTACTGGACTAGGATTCTGGGTCTAAAGGGAAATGAGTAGCATTAGTTACCAGGTAGCTGTAGGAGTCCCACAATATATGGGCATGTACAAAATGAGTCCCACAATATATGGGCATGGCACACAAAATACACAGTGCAGCCTGCAGAGCGCCGAGCCTAGGACACAGAGGGGCTCGGCAGGCTGCAGTGTGCGCTCCGGACCTGACAGTGGAAACTGAAGGAGCCCGAGGACTTTGCCACGACATGATGGTAAGTAATGGGGACGGGGTAGGGGGAGGCAGGGTGCTGGCAGACGGGCACACGCGGGGTGTGTGCGGCCGGAGGTATGGTGCTGTGACACTGGGGGCCTGGACTGTAGGTCAGTCCTGGGCCCCAATATTTCTAGTGGCGGCCCTGCCTGGGTGGATATCAAAATGGGCTCCTGAAGAATTCTCGTGGATGGGTGGAAGAATAGGTTCCAAATGGAGATATGGCAGCAGTCCAGAATGGGTCCAGAGGATTAGCAATCCATAGGAAGATAAACCGTGGCAATCTGTGTTACAGGAACACTGCAGGCTCAACCCAACGCGTTTCACTGTATACAAAGATTTCCAGTTTCCTCAGGAGTGAGTGATTTCCCAAAGATGGGCTTTATATAAAGCTCCTGTTTAATTGCATTATGCAGAGAACCTGTGTTGGCCAGGGGCGGATTGGGGACCAAAAGTGGCCCTGGAAAATTTCTGGAAGTGGCCTCATGTGGGCAGCATCAAATCAAAATGGGCGGGGCCAGCATAACAGTAGGCGGGGTTACTACATCAGTATACCTGCGAACTTGAAGCTGAAAGATGCACAGGTTTCTACCTAGTCACGGGTGTTGCACTGAACCAAACAATTTGGCCGCGGACACTGCAGGAAACAGGGCTGATTACTGTGAATACATACACTTAAACATATGTATATGAAGTTTTCTGCCCATGTATAATTCTGAACAATGGGAGGAGGGAGAGCACCTCTCAGGGAGGGGGAACATGTTTATGAGCTCACCTCCTAAAGCCTTAAGGGGTGTACACATGGGGCGATTTCAGACCCTTTTCGAAGGTATCTGACTAGATCACCTTCGCTTGCCACAACTTTACTAAAGGTATTAGACGGTGGCGTGGACACAGGAGGGTAGAGGCGTGGACCCAGGGTGGTGGCGTGGTACACTGAGTGGCGCTGCTTTATATATATCAAATTCCTTTGCCCCTAAAGGTGGTGAAAAAACCCCACTATATATACAGTATATACTTATTTATTTTAAGTACAGTTGGAGCCATTTTCATTCAACCCAACTATGCGGCATCCCTGCCTGTCTTGACGCACCATTAGCTCAAATACGCATTCTCTACACTTACGCACCACATTTGCGGCAATGGGGCATGCAAGCATGTGAGATGCTAGCGTGTCCCCATCTTGGCGTGTTGCTGGGCTGAATGAAAACGGCACCATCTGTAGATACAAATGCTGCCTCATACAAATTATTCATCAAATTATTGGGACTCAGAGCCTGAAAAGCAGCAAAGTAGCAGCAGTATTTGTGGTTGCTCAGTGTTGTGACTAGACATAATTAGTCCCCTCCATTACCGCGATTCTTGGGCCTGTGGGGAGGAGGAGCCATATAAATTACAATTACATTATGTTGGCTTTGCTATCACCTCACAGGCCATCGAATCGTGGTGAAATGCTGTGTGGAGAGGGGGCAGCACGGCGCTCCGATTCTGGGATGGAATGCATTAGAAAAACCATTTGTGGTCAGGGCCGATGCTAGGGTGTTCGGTGCCCTCCTGCAAACTTTACATTTGCACCCTCTCATACTTTACAAAGGGACCACGCACACAAAAAAAGATGTGTGGTCTCACAAGGAAGGGACGTGGCCACACAATAGTACACTCATTTAAAATTACGCCACACAGTACACCATCTTATTCACATTATATAGCACCAGTGCCATAATTAGACATTTTGTTGCCCTGTGCCAGAAAGTGAATTTGTGACTGCCCCACTACCACAGCGAGAACTGGGAGAAGGGGCGTGGCAATGTGACAGTACCAATAACACCGTAATGCCCATTACACTTTATGGCACACATGGTACTGCCACACAGTACTGCCTATTTCACATTATGCCACACATTGTGATGCGCTTACACATTATGCCACACACCGTAATTCCCCTTATACAATATGCTGCACACTTTAATGCCCATATGACATTATGCTATGTGTAATGCCCCAAGTACTCCTGATTATACACATAATGCCACCAGTAGTGTCCCTTACACAATGGCCAGAGAAGTGCCCAATGCATTATGTCCTGTCCAGCCCTGAGCCCAGCAGAGCCTGCAGAGGCACTGAATTGGCTCAAAAGCTGGTACCATATTTGAAAATCAATCAGAGCTCTCAGTCCAACAGCCAATCAATAACTGCAGCTGCTCGACCACATGATGAACCCACAGTGCAAAAGGGGAAGGCACCACTGGCACACACCTAGTTATTGTATTGCCCTGCACAGCACCTAGTGCCCCTTATTCACATTACGCTTCACATTAGTGCCCATTACACAAAATGTCCACAGTAGTAGTGTTGCTTATACCTAATGCCCACTGTTGTCCTCAGTAGTATCGCTGACTATACGTGACGCCCACACCAGTTGCTGAAAGGCTTAGCGCTGACTATACGTAACACCCACACCAGTTGCTGAAAGTCTTAGCGCTGGTTATACATAACACCCACACCAGTTGCCGACAGTAGTAGCCCTGATTATGCTTAATGCCCACACCAGTTGACGACAGTAGTAGCTCTGATTTTAGCTAATGCCCACACCAGATGCAGACAGTAGTAGCGCTTGTTATACCTAATGCCCACACCAGTTGCAGACAGTAGTAGCGCTTCTTATACCAATGCCCACACCAGATGCCGACAGTAGTAGTGCTTCTTATACCAATGCCCACACCAGATGCAGACAGTAGTAGCGCTTCTTATACCAATGCCCACACCAGATGCAGACAGTAGTAGCGCTTCTTATACCAATGCCCACACCAGATGCCGACAGTAGTAGTGCTTCTTATACCAATGCCCACACCAGATGCAGACAGTAGTAGCGCTTCTTATACCAATGCCCACACCAGATGCCGACAGTAGTAGTGCTTCTTATACCAATGCCCACACCAGATGCAGACATTAGTAGCGCTTCTTATACCTAATGCCCACACCAGATGCAGACAGTAGTAGCGCTTCTTATACCTAATGCCCACACCAGATGCAGACAGTAGTAGCGCTTCTTATACCTAATGCCCACACCAGATGCCGATAGTAGTAGTGCTTCTTATACCAATGCCCACAATAGATGCAGACAGTAGTAGTGCTTCTTATACCAATGCCCACACCAGATGCAGACAGTAGTAGCGCTTCTTATACCAATGCCCACACCAGATGCAGACAGTAGTAGTGCTTCTTATACCAATGCCCACACCAGATGCAGACAGTAGTAGCGCTTCTTATACCAATGCTCACACCAGATGTTGACAGTAGTAGCGCTTCTTATACCTAATGCCCACACCAGATGCCGACAGTAGTAGCGCTTCTTATACCAATGCTCACACCAGATGCCAACAGTAGTAGCGCTTCTTATACCTAATGCCCACACCAGTTGCCGACAGTAGTAGCGCTTCTTATACCAATGCTCACACCAGATGCAGACAGTAGTAGCGCTTCTTATACCAATGCCCACACCAGATGCAGACAGTAGTAGTGCTTCTTATACCAATGCCCACACCACATGCAGACAGTAGTAGCGCTTCTTATACCAATGCTCACACCAGATGTTGACAGTAGTAGCGCTTCTTATACCTAATGCCCACACCAGATGCCGACAGTAGTAGCGCTTCTTATACCAATGCTCACACCAGATGCCAACAGTAGTAGCGCTTCTTATACTTAATGCCCACACCAGTTGCCGACAGTAGTAGCGCTTCTTATACCAATGCTCAAACCAGATGTTGACAGTAGTAGCGCTTCTTATACCTAATGCCCACACCAGATGCCGACAGTAGTAGTGCTTCTTATACCAATGCTCACACCAGATGCAGACAGTAGTAGCGCTGTCTATACATAATGTCCACACCAGATGCCGACAGTAGTAGCACTTCTTAAACCTAATGCCCACACCAGATGCCAACAGTAGTAGCGCTGACTATACATAATGTCCACACCAGCTGCCGACAGTAGTAGCGCTGTCTATATGTAACACCCACACCAGCTGCCGACAGTACTACGCTGCTTTTACAGATGGAGCCAGCCTCATTGTTGCTGCTGGCGTGCCAGATTCTCCGATCTGGCGGGTGGCCCGCCAGCATACATGGACACACAACGTCTTGGACGCTAGCATGTCCATGGGCCGGGAATGGGACGGGCAAGCATCAGAGACGCACACATGGTAGAATCCCCAGCGCACCGCGATGATTGGTGTGCGGGAGACAGGTACAATGAGGATGGCTCCATCTGGACATATTTTGGTGACAGTATTACTCCCTCTCGCACACTTTTTTTTTTTACCTTAAAATCTGTGGCAGCTCAGCCTATCCTTTCATCAGCCCTGGTGTGCTCCGATGTAGCTCCGCCCCCTCATCCCGTTTGGCTCCGCCCATCCGTCCGTGTAGCTCCGCCCCCTGTTCAGTGTCTGCTGGCCTGACACTGATGTAGGTAAAGGGGGGTTTGGACATGGGAGCTTGGAAGGAGCTTCAGGAAGCTGGCGCTTTTGGGGGGGGGGGGGGGCTGCTCCTCTCTGCTCCTGCGCTTCTGACTCTCTGAGTCCACTGGGTTCTTTGATCCTCCTGCGGCACCCCCCCCCCCCCCCCCACCAGGGAGGCGGGGCTAGCGCCGCTCGGAGAGAGCCAGGCTCAGGCTCGCAGAGAGAACAGTGGGTGGGAGGAGTCACCAGCAGTGCCAGACCAGTGACAGTCGGAGGGCCTGGCACATGGTGACTATACTACTGGGCTGAGCCGGCTGACACTAGTAGCTCAGCCTCAGCGGCAGAGACTGAGGTGAGCTCAGCTGTATGCTATGCTGTCACTGTGTGCTCACTGCTGCCCCTGCTGCCTGAAATTTTAAATTCGGCCTCAGTAGCATCGGCCTCCCGGGAAAGTTCCCGGTAATTATAATGGCCAATCCGCCCCTGGTGTTGGCTCAAGTTATATTAATACGATACTGTTCAATATATACCTAAAAATACTTCAGGGAAGTAGAAGCACTAAGGGCCTGATTCAGAGTTGATCGCTGATCAATGAATTTGCAGATCGGGCGATTATTGAATGACTATGCAAGCATGAGCCATATAGCGACAGAAACTGCATAAGGATTGTAAACACAATGTGGCCAGAGGTTGACTGACAGGAAGCCAGCGTTTGTGTCAGTTGCAGATTAGTGCAAGGTTCAGACTTATGGGGCGTACACATGCTTCGATTTGGACACGTTTTTGATACGATTTTGCCTGTAGAAGCAAAATCGAATTGAAATTAAGTCTGAATCGAACTGTCAACTGCCTTAGATTCGATCCCAATGTGCAGCCCAGCAGCAACATGATCAAAAGCAGAAATAGACTTACATGCTGCTCTATGCAGAACCCCCCCATTCCCCTAGCCTGCCGTCCTCCTGCCTCCCTCCTTTTCGGCAACCTGGAATCGAATCGGTATCGATGGCCACTGGGATCGGACTGTGCCCCATAACTCACATTTACACAAACTGGAAAAAAACCTTTTTAGGAATTGTGTGTGGATTTGCGGGTGGATAGTGCGATATATTCACAATTCATTTGCAGATTTTCACAGGGCGTTTTCTCTTAATGCTTAATGGTTCATCTGGCAACGCCCCTAAAAGTTTCAGCACAGAGTTCAGTGGAGGGTTTTCTGATGAAGTATTTAAAGAAATGCGTTGGGTACGGCCTGCTGACGCTGTAAAACCAGGCACTATATAGTCACCAGGTCCCCCTCAGTCCACCTACTTATGCTCTATAAGTGAGTGGCTGAGAGGGGGTCTGTAGACTTGCCCACCTTTCATGGGGGCTGGGAGGGCCACCCGATTTTTAGGAGCCTTCCAGGCCATTCCAGGATAGTAGGGAGGTATGGCAGATGCAGAGCAGTCAATGCATAGTTACCAGCTTGGCATGTAAGCAGATAATCCAACATTTCGTCAATGTGTAAGGGCTCCAATGCCTTTTCCCATGAATGGAACATTTAAAAAGAAAAAATGTATATGGTCTGAATGAAAAATGATTACCAATATTGATGCCGAGAAGGGTGGGTACTCTTTACCTGTGCCCAGGTCTGTTGAAGGGGCTGGTGGGGTCCCAGGTTCTGTTACTCTCCTACCCTGTTGCAAAGAGTCAGCCACGCAGAGAGAAAACGAACTGCCGCTGCAGCAGCTTCTCTCCCCAGCCCAGCACATGCTGCTCAGTGCTGTGTGTTGAGCTGGTGGAAGAGACAGCTGTAGTGGCAGCATGTCATCTCTCACCCTGCACGAGAATCCGATCACACCTGTAGCCCACAGGATTGACACCGGCATATCTTCTTTTAAAAAAAATTATGGCCAGGTTTTTTTTTTTAAAAAGAGGAGGTCTGGTCTCCCCTCCAATTCACCCCACCCCCTCATTGTACCGGAGCCTAGCAGAACTGGTTACACTAGTACATGGGCATATGTATATTCATTATGCAGGAGTAAATCTAGCTTTAGTAGTATTTATACAATGTAGCCTGAGTAAAACTACTGTCTTAAGCCCCATACTCGAGATATTAACAACCTGTCCCATCTGCAGAACACGCAGGTCAATTTGGCTATAATCGATAATTACCCGCATGTTTAACAGGTACTGGTGACGTCACTGAGCAATATCATTTACCAATATCATTTTAGGTCTTCCTCTACATGTTCACCCACAGCCAATATCGTTAACAATATCGGCCACGGCCAGGAACACCAAGTGCGTATAAGCTTCACAGCTGAACTCTTTTTCCCACCGATATTTATGCTTCCCTAGATTTTCCTGCAGGTAGCTGCCTTGTCATGTTGTTATGTAGAGAAGGAAGAAGGCTGACTTCCTGAAAAATGTCTGACAAAACAGCATAATCGGATGGATCTGTCTTGTGATATTTGGAAACTGGAAACAATGTTGTGATTTGACACGTGACTACTAAGGTGAAAAGAGCAAGAAGTGAAAACAATCCAACCGCAGATTACAATCAAAGTGGCTTTTGATTTATTGTATTTAGCATTTTACACAGAACATGAATCAGAAATCAGAATGGATAGACTTCAAATGTTAATAAACAGGCATTTTCAATTAGCCAGAGTGTTCAATTAAATACTGTAGCGGCAAGCCTTTTCTCTGCAAAATAGAGAGTTAGAAACATAGAAACATAGAATTTGACAGCAGATAAGAACCACTTGGCCCATCTAGTCTGCCCTTTTTTAAACATGTTACCTCAAACCATATTTGATCCTTATTTTTTTGTAAGGACATAAATATGCCTATCCCAAGCATGTTTAAATTGCTCTACTGTATTTGCGTCTACCACCTCTGATGGGAGGCTATTCCACTTATCTACTACTCCTTCTGTGAAGTAATTCTTCCTCACATTTCCCCTGAATCTTCCTCCCTCTAGTTTCAGTGCATGTCCTTGTGTTCTGTTGCTCCTCTTCCTGTGAAGAATGTCTCCCACCTGTACCTTGTTAAAGCCCTTGATATATTTGAAAGTTTCTATCATGTTCCCCCTTTCCCTTCTCTGCTCTAAAGTATACATATTAAGATCTTTTAGTCTTTCCTGGTACGTTTTGTGATGTAGGCCATGCACCATTTTAGTTGCCCTTCTTTGTACAGTCTCTAATGTATTTATATCCTTCTGGAGATATGGCCTCCAGAACTGAACACAGTACTCTAGATGAGGTCGAAAAAATTACCTATACAGTGGTATTATTACTTCTTTCTTTCTCTCTCTTTCTCTCTCTCTCTCTCTCTCTCTCTCTCTCTCTCTCTCTCTCTCTCTCTCTCTCTCTCTCTCTCTCTCTCTCTCTTTCTCTCTCTCCCTCCCTCCCTCCCTCCTATGCAACCAAGCATCTGACTTGCCTTCTTCATTGCTTTGTTACATTGCCTACCTGCCTTTAAGTCCCCTGAAATAGTGACACCTAGAGTTAAGGGGCTTGCACACACACAGGCCGATTTCAGGGCATTTTCTAAGTGATCTAATTAGATTGCTTAGAAAATTCCCCTACATCGCTCCGTGTGTAGAGGCCATAGCCGACAATTAAATCAAAGAGTTAAGCTTGTAACAAAGGGGGTTATTCAGACCTGCACGGTGTGGACCGAATTTACTACCTTGTCCGATTGTTTTGCACATGTAGAAACCCCCAAATCAAACTCCTTCGGTGAGTTTCACACTTGCCGGGGAGTTTGCTCCTTGATGGGCGGGCAGGGGGCGGATGCAGGGGACCACCTAGCGTTTCATGTGCGTGGTCACACCCAGTGTTGCAAGTAAGGGGGTACGGAGTGGTACGGAGTACCTGTAAGAAATATGTTGCAGGTACGCAGTACCACTTACCCCTGATCCACTGTCATTTCTATTTTAATTTTAAGTCTAAATATAATGCATCCGCAGCCCGCCCACCCAGCGTTATGATTGGTGCTGTATGCAGCTACCGGCTACTGCTGATTTAGCCTGTCACACTGACAGGCATCAGCAGTGCCGACTGGCTCCACTATTGTAAGCACAAGCTGCCTGGCTCTCCCCCAAGCAAGAGCCAACCCACTCCCAGTCATTCCATGTTTCTCATTCCCTGTCTCCTGTGTCCACACCTCTATTGTCATTTAGTCACTCCTCTAGCTTTGTGTGACCACGCCCCCTGATGACACATGACCATGCCCATGTTTGGTGGAGGCTATCGGTACCACCAAGAAAAAAATTCTACTTGCACCACTGGTCACACCCATAGAAACACTGGCTGTACCCCTGAGAATACAGGCGTGTCGCTGCCTGCCTGGGGCGTAGGTGCCCTCCCCGAATTCGGCCATCTCTGGACAGAATAAAAGTCAGTCTAGACTGACTTTTATTTGTGAAAGGGGAAAAAAAAAATCATTCAATGGTGAGAGACCATTGAATGATTTTTCTACCATCAGTTGCATGTGAACTGATGTGTATGGGAGCGCATCCGCTCGCATGCTAGGGTGGCGGGGGAGCGGTGGGCGGAGTTTACTTGCTCACTAGGCAGCGAATATGTATGCAATCTAGCGAGCAGGTCTGAATCAAGCCCAAAGTTCAAAATGACGGATATAGAAGATGATAACAACAGAGCAAAGAGACAATGACAACAAGTTTGTTTTTGTCAAATCCAATGGTACTTGTTTCCTAGCACGGTGCCCACAATTTTCATCTTATGCCATCGTAACGATCACATCGCATGCGACCCGATCCCATGCGATGCGATCAGACCCGATTTTCAATTGTACAGGCACCCTGATGGGTGATTACTATGTTAAATGCACCCCCATTGTTAAGACCACCCCCACTATCAACGCCAACCCGAAGCGTGGCAAGCACAGCGGTACGCGTCCGTCGACCTTTTCATACCCCCCCACTATCCACCTCGGCGTGGAGTTGATTTTATATAGTGTGGCGAGCGCAGCGAGCCACTGAGCCCGAAGCGTGGCGAGCGGGCGCGGATTACTTCACATGTATTCTGCATCCCCTCGCGGGGCGCGCTCGCCACGCTTCGGGCTCGCTGCGCTCGCCACACTATATAAAATCAACTCCACGGCGACGTGGATGGTGTGGGTATGAAAAGGTCGGAGGACGCGTACCACTGCGCTCGCCACGCTTCGGGTTGGCGTTGATAGTGGGGGTGGCCTTAACAATGGGGGTGCATTTAACATAGTAATCACCCATCAGGGTGCCTGTACAATTAAAAATCGGGTCTGATCGCATCGCATAGCATGACATTGTAATGGCATGCGATGCAACCGATATTAAAATTGTACAGTGCGGGTCTTAGGACCCGAAAATCGGGTCCCATCGCATCCCATCGCATACCTTATTTAGTGGTATGCGATGGCATACGATGGGCGCCGTGCTAGGAAACAAGTACCAATCCAATTTTCAGTTCAAATTTTACTATTACATTTGTTTGCATTGACTTGAATGTTAAATTATTAAAAACATATCAGAATCCCGTTGTCTCTTATTATTGAGGTACCTGGGCAACACTTATCAGAGGGGTATAACAATGGGATTGATTTAAAAAAATTTTTTTTGAGAAGAGTGAAGAGGGAGATAAGATTTAGGAAAGTCGGAAAAGGTGGTGAAATATATGTAAGAAAGGAAGGAGGAAGAGAAGAGAGAAATGCACCTATTTTTTCCTCTTCTATTAAATATCAATGAGACAAAATAGGAAGGAAATAACTGAGTGGAGTCCTGTCATTCAAATGATGTGTCTTAAAAGTGACCATGGGGTGTTCTCATACACCAGAATGATGCTATCAGTGGTTGCCGTAGGTAATTCATTGAGATCTCTTCCCCATTTAGAATACATTTGCTAACTCCTTTTTCTATGTCACATAAAGCAGAATGAGTTTCAAAATAAAGATTTGTCAATAAATCTAATTTTAACTTAAGTGGGAGTTGGTTTTGATAACCAATTCTGTAGAATCAGGCTCCTAGCTAAAGTGGACTATATAGTGTTGGGTAAGTAAGTGTCAGTCCACTTGGAGAAGACTGTTAATAAAAATGGTTCATAGAAAAAAAAAGAAACCTGAATTTTGTGTTGTTTTATAAAGTTATAAACCTTATACCAAAACTTTGTAATTTTGGAACAATGCCATATATTGTGAATGCAATTAGCATTGGATTATGAACATTTAGGACAATGAGCAGAGTTTGCATGTGTAAAATGGCTACATTGAGTCTGCAAGACATATGCTCTAGACCAGGGGTGGCCAAACCAGTCTTCGAGATCTACCAACGGTCCACGTTTTCCAGGTTACATAGCTGGTGCACAGCTGTAGTCATTACTAACTGTCACATTTTCAAACCTGCTGCATTCATTCCTACTATAGATCCACAGGTTGCCTGGAAAACATGAAAAGTTGGTAGATCTTGAGTACAGGTTTGGCCACCCCTGCTCTAGACAAATCTAGAGAGGAATACAATCGGATGCCTCCTAGCACCCGCCTGCATCACGACTAGAGATGAGCGCCGGGGCTGAAGATTTGGCTTTGCCAAACAGCGGTGAAAGGCTTTGGATTTTTTTTTTTTTAAATGGTAAAAAAAACGCCCAAATCACGTAATTTTAGCATTTTGTTTTGTCCCTAGAGTAATATTGACCTCAATATCATTAATTTCCAGCCCTTTCCAGACAATTTTGACCACTTTACAGCTCACAATGTTGTTTTCATTCAATTTAGGCCAAGGTCTGCAGCAAGCCATCGAATCACCATCAAATGTTTACCATTCGATGGCGACAAACATAAAAAAGCTGCCATCGAATGTTGAAAGTACTACCATCAAAACAAAATCATTGTTGGTTATGAAACATCTCAATGCGAAGTCCATCCCTTCTGACTCAGAGATTGCTGGGGGTGGAGTGACAGGGAGATACTATGATTTATATGTACACATTCTGTAAATGATGCTTTGTGTTCTTTCAACTGGACCTGCAAAATACACAAAATTCCTCACACACAGCAACTAGACAGGAACATGTGTTTCCGAATACGTTTCCTGACGCTTTCACTCACTGCACAGAACTTGTGACAATGGCAGGAAATGTAAGTCGTCCACATCCCTTTCTCTTCCTCTCCTAACATGTGGTAGGAAAACAGAGGTAGATAATGACCCCGTACCATCCATCCTAAACCCAGCTGGGACTAGATTCTCCCTCAGACCGCCTGCAGATTCCCCATCAGAAAGGTTTGCAGAGAACAGGTAAGGACCACCTAAATAAGTTATTTTCTATTATAATCATCCATACAGTACATTATCCATATATTTGTATTTGATATGGATTAAAGGAAAGCCTCACAGCTATTTAGTGTTCATTACTACAATATATGTTGCATATACACCTAAGCAATATTTAAGAAAAGGGAAAATATTTAAAGAAGATATTGGAAACTTTTAATGGAGTTATTTATTTATTTATTAAGTTTCTTATATAGCGCACACATAATCCACAGCACTTTACAGAGAATAGTTGAACATTCACATCAGTCCCTGCCCCAGTGGAGCTTACACTCTATATTCCCTACCACATGTACACACACACACAGACATTCTAGGGTTAGTTTGTTGGGAGCCAATTAACCTACCAGTATAATTTTCAATTGTGGGAGGAGATCGGAGAACCCGGAGTAAAATCACGCAAGTACTAATGATTATGAGTAATGCATTATTAAGTATTATCAATAATGTAATACAATAACAGTTGCGGAATTGGCTTCATATTTACAAATAATCACATTTAAAAGTCAGAATTCTTCACTGTATTTGTCAGTATATCAATGTATTTGGCAAATTGTATAGTAATATCCCCTGTTATATATTAGCACTACCAATTATTTCATGGGGCTACAATTAATAGTCTCAAAATTTGACTCTAAAAGGAGACGATTCTATCAGAACAGCATAGGTGTAACTAGTGGTGCAAGTAGTGTTATTACTATACCAATTTCCCTGATTTGCCCAATAAAGAATTTAGTCTGAATTGTGTTACATCACATTTTACTGAGAGGAGTGTGTAGTGGATGTTATAATATAATATATAATAATAAAAAATATATATATTTAAATAGCTTTTGAGTTGATTGTCCCATTACCTTTGCTCCCTTTAAAGTGGGAGACACAGAAACCGTTGTAATTCCTACACCGTTCACCTGATTTGGATGTAAATACCCTCAAATTAAAGCTGAAAGTCTGCAGTTAAAGCACATGTTTGGTTAATTTCAAATCCATTGTGGTGGTGTATACAGGGCTGCCGAGAGGGAGGGGGAGCAGATACTAATTACCCGGGCCCAGGCTTGCTGGAGGGGCCCGGCGGGGGTTCTGGTCCGAAACCCCCCTTCTCCCTCCATCTCTCCCGGGCAGCAGCAGCAGCAGCAGCACACACGTATAGCATTGTGCTGTGCTGACAGCAGGCTCAGCATGAGAATCTCACTGACAGTGTGAGACCTCATGCTGAGCCTGGTGTCAGCACAGCACATGCTGTAGGTATGTGCTGCTGCTTGGGGGGGAGGCAAAAATAACACTCCCCCCTCTACTTTAAAGTGTGTTTTCACCCCCTAAATGTTTTTGGTGTGGCCTAATCATTTTTTTATTTCCGGGGCTGCCCTGGGTGTATAGAGCCCAAAATATTACAATCTATAGGGCAGTGGTCAGGGAACTCGGTCCTCATTACCCCACACAGTGCATGTTTTGCTGGTAACCCAGCAGGTGCACAGGTGTACTAATTACTCACAGACACATTTTATATGGTCCGCAGGTGGAGTTAATTATTTCACTTGTGATTCTGTGAGGAGACCTGCAAAACATGCACTGCGTGGGGTAATGAGGACCGAGTTCCCTGACCACTGCTATAGCTAGGGTTACCAACTCATCCCTTTAATTTGGGACACATATTAATTTGGGACACATATTAATTACACAGGTTCTGTGGCTGGCTTTTCACCTGGTTTTAAACTGCCACACCTCAACACTCCATTTCACCTGGTTTTAAACTGCCACAGAACCTGTGTAATTAATATGTGTCCCAGATTAAAGGGATGAGTTGGTAACCCTAGCTATAGGGATATCGGAGGGAAACACAAGAACAGGCACCAGTAATAGCACAGCAGTCCCACCAAGTTACAAGTCCAGAAGGTAAGCTATATAATACATAAGTGCATCAGAGGGTTATGCGTGTAGAACTTAAATATGATAGGCTTGCCTGAAGAGGTGAGTTTTCAGGGAACACTTGAAAGTTTTGAGGCTAGTGGAGAGTCTTATTGTGTATGGAAGGGCATTCCATAGGATGGGAGCAGCACGATGAAAGTCCTGTAATAGTGAATGGGAGCTAGTGATCCATGCAGAAGAGAGACGCAGATCTCGTGCAGAGCGGAGTGGTCGAGATGGGAGATATTTTGTGATAAGTAAAGAGATATATGCTGGTGCAGTATGGTTAATAGCTTTATAAGCAAGTAGAAGTGTTTTATATTGAATACGGTAAGATACAGGCAACCAATGGAGGGACTGGCAGAGCGGATCAGCAGACGATGAGCATCTTGCAAGGAAGATCAGCCTAGCAGCAGCATTTAAAATGGATTGCAGTGGTGAGAGTCTGTTCTTGGGAAGGAGACTATTGCAATAATCAATGCGGGATATAATGAGTGCAGAGATTTAGTAGTGTCTTGTGTGAGATAGGGTCGTATTTTGGATATGTTTTTTAGATGCATGTAACATGATTTGGAGACAGATTGAATGTGGGGAAGAAAGGACAGTTCAGTCCGGGGATGACCCCTAAGCAACGAGCTTGTGGGGTAGGGTAGATTGTCGAGTTGTCAACAGCGATGGAGATATCAGGATGGTAACTGTTCTTAGTTGGCGGGAATATAAGTAATTCCGTTTTTGGAAATATTGAGTTTGAGTTGGCGAGAAGACATCCAAGATGGCAGAGAGACATATATACCAAATCATTGATCCCGGCACTCAGACACCCCCCCCCCCCCCTAACTAACTGAGGTGCCTTCTGAGCAGGCCATAGGCCTGAAACTTGTAGCATTAGTAGAAACAGCTGCACTCTGAGGCTTGCAGTAAGTGTAAAACCATGTGGTTTAATAGGTCGACAATATGGTTGTCCATATTAGGTTCTCCCCGAAACTGTTGACCTATTAAACCACACGGTTTTACACTTACTTCAAGCCTTAGAGTGCCGCTGTATACTTCATGGTCATTACCATGAAAACGCTGGGCGTTCCCATGGCAATCACACTGTGATGTGGGTGTGGGGGGCAGGCAGCTGACATCACCGGATCATGTCAGCTGCTCGCCCAGTTCCCAAGTGACCTGAGAGATTTAGATATGCGTGCACCTTCCACATTATTCGATGGACGGTGAATGGGGGGGGGATGACATGCAGCGCTGCGTATCAATCAGAATAACCCCCAATGTCTTGACAAATGATGTTTCCAGCAAAAAAATCACTATGACAATGTAAAACTTCTTAACCTGATTGTAAGTGGCTTCATGGATTATCTTCACAGATTGGTCACTATGGGATGCTCATATTTGCTGCTTATGGCAATATTGATGAAGACCTGGGTTATTTCGCAGCCATCTGCCCTGTGTCCTGAAAGATGTACTTGCCTTCCTATTCAGCAACACGTTCTCTGCCCCAATGCCAACCTCACATTCATACCCTCTGAGATACCCAACACCACAACAGAGCTTCACTTGCAAGACAACAACCTCTCGCTGCTCCAGTCGAGTTTTTTGCAGAATCTTCCAGAGCTCAGAGCCCTCTATCTGAGCAACTGTAACATCAGAGACATCCAGGTTGGTGCATTCCAAGAAGTCACGGGTATAGAACACTTGTACTTGGACAGCAATGAGCTACACAGGTTTGGAGAGGGTACATTTAGTAATCTGAGCAACCTGCTCTATTTACATCTGGAGAAAAACAACATCGACTATCTGCCTCCAGGTACTATAGAAATATAATGATATCTTACTGTTTAATTCTCTATTGTATATACAACATCTCCGGATTGTTCTGCTTGTTTTGCAGTGAAATAATTATAAAAAATGCAATTGTATTTCTTTTCTGCTTTGCCAACAATACACAGCTGGTAACATTAGGGGCCTGATTCAGTACCACTCGCAAAGCAGCAGTCGTTCGCTGCTTAGTGAGCGCCTTAACGCTGCCTGACCAAACGCTGAGGACTGAGATATACATAGAATCACCCCCAGGGGCATGCTAGATAGTCTCAGTATTGTTTTCTTCTGCATTCTGAGATGTAACATACAATTATACAGATGGTTTTGAAATATAATAAAGGAAAAGGAATAGATTAATTAGAGCAGTGCAGATGGCATCATTTGTTTATTTATTGTTTAGTTATTAACAGTTTTAGTACTTGTTTCCTAGCACGGCGCCCGTCGTGGGTGATCGCATACCTTAACTTAAGGTATGCGATAGACGCGACCAACACGATTTTAGGGCTATTTTTAGCCTTTTCCCCGACAATTAAAAAAATTGCGTCCATCGATGCGACTGACGTGACCAACGCTATTTAACATTGAATGCATTGTATTCCTCGACGTAATACCTGTGAAGTAATGTGCGTCCCCTCACGGGGCTCGCTGCACTCGCCACGCTTTGGGCTCGGTGGCTTGCTGCGCTCGCCACACTATATAAAATCAACTCCACGCCGACGTGAATAGTGGGGGTATGAAAAGGTCGGAGGACGCGTACCGCTGCCCCTCGCAGGCTCGCTGTGCTTGCCACGCTTCGGGTTGGCGTTCATCGTGGGGTGGCGTTAACAATGGGGGGCATTTCACCCATCAGGGTGGGGAAACAATGAAAATTGATGTCTGGGGGGCATTTAACATTGGGGCCATTGTAAAATCGGGACCTCAGGGACCATTTTTACATTGGTTCCAATGTAAAAATCGCGTCGATCACATGCGATTTGGTTGCATGCGATGCAATCGACGCAATTTTTTGGGACCCGATGGATACAATTTCCATCGCTTGAGCCGTGCTAGGAAACAAGTACCACAGTTTCTTATATATCACAGCATATTCCGTTGCGCTTTACAATAGGAGACAACAATACAACAAACGGGGTATTTACAGACAGTCAAAGGTATGAGGGCCCTGCTCGCAAGCTTGCAATCTTTTTTAGTGGTTAGCATCACTGCCTCAAAACCAGGGGTGGATTGGCCCACTGGGATTTAGGGCCAGTTTTTGTCGGTCCAGCCCGAGAGTTTGGACGGCTGACTAGCAGGACAGCTGTTCTGCGGCCACTAGCAGTAGCCCGAAAGCTGTTCAGCGCTCCGGCTAGCATGCAATGCCTGGTCCTGCTAGCCGGGAGCAGCACTGCAGCAGCCAGAATAGAAAGCTGCTGCCCGCTTTGTATAGAGTTACAGTACGGATTAAGATGTGTTGGGATTCCCAAGGCGGTTTCATGGGGTTGGCTAACCAGATGCAGAGGTAACGCAGTATGGGCTTGCTGCGTATAGAAGTTGGGTACAGAAACGTTAAGATGCCATACTGGAATTATCTGTACCTGGCATAGGGCTTGTGGAAGTGTAAAGAAGGCTGCAACTGCGTCCAACTCAGAATCAGGCCCTATAAGGCCCCACCCCCTCAACTGAACCCGCCTCATCCATCAATTTCCAGGGCTGGTTTTCCATCCCACTCCGCCCCTGCTCAATTTAGTGATTGCTGGCAAATGAGTCAATTTATTGAAGTTTAGTTGCATATTGTGCCCAAAAAAAGCGCCTTGCTGTTAGGGAGGCTGGCATTGATAGCAGATATTTTGCACATCTCTCACAGCAGCGTTGGTACTCAAAGGATTAATCCAATCTGTATAGAATATTTTGCTGGATGTTATGCTCTCTATGAATACGTTAGGTCTTCTTCTCGCCCTGTGTGCATCACACATTTTGAATGATAAATTTCACCTATTTGCTGTCATTTTGCTATCTATACTGTATTTGTAATGTAATGAGGATTTGAGCAGTTTCAAATAGTAGATGCCCCATAGATGTAAATCAGTGTGAGAATATAATAATGCCAGATATCCAGATTGTCAGACGGGTGGAGAGAGTATGTCAGACAGAGGTGGGGAGAGAATGATAAATGCCACAAATCCAGATAATCAGGTAGAGGGTGGAAAGAGTATTATACTTGAAATCCTGAAAAAAATTGATACAAATTAGCTACTAATATATTTCCAATCAATAATGAATTATTTGCTGATTCTTTCTTCCAGGTATATTCTCAGCTCTGAATAAACTCACTGCACTGTATTTGAATTTCAACTCATTGACTGAACTGACTGACGGTTCCTTGAAAGGCCTGACCCAGCTACGTTGGCTTGATTTAGGGTTCAATGCAATCTCTAACATATCTCTGAAGGCCTTTGATGATGTGCCATACATGCGCAATCTGAATTTGGAGATGAACAACCTGACCAGGATTTCTTCCGCCATTCGTATCACAAGTAACCTTCAGAAGCTACGACTGAGTGGGAACAAAATCAGAAAGTTGACATCTATATCCTTTAGTAGAACCCTGAAGTCTGTCAAAGAATTGTATCTGGACAACATGGGACTGGAAAAAGCTTCATCCTTAGCCTTCAGTAGAGTCCGCATGCTTGAAGTGCTTGACTTGAGGAACAACAGCTTGACGTCTATTTCTGTGTTTCGAATTAAGAGCAGCACAAAGATTTATCTGACGGGAAACCCTTGGAGATGTGACTGCTCCATCATTGCCCTCTACGTCCGATTATTGTTGGGAGAGAAGAATAATAACCCAGAGCAGCAAGTGCTGTGCCAGAGTCCCACGGCCCTTGAGGGCAGAAGTCTAACGACAATAAATGTAAGGCTTTGTGTTGTTCAGCAAAGATTACCTCTAGAATAAATGTCAGACATGACACTCGTCTAGGCTTTTGCACTGTGAGGGGTGAGAATGGAGGGGGGGGGGGGGAGCTGGAGCAGGGGAACACCCAACATTTTATGGGCTTCCCCTTAAAAACACTGGGCGTTCCCCTGAGAATGCAGGTGTTGCGATGCCTGCTCGAGGCATGCAGCTAATGGGACGTGGTGTCAGCGCCGCCCCTAATTCGGAGATCTGCGTGCATCTGAACAGTAAGTATGGACATTTCAGAACGAAGGCTGAAGAAATCATTCGATGGTCGGCGACCATCAAATGATTTCTCCTCCTTTCGGCCGTATGCAAAGGGGATGTGTTCAAGCGCTGGGGGGAGGTGGTCGGCATTTACCTAGTCGCTAGGCTGCGATTACACACAACCTAGTGAACAGGTCTGAATCAGGCCCTATGTATCAATCCCATTAATGGAGAATAGGTGGATGTTAAGCGGTAGTAGCAATCAATGCAGGGCCGGTGCAAGCCCCGTCAGCGCCCCAGGCAAATCCCCCCCGACACTACCCGCGGTATAGGGCTTTTGAACCCAATGTTTTATTTGTGTACAGGTCCGAATCAGGCCGATAGTGAACCCATTTTTTATATATTGTTCTAATCTTGTGCTGCTATTTATATTTCAGTTTGTATACACCCTACCCAAATATAAATCTCTCTGCACAGTGCAACATGGTTTCGCCCCATGAATATAGGGGGGTCAATATCAGATATTCCATGATTTTGGCTGTTTTCGCATGCATCAACTACGCTGCAGTTTAGTGAATGTGTTCTTAAATCCTCTCTACCGGACTAATTCAGCACTGTCCGCACTATGGCAAATAGGCAGCGCCAGCTATCAGGTAGACACCGCCCTGCTGTAGTATGATCCTGCCTTTCAAATGAATGTGTATGGCTAGCGAAGACATCAAAACCCTTCACTACCGGCTCACCATCAACTGTAGTCATCTCAGGCACAGAGTAGCCAGAGACTCAGCAGCTGCAATGAAAACAAGCCTGGAGCTGATGTCACACACAAGGGCAGATTTATTAAGCTTGGTGAAGTGATAAAGTGTCTGGTTTTTATCACCGGCCAATCATCTCCTAACTGTGAAGTTACAGGCTTGGTTTGAAAAATGACAGGTAGGAGCTGATTGGCCGGTGATAAAAACCAGATACTTTATCACTTCACTGAGCTTAATAAATCTACCCCACATTCCCCTAAAATGCTCATGGACACTCAGGGGCGGATTGGGAAGTAAAACCAGCCCGGGAAATATCTCGAAGCAGCCCCAATGGGGGGGAAGCGGCGTGGCTGTTGCGCGCCAATTTTTTTTTGTGGTGTGGCCTTTCAGTATGGGGCGTGGCCTATTTCACCAAGGCCCATTATACATATACCTCACACTGTGATGCCATTATACATATACCACAAACCCTGATGCTCCATTACACATATGCCACATACCTTTATGCCATTTTACATATGCCGCACACCCTGATGCCATTATACATATGCCACACACCGTGATGCTCCATTATACATATGCCACACACCGTGATGGCATTACACATATGCCACACACCTTTATGCCATTATACATATGCCACACACCGTGATGCTCCATTATACATATGCCACACACCGTGATGCTCCATTATACATATGCCACACACCGTGATGCCATTACACATATGCCACACACCCTGATGCCATTATACATATGCCGCACACCCTGATGCCCATTATACATATGCCGCACACCGTGATGCCCATTATACATATGCCCCACACCCTGATGCCCATTATACATATGCCACACACCCTGATGCCCATTATACATATGCCGCACACCGTGATGCTCCATTATACATATGCCGCACACCGTGATGCCATTATACATATGCCGCACACAGTGATGCTCCATTATACATATGCCGCACACCGTGATGCCATTGTACATATGCCAAACACCGTGATGCTCATTATACCCATCCGCACACCCTGATGCCATTATACATATGCAGCACACCTTGATGCCATTATACATATGCCACACACCGAGATGCCCATTATACATATGCCACACACCATGATGCCCTGCTTCTGAGGGTCGAGAGAAGAACAGAATCCAGGGGGGTCTATATGCTGTTATGCGGGGGGGGGGGGGGGGGGTGTCTCTTCACAAGTGTAAAGGTGCCCATACACGCACCGATCCCGGCGTGCGTTCTGGGCTAAACTAGCATCCATCGCATCGCATGCCTAGTGCATGCAATGCAATGCGATAAAAAGACAGTACAAAAAGTATGTGTAGCACATACTTTTTGTACTGTGCGATGAGGTGCCGCGGAACAGGCATCTCATCGTATAGCATCGCACCGCCGGGATCGGTGCGTGTATGGGCACCTATAGTTGCTGCCTGTGATGGAGTTTTGTGCCCCTTTAAAAAAAATATATATACACACACATAAGAGGGGCACAAAACTTCATCACATGCAGCAACTTATAAGCACTTACACGTGTGAAGAGACCCCATCACACACACCCCCTCCGCATAATAACAGCAAAATGAACCCCCCTCCCACATGCAGTACATATACATATATATTAAACCCAGATATATAATTCTTTTTTTTTTTAAACAGAGGCCAAATCCCAATCCCAAAGAAAAAGATGACAGTCCCTTACACTTTATGCTGCTTCCGCCTTCCCCCTCTTCAGAGCAGCCGCTCACTCAGTCTGTCAGTCAACTGTCTCAGCCGGCCCACCCACGCTGCAGCCACTCACAATTCTAGGCGCTGAGTCTTTGAAGTGTACTCAGTGGCCGGGTGCGCGGTGACGTCACCCGCGCACCCGCGATCGAATTTCTGGCCACCTCGTCCTCTGCATAAGAGCCGCGGGAGGAGCTGCGTGGAGCTGCGCATGCGCAGAAGCCCTCCCGCGGCCATCTTTAAATCTCACAATGCCGCAGACAGCCACGGCCATATTTGTTGTGGCATGTGATGCTGCGGCCGCGGCCGCTAAACGCTGTAGTCCAGCGGTCCGCGGCCCAGCCATGGAGGCTGGCGGCCTGTTTTGGTCACTTATGTACCGGCCCACCGGGATATTACCCGGTTTCCCGGTGGGCCAATCCGCCCCTGGGGACACTTGAATTTTCCCTGCCACTCCCAGCATTTTTTTTGGCATGCCTGCAGTTTTTTCTAACACTCCCACTGAACGGACGGTTTCCACCCCCAGACGCCTACTTCCTGTCAATCACCTTACGAACAGCTTGCAAATAGAGAAAGTAGCAGGATTTCGTTGCTGCAAGGCACAGTCTTTCGATAATCGGCCGTCTTGCGAATTCACAGCCAGTGCCAACAGGTCTGAACCCCAATATCTCAGCTGTTTGTACACAGCTTCAGATAGTTGGTAATTGTATTGTAGAATAGAAAAAAAACTGAACATGTGTGACGTATGGGGAAGGTACTGGTGCTGGGTTGGTATTGTGAACATTTTATGACTTATTTTTTAGACTTCTACACTATGGAAGAATTTTTTGATTCGATAAAAAAGTTGATCTTGCTGTTCTTATTGTCTTTACCAGATATTACACCTCAACTGTAAATCTTTAACTGAAGATTCCACAACGGCTACTCCAGGAAACCAAACTGAAGGCAAACTGGTGACCTCACCCCCCTCCATGGCAGTTACCACCAGAGCACTTGCAACACCATACAAAATATTCACACCAGCAACATTGGTTTCTACTATAGTGATAAATACAGTGGATGAGGATCCGTGTCTCGCAGATTACATTCATAACATTCTGCTGAAACCCATCGGTGAGGAGTCACTCCTGGTGTCATGGTCTGTCTCCAGAATATATCAATCCTTTGAGATCGTTTACTCTGCAGGTGAACACAAGGAAACGCTGCACATTTTAGGGGAACCAATGCACGCCCAACTTTACCATCTACATCCTGGTACCATCTACACCGTCTGCATTGTGCCCCAAAATACAGGCATTGCAAAATGCCAAACGCCAAAACCCAGGCAGTGTGCAAATGGTCAAACAGATGGCTTTCCAGAGCAGACCTATCATGTCAATTCTCCACCCAAGGCCAGCAGCTCCCCCTTTGTGATTATTGGGTCCTCGGTGGCTGCGGTGGTGCTGTTGGCCGCTGTTTGCTTCACTCTGTATACTAGGCGCTCCAATAACTTTCAGTTCCAGCGTTACCATGATGAAGATGGAACAGATGGC
The DNA here is from genome assembly GCF_055691185.1 of Crinia signifera. Lineage (NCBI taxonomy): Eukaryota > Metazoa > Chordata > Amphibia > Anura > Myobatrachidae > Crinia > Crinia signifera. The sequence goes on along the minus strand of NC_139224.1, from coordinate 33,586,989 downwards.
GGCAGAAAGCAGGAAACTGATCCGGACAAGTGGGATGGTGTGTATGAGAACGTTGATGAAGACCGACATATTTATGTTACTGCATCCAGTTTGTGGGGAATGGATAATGAAAAACTTGACTGTAGTTTAGCCGACTCTGTACCCTTACCTTCATGTCCAAAGTATGTTACTCTCTGAATCTCGCTAACATTGCAGAGAACACTAAGACTGTATGAATTTAGGTTATGCTTTTGGGATCATAAACCAAATAAATGACATACAATGGACTGAAACAAAGTAAAAATGGACCTGTCCAGAAGAGCTTACAATCTTAAAGGTTAAAGGATCACTTGATATACAGCTATATAGATAGCAGTGTAACAGATGTAATTTCTGGTAGGGAATGAGTAGCATTATCAGCCGCCAGTAATAAATCAGTCATTAGCAAGTGGCATCTCTGTGCAGCTACCAGTACAATGTAACAGGAATAAGGATGGACGGTTCCGTCTAAATCCAAGTGGGCTAATGGATCTGTCAAGTGATCGGGCAGGACAGAGGGGGAGCAAGATCGGAAGAAGGGACTGAAACGGACCTTTACTAAAGGCAACCAGTGGTTGTGTGGATAGTGACACTGCAAGACCCCCAGACTTGCTCCTCCCCCTGGGCGTGAAAGGTCCTTTAGCCCCCTTGGATTTAGCAACTACTAAGGATTGGGCAATGGAAGGCGGAAACGCAAAAACTTCAACCAGTCACTTTAGCATTCTTAAAGCGCTCATCCCCTGGCAAGTGTGGCTGACCCTCGTCATTTGTCTTAACGGTCTCACTATCCTATCCTGGTTTCACAGCAGCAGGCGTTTGAGCCACACGAGGAGCACTCTTGTGCTTAGCATCTACCTTGCAGTGCCTGGTGATCTTCTGTCATTGTATTGTGTCATGTGCTCCTGGAAACCATTTAGGTACTTGTGTAGCCCACGCTGCGGGCTCGGTGGCTCGCTTTTAGGAAGAAATAAAATTAATAGGAATCTGACCACCCCCCTGAGGTTGCTGCTCTGGGTAAATTCAATGAGTTACTAATTCCTCACATATATAACACCAACAAATGATTAATAACCCAACAGCGCAATCTTTCCACAATGCACATAATGGTACACTATCAATATTAATGTAATTGTTCCAAATTACAATTAAAGAGATATAAAGGTGATTTTCACTTTCTACAGTTGTGATCAGTCACTTTTATGTCTGGTCGATGAACCAGAATAATAAGACTGACCTTAAGTCAGAGCTCTATGTTCACATCTAGGTTTCTTTTAACCAGTGATTGTCTTCCACATCAATAGACCTCACTAAACAGATCGGACACCATTCCTTTACGTGAACCGTGGGAAAAGAACTGACCTTAAGGGAATGCCCTATATGTATATTGGGGTTTTTTTCGACAGACGATGTTACAACCAGGTAGTCACAGTCTGTATTCACAATCCAACAGCCGGCACCACCATCACCAATCTAAGAAGCCTTTAGACAGATGACTCATTTTGGGACAAAGTCCTATGTGTGTATCAAGGTATGTTTCGTTGTCCACCAGAATTTAAATGGATAGAGGGCTCGCGGCACAGGAGAATTCATATAAAGCAGAATTTATTCACATAAACAAAGGAATAAATTGCATCAGAAAAAGAGGATAAAAATAGTAAAAATCAATTAAAACACTACAATATTGGAGAACATTTGCCAATTCCCATATCCGTATAGGGAAAGAGAGGAAAAAAAGCCCACATGGACAAGGCAAGTCTCAACAATAATATAACCAATGCGTTTCGGCCTTGTAAATAGACCTTTTCCAAGGTGTGAAGGTAAAGTGCAAATTGCAAGTTTTTATACCTATCACTAGGTCACATGTGGTACTCGGTAGAACATAAAGTGAGCCGAACTCACATTGCCCAGACTCCCCTGACTAATACAGAAAGAAATGGCTGCGCTAAAGTAATACATATAACATAAACAAATAATGTACTTCAGATCACGCAAATCCTTCATCGATATTAAGGTATTTTTCCATAGGTGGCCAAGTCATGGCAATACGAATCCACTGTCCGCATTTTGTAGAATATTTTGAATGTGCTCAAATGTCCGTTCGCGGCCCCACCCCCTTGACAGTAAATCCTGTGAATTGTGGGTCCCTAAGGAGGGTAAAATTATAGTGATTTGCTTCATATTAGCTCTCCCCCCTCCACGAGGACCCCAATTCCTCACTTTTATCTACATATCCTGCCATCCCTAGGAAGCGGGTGGGATGCAGGAGACGGACCCACGCTTCTGGGGTTGCAGGGGACTACAGTACCTAAAAAACCGGGAGTCTCCTGCAAGTTCCGTGAGAGAAGCTAAGTATGCCATGGCTCCAGAGCTGGATTACCAGACGATGGACACACATGGGCACCACACAGGCGTAATTCAATAGATTTAAATGAAAAAGATAGACAGTCATTAGGCTTGACATGGAAAAAAGTCATCATGGTCAAAAGGTGGACACGGAATAGGTAGAAAATAGAAAAGGGCGACAGGTTCAAAAGGTCGATATGGAAAAGGTAGACAGTAGAAACGGTTGACAGGTACAAAAATCAACATGAAAAAAGTTGACACTTTGTTGTTTGTCACCATATCTGAGACAAATTTGTGGAAACGTATACCCTTGAGAGCTTGCTTCACTTGACAAACTTTGGGCAGGGTGCTACCGCATTGCCCGGCATGGGTGTAGTACGCGGCTCCAATTCGTATAGTCAATATACAGACATCGGAATCCCGATCCCCTGTACTCCGATTGCGCTCGCCACACTGTGGGCTTGGTGGCTCCCCAGCATTTGCCACAGGTTATATTCTTCCCCTTTCAAATCATTATGGACACGAGCCACTAATTAAATGTGTTTAAAGAAAAATAACAAAAATTCTTACCCTAAGCCACTCACTACCAGCAGCAGCATGCGATAGATGAGTGCAAACCAGCACATACAAAGAGACCCTGTTTGAAATGTGCTGCCATGTCTCTTCTCCTGTCTGGGGTTCCCACAAGTCATCAGCAGCAGGGCTGTCACTAGACATTGTGGGGCCCAGGATGGACAAAATAGACAGCCCCCCCCCCCCCAAAAAAAATATCAAGACAGCCACCTTTCAATGGGCCCTGTAGTGCCACACCTATAATGCCCTTTTGGTGCAGGCACCCGAGCTCTGCTGCTGTGCTGGTCACTCGGGGGAGCAGAGCTGAGGCTTCCGCTGCCCCCACTAAAGCCCACTTCTCTCAGAGGGCTTGTAGCACAGGCTTCTCCTACACCTCTGGACGCTGGTGGCCATTTAAAATATGGTGCCAACTAGTGAACCAATCAGAGCTCGTGACCCGGCAGCCATTCAGAGCAGCTGCAGGTACGCAAGCTCTGATTGGTTCACCAGGTGGCAATGCATTTTTAATGGCTGCCAGCGTCTGGAGGTATAGGAGAAGCCTGCACTCCTTCTAGAAGCGCTCCGTGAGCAGTGGGTTTCAGCAGAGGCAGTCAGTCGACTGCGGGGGAAGCAGCCTGGGCCCTTCTCTCTCTGTCAGAGTGGCCGGGCATGGGACAGCTGTGCTCACAGTACCCAGTGATAGCGGCTCTGGTCAGCAGGAACTTTTGAGCAGCTACTGCAAATCGCTGTCCTTGCAATGAAACTCCTTAGTGGCACCCCTGAGAGAATGTAAAGAATCTCGGAGATTAGGAGAATAATGTCCGGATAGCAGGAGATTTATGGCTGAAACGGAAGCCTCCTGCAGGATGTGGGAGGGTAGGCAACTATGAAGTACAATTTCAAGAATTGTACTCAAGTCAACGATTAAAGATGAAGCACACCAACAGGAGACCTAAGTCAGGTAATTAATGATACTAAGTTTTAGGAATACATTTGTACTTCACAAATAGTTTGTCTTGCTAGGGACTCTTCTATTTATTGTACGTTGTGATTTCTTTGTTAACAGTTAAATAGAGATAGGTAGAGAGATATAGATAGCCACAAAGATAAATAGATTGATCCCTCCTTCTTTCACTGTCCACTAGGGCAGTTTGACAAACAGGGAGGGAGGAAAAGATCCCTTTAACCCACATTTTCTTTTTGGCCATCATTATGCAAAGAACCTCTGAAATGCAAGATAGCAATATTATTAATAGGTTAAGGATTTGTATGTAAAGTGTGCACCTGCCCTCTTCTCCTCCTGCTTGCTGCACTATGAGTCTCAGAAGGTAGCACCTCACATTGTGTTCAGGGTGTGCAATCTAGGGTCACTCCCCCTATGTACTACTACTATCCATCCAGCCTATTCCTTGCTGGTGTGTTGTTGTTTTTTTCTCTACCATTTTCAGGTGTGATGTTTTTTTTCTTCTTCTTTTATTAAATGTATGAAATAATTAAATGTGAATCATTTTATATGGTCAACATTGGCCACCACCACCTGAGAATATTTCACGGTTCTTTGTTCTCTCATTCAAGATGGATGTATAAAAGAGATACCATTCTTTAGATCGGACATTCCCAATCTCAGTCCTCAAGGCAAACATAAGTTGCGTACACACTGTTAGATCTGGCATTCGATTTCTACTATATAGCCTTGCCTGGCAAGACTAGATTTGTTCTCGATTTCCACTATATGTGAACTCGCATTGGGATCGAATCTGCATCAAATGCTGCTAAAAACATTTGATTTCTATAAGCAAAATCAAATAGAAAAATAGTGCATATCTCACCATGTGTACCCACTATAACAGTGCAGGTTTTAGTGGTATCCAAAGCTTCAGCATGGATATATATCAGGTACTAATTAAGACACCTGTGCTCAAGTCTGGATATCAATAAAACCTGGACTGTTAGTGTGCCTTGAAGACTGAGGATGGGAATGCTTTGGACAATCATGGTATTTAAAGCTTTAAGAGATACATATTTTGATCCATTTTGTTACAGTGGTGTAACCAATCAGCGCAGAGCACAGCAGGAAGCTTCTAATCCAGTAAAAACAATTCAAATATTTTTGTAAATCTGTTCAGTTTATTGCATCAGCAAAGAGCCATGACATTACTGTTAGGCCAAGTATCCACATTCCTGTATATACCACACAATGAATCAACTGTAAATGAACTCAAAGTGGTATGCGGTGCCCAGAGATTTATGCAAGCAATATGAAAACATATACACACGCATTACATCATGGTTGCAATGCAAATGCAAATGTAGATTCTTATACTACAAGTTGATTTGCTGAGCCAACAGCCCTTTCCACATCTGCCAGTTCTCTTAATGACCTTTATAGTGTGGCACCAACACCAAACGGAATTAGCCATTGCATGGGCTGAAACGACATCCTTAACACAATTCTTATTAATGCATTAGATAAGACCATGTTAACGGATATAGTGTTACCCAACCTGGCGAAGACTCTTAACCAGCAGAATGCAGATGATGTCATAATATCCTATGCTAAATCTTTGTGTTATTTCATTCAACTTCCTGGTGTATGTTTAATAAAAATACAGCAAAAGTCTCAATTTTCCTACAAATGTTGGGTTCAACTTTATAGTGTGGTTTAATTAAAATATACAGCAATAAACGTCTCGATTAGTGACACATTCCCAAGTTACGTAATGCCTTTTCTACATCTTTTTCCATTGTCAAATGGAAAAATACACTTAAGTATATAAGCTCTACGGGGTAAAGAATAAATTTGTGATGAATGCAGCAAAAAAGAAGTATATACAAATAAAGAAACACTTTGTGTCCCTTGAGGCAACATGCTTCGTAGAGGAACTTCACCACTTCCTGTAACAAGCAGAAAGGAGAGGGCATTAAGGGCAGATTCTGGTTGACTCACCACGCAGCGTAAATTTGCTGCGGGACGCACCCATGCGATCGCCCCCTGCCCGCCTCCACATCGCCCCTCCTCTGTGTGAACGCGTTAGCAACTGTGCAAGTTGCACATGCGCAGACCGCAAACATCGGTCACCAGTGCGAATAACCCCCTGAATGCTCACGTACACCATGAGAACATGGATACATCACAAAATAAGCTTACAAAACCAATTATTTTATTCCTTCCTTTACTTACTGTAGGTTCCATGGACACTAATGAACACCAGCTCCTGTGAAGTTTTGAGCTGGTCTTTGATAGTGATCCTATAAAACCATTTTAATCTTTAAATATATACACAGCAGTACACACTAGCAATGCGTATAACTCACCACTAGAATGCATTACAGTTCTAGGCATGCAACAAATAAATCCACTTACTATACAAGACTATTATCAAATATTTGTGTTAGCAGAAGTTCAAAATAATCCTATGAACAGGTGATAGAGGAACGTATATTTATTTTTTTGACACATGGCATCATAGTGATGCTTATAATTGCCCAATTCTAGATTTTTGTTTTGTTTTCCTGAGATCCCAACCATATTAGAAGGGTCAGCAAGTACTAACAGAGAAAGGGCACAACCCTCATCAAATGTAAACAAAGAGACTGGAAAAGGGGCTGTGGATAAGAGCAGAAGGAGATTAACCCTCAGGCTACAGTCTGGGATCTCCGATAAAAGTTCTTGTAACGATTTCCTTCCTGTGTATCAGACATCACGAGTTGAATCATCTTAGTCCAAGGTGTGCTGGGAAGGTTACAATTTATGCAGCGTTTGTAGGAGGGTGTGTCGAGGGTGGGGCTGCGATTCCAGCGCACGATTGGGCCTGAAGAAAGAAACACACGGATTTACTGGAAATAATCCTAATTAATAACAATGCTTGACTCTTCCTATTGTACCTCCAAAGCCTGCAGGTGATTCTCCAAGGAGAACGCACATATTAAACTTCAGCAAGACAAACTTACTTAGAAATGAATGCCAGCAGAATAGGTGCAAGAGATTTCGGGAAGTAATTCTGTTGTACTACATGATTCAAAGTCATTAATGGTCCATACAAGTGTGGGATAGATTTTATCTTCTCCTCACTCTGAAAAAATAAAATAAATAATATAAAAAAAAAGGTAACACTGTAGGTAGTTTCAGTTGTTTCATAGATTGACAATGTCTAGGTTGTCAGTGACTAGATCGACACCATAGAATAGTTGACATACACTAGTAGTGTTTATTCTAGCACCCACCAACCAAGGCAGGCTTGGCTGGGATTGCGTGAGATATATCATATTTCAAGAGGACCGTATATGATATATCGCATCTGATCCTGCCGCCTGGGAAGATCCCGGGAGGCTCAAGAGAGGATTGTGTGCGATTTCGCTGAGGGAAGAAGTCGCACATGTTCATGTCCAGCTTTTCTTTGTGTCAACCTTCTGTCCATGTCCACCTAGTGTAGTGTTCATTCTAGCACCCCCCATCTTTGAAAACCCATGCAGTTCCTCTTCCCTACCTGGGGTGTCACTGTCTGCTGTGGTGTTTCTAGCACAGGTCTGGTTTGCATATCAGTGTTGATATACAGACCACACTGTGCTAGAAGCACTACAGCAGACAGCGACACCCAAGGCAGGGAAGAGGAACTGCATGGGTTTTCAAAGATGACGAGTGCTTGAATGAACACTACACTAGGTGGACATGGACAGAAGGTGGACACACGGAAAAGCTTGACTTCTTCCCTCAGCAAAATCGCACACAATCCTCTCTTGAGCCTCCTGGGATCTTCCCAGACGGCAGGATCACATGCGATAGATCATATACGGTCCTTCTGAAATATGATATATCGCGCGCAATCCCAACAAAGCCTGCCTGGCTATGATCAGACAGATCTCTCCTGCAGCCAGCGCAGCTCCAATGCAATGTGCAAGGGACCACGCTTCCCATCAACCAGACTTTCCGACACAACCGCATGAAAAGTGACCAAATCACATGAATTGCCCTAGTGTATGAGCACCTTAAGATAGCAGGAAGAGATCTCCATGCGCTTCCCCGCAGTCAGACAAATCTCTAAAGACGTTCCTAGCTTGGCATCACAGGTCTATTACCAATGAAGCCACTATACTCGTACACACAAAGGCCAGCACCAACAATTTACCAACTAAATTGAAAGGCAGCTGCAATACCTTTAGAAGTCCCATTCGCATTAATAAACTGGTGATGAACATATCTGGCTGGAAAACGGAGCTGTCAAATGCCTTCTCCATCAACCCATCTGGAAAGAAAGAGGGGAAGGGATGTCAGACATGAGAAGGATAAAAAAGGAAGAAAGACGTAAAAATGCTGATTAGTAACCAGCAGCTTCATACCGATGGTTTCTTCCACTGCACTTTTCACCGCCTGGTCATCTCTGTACACCGAGGAAATCTGGATGAAAGCCTGTACTACCTTATCAGTGTCTGCAACATCAGTCTAAAGCCAAAGACAAGTGTTTACGAATAGGTTACCATTCAAATAAATCTGTACCTAACAGAGGACAATTAAAGCCTGTTTTAGTGCCCAAGCTCCAGTGCGGAACATCTATACCCCATTGCAAAGGGCGGTATTCAATGTCACACACTATTTCCGACAGGGAAAACAGAAACTGCCGCCTATTCAATGCTGCCGTTTCCAACAGCATTGAAGGCGGATTTCTACAAAACAGATACGACTTTAAAACAAGTCGCATATGTTTTATCGGAGACATATTGGAATGGATTGTCAAATCCACGGGCATTTTCACAGACACGCCCACTTTTCGACACACAGAACAGTGAATTCTGAAATCTCGAGCAGAGCGAAAACGGACTGGGATTCCGACTGTCGGAACGTTCTTCAAGACTTGATACCTGCAAATACTTTATTATTTTATGATTGTGCATAATACATTGGCACATCTATTCTGACCCGGGTGACACCTTTACAACTCAAACTAAATATCTGTGATTTGATGTTATGCTGGTAAGGTGGTCTAAGCACAGATAAAGGAGATTACCTGGGCTACAATTGCGGAGCGTCTGGGCCCCATCCGCAGCAGCTTTTCAGGAGAAGGAAAACTGAGGAACGTGGATGCATCAACAGGAGGAAGAGGAGCTGGAACAGGTGTGGAATCCTTAAAGGAAATAAAAAGTATTTAGGTTTGTATTTTGTAACGGAAATTGTTTTTTTTTCTACCACCAATAATTGTAATAACGGTCATCAGCATATGCAGTAGGGGAGCTGCCATTCAGTTTAGTTTTTCAGGGCTTCTGAACTCCAAATTAGTCTAAGCTCCTGATCATCATGCTGGAACCGAGAGTAGTGTATAAGGCAGGGTGGCCAAACCCGTCCTCATGATCTACCAACAGTCCATGTTTCTCAGGCAACCTCTGGTCCTATAGTAGGAATGAATGCAGCAGGTTTGAACCATTAGTAATGACTACAGCTGTGCACCAGCTAGGTGATTTGGAAAAGTGGACCGTTGGTAGAACTCAAGGATGGGTTTGACCACCCGTGGTTTAAGGCATACATAAAACAACAATAGATGTAGAAGGAGGGAACCCTTACGAGCTTGATGGCTAATTTACGTATTTTATTAGGAATTGAGTTTTAGTGCCTGAACTACTGCTATATGGGTTATTTAGGCAACTCATCTGGATTATGATGGGGTGGGGAATCCAGTCCTAACAATGGGAAGGCTCACTTTTCCTGATTTTGGCAGCATTTCCTAGGTGGAACGGCATATCGTTCTGGCTGAGGAATGGGTCCTCTGTCTATTTGAACATACAAATGTAGAATGTGGCAGGAGATAAGAACCCCTTGGCCCATCTAGTCCATCCTAAACACATGTACACCTACACACTATTTGTGTTGGGAGCCAATTGTCTTATCAGTAGATTGTTTGATCGTGGGAGGAAGCCGGAGTACCCAGGGGAAACCCATGCAAGCACTGAGAGAATATACAAACTCCACACAGTTAGGGCCATTGTGCATCTAAAGAGGCCTACTTTGGCTGGAAGATGCTTTGCACCACAACTTCGGCAGGTACCCACCCATAGAAACAGCTTAAGCTCATCCCCAAGAACCAGTGTACCCACATGATGATAAATAGAGCTTTTATACTATATCAAATCATTTTCTCCGAATTCCCTCAGGAGACACTGCAAAATGTATAACATTACAGTGTGACGTCTTACTTTAAATAAGAAAAGCATTCATGCAAAGCAATATCTTCGGAGCCCACAAACTCAAAACAACATGGTGCTCACTATTTATCTGGGAATTATTAACAGTGCTATTTCTGTAATGTGACTTCTCTGAGGGGAGGTCACATACGATCTCCCAAGAGCCCCCTGGCAGCTTCTCAGGTGACAGGATTGCATAGGATACATTGTATGCGGCCCTTTTGCGTACAATGTATTGTATGTGATCCCAGCTAGGTTGCACGGGACCATGCATTGGATCGGATTCAGAGGTAAAACATACACAGTTTGACACTTCTCACCAGATTTCTCAGTCCGATCCGCCCAGATCAGGTGAAAAGAGCTAGAATTGTACTGGTATAAGGGGCACCTTAAGTTCCTCATACACCTGCTTTAATATGCCAGGCAAGAGTGAGCTGACCGCTCCCGTGCAACTCTGCTCACTAAATGTGTCTAAAGCTGTGTACACACGGAGCAATATGATTGCTGGCAATATATTGCCAGCAATCATATTGCTCAGTGTTTTCCGTTTTCATCAGCGACAAGAGATGGTCGCTGATGAAAATGTCACACTGCCGGTAGAAGAGGCAGGGAAAGTCGCTGGTCGGAGGAGCATCCTCCTCCGACCAGCGACCATTGGGGGACTGAAAACAGGAGCGCGCACCCGGCGATTTATTGCCGGTGCACACTCCAATCAAATTTTATGCGGGCAATGGGGCCCACACACTGGATAATATCAGGGCATTTTCTAAGCAATCTGACTAATCGCTGGTCCCATTGCAGGGACCATTGGGATAGCGATGTGCAGCCAGGCGATTAAGATCCAGCATGCTGGATAAAGCTAGTCTCATTGCCGGTCGGAGAACACTGGCCCTAACAGATCGCTCAGCAAACATTGCTATGCAGCACGATGTACAGAGCGATCTAGCATTGCTCAGCAAAATTTCCCCATGTGTAGGCCCCATTAGTCACGGTGAGCTGAAAATGCACCAGGAGACTGCTGACTAATGTAATATGCAACACATATACATCTGTATGGGGTTAAGTCTGTAAATAAAGCACAACGAACATATTCATTTATACACAATTACAATCGGTTGTGGATTTGAAAAAAAAAGCCACAATTATCAGAAGCATCACAACTGCCCCCTGCCCCCCCTTCTCCAACCCCTTAAAATGTACAAATATAAAAAGGGAGTTCAGCTCCATATCTTACAGAATACCATACAATCTGAAGTAACTTTTGACTGTGATATATGTATATAATGTATATACATACACATATATCTACCTCTATGTATATGAGATGCAGCTGTGATCCTGGTGGTACAGATTCCGACCACCAAAATAGTGACATAAGGTGAGGGTTTGGGTTAGGCTGTGGGAGGGAGGGGATTATATATATATATATATATTTATTATAAATACATATATATATTTTTAGGTTTCATGTTACTACTATTAATGTTAATGGCTGCTGTAACTTTGGGCCTTATTCTGGTCTGTGCGGCCGGAGCCCAATATGCGGCCAGGACCGTGCGTCCTAAACCCCGCCTTCCGTACGAATCGCTCACTCCGTCCGAATGCGGTAAGCCGCTGACCGCACGGAGCACGAGTGGATTTCTCATGGATACACCTCCTCCATCTCTGGGAACCTCCCCCATCATCATTCGATGGTCGCAGACCATTGAATGCAGGACCGAGCGGTCAGGCAGCTCCCGCGAGCTCAGACCACTCAGGCATTTCTCCGTGCAAAAGCAGGGATCTGGGCGGGCAGCTGACATCCGGCAATGTCATATGTCCGCCCCCTACACGTGCGTCACGGCCGCATTACCATACGTACGCCCAGCGTTTTCATGGGAACGCACATGAAACGCGGGGCGTATGCATATGTGAATGAGGCCAAACAGCCCTTCACGCCCCTCTCCTCCCCCTGTTCGTAGTGTAAACAATTCATGCGGAATTTGGACGTATGTCCCTTTCGCACATGCGCAGATATGCCTCTGCACATGCGCAAACACAAAACATCGGCGGAACGAACGCACGCAGACATATCCGCACCAACCAGAATAAGGGCCTTTATTATCATTTGTCTAATGTTAATGCGACAACCAGGTTTGCCTTCACATGCTCACTGTAACACTTCATAAAGGCATCCCTTTCCATTATTTTTTTTAAAGCAGGTAAGTTTTATTAAGAAATTTTGTAGAGAAAAAGAAAAATACTTGTGTGAAAATACAACCAAAACGAATAGAAAAAAAAAAATAAACAGAGACCCAATCTTACAAATATTGAAAAAGGCTCATATGTGATGGTAACAAAATAACAAATATGTGGAACAGAAAGTAGGAGATGTAACTACCTGAGACGGGCTCCCTGTGGGGACCGAATCAGGAGTGCAACCAATGATCCCTAATTTTGTAGTACTTCAGGAGAGCAAGACAGAGCATTTAATCAGAGCTCCTCCAAACCAAGGCCAGACACATCCTAGGGTATTAGCATTTCGGGACTTGGCACCCATACCCCTTTTGGTCAATAAGACCATTGTTGTACATTGAAGGCACTTTTGTCACCAAATGGTTTGGACTTGAAGGCGGGTTCTCCATTACTACTAAGCCTTTTCACCTTTGGTATTCTGGCTTAAAGTATCCTCACCTCCTAAGTACTACTGCTATATTTACACTGTCCATGTCCCGTGGGGACACTCTTAGTTTCCCTGTCAGTAGAGGAGATCAATAATCATCCCAATAAAAGTGATCTTGTATCCTGAACATGAAAAAAATCTTAGCTGTCTGATACTGAAATCAAATGGAAATTCCAATTTTGCACCACTTTGCTAGCAAACCCTGCATCTGCCTGCTAGAAGAGATCACAAAATAATTCCACAGAAAATACATATATACAGTATAGACATACACACACATATAACTTGTGGAGATGACTTAACCACACATAAAACTAAAGTTGTACACTGTAATCACATTCTGGATAAGTCATAGGTAGAATTACATGTTGAGGAGTTTTTTTAGATTTCTCCTCGTTCTGTTCCTCTTCCTCTGCTTCTTCTCCTCCCTCTTCTTCATCATCATCATCCTCTTCTTCATCCTCCTCACCATCTTCATCCTCATCTGCTTCTTCCTCGTCATCATCATCATGGTCCTCATCCTCTTCCTCCTCATCACCTTCATCATCACTAAGGCACGGAAAATATGTAATTTTCAATATAGAAGTTATAGGTTTAGAAGCTCAACGCCAGCCCGACCATTAAACAGCTGCACCCGCCCGCACTATGTGTGAGGTCTGCTGTGGGAGGCATGCCTGCTGAGCCGTGGCACCTTTCTGAGAAGCACCTGAGGGACTGGCTCTGTAACTTAAGAGAAGGACCACAGTGGGATTCGGACTCAGGAGAGACGAGCATCACTCTGTGCCTACTGCTTGCCAGTGAGTGCCTGTGCCCTGGGCTTGCCCTGCCTGCAGTCTGCAAAATTTACATTGGCCAGAATTAGTTAGGTTTATTTTAGCTTGTTTATTTATAGTCACGCATATGGTGTGTACACACGGGTACAATCACCCTGAGATTCTGACTATATGGTCAGAATCGCATCGGTATCACACGCAGATCGCATGCAGATCGCAAGGGTTTTAACCCTTGCGATCCCGATGCGCGCTCCCGTATCACATGGCAGAAAGTCTTGGCTGCCTTGACTATATAGTGCAGATCTGCCCTATAAAGTCAAAATTGTATGCCATCGCATGCATGCCGTGTCAGGGATCGCATCGCACAGCACATCTCACCGTGTGTACACACCAATACAGTTTCACATGCTGTACACAAAACACAAGCAGGCTATTGACAAGGGACATTAAACAACTATGCAATGGCTCCAGTAGAACAATCACCTGTATATATTTATGGTCACAGAGCACCAAGTTATAAATCTTCCAGTATTTTGAAGGCAGGTTGGCAGAGGCTGCAGGGCAGGATAATGCCACAGCAGAAAGTGGCTGGAATTTAAAGGGCCTCTTGTATGGTAGCCATGTTCTTAACACTGAAGTGCGTGGAACAACTGATCACAGAACTAGAGCTTGACAATCTGTAATTCAGGGAGCAACACCCTCCAACATAACCTTTAGCGTACACTGAATAGAGGTTACTTGATATCTTTCCATCCTTCCAAAATAGCACTTGTTATCAAATTGCCCAGTCTCAGACAGAGAACAACTCACCACTATTAAGACTTTTGTCTCAGCCACCAAAGGACAGAAAGACCCATCCTAGGGAGTGCTGGCTGGCCAAATGTTAGGGAGACTTCTTCCATTCCTAAATTACAACATGCCCAAATAGAACAGTGTATGTCTTACCTCAATGGTGGAAAATTGTGCAATCCAACCAACAGCCCACAGAAAAAGTCAGAGCTAGCAAAGCACCTCACCACTACTTACCTGCGTATGGAGAGGGTAAATGGGGAGGCTGCTCCCCTTAACAATTGGAAAGCCACGCTAGAGAGTGATGGCACCATCTCGAAGGACCCAGCACCATCTCGAAGGACCCAGCACAGCAGGATGGCGGACATCTAAATGGATCGGCCTTCCTAGCCATACTAATCCCGAATGTGGGCCGCCAGGACTAACCGCTCCCTAATCTGGTCTCCCCTTCATCAGTGAGCACCTGTCGCCTACCTACCAAGTGTAGGACCCGATGCAAATGAAGACCCACATCTATATATGGGGAAGAGTCTGAGCTTTATCACAGTACATTTTAAAAGGTACTTGTTTCCTAGAACGGCGCCCACGATATTGATCTTAGGCATCGCACGGAAAAAAATCGTGTCGGTCGCATCGCATGCGCCCAAAAAATCGCATGCGATGCGACCGACGCGATTACCACGATTTTACATTGGGAACAATAATAAATGGCCCAATTGACCCGATTTCACATAGGGAACAATGTTAAATGGCCCACAGACCCCAAATAGCCACCCTGAAGTGTGAAACGGCCCCCCCCCCAAATCAACGTCAACCCGAATCGTGGCGAGCGCAGCGAGCCCGCGAGGGGCGGCGGTACGCGTCCTCCGACCTTTTCATACCCCCACTATCCACGTCGGCGTGGAGTTGAGAATAGAAAGTGTGGCGAGCGCAGCGAGCCACTGAGCCTAAAGCGTGGCGAGCGCAGTGTGCCCCGCGAGGGGACGCGGATACCTTCACAGCTATACGCGTCCCCTCGCGGGCTTCACAGGTATCTGCGTCTGCTCGCCACGCTTCGGGCTCGGTGGCTCACTGCGCTCGTCACACTTTCTATTTTCAACTCCACGCCGACGTGGATAGTGGGGGTATGAAAAGGTCGGTGGACGCGTACCGCCGCCGCTCGCCACGCTTCGGGTTGACGTTGATCGTGGGGTGGCGTTAACAATTGGGGGGGCCATTTCACACTTCAGGGTGGCTATTTGGGGTCTGTGGGCCATTTAACATGGTTCCCTATGTGAAATCAGGTCAATTGGGCCATTTAACATTGTTCCCTATGTAAAATCGGTAATCGCGTCGGTCGCATCGCATGCAATTTTTTTGGCCGCATGCGATGCGACCGACGCGATTTACATTTTACCATGCATTTCTATGTAAAATCGCGGACATCGCATCGGTTGCATCGCATGCCATTATAATGGCATGCGATGCCCGCGATGGGCGCCGTTCTAGGAAACAAGTACCCATTTTAAGATCCCAGACTCACTGCACCGCACTCTACAGACCATGATACAGTATAACCCCAATGGATGAACAAACAGTTAAATGCCTTCTAGCTTTATAACAGATTTAATATATAAATTGAGACAATATATAGTTACCTGAGAGATCCCAGAACGGAGGCCATGCTGAAGCCATCCAAAATTTCATGAAGGATTTCACAGCCTTCCACACCAAGGCTGTTTCCTGCAACACAGGACATAGACAGAAAAACATTGCTGAAAAATATATAACTTGGTAAAATATTACTGTAAATACATACACAGACATAAAAATAATATATATATATATATATATATATATATATATATATATACACACACATACACATACATACGCACACACACACTGGAGCCTCCAAGCTCACCATTTAATTCCAATTTTTCAAGCTCGGATTTGTCTTCCACTGACTCCGCTAACGCAAGAGCAGCATCGCGCTTAATTTCACAGAAGGAGAGATTAAGTTCCTGCCATTGGAAAAGGCATTTAGATTAATGAATGCTGATAATACAGTGAAAATATTATTTCATGATTAATAATATAGTACACTGGTTCTCTAAGTCGGTCCTCAGGACCCCACACAGTGCATGTTTTCCAGGTATCCTCACAGAATCGAGTGAAATAATTAGCTCCACCTGTGGATCTTTTAAAATGCGTCAGTCAGTCAGTAATGAGTGCACCTGTCAGGTGACCTGGAAAACATGAACTGTTTGAGAACCACTGATTTCGTGCAGTATAGCAGATGCCACAAAAACCAAATGCTAAACTTTACCATATTTAGGTAGATTATCTGTGTGCCGATACTATTCGATTTTTGCTTCCCAACGAAAAATTTAAATACGTATGTTAGTAAAACTAACATGGCAAATCCATCCTGATCACCTTTCAAAATATAATGGTAAGGGGCCTACACACGGGGCAACACGATTGAGCAATGTAGATAGCTCAGCAAGACTGTTCAGTACACAGTGACGAGTGCTGAGCAATCTGTCAGGGCCAGTGTTCTCCGATGAGAACACTGGCCCTGACCAGCTATCTCGCTAGATTTATCCAGCATGCAGGATATTAGATCGGCAGCCGATAGCGTCACGAAGAGCCATGCATTGCTATTGCCCCTACACACGGAGCAATGTAGGGGCAATTGCTAAGGTATCTAGTGAGATTGGTTAGAGAATGCCCAGAAATTGGCCCGTGTGTAGGCCCGATTACAGCTTTGAAAGATCTTTTAAAGCCACTATAAAGATATTTTATCTATTTACCACTATGCTTTCTCTTGTAGCTCTCTACTCTCTTGAATCTAAATCCAGGACACACTAGAGCAGTGTTTTTCAACCAGTGTGCCGTGGCACACTAGTGTGCCTTGAGCTGTTCTCAAGTGTGCCCCCACATCTAGAGATACCCAAACCAGTTTACAGCCACCACCAGTTCAAATGTTATTGACTGGTCTCTTCTTTTCATGTAAAGGGCCAATGTATTTTATTTTTGTTACCTGTGGGGATCAGTGTAATTGTTTTTAATGTGGGGGCCAATAGGTTTGTTTTTTTCCTGTGGTGGCCAATGTTTTTTGCCCTGTGGGGATCTTAGGGTGTGTCTTGGCAATTTTAAAGTCTTATTTAGTGTGCCGCGAGGTAAAAAGGTTGAAAATCACTGCACTAGAGCGACGGAACCCTTTATCTGCAGATGCATACATACTTCCAGATCCTTGGGCAATGGAACGGTGGAGGATATCATGCAGCGTTTGGCAGGGTGGCTAACCAGAAGCCATTCCTAAAGGCAGCGCACGGTGAGCATAAACACAGTATATCATTCTGAGTCGCATTGAAACAATATTTTGGGCCATTTATCGTTTAGAGCTGGGGTAGCCAATTCCAGCCCTCGAGAGCTACCAACAGTTAATGTTTTCCAGGTCTCCTCACAGAAGTGAAATAATTAGCTCCACCTGTGGATCTTTTAAAATGTGTTAGTGCGTAATGAGTGCAACTGTGCAGCAGCTAGGTTGTCTGGAAAATGTGAACTGGACTGGAGTTGGCTACCGCTGGTTTAGAGTCTGCCCATCTTAACTCTATTCTTTATTTCTGTAATCTCTCATCTTTCTCTAATCTCTGGCTTTCTAATCCATTTTTCTTTAAATCAAAGTTTCGCTCTAATCCATGTAGGTCAACAAAAAACATATGCAACACGTTAAATACCTTTAGCTTATGCAAACCCTCTTTCAGGGCCCCAGCAATGGCAAACGCTCCCTTAGAACGCACCAAACAGTCACCAAAATTGATATGTTCTACTTGTCTTAGGGTCTTCAGTGCCTGTTGGAAAGGGAAAAAAAGTTAACTTTCTAGTGAAAACCATAAGAAATCCCACTACTACAAATGATTGCTAAAAACACAAAATAACAGAAATGCAACAATGTATACTTGATGAGGACAAGACGCCCATTACCTCAGCCATAGCAATGCCTCCTTTATCTGTAAATGTATTATCATTCAGGTTGATGACCTTTAGCAACGGGTTGACTTTAATGGCGTCTGCCAGTGCAGAAATTCCAGAATAATTAATCCCGTTCTGAGGCATGTGTATTTCCTCCAAGGTGCCGATTAACTGGAAACACAAATGAAATAATGCAGGAACGTACAAATACTAATTATTCCATCCCAAGAGAAACAGAAAAGCACATACCCGAAATGACTCTGCCAAAGCTGTAGCACCATCATTCTCTAAGCGATTCCTTCCAGCAATGAACACTTTGAGAGCCAGAGGTTTGCCAAGTGAACTGGACTTTTTATGGCACTCTGTCAGTGCTGCAGCCAGAATCTGAAAGAAGAACAAGAAATGAGGTTGCTGTAGCTGGCCTAGAATACAATGCTTACTGAAGGGTAAGCATTGTTTAAAATGCTTGTTATATGCATATACTGTATAATTTATCCAAACAGAACCATCCAGCTGACCATAGAGAACAATTACCAACAGGATCACCATGCCCATCGGGCACTGTGAATACATATATATATATATATATATATATATATATATATATATATATATATATACACACACACACACATACATATACACACACACACATATATATACATACATACACACACATTAAATCAAATCAGTTAATTAATCATTAACAATGCAATACAGACAAACGCCTACCTTTTATTATTAGCATTGTTTTTGCTCAGTTCAGTGGCATGAAGACCACAAAGTAACCAGTACAAAGGTGGAAAATAAAACTAATGGAAATTAGATTCTAACACCTCTGGATATATCCCAGACACACAAGGATTGTAACGTCTTGCTTAAATTCAACAAAAACTAGTTTCACAAACTAAATCTGTGCTACTTACATAGATGGGACATTTATTCCTGATATTATCCTTTACTACTTAACCCTTTGAGTACCAAGTTAATTTTTTTTTAATAGGTGTGAAAATTGCCCAGCAAACAATTGTATTCATCACAATGACCTGTAATGTGTACTGTATCTAGGAAACAGAATCTTTTTTTTTTTACACAACATTTTTTATGTGAATTTATATAATAAATGTGAGCGACGTTGGCATTTTTAGTGGCTATTGTGCACATCTCTCACAGGGATGTTGGCACTCAAAGGGTTAACATCCCATCTAGAACATCGGAATATTTCCTTAGTTCCACTGAGTTAATGTCAATTATCTTTATTAAAAGGTGATCTTACAATTTTGATTGGTTTTCTTGGGCCTAGGTTTGTTTAGAAAGTCCCTGATAAGCAGTGGCTTGCGCTGACTATTTGGGGCTAATTATCTAGCCCGAGGAGAATCATTTATCCCTGGGAAAATCACCAGATACCGGCCCAAGCCCTCACTGACCAGCACCACCTCTGTCCCTACAGAATTTCTGCTATTTACCTTTCCTCCACCAATTCCCATACCACAGTTGTTTAGTTTCAGTTCCTGCAGTGTAAAGCATGTGGAGCTTTTGATCAGAGCCTCGATTCCTCTCACACCGTCTGGTCCAAAAGCATTATCACTCAGATCAAGTTCCGTCAGCTGAGCTCTGGCAGTGATCAAGGCTTCACCTAGGGAAATCTATGGTAAAAGAGAGAATCATAAAATCATGCTTAAACATACTACTCTAATAAAATGCACATTCATTACTCAGCATTAAAATTCCCCAGCGCTAACCAAACTTCTTGACAAAAAAAAAAAAAATCAACCTAGGCACCACTTATTGCAAATGTAAGACAATTAAGAACATGTTGCCTACTTTTTTTTAGCAGATCTTAGAGTTAATCTAGTTACCAGTGCTGCTGGAATTTCAGACCTCAATCTGCCAGTAAACATATCACTCCAATGACACCGCTGGAAAAAAAGAAATAAATATTTTCAGGATTGCAAACAAGTATTAACTAAAATGTTTACCTTATCAATCTAATGGTGTGTACGCACTAGTAAAATCACCCTAAGACTCTGACTATATAGTCAGAATCGCATCGGTAGCGCACGCAGATCGGTGGGTGCTCCCGTTTCGCATGGAAGAAAGTCTTGGCTGCCTTGACTATATAGTGCAGATCTGAACTATATAGTCAAAATTGTATGCCATCGCATGCATGCCGTGCGATGCGATCTGATCGCATGGCACATCGCAGGTGTGTACACTCCATAAAGCAGCAAAATACAGACAATGTAAGACCTCAGGAATAAACAAGGATCATATTTTGCATAATTGAAGCAGTTATGTTTCTAAAACATGATGGTCATTATAGATGCCTTTGATACCTACACATTAGTCAGCATAGGACTCCTTTTTGATCTGAGTTATGGGCTTTCATGCTTGACAACACATGTAAGCACTATGTTGCTTGATTAATTGAAAATGGGATCTTTATACTTGCACTGATCTATTTTGGGACACTGTACCATGGGTGATACAGAAGGGAGAATTCACACAAAAAATGTGCCCAATTGTGGATTACTGCGAATACTGTGGGAATGTTATATATACACATCAATAGTGATCCTTCTAGGATCAAGGCAGGGCAGAGGGGTACGCGGGCAGCACCTTCTGTTTAAAAGGCAAATTTGTGCTAACGGAAACCATTCAGTCTAGCAAAAAGGACAGTGGAGCCCTAGGAAAAGATATCTGGCAGACTGCCCTGCTTTTATTCCTGAACCGCCTAGAGGTCCAGTTGGATTGTTTGAACATCTACTCTCACTGCTTTAGGGAGAGGATTGCTCCATTACTGCATATTAATTGTCGACACATGAAAGAGTTGACATGATTTTCACAATTTAAAAAAATAAATAAATCATGCTTCACATGGACTCAGAATGGTAAAATGTAGGCAGCAGTAGTGAAACAAGGCACCAGGCCCCAAGCATGGCGAATGAAGAGAGATATTTGCGGGTACGCACTACACTAATTTTGGGTCCAGATACTCAGGTGTCAACACTGACAAAGATTATATATATATATATATTTATTTTTAAACTAATGTGGACTTTTTGCCTTTGTCAACATATGACCTGGTAATCTTTTGGTGTCTACCTAGACATTGTCGACCTTTTGATCCATTTTTGGGTCATCGCCATGAGAGAACGTGACTTGGCATACAGGTTGAGTTTCCCTTATCCAAATTTCTCCGAAAACCATACATTACAGAAAGTGGGGTGGGGGGTTGGGGGTGGCAGGGATTTCTCACGCTAAAAGCAGTACTGTGGACATCTGTAACAGCACTACTGAAGACATGATATGTAACTGGCACTACTGAAGACATGATATGTTACTGGCACTACTGGGGACATCTGTAGCAGCACTACTGAGGACATGATATGTAACTGGCACTACTGGGGACATCTGTAACAGCACTACTGAGGACATGATATGTAACTGGCACTACTGGGGACATCTGTAACAGCAGTACTGAGGACATGATATGTAACTGGCACTACTGTGGACATCTGTAACAGCACTACTGAAGACATGATACAGATGGGTCTGTTCCCATCCTTGCAGGGGATGGCGCTGGCGTCGCCAGCCGCCATCCCCCGCCATGGCGATCGTGAGAAGAGGACGCGCGCGCACGAGAGGCGCGCGCGCCCCCTTCCGACGGCGCTTCCAAACGTTTCCCCGGGTCCCCGCCGCCTGCCCGCACCCCCCCTACCCCCGTCCGTCTCTCTGAGGCGGAGACGGACAGGGTTTCCGCCACGCTAGCGACGGAGACTGAGACGCGCGTCTCAGTCTCCTCGCTGGCGAGGCTGCTGGCGGGTCGCCAGCGCGTACGTTCTGGCGACCCGCCAGCAAGGATGTGCATAGGCACATACTGTATGTAACTGGCACTACTGTGGACATCTGTAACAGCACTACTGAAGACATGATATGTAACTGGCACTAAATATCTGCAAGATAATGATTGTTTGGCATTGACCTTCAGTGTCTGAGATAGTATACAAACTTTGTTTCATGTTTTGAAACCTTGTTTTATGCTCCTATAAAATATATGTGTGTATTTCATCTGTTTGTACAACATAAATGCAATATACCTCAAGATACATCATTGATATATAAAAATATTCTGAAATACGGAATAATCCATTATCCAAAATTCTTCTGGTCTTGAGCATTTTGGATAAGGGATACTCAACCTGTACCTGTTTTATCATCCGCTACATTGATATATAAAAATATTCTGAAATACGGAATAATCCATTATCCAAAATTCTTCTGGTCTTGAGCATTTTGGATAAGGGATACTCAACCTGTACCTGTTTTATCATCCGCTAGCATTATTTTTCTTCGTATTTTTGTTTTGATTGTTTTGGATTATTTAGCGCTCATCTGTCATTGAAAACCAAGATCTTTCAGCACCTTCAGTGATCGTAAAAGATCTTTTATTTGCTATGTTTATAAACAAGTTACAGGTTTCCCTATTAAAAAAAAAACCTGACAAATATAGAGCTACTATTACAAATGTACATATCTGTTTCAACAACTTGATTTCAGCACCCTCAAAAAGGGAGAAGAGACCAACACAGCCAGCCCCAATGTCAAACTCATAACTAAAATGCCAATTGTCTAGCCACCTAAATGAGCATATAACAGAGACAAGATCTAAAACCAAAAAAAAACATTTCAGAACGCCAATTTTTGCACGCAGTCTCACCTTCATATCAGATTTCTTTTCTAACGCTTTGGCGATAGCCTTAGCTGCTTCCACACCTATGGTGTTGCCTTCCAGACGCAACGCCTGCAATCCCTCATACACCTCAATTTCCTGAATGACTTCCTCGGCTTTAAAACAAGTAGCAAAAGAGTTCAAAATATTAAAACAGATGTATGAAACTGCAGCTTACCATAGACTTAATGTCAATATTGTAACAAATGCATGATGTTTCTATAACTGCAATTAGGAATGCAGCTCCACAAGGCAATTAGGAGCATCCAGTCACACCTTAGGTGTGTCGGCAAGGCTTCTAATATGTTGACATGTACTAGATACTAAACTCACATGACACATATGCTTACCATCTTGAGCAGTGTTCAGCTTCAGAGTCTTGCCTTTAAAGCTCAACTCTCCTCCTCCAACATTTGTCTTTGCCAGGGAATCAGCCAACTGTGAGATGTCTTCAGATGCCATCTTCTCTGCACTGTGTGATGCCAAGAAAATAAACAGAATGAGAATCAACACCAGAACCGCAGGTTTCTCTATGCCAACATATGCATAATGAGGGAACTCCTTTACACGTCGTCGGTTTTAAATTGGAACTCATTAAAAAAGACTCATTAAATTATATAAGCAGTACTGTAGTGAGCCTAAAAAAAAAGTGAAATTGTAATAGACCCGATCCCATGTCTCCTAAGTGTTTGCCATTGCTTAACAAATTCACATACTATTTTAAATGTAAATTAAAATGATGATGGCATCTTTATGGAAACCAGTCGTGTATTGCTCGCCAGGGCACATTTCTAAAAATTGATCAATTCAGTCGATAGTTTCCCTATTGCATCCTAGAAAATGATAGACACAATCTGATTGGTTGCACTACCTCTTTTCATTTTCACACTGTGGTGCTGTGGCACCCTCGGAGTCTAGCAGGGGTGCTTCAGGTTGGTTGATGCGGGTCCAATTCAAATGAATTATGGTCAATGTAAATGGCAAAACCAGTGCCTGTGACTGCTAACCATAACATATGTAGACAAACAGAAGCAAATATTGTCCCTCACTACATAATTAAACCTAAAGATGACATATGAACACAATTCATTTAATTTTTTTTTTCTTCATTCTAAATAAGAAACTTTTGGCCATAGGGTGCCATAGAAATAATTCTGATATTATAGGGCAGCTTGATTCAAAAAGTGCCACTGTGCTAGTGCCTATGCGATACGGAATGGCTGCTTACCAGACGCATAAAATAGGCATGACTCTCGATGGTGTAACTCTGATGGATCACAACGGTAGTATTTTTTTTCTTCCCTGTAACAGGGGGAATAGAGCTTAGCTCCACTTCTAATGTGGTCCATAGCCCCATTCCTTTCTCTGATTGGCCTGTCACCTGCTGAGTTCTGCCTCCACACATAGTTTGTCATATGCCACTGCATTGATTGCAGATGATGGTGTAAACCAGCACGGACAGTGTAATGCAGGCATGTCCAAACTATGGCCCTCCAGCTGTTGTGAAACTACACATCCCAGCATGCCTTGCCATAGTTTTAGCATTCCCTAAAAACTGTGTCAAGGCATGATGGGCTATAGTTTGGACATGCCTAGTGTAATGGTTAGCATTACTGCCTCACAGCACTGAGGTCATGGGTTAGAGTCCCACCATTGCCCCAACTGTGCGGCGTTTGTATATTCTCCCCATGCTTGAGTGGGTTTACTCCAGGTACTCCAGTTTCCTCCCACAATCCAAAACTAAACTGGTAGGTTAATTGGCTTCCAACAAAATTAACCCTAGAATGTGTGTGTGTGCGTGTACATGTGGTAGGGAATATAGATTGTAAGCTCCACTGGGGCAGAAAATGATGTGAATGTTCAAATATTCTCTGTAAAGCGCTGCGGAATATGTGCGCACTATATAAGAAACTGTAATAACAGTGGCGCGCGGTCGGTAGGAACAGCTGATTGCCGGCAGCGTAGAAGGAGGCTGCACTTCAGCTGAAAGTCGGGCTGGGAGATCAGCAGGGAGCCGAATGGTAGACCTGTGCTGAGGCTTGGTTCGCGGTCAGCGTGGAGCAGCTGATTGCTGGCAGCGTTTCGTTCCCGTAGTCAGCTGGGAACTTTTGCAAGACGAGTCTTGGAAACCCATTCAGCAACTCCCAGCCCGACATACAGCTGAAGCGCAGCCTCTCCCACGCTGTCGGCAATCAGCTGCTCCACGCTGACCGCGAACCAAGCCTCAGCACAGGTCTACCATCCGGCTCCCTGCTGATCTCCCAGCCCGACTTTCAGCTGAAGTGCAGCCTCCTTCTATGCTGCCAGCAATCAGCTGTTCCCACCGACCGCGCGCCACGCTACAGTGGGGGTTAATTATCCGGCTTACCGCTGAGCAGAGAATCTTATCCACCGCCAACCTCACTTTGTATGCCACTGTGCCCAGGACGGGGATTCCGTCACTGACTACAGGTAGGCTACACCAGCTTGCTGCCGAGATGGGTGAGTGATAGGTCTGGAAGGAACTCCATCCCATAAAACAACTGGGACCGCTCGCCGGGACTTCATACAAACTAGCACGGAGAGAGTGCTACTTCATAGGGTGAGCATACTACATTAAACCTGTGACTGTTGAAAAATCCCCCTGTATTATAATATCACAAGCACCGGTCAGTCAACGTATATTATATATTTTTTTGTGCACAAATTGGACCTTTTTTTACTGGTACCATAAATTATCATCATATGCATTACTGCAATATCTTGTCGACCAATTGAACATTGCTGAACCTTCTAAAAGCTATTATAACCTATAAAAATCGGGATCCCAATTCAGCATCAGATTTGCTATTTATCTGCTTTCTATTTTTATGTAATGTAATAAGTGTATATTTATGTGTTGATTTACTTTTATATATAAAATTTGAAAAAGCAACAGTGTGTCCAGTATTCATTTTCTCCAGCCGAGTATAGTGTGATTTAGTAACATAATCCAGCAGCGCAATTCACTTCAACCCCCTCCATTTTTAGTTTTTTTCTAACGTGAGTCTAGGCGGGCTCACAGAAGTGTCTGCTGCAGCTGAAATATCTGCTTATTTATTATTTTGATTCACCTTTAATTTTAATCAAACTACCGAGCGCCACGTATTGGGTCTCGGAGGGGTTCTGTATAGTTCCACTCCGGACCACAAAAAAATCCCAATAATCCAGGCATGTCCAAACTGTGGCCCTCCAGCTGTTGTAAAACTACACATCCCAGCATGCCTTGCCATACCTTTAGCATTCTCTAATAGCAAAGCTGTGGCAAGGAATGATGGCACAACAGCTGGAGGGCCATAGTTTGGACATGCCTGACAATCAGTAATTTTGGAGGGACAGACTGGAAGAAACACATTGCAATAAATCCCTATATAATACACATATAGTGGGATGTCACCAGGCGGACTGACATAAGGATCTACAGCAGCTGACACTATGGGGTAATACGTGAGACCTGCTGCCAGGCCACCTCCCCGCTGTCCCCATGTAACGCAGAGAGTGCGCGCTCCTGGCAGGGGAATGGCTGTTATCGGCCGGCGCACACAAGGGGAACGCTACTGCCGGTGACAGCGCTGCCCTAACCATCCCGCCAAAACCACCCAGCTACACACAACACAAAGAGCGACCCTCCCTCATCTGTAGAACACCACATATAAAGCTGCCAATGGCAGGCTATGGGCTCACCGCTTGCCGGTACTCAGGCCGTCACCGCTCACGTTGCTTATGGCGGAACCCGGTTTCTGCTGCCTTTTTTTTTTCCACTTTGAACCAAGATTTCCTTACAACGGCTGCGCCCGCACTGATCTCTGGGACTTGTAGTTCTGCCTCTTCAGTATTCCATACAAGTATAGCCGCCAGGAGGCATAGCGGACTACAAATCCCGCCATGCTTTGCGCGACGAGCCACTGTAGGTCGGAGGTTTGGGAGTTGGACTGCCAGAGTCTGGCTGCCAGTAATTGTATTGAAATAGTGACGAATATGATGATACCGCTCCTGTGCGTCACGCATAGTGATGCTGGTGGTGGGACTGTGATTTGTTCTACAAGTAGATAATACAAAAGAACAAAGATGATAGCATAATAAAGGCAGACTCTACCACGGATTAACTCACATCCATTGAACTTCTTTCTTTGCCATCATTTTCATTTTACCAAAAAAAAAAACTTTTTAATAACTTTGGTAGCTATTAGGCATACTTGCCTACCTGACCCTCTCCATGTGGGAGAAAATGCTCTGTTCCTGGACTTCCCTGGTAATGTACGCTTGCCATCTCCTCTGGTGAAACACCTTTACCTAACTCCCCACAGGTGATGGCAATCGTACATTTCCAGGGAAGTCCAAAGACAGAGCATTTTCTCCCGCATGGAGAGGGTCAGGTAGGCAAGTATGGCTATATAGGGCTATTTCACACGCTCCGGCTCCTGCCAGGCGGCGAAACCCGCACGGCCAAGAATCCGTGCCTCACACAGAAGTTTAGATTGGTGGAGATGGCCACAGCCCGGCAGCTTTCCTTACCAGTGGTGAGATCTGGCTGCGGCCAGGCCGTGGTCGTCCCATGTGAATGGACACAATCGTGTTCATTATTTACTACTGTGTGCGGCACGGCTTTTGACCGTGCGGGGTTTAGCTGCCCGGCGTGAGCCGGAGCGTGTGAAATAGCTCATAGTCTAGATTCCTTCACCCAGATATGTGAAAGAGGTCACTATTGGGATACGGTCATTGTTAGACAGCCATTATGTCGACATGAGTTAGGTCGACAGGGTCATGGTTTAGGTCGACAGTCAAAAAGGTGGACATGGGGGTTTTCCACAGTTTTTTTGTGCCGACAGGTGGTATTTCATGCCCTACCATCCACTAGGGCATGGCGGGAGAATAAAATAGTGTGCCGAGCATAGCGAGGGGGACGCGTTCCACTTTAACCTGTGTCCATGTCGACTGTGTCGACATTCAGGTAAAGAAAACAGCAAAAAAAAAACATGTCAACCTTTTGACTGTCGATCTAACCCATGTCGACCTTATGACCCTGTCGACCTAATCCATGTCGACCTTCCTGCGTGGTGACCTAAATACATGTAGGCCTAAATGCATGTCGACCTAATGGTGTCGACCTAATGACTGTCAACTTGCTGGTGAGCAACTGATCCACACCCGTCACTATCTACTTACTGTAATATTATCTTGTCCTGCTCTATTCCCCTTTATTTTGTGGCGACAGCAATATTTTCCCATATTTACTGGTGTTTAAACACCTAAACAAAAAAATACAAATATATAAAATTTCTATGAAATATGTCAGTATGCTTTCTTTATGTGCAGTGACATCAGCCAATAGAATTGTAGGACATGGATGACATAGTTTTCTATGCCCAGAGTGGCAGAGGTAAGAGTAATAATATTTATACAGTGGAACCGGTCTCCTCCCACTAGATGGCTAATGAAAATACACCTAATTGAATCTAGTGAGTCCAGTTTGTCTTGTTGATCAAGTTTTGTGCAAATTACTTGTGACACTGATATTTCTCCATCAGAGCACAGATGATGATGATGATGATGATGATGATGATGATTTAGACCCCATGCTTTTAAATACAAGTAATAAGTACAGGCCATAAATCCCTATCAACCTTCACTGCCTTAGCTACTCACCCTCCTACACAGGGTTCCATACGACTAATGGTAAAAGTAAGAAAAGTAAAGAGCATTGAGCATGGTCAGTGGGACTAAGCGTTACATAGGGAAGGGGAGTGTACAGCCTCCCCATATGGTCCACATCATTATGGTTTTTTACTATATCCCTGGACCATACGGGGAGGCTTTATTCTCTCCCTCCTCCTCTCCCTGGTGACAGCCGTCACAAGCAACCCCATGACTCACACGATGTCAGCACCATCCCGTCTTCCGTGGACTCCTGGGATGCCCTGGAGAGGGGGGACCCCTCCTCAAAAACTCCTAGCCTGGGCTGACTAGTTAGGGTGGGTAATGTTTTGGCAATGGGACCCCATCAAGCGTGTCCCCAGGCCAGGGCCGGCTCTACCATTAGGCAGCTTTAGGCATCTGCCTAGGGCGCCAGGATCTGGGGGGGGCGCCACCAAGTCTGAAAATAAAAAAAATCAAGGATGCCTATGAGGATCCTTGTTGTACTTAATGCAGGTGGCGACTGTGGAACTTCTAAGACCTCCCCCCCATACTTGCCTACATTGCTGCCTCTCCTCCTTGTACTCTTTTGTGTGCGGCAAAGGGGAGGGTGGAGAGGGCCTCCAGGGAAAGCAGGGGACTTGCCCATCTTCCGGGGGGGGGGGGGGGGGGGGGAGTAGGTTGAAGTATTGCCTAGGGTGCTGAGAAGCCTTAAACCGGCCCTGCCCCAGGCTATGGCATTACACCCCCTGCTAGTGGAGCCCAGTGCTGGTCCTTAACCCCTTCCCGACTTTTGACGTACATTTACGTCATGGCCGGGATGTACTTCCCGACACATGGCATAAATGTACGTCATGCCATTTAACTGTCACCGCGTCTATAGACGCGGTGACAGTTTAAACATGTCTGCTGTCCCTGACAGCAGACATGTCCCTGCATGCCCAGGGGGGGTGGCGATGCCTCCCCCCCGTCGGCGATCGCTGTGATTGGCTGTTCAAATGTGAACAGCCAATTACAGCTTTTTCTGGGCACCGGCGAATAACGTTCGACGTTGACACAGGGATCGGTGGTGATTGGTGCTGTAAAGTACAGCACCAATCACCACGGGGTGTAAGGGTGACACTGGTGTCACCCCACCTCACCCCACCCGCCCCCAAAGGACGTGATTGGTTCGCCGGACCGACGGACCAATCACAGCCATGGAGGGTGATTTAAACTAACGGTGACTGCACTGCAGACGCCATTCCGGTCTGGAATTGTGTGCAGTGCGGTCACCGTACCTATCTGCCGTGATATACTGACCTGATCCTTGCAAAATACTTACCTGATCACCTGATCACTGCTTGTAGCGTGCTGGATGCTTCCTGGATCTGACTTCTTGTGACTTCCTGCTGCTGCTGCAGTGTGATAGAGTTATAGATAGAGAGATAGAGAGAGATAGAGATAGAGAGAGATAGTGACAGAGTGTGCTATATTTTGTGTCTGCTACCCCCCCTTTTTGGGGGTGCAGGTTTTTTTTTTATATATATAACTGTCAGTGCTGCTGCTGCAGTGTCATAGAGTGATAAATAGTGATAGATAGGGACTTCCGGTTCCGGCGCGGCTGATGTGAGGCGGCTTCTCGCACTGCTCCGGTGCCGTCCCCGCAATTAACCCTGCAAAAGCCTCCGCGGCTTTCCCTGACACCCGCCCGGCCACCCGCCAGCCACAGCGAGACTGAGGTGCCCCGTATGGACAGACTCCTGTCCGAAAATATGCCGGGGAAATATAACAAGCAGAAGGCAGAAGGGGAGCGAGCGGCGCAAAGCAAGATGGCGGCCGCGCCTCCCCCGGACGCAGCACATAACACCATCACCCCTTCCCAGGTACTGGCCACACATACCTCTCAGACCCAAGCACCGCTGCAGCCTCTGTCATTAACTGGCTCCCAGCTCACGTACACTGACATCGTCCAGACTATAAAAGAAACTATACAGCCTCTCCTGCAGGAACAGGCAGCAGCTAACGCAGCAGCCTTACAGCAGGCAGTGACAGACATTAAATCCCAATGCAATCAGCTCTCCAAGAGGCTCCAAGCAGTAGAGCATACTGCAGGAGAAAATTTCAAAGCCATCTCCGACATGCAAATCTGACACGCAAGTCTGGGCTAAACTCGACGATCTGGAAAACAGATCTCGCCGAAACAATTTGAGAATCATAGGACTGCCTGAAACTGTGAAAAGTCAAGCCTTGTACCATTTTTTAAAGCAGACCCTTCCCGAACTCGTCGGCGTCCAAGAGGCGTGCAGAGATATGGTTATAGAACGCGCACATAGAACTGGCCAACTGCGGGACACTGATACATCCAGACCCAGGGCAGTGCTTTGCCGATTCCTAAACTATGTGCACAAGGAAACTATCTGGACAGCGTCTAGACGCAAGAGGGATATCACATGGGAAGGCGCAAGGATCCTGATATTCCAAGATTATTCCCCTGAGCTCACCAGAATGAGGAAGCTATTCACACCTGTATGCTCAAGCCTGGCCAAAGAGGGAAAAAAATTTGCCCTGCTGTACCCCGCTCGCCTGCGCATATTTGACGGATCATCATTCACTGACTTCAGCACCGCAGCAGATGCAGAAGCATACCTACACGAGCGCTCCAGCGGAGAAGCAGAATAGATCTCAAAAACAACACTTGAAGATCAAGCCTTACCCCCTGGACCGGCCTTTCCCTCACCCCCTTTTTTCTGCTCTGCCCCCCTCCCACAAACCATAGATGACATCACCTGACATGGAACTTCCTCCCAACTGAAGGAAAATTGGGACCTCACCTGCGACTTGGAGAGAACTGGGCCTGCGCACCCAACCCTCCAAACTCGCTCCATGAAGGGAAATATAACAGATGAAAGTCTTAACGTCCCCCCCCTGCTCTCTTGCCCCTCCAGGGACTATCAGCTTGACCACCCTCCTACCCACTGGGACTTACCACCGTACTGTGACCTCTGCAGGTTGTATGCAAGTTTACTGTACCTATGTTTGACTGTTTTGATGCTAATTTGTAAAATTGTCATGTTAGCCCTAGAAGGCTTAATCTTGATTCTTTGTCTAGGCCTTTAGGGTATCAGTTATAATAACCTAACCACCCTAAGGGGTGAAAGTATAATTGCAATGGGGCGGCTAGGAGCCCCGCCTTCACTAAGACCTAAATTTATATGACCAGGATTCGTGAAGTAAAGATAAAGGTTTATATTGGAGCATTATGCATGCTCCAACTTGTTCTTTGTTCCCCCCCTCCCCCCCCCCTCCTCCCTCCACTCCCCTAGTTACCTCTTTTTCCTCATGTATTCTGGGATGATAAATGTGAACAGTCCAACCCCCAGGGATAAGATATGGCTATGATTAAACTGGCTTCTTGGAATGTAGGAGGGATCCACTCTCCCGTAAAGAGGAAGAAGTTGCTCCTATATCTCAAAAAACTTTCTATTGATATTATCCTGCTACAGGAAACGCATTTATTACAACCAGAAATAAATAAATTGAATACAATGGGGTGGAAAGTTTGGGCGGCAGCGCCCTATACCTCCAAAGCCAGGGGGGTAGTCCTCATGGCGCAATCTCGCCTCCCTATAACAATCTCCCACATGGAGATAGACCCAGAGGGCAGGTTCCTACTGGTTGACCTAAATCTTTATTCGCAGCGATATGTATTCTGTAATATATATGCACCAAACTCCCACACCACCCCCTTTTTCAAAATGATCCAAGCTAAATTGACCCCTTACGTGACGGAACGACTGATCCTAGGCGGAGACTTTAATATAATTTCCTCACAGAATATGGACTCTAGTTCCCCCACGACTAGAAAACCCCCTCCAAGGTATGGTATCCCTTACCTTTCACAACAACTAATGTTAACGGACGCCTGGAGAGCATTACATCCTATTGACACAGAGTTTACATGTCTCTCAGCCGCCCATGGATCCCTGTCTAGAATAGACTACCTCCTAGTAGCAGATTCAGTCTTTATTAATACAACGGAAGCCTCTATAGAGCCTATGTGCATTTCGGACCACTCTCTTATATGGGTATCATTCTCCACCATGCTAGATGTAGGCTCCTTTAAACTATGGCGATTCCCCACTCACTTTTCCTCCTCTATAGGCTTCCATAACAAACTAGATGCATTCTGGGAAGACTATAGAATTAATAATGAGGAAACCCTAAGAGAAGACCCGATCCTGTTCTGGCAATCTGCCAAGGCAGTGATCAGAGGTCAAATCATACAATTCGTAGCCCAAAAGAAAAAAGAATATACTACTCTTTATAAATCAGCCCAACTCCACCTGACAGAAACTTACCAACAGTATAAATCATTTCCCACCCCAACTAATAGAGCAACATTTAACCAAGCCAAACAATCTTTCGATGCCGTTCTCGCCTCATTGGGAGAACACCACACTTTCCACAAAGACCATAGATTCTATCGGTTTGGAAATAAGACAGGAAGGTTACTGTCTAACCTACTGAAATCCTCTTCCCCCACAGCCCTTATAGAATCTATCAAGCGCCCAGACGGCTCTTTGGCGTCTGGAGGCAAAGACATAGCAGCAACACTCCACGAGTTCTATACGGAAGTTTACTCACAACCGACTAGAGACGTGGCCAGCGAGGAAGATTTTTGGAAAACCATAAACTGCCCTTCCCTAGAGACAGACTTGACATCTCAATTAACAGCCCCATTCTCATCACATGAGGTAGAGACAGCGATAAAACAACTAAAGACTTTTAAATCCCCAGGACCAGATGGCTTCTCTGGCGAGTTCTATAAAATCCTTCTCCCTCGTATACTAGAACCCCTGACCCAGGTATTAAACACCATAGTCTCCCAGTGTAGAACCCCTCAGTACTTTACAGACGCTGTCATTAAACTAATCCCAAAACCTGGCAGGGACCCGCACCTGCCGAGCTCATTTCGACCAATATCCCTTCTAAATGTGGATTATAAATTACTCACAAAACTGATAGCAGACAGACTTAAATTCCTTGTCCCGAAAGTGATCCACCATGACCAGACAGGTTTCATGGCTGGCAGGCACTCCTCAGCCAACATCCGCAAAGTCATAGCGGCCTCCCATTGGTATCAGACACCTAAAAACAACACACTACCCTTCCTCCTTGCCTTAGACGCGGAAAAGGCGTTTGATATGGTGGCGTGGGAACACCTGTTCCACACTTGCTAAATTTGGATTTCCCGAACAACTAATTTCCCTAATAAAAAGGCTATACTCCCACTCTAACTCCAGAATTCTATGTAATGGCTACTTATCTCCCCCAATCTTACTAGCTAGAGGAACTAGACAGGGCTGTCCACTGTCACCATTGTTGTTCGCCATCGAGCCTTTAGCAATAGCTCTCCGAGCCCTCCCTGAATTCCGGGGGTTACGGGTAGCCCAACAGGAATTAAAGATCGCACTTTTTGCTGATGACATGTTACTCTTCATCTCTGATCCCTTAATATCAATCCCCGCTATTCTACGCCTTATTACGGATTTCGGCCTGTTTTCAGGATATAGAATCAACAAAGATAAGTCAGAACTTTTGCCCTTATCTACATTAGCTACCTCCTTCCTTTCTTCCCCTGCAGCATCCCCTCTTGCTATTCTAAAACATAACACCACCAAATTAAAATATCTGGGTATCTATATCCCCCCGTCCCTGACTGACCTATACACCCTAAATTTTTCCCCAGTCATCAGGAAAATCTCTGCACTACTAGAGACATGGACATCCATGCCTCTATCACTCATGGGCAGAGTGGCTGTCCTGAAAAGTATCATCTTCCCCAAACTCTCATATGTTATCCAAATGCTACCCCTCGCCTTGTCCAAAGCAGATCTGTCCCACTGTGACAAGATTTTTAATAAATTCCTATGGGCGGGTAAAAGACCGCGCATAGCTTTAGCTAAACTAAAATTGCACAAAGACAAGGGAGGCCTGGCGGTCCCTGACATACAGGTGTTTTCCAGAACGGTGGCATTTCGTTACATATTAGACTGGCTACATTCTCGCTCCAGCTATACCAACTACGCCTTAGAACAATCTCTGGTCGCCCCATACGATCTAAAAGCCTTGCTTCATACACCCAAAAAAAACATGCCCCAAACTGCCCGTACAAATCCCTTATTCTGGAGTACATATCTGGCATGGTGGTCGGTGAACGAGGGCTTGGGGACAAACCCAGCACATACCAAATTTATACCCTTTACCGGGAATCCAGGCTTCCCAGCTGCCTTGGAAAATCCGAAATTCCAGCGCTGGAGACAGAGGGGCATAGCTTCTATTAAAGATGTTTTTGACCCAGGAGGACAGCTGAAATCCTTTACAGACTTGACAAACAACTTCCAGATCCCCAGGGCAGACTTTTTTATGTACTTACAGTTAAGGCATTATGTACAGTCCTTGCCGAAACCGCGGACACTTAGCTCAGTGACTGACCCTATCACATCCCTTATTAACCTGACGGCTACCGCCACATACAAAACCAAATACCTTTATTGGGACATCCTCTCGGGACATGAGGCGAAACTATGGGCCCTGAATTTACGGAAATGGGAATTAGACCTTGGCAACGAGGTGACCTTCCTATCCCTGACAAACAGGCTCCCAGAGATCAGGAAAGCACTTCACTCAACCCAGCTACAAGAAACACACTATAAATTCATTAACAGAATCTTTATCACCCCAGGACAGAGGAAACACATGGTCCCAGAAGAGACTGGGACATGCCTGAAATGTGGAGCCTCAAACGCTCTATATCTACATTGTTTCTGGAGCTGCCCCAAAATCAAGAAATTTTGGTACAAAGTACTGGGATACATAAACACAACATTCGACCTAAGTCTGAGAATGAACGACAAGGCCATGCTCAATCTTCAATTCCATTCGTGGGACATTCCGCAAAATAGAAAGCATTTGTACCCTCTTCTATACATCATACTCACCCTGGGGAAGAAATTGATACTATGTAATTGGACAACCAAGCGCCCCCCTAGTCTAGACACTTTGAAAACACGCCTTCTGTACACTCTGCAACTGGAGAGACAGTCAACGCTCCCGGACGTCGAAACCAATGCACCACGATTTTACAAAAAATGGGGCCCTCTTATTGACTCTCTAGACAAAATCCAACAACAGAAAATCCTAGCCCTATTCGACTCCACCAATTGGGCTTTACTAAGACAATTAAGCGACATGGGCTAGTTGAGGAGTGAAGTAGAAGATACTCAACCCGACCCAGAAATATATCCCATAAACCGATCCGTCCTAATGCTGTGCAACGCAGTTCACAACTGAAGACTCCTACATAGAAGCAAATCTAAATCACATGGTATGAACATATCAACATTATCCCAAACCTCTAGAATACAATATCTCCCTATGTCCCTCCTTACCCCTCCCAACTCTCCCCAAATTGTTTGAATGTCTTAGATAGATGAGTATATCTATTTGGTACTATGCGACACGCCTTGCTCAAAACATATATTTAGTAATATCGCCCTTTTTACCTACTGAGTATGTAGTAATACGCAACTTTCCTGAGGCCGAGGCCGCCTATTCGTGCCCCAGGAATACAGGGCCTAACCCTATCACAACCTGGTTTAACCCAAGAGCGAAGC
Organism: Crinia signifera; assembly: GCF_055691185.1. Lineage (NCBI taxonomy): Eukaryota > Metazoa > Chordata > Amphibia > Anura > Myobatrachidae > Crinia > Crinia signifera. The sequence goes on along the minus strand of NC_139224.1, from coordinate 33,550,680 downwards.
GATTGTTTAAATTGACTAAGCTGTCTAAATTGTATATTTGTATATCTGTGTGCCGAACTTTGTGCTCATTTATATCTGTTACATCTGTATGATAACCTTTATAAAACCCAATAAACATATTTAAAAAAAAAAAAAAAAAAAATAGTGATAGATAGTGAGAGATAGAGAGATAGAGAGAGATAGTGATAGAGAGTGCTATATTTTGTGTCTGCTACCCCCCCTTTTTGGGGGTGCAGGTTTTTTTTATATATATATATAACTGTCAGTGCTGCTGCTGCAGTGTCATAGAGTGATAGATAGTGAGAGATAGAGACATAGCTGCCTACCCTCCTGCATTCTGCAGGAGACTCCCTGAAATAGCAGCAATCTCCCTCTCTCCCTCATTAGTCTAGCAATCTCCCTCATTTCATCTAGCCCACATTACACTGTTACATTTTTGGGAAAAAGGGAATGAGAGACAGATACATTGAATCATCAGCACCATTTCCCAGCACTTTACCAAGTATAGTAGCTCTTACTAACTGCTTTGGGGCTCATCTACATTTGGATATAAGTCATTTTAAAGGATTCCTCTCAGATGTAGCAGTACACACCCACGCTTCTAGGTGCCACGTTCACAATCTCTTTTCACAATCTCTCCATATATGGAACTAGACATGCCCTTTGGGAGGAGCATGACACGCCCCCTCAATGCATACCTCCCAACTTCTGTGCTGATGAAATAGGGACCCAAAAAGGGGTTGGGGCATATGCAAATGAGGGTGTGGTTTATGCTAATTAGCTGCGGCCTCATTTTCATACGAGAATAGACGCTGTGCGCATGCGCACAGCGTCTATTGGATTGGTGGGTCTCTCAACTGCCACCCCCGCAGCGGGACAATGCCTGCTGCGGGTGGGACAGCGGGACAGGACCAGAAAATCGGGACTGTCCCGCTGTAATCGTGACAGTTGGGAGGTATGCTCAATGGGGTGCTGTGCAAAATTCTCCTACCAACTATAATCTCCCTGAAACTAGTTTTCAAAAGTAGGCAAGTATGGATAGAGAGATAGAGAGAGATAGTGACAGAGAGTGATAGAGAGTGCTATATTTTGTGTCTGCTACCCCCCCTTTTTGGGGGTGCAGGTTTTTTTTTATATATATAACTGTCAGTGCTGCTGCTGCAGTGTCATAGAGTGATAGATAGTGATAGATAGTGAGAGATAGAGAGATAGAGGGAGATAGTGACAGAGAGTGATAGAGAGTGCTATATTTTGTGTCTGCTACCCCCCCTTTTGTGCTGATCAGTATATCTGTGCTGATCAGCAACTTTTTGGGGGTGCAGGGTTTTTTTTTTTTATATATACCTGTCAGTTGCTGCCAGTTGCACTGTCAGTTGCACCAAAGGTTGTGCACCTGCTGCCCCTCACTGGTAATCAGTGTCGCATCACTGATCACCTTTTTTTTTTTTTTTTGAGGGTGCTGTGGGGTCTTTTTTTAATTTTTTTTTTTACACACACTGTGATTTTGTGGGTGTCCTGTGGCCACTGTGCGCTGATCAGTGACGTACATCACTGATCAGCTTTTTCGGCACAGGGTTGATCTATTTTTTTTTTTTTTTTATCAAATTCCTGTTGCCTTTGAGCGCTGTTCAGTGACGGACGTTCCTGACCAACATCTGTGCTCAATTTTTGGCGCAGGACCTTTTTTTTTTTTTAACCCCTTCAATTTTTTTTTTTATTATTGGGATCAAATTCCTGTATAAAGTATTTTTTTTTCTGCACTACATACACACTACACACTACATACCCCCCGTGTTGAAATAAAGTTTGTACCCCCCCTACACTATACACGTGTTGAAACATTTCACTACCAGAAACACAAAAATAAAAATGGCATCCCAAATGTCATCCCAGTCATCCAGAAGAATGTATTCAGCGGAGGAGGCATATGCCATGCTTGCCTCTGACTCTGACACAGCCAGTGAGGCAAGCGGGGAATTTGAAGGATTCATCTTAAGATCCTCTTCCTCCTCTAGTGATGAGGGACCCCCTCAAAGACGCCCCCGTAGAGCAGCTGAGACCCCCCCCCCAATAATTGATCTCGTATGGACCCCACCACCAGACAATTTTGAGCCCCAGGTTCCTGAGTTTTTGGCCATCCCAGGAATCCAATTTGATTCCACAGGTCTCAGAGAAATTGACTTTTTCAAATTATTTTTCTCTGATGATTTTATAAATTTAATGGTGGACCAAACTAATTTATATGCCCAGCAGTTTATTGCTCAAAACCCCACGTCATCATTTGCTAGGTGGACCCCTGTAGATGCAGTAGAGATGATGACGTTTTGGGGTCTGGTGTTTCATATGGGCATAGTAAAAAAGCCAGAAATTAGGCAATATTGGAGTACAGATGTTCTGTACAGCACCCCACTTTACCGTATGGCCATGACCCGGACTCGTTTTGAGTTAATCCTTAAATTTTTGCATTACAACGATAATGCACAGTGCCCACCCAGAGATGATCCCACCTTTGACCGGCTATTCAAAGTCAGGCCGGTCATTGATCATTTCAGTGCCAAATTTCCAGAGATGTACATCCCAGATAAATTCATTTGCATAGACGAGTCCCTTATACATTTTAAAGGAAGGGTTAAATTCCGCCAGTACCTTCCCAGTAAGAGGGCAAGGTATGGCATAAAAATGTATAAGCTGTGTGAAAGCACCTCAGGGTACACTCACAGGTTTAGGGTATATGAAGGGAAGGATTCAAGAATTGAACCGCCAGAATGCCCCCCCTCCCTCGTAGGTGTTAGTGGAAAAATTGTCTGGGATTTAGTGCACCCCTTCCTGGATAAAGGTTATCACCTCTATGTGGATAACTTTTACACCAGCATCCCCCTGTTTAAGGCCCTTGGTTCAAGAGGTACAGCAGCTTGCGGTACTGTGCGCAAGAACCAAAGAGGCCTCCCAAAAACGCACATTGCCCAAGTAATGAGAAGGGGTGAAAGCAGGGCACAATCCACCGAAAATATGTTGTTGGTCAAATATAAGGACAAGAGGGATGTCCTTATACTGACAACAATTCACGGAGACAGTACCACCTCCGTCCCTGTACGAGGTACTAGTACCCACACCTCAAAACCTAATTGTATCCTGGATTACAATAAGTACATGGGCGGAGTGGATCTTTCAGATCAGGTACTGAAGCCGTACAGTGCCCTGCGGAAAACAAAAATCTGGTACAAGAAGCTGGCCGTGTATATCATCCAGATGGCACTGTATAACGCTTACGTGCTATTCCGTTCTACCAGCCAGAGGGGGACATTTATGCACTTTCAAGAGGAAGTCATAAAGAGCCTAATATTTGGGAACCAGCAGGCAGAGGGCCCAAGTACTTCTAGTACTGGCCCCCGTATTGTACCAGGGCAGCATTTTCCTGATGAAATCCCCTCCACTGGAAAAAAGGGCAGGACACAAAAAAGGTGCAAAGTTTGCTATAAAAAGGGAATAAGAAAGCAAACTATTTTCCAGTGTGACACTTGCCCCGACAAACCCGGCCTATGTATAAAGGAGTGTTTTAAAATATACCACACATCTATGGATTATTAGGTTCATAATTTCACCGTGCTTCGGGGGTCTTGCTAATGCCACATAGCACCCACCATTCATTCCACCAGAATCTGAGCTGCAAAATCCAAAAATCACTCCTTCCCTTCTGAGTCCTGCCATGCACCCAACTGGTATTTTTTGGTCACATGTGAGGCATTGCCGTACTCGGGAGAAATTGGGGCACAGATTTTGGGGTGCTTTTTCTCCTTCATACCTTATGAAAATGAAAAATTTTGAGCCAGAACTGCATTTTTGTGTAAAAAAATGTAATTTTTCATTTGCACAGCCCAGTTGTATCAAAATTGGTGAAACCCCTGGGGGTTTGAAATGTACACTATACCCCTAGATGAATTCCCTGAGGGGTGTAGTTTGCAAAATGGGGTCACTTGTGGGGGGGTTCCACTGTATTGGTGCTTTGGGGGTCTTGCTAATGCGACATAGCACCCACCAACATTCCACCAGAATCTGTGCTGCAAAATCCAAATATCACTCCTTCCCTTCTGAGTCCTGCCATTTTTTGGTCACACATGAAGCATTGCCGTACTCTGGAGAAATTGGGGCACAGATTTTGGAGTGCTTTGTCTCCTTCATTCCTTGTGAAAATGAAAAATTTTGAGCCAGAACTGCATTTTTGTGTAAAAAATTTAATTTTTCATTTTCACTGCCCAGTTGTACCAAAATTGGTGAAACCCCTGGGGGTTTGAAATGTACATTATACCCCTAGATGAATTCCCAGAGGGGTGTAGTTTGCAAAATGGGGTCACTTGTGGGGGGCTTCCACTGTATTGGTGCTTTGGGGGTCTTGCTAATGCGACATAGCACCCACCAAAATTCCACCAGAATCTGAGCTGCAAAATACAAAAATCACTCCTTCCCTTCTGAGTCCTGCCATGCACCCAAATGGTATTTTTTGGTCACATGTGAGGCATTGCCGTACTCGGGAGAAATTGTGGCACAGATTTTGGGGTGCTTTGTCTCCTTCATTCCTTGTGAAAATGAAAAATTTTGAGCCAGAACTGCATTTTTGTGTAAAAAAATGTAATTTTTCATTTGCACAGCCCAGTTGTATCAAAATTGGTGAAACCCCTGGGGGTATGAAATGTACACTATACCCCTAGATGAATTCCCTGAGGGGTGTAGTTTGCAAAATGGGGTCACTTGTGGGGGGCTTCCACTGTATTGGTGCTTTGGGGGTCTTGCTAATGCGACATAGCACCCACCAAAATTCCACCAGAATCTGAGCTGCAAAATCCAAAAATCACTCCTTCCCTTCTGAGTCCTGCCATGCACCCAATTGGTATTTTTTGGTCACATGTGAGGCATTGCCGTACTCGGGAGAAATTGGGGCACAGATTTTGGGGTGCTTTTTCTCCTTCATACCTTATGAAAATGAAAAATTTTGAGCCAGAACTGCATTTTTGTGTAAAAAAATGTAATTTTTCATTTGCACAGCCCAGTTGTATCAAAATTGGTGAAACCCCTGGGGGTTTGAAATGTACACTATACCCCTAGATGAATTCCCTGAGGGGTGTAGTTTGCAAAATGGGGTCACTTGTGGGGGGTTCCACTGTATTGGTGCTTTGGGGGTCTTGCTAATGCGACATAGCACCCACCAACATTCCACCAGAATCTGTGCTGCAAAATCCAAATATCACTCCTTCCCTTCTGAGTCCTGCCATTTTTTGGTCACACATGAAGCATTGCCGTACTCTGGAGAAATTGGGGCACAGATTTTGGGGTGCTTTGTCTCCTTCATTCCTTGTGAAAATGAAAAATTTTGAGCCAGAACTGCATTTATGTGTAAAAATTTTTATTTTTCATTTTCACTGCCCAGTTGTACCACAATTGGTGAAACCCCTGGGGGTTTGAAATGTACATTATACCCCTAGATGAATTCCCAGAGGGGTGTAGTTTGCAAAATGGGGTCACTTGTGGGGGGCTTCCACTGTATTGGTGCTTTGGGGGTCTTGCTAATGCGACATAGCACCCACCAAAATTCCACCAGAATCTGAGCTGCAAAATACAAAAATCACTCCTTCCCTTCTGAGTCCTGTCATGCACCCAAATGGTATTTTTTGGTCACATGTGAGGCATTGCCGTACTCGGGAGAAATTGTGGCACAGATTTTGGGGTGCTTTGTCTCCTTCATTCCTTGTGAAAATGAAAAATTTTGAGCCAGAACTGCATTTTTGTGTAAAAAAATGTAATTTTTCATTTGCACAGCCCAGTTGTATCAAAATTGGTGAAACCCCTGGGGGTATGAAATGTACACTATACCCCTAGATGAATTCCCTGAGGGGTGTAGTTTGCAAAATGGGGTCACTTGTGGGGGGCTTCCACTGTATTGGTGCTTTGGGGGTCTTGCTAATGCGACATAGCACCCACCAAAATTCCACCAGAATCTGAGCTGCAAAATACAAAAATCACTCCTTCCCTTCTGAGTCCTGTCATGCACCCAAATGGTATTTTTTGGTCACATGTGAAGCATTGCCGTACTCGGGAGAAATTGTGGCACAGATTTTGGGGTGCTTTGTCTCCTTCATTCCTTGTGAAAATGAAAAATTTTGAGCCAGAACTGCATTTTTGTGTAAAAAAATGTAATTTTTCATTTGCACAGCCCAGTTGTATCAAAATTGGTGAAACCCCTGGGGGTATGAAATGTACACTATACCCCTAGATGAATTCCCTGAGGGGTGTAGTTTGCAAAATGGGGTCACTTGTGGGGGGCTTCCACTGTATTGGTGCTTTGGGGGTCTTGCTAATGCGACATAGCACCCACCAAAATTCCACCAGAATCTGAGCTGCAAAATACAAAAATCACTCCTTCCCTTCTGAGTCCTGCCATGCACCCAAATGGTATTTTTTGGTCACATGTGAGGCATTGCCGTACTCGGGAGAAATTGGGGCACAGATTTTGGGGTGCTTTGTCTCCTTCATTCCTTGTGAAAATGAAAAATTTTGAGCCAGAACTGCATTTTTGTGTAAAAAATTAAATTTTTCATTTTCACTGCCCAGTTGTACCACAATTGGTGAAACCCCTGGGGGTTTGAAATGTACACTATACCCCTAGATGAATTCCCTGAGGGGTGTAGTTTGCAAAATGGGGTCACTTGTGGGGGGCTTCCACTGTATTGGTGCTTTGGGGGTCTTGCTAATGCGACATAGCACCCACCAAAATTCCACCAGAATCTGAGCTGCAAAATACAAAAATCACTCCTTCCTTTCTGAGTCCTGCCATGCACCCAAATGGTATTTTTTGGTCACATGTGAGGCATTGCCGTACTCGGGAGAAATTGGGGCACAGATTTTGGGGTGCTTTGTCTCCTTCATTCCTTGTGAAAATGAAACATTTTGAGCCAGAACTGCATTTTTGTGTAAAAAATTTAATTTTTCATTTTCACTGCCCAGTTGTACCACAATTGGTGAAACCCCTGGGGGTTTGAAATGTACACTATACCCCTAGATGAATTCCCTGAGGGGTGTAGTTTGCAAAATGGGGTCACTTGTGGGGGGCTTCCACTGTATTGGTGCTTTGGGGGTCTTGCTAATGCGACATAGCACCCACCAAAATTCCACCAGAATCTGAGCTGCAAAATACAAAAATCACTCCTTCCCTTCTGAGTCCTGCCATGCACCCAAATGGTATTTTTTGGTCACATGTGAGGCATTGCCGTACTCGGGAGAAATTGGGGCACAGATTTTGGGGTGCTTTGTCTCCTTCATTCCTTGTGAAAATGAAAAATTTTGAGCCAGAACTGCATTTTTGTGTAAAAAAATGTAATTTTTCATTTGCACAGCCCAGTTGTATCAAAATTGGTGAAACCCCTGGGGGTTTGAAATGTACACTATACCCCTAGATGAATTCCCTGAGGGGTGTAGTTTGCAAAATGGGGTCACTTGTGGGGGGCTTTCACTGTATTGGTGCTTTGGGGGTCTTGCTAATGCGACATAGCACCCACCAAAATTCCACCAGAATCTGAGCTGCAAAATACAAAAATCACTCCTTCCCTTCTGAGTCCTGCCATGCACCCAAATGGTATATTTTGGTCACATGTGAGGCATTGCCGTACTCGGAGAAATTGGGGCACAGATTTTGGGGTGCTTTGTCTCCTTCATTCCTTGTGAAAATGAAAAATTTTGAGCCAGAACTGCATTTTTGTGTAAAAAATTAAATTTTTCATTTTCACTGCCCAGTTGTACCACAATTGGTGAAACCCCTGGGGGTTTGAAATGTACATTATACCCCTAGATGAATTCCCTGAGGGGTGTAGTTTGCAAAATGGGGTCACTTGTGGGGGGCTTCCACTGTATTGGTGCTTTGGGGGTCTTGCTAATGCGACATAGCACCCACCAAAATTCCACCAGAATCTGAGCTGCAAAATACAAAAATCACTCCTTCCCTTCTGAGTCCTGTCATGCACCCAAATGGTATTTTTTGGTCACATGTGAAGCATTGCCGTACTCGGGAGAAATTGTGGCACAGATTTTGGGGTGCTTTGTCTCCTTCATTCCTTGTGAAAATGAAAAATTTTGAGCCAGAACTGCATTTTTGTGTAAAAAAATGTAATTTTTCATTTGCACAGCCCAGTTGTATCAAAATTGGTGAAACCCCTGGGGGTATGAAATGTACACTATACCCCTAGATGAATTCCCTGAGGGGTGTAGTTTGCAAAATGGGGTCACTTGTGGGGGGCTTCCACTGTATTGGTGCTTTGGGGGTCTTGCTAATGCGACATAGCACCCACCAAAATTCCACCAGAATCTGAGCTGCAAAATACAAAAATCACTCCTTCCCTTCTGAGTCCTGCCATGCACCCAAATGGTATTTTTTGGTCACATGTGAGGCATTGCCGTACTCGGGAGAAATTGGGGCACAGATTTTGGGGTGCTTTGTCTCCTTCATTCCTTGTGAAAATGAAAAATTTTGAGCCAGAACTGCATTTTTGTGTAAAAAATTTAATTTTTCATTTTCACTGCCCAGTTGTACCACAATTGGTGAAACCCCTGGGGGTTTGAAATGTACACTATACCCCTAGATGAATTCCCTGAGGGGTGTAGTTTGCAAAATGGGGTCACTTGTGGGGGGCTTCCACTGTATTGGTGCTTTGGGGGTCTTGCTAATGCGACATAGCACCCACCAAAATTCCACCAGAATCTGAGCTGCAAAATACAAAAATCACTCCTTCCTTTCTGAGTCCTGCCATGCACCCAAATGGTATTTTTTGGTCACATGTGAGGCATTGCCGTACTCGGGAGAAATTGGGGCACAGATTTTGGGGTGCTTTGTCTCCTTCATTCCTTGTGAAAATGAAACATTTTGAGCCAGAACTGCATTTTTGTGTAAAAAATTTAATTTTTCATTTTCACTGCCCAGTTGTACCACAATTGGTGAAACCCCTGGGGGTTTGAAATGTACACTATACCCCTAGATGAATTCCCTGAGGGGTGTAGTTTACAAAATGGGGTCACTTGTGGGGGGCTTCCACTGTATTGGTGCTTTGGGGGTCTTGCTAATGCGACATAGCACCCACCAAAATTCCACCAGAATCTGAGCTGCAAAATACAAAAATCACTCCTTCCCTTCTGAGTCCTGCCATGCACCCAAATGGTATTTTTTGGTCACATGTGAGGCATTGCCGTACTCGGGAGAAATTGGGGCACAGATTTTGGGGTGCTTTGTCTCCTTCATTCCTTGTGAAAATGAAAAATTTTGAGCCAGAACTGCATTTTTGTGTAAAAAAATGTAATTTTTCATTTGCACAGCCCAGTTGTATCAAAATTGGTGAAACCCCTGGGGGTTTGAAATGTACACTATACCCCTAGATGAATTCCCTGAGGGGTGTAGTTTGCAAAATGGGGTCACTTGTGGGGGGCTTTCACTGTATTGGTGCTTTGGGGGTCTTGCTAATGCGACATAGCACCCACCAAAATTCCACCAGAATCTGAGCTGCAAAATACAAAAATCACTCCTTCCCTTCTGAGTCCTGCCATGCACCCAAATGGTATTTTTTGGTCACATGTGAGGCATTGCCGTACTCTGAGAAATTGGGGCACAGATTTTGGGGTGCTTTGTCTCCTTCATTCCTTGTGAAAATGAAAAATTTTGAGCCAGAACTGCATTTTTGTGTAAAAAATTAAATTTTTCATTTTCACTGCCCAGTTGTACCACAATTGGTGAAACCCCTGGGGGTTTGAAATGTACATTATACCCCTAGATGAATTCCCTGAGGGGTGTAGTTTGCAAAATGGGGTCACTTGTGGGGGGCTTCCACTGTATTGGTGCTTCGGGGGTCTTGCTAATGCAACATAGCACCCACCAAAATTCCACCAGAATCTGAGCTGCAAAATACAAAAATCACTCCTTCCCTTCTGAGTCCTGCCATGCACCCAAATGGTATTTTTTGGTCACATGTGAGGCATTGCCGTACTCGGGAGAAATTGGGGCACAGATTTTGGGGTGCTTTGTCTCCTTCATTCCTTGTGAAAATGAAAAATTTTGAGCCAGAACTGCATTTTTGTGTAAAAAATTAAATTTTTCATTTTCACTGCCCAGTTGTACCACAATTGGTGAAACCCCTGGGGGTTTGAAATGTACACTATACCCCTAGATGAATTCCCTGAGGGGTGTAGTTTGCAAAATGGGGTCACTTGTGGGGGGCTTCCACTGTATTGGTGCTTTGGGGGTCTTGCTAATGCGACATAGCACCCACCAAAATTCCACCAGAATCTGAGCTGCAAAATACAAAAATCACTCCTTCCTTTCTGAGTCCTGCCATGCACCCAAATGGTATTTTTTGGTCACATGTGAGGCATTGCCGTACTCGGGAGAAATTGGGGCACAGATTTTGGGGTGCTTTGTCTCCTTCATTCCTTGTGAAAATGAAACATTTTGAGCCAGAACTGCATTTTTGTGTAAAAAATTTAATTTTTCATTTTCACTGCCCAGTTGTACCACAATTGGTGAAACCCCTGGGGGTTTGAAATGTACACTATACCCCTAGATGAATTCCCTGAGGGGTGTAGTTTGCAAAATGGGGTCACTTGTGGGGGGCTTCCACTGTATTGGTGCTTTGGGGGTCTTGCTAATGCGACATAGCACCCACCAAAATTCCACCAGAATCTGAGCTGCAAAATACAAAAATCACTCCTTCCCTTCTGAGTCCTGCCATGCACCCAAATGGTATTTTTTGGTCACATGTGAGGCATTGCTGTACTCGGGAGAAATTGGGGCACAGATTTTGGGGTGCTTTGTCTCCTTCATTCCTTGTGAAAATGAAAAATTTTGAGCCAGAACTGCATTTTTGTGTAAAAAAATGTAATTTTTCATTTGCACAGCCCAGTTGTATCAAAATTGGTGAAACCCCTGGGGGTTTGAAATGTACACTATACCCCTAGATAAATTCCCTGAGGGGTGTAGTTTGCAAAATGGGGTCACTTGTGGGGGGCTTTCACTGTATTGGTGCTTTGGGGGTCTTGCTAATGCGACATAGCACCCACCAAAATTCCACCAGAATCTGAGCTGCAAAATACAAAAATCACTCCTTCCCTTCTGAGTCCTGCCATGCACCCAAATGGTATATTTTGGTCACATGTGAGGCATTGCCGTACTCGGAGAAATTGGGGCACAGATTTTGGGGTGCTTTGTCTCCTTCATTCCTTGTGAAAATGAAAAATTTTGAGCCAGAACTGCATTTTTGTGTAAAAAATTAAATTTTTCATTTTCACTGCCCAGTTGTACCACAATTGGTGAAACCCCTGGGGGTTTGAAATGTACATTATACCCCTAGATGAATTCCCTGAGGGGTGTAGTTTGCAAAATGGGGTCACTTGTGGGGGGCTTCCACTGTATTGGTGCTTTGGGGGTCTTGCTAATGCGACATAGCACCCACCAAAATTCCACCAGAATCTGAGCTGCAAAATACAAAAATCACTCCTTCCCTTCTGAGTCCTGTCATGCACCCAAATGGTATTTTTTGGTCACATGTGAAGCATTGCCGTACTCGGGAGAAATTGTGGCACAGATTTTGGGGTGCTTTGTCTCCTTCATTCCTTGTGAAAATGAAAAATTTTGAGCCAGAACTGCATTTTTGTGTAAAAAAATGTAATTTTTCATTTGCACAGCCCAGTTGTATCAAAATTGGTGAAACCCCTGGGGGTATGAAATGTACACTATACCCCTAGATGAATTCCCTGAGGGGTGTAGTTTGCAAAATGGGGTCACTTGTGGGGGGCTTCCACTGTATTGGTGCTTTGGGGGTCTTGCTAATGCGACATAGCACCCACCAAAATTCCACCAGAATCTGAGCTGCAAAATACAAAAATCACTCCTTCCCTTCTGAGTCCTGCCATGCACCCAAATGGTATTTTTTGGTCACATGTGAGGCATTGCCGTACTCGGGAGAAATTGGGGCACAGATTTTGGGGTGCTTTGTCTCCTTCATTCCTTGTGAAAATGAAAAATTTTGAGCCAGAACTGCATTTTTGTGTAAAAAATTTAATTTTTCATTTTCACTGCCCAGTTGTACCACAATTGGTGAAACCCCTGGGGGTTTGAAATGTACACTATACCCCTAGATGAATTCCCTGAGGGGTGTAGTTTGCAAAATGGGGTCACTTGTGGGGGGCTTCCACTGTATTGGTGCTTTGGGGGTCTTGCTAATGCGACATAGCACCCACCAAAATTCCACCAGAATCTGAGCTGCAAAATACAAAAATCACTCCTTCCTTTCTGAGTCCTGCCATGCACCCAAATGGTATTTTTTGGTCACATGTGAGGCATTGCCGTACTCGGGAGAAATTGGGGCACAGATTTTGGGGTGCTTTGTCTCCTTCATTCCTTGTGAAAATGAAACATTTTGAGCCAGAACTGCATTTTTGTGTAAAAAATTTAATTTTTCATTTTCACTGCCCAGTTGTACCACAATTGGTGAAACCCCTGGGGGTTTGAAATGTACACTATACCCCTAGATGAATTCCCTGAGGGGTGTAGTTTGCAAAATGGGGTCACTTGTGGGGGGCTTCCACTGTATTGGTGCTTTGGGGGTCTTGCTAATGCGACATAGCACCCACCAAAATTCCACCAGAATCTGAGCTGCAAAATACAAAAATCACTCCTTCCCTTCTGAGTCCTGCCATGCACCCAAATGGTATTTTTTGGTCACATGTGAGGCATTGCCGTACTCGGGAGAAATTGGGGCACAGATTTTGGGGTGCTTTGTCTCCTTCATTCCTTGTGAAAATGAAAAATTTTGAGCCAGAACTGCATTTTTGTGTAAAAAAATGTAATTTTTCATTTGCACAGCCCAGTTGTATCAAAATTGGTGAAACCCCTGGGGGTTTGAAATGTACACTATACCCCTAGATGAATTCCCTGAGGGGTGTAGTTTGCAAAATGGGGTCACTTGTGGGGGGCTTTCACTGTATTGGTGCTTTGGGGGTCTTGCTAATGCGACATAGCACCCACCAAAATTCCACCAGAATCTGAGCTGCAAAATACAAAAATCACTCCTTCCCTTCTGAGTCCTGCCATGCACCCAAATGGTATTTTTTGGTCACATGTGAGGCATTGCCGTACTCGGAGAAATTGGGGCACAGATTTTGGGGTGCTTTGTCTCCTTCATTCCTTGTGAAAATGAAAAATTTTGAGCCAGAACTGCATTTTTGTGTAAAAAATTAAATTTTTCATTTTCACTGCCCAGTTGTACCACAATTGGTGAAACCCCTGGGGGTTTGAAATGTACATTATACCCCTAGATGAATTCCCTGAGGGGTGTAGTTTGCAAAATGGGGTCACTTGTGGGGGGCTTCCACTGTATTGGTGCTTCGGGGGTCTTGCTAATGCAACATAGCACCCACCAAAATTCCACCAGAATCTGAGCTGCAAAATACAAAAATCACTCCTTCCCTTCTGAGTCCTGCCATGCACCCAAATGGTATTTTTTGGTCACATGTGAGGCATTGCCGTACTCGGGAGAAATTGTGGCACAGATTTTGGGGTGCTTTGTCTCCTTCATTCCTTGTGAAAATGAAAAATTTTGAGCCAGAACTGCATTTTTGTGTAAAAAATTTAATTTTTCATTTTCACTGCCCAGTTGTACCACAATTGGTGAAACCCCTGGGGGTTTGAAATGTACATTATACCCCTAGATAAATTCCCTGAGGGGTGTAGTTTGCAAAATGGGGTCACTTGTGGGGGGGTTCCTAACTTTTAGCATCTTATGGTGCCTAGAAACCTACATGGTGCCTAAAAAATAATCTCATAAAAAGGAGGCTCCAAAATCAAGTAGGTGCTCCTTCTATTATGAAGCCTGTGGTTTGGTCAACGTGCACACTAGGGCCACATATAGGATATTTATGAAAACAAAAGAATTGGGGGAATCAATTTTTATTCACATTTCTCTAGTAAAATCTACTGTGTTCCTTAGAAAAATGTATTAAAATTGCAAATCTGCAAAAAAAATGAAATTTTGAAATTTCACCTACACTTTGTTTTAATTCCTGTGAAACACCTAAAGGGTTAACAAACTTCCAAAATGCTGTTTTGAATACTGTGAGGGGTGCAGTTTTTGAAATGGCATCATTTATGGGGGTGTCTCACATACAAGTCCCTCAAAGTCACATCAGAACTGAACTGGTCCCTAAAAAAATCAGTGTTTGAAATTTTCTTGAAAATTTGAGAATTTGCTATTCATATTTTAAGCCTCCTAGTGTCCAAAAAAATTAAAAGGAAGTTGAAATAATGATGGAAACATAAAGTAGACATATGGTCTATGTTAGTTATTAACTATTTTGAGTGGTATGATTATTTGTCTCACAAGCAGAAAATTTAACATTTTGCAAATTGCTAAATTTTCCATTTTTTTACGACATTTTGGTATTTTTCACAAAAAAACACAGACTGTATCGACCCAAATTTACCACTAATTTGAAGTACAATGTGTCACGAGAAAACAATCTCAAAATCACTGGGATAAGTAAAAGCAAAAAAAAGTTATCCCCACTTAAGTGATACATGTCAGATTTGAAAAAAAGGGCTCTGTCAGGAAGGCAAAAACTGGCTGTGTCAGGAAGGGGTTAAAATATGGGGGAACCCCACTCATTTTGTTCCCCGTATTTTGGGAACCAAGGCCAGCTCAAGAGCCTGGTGCTGGTTCCTAAAATACAGGGGACCCCTACTTATTTTGCCCTCTGTATTTTGGGAACCATGGCTGGCTCAAAATGTCGGTGCGGGAGGTGGGAAGGGTGAGTGTGGGACTGACTGACCTCACCGCATGCCACTGCACTGGGGTATATAAGGATACTCCAGGAACTCGGGAGTTGCCAGCTCTCAGCCTGTAGTATGCTGTGCCTCTCATCCTGGAATCAGTGTTTGGACCAGGGATAGCCAACTCCAGTCCTCGAGAGCTACCAAAAGTTAACGTTTTCCAGGTCTCCTCACAGAATCACAAGTGAAGTAATTAGCTCTACCTGTGGATAATTTATAATGTGTCAGTCAGTAAAGAGTGCACCTGTGCCCCAGCCAGGTGATCTAGAAAACATGAACTGTTGGTTTGAGGACTGGATTTGGCTACCACTGGTTTGGAGTTATTTCTGCCGTTCAAAACCAGTCCAGTTTTGCTCAGTTCAGTCCATTTAAGTTGTTGCAAACCCAGTCTGGTGAAGTCTTCTCAGTACTATTGAGGCCAGTCTTGTCTCCATCAGTTTAGTTCTGTGAAGCTCAGTCTCAGAGCCGGGCATAGGCATTCTAGGCAATTTATGGATTTTTGGTTTGTAACCTGCGCTCTGAATCTTCTTGTGTCAGGTTAGCAGCCGCACTAAACGGATGACTGTTTCCGTTTTAAGTCGTACAGAATTCTATTGGGGTTTGTGCTGCGCTCTACCTCTAATGTATTTGCCTCTGCAAATGATTAATGCGAATATGTGTCTTTAAGAACTTCAAATTTATTTATACATCAGTCATAAATTGGTCATATATCATGCCAGTCATAATACTGAATAAATAGATAACTGATTAATTGATTGATTCAAAGAAATATATTAAAAAGTGAAAAAAATGAAAAAATGAATGAATAAATGAAAAAAATGAGAAAAAATGGAAATATGGAAAGAAACGTTGAACAAAAGAAATAAAAGTTTTTTTGGGGTTTGCTGTGCGCAAAATTTCGTCTGTTCAGAGTGAACAAAATAAAGTCTTTCAGTCCAAATGAAACAATAGCGGCGTCCCGCTGTTTGATTAATTTGCAATGTCCTTAATTGTGGATCAGCCTTCAGGTACCTCTTTGCCTTCAGGTATTCCGGGTCTGGTACTCGTGGGGGTCAGTGTACACCCGGGGTCCCGGACTCCTGGGACTGCGCGCGCCTTCTGCCTGTTCCGGGGAGCTGCGTGTATCACGCTGTTCTCCGTTTCAGACAGGATTGGCCGGACGCTGCCCCTTGTCTGCGGCGGTTACTTGGTACACCTTTCCGGGTTTGCAAATTACCCGTCCAGGTGACTGTTCTCCGCTCTACGGGTCCCCTGGCTCACAACCTCCCTTTCCCTTCTCCGTACTCACCTCTTTCTTTGGCGATCTCCTTGCCGCCGTCGTCCAGTGTGTGCACACGCTGGCTTCCGCTTCTCTGTACCGTACTCTCCGTCTGTTCCGCAAGTAGATGGGGTTGAGCTGTGTGTCTCTCCAACGCGTTTCGGCGTAAGCCTTCTTCTAGGGAGCTGTCTGTTAGTCTGTCTTGGCCATTTTTAAATAGCCCTCCGTCCTGATATCGTGTGTTTCTCATTGGTTCCATTGAACCTTCTTTGATTGGTTACTCTGTCTGTCTATCACCGCGGCTGATTATCAGTTCGAGCAGCCGTGGTTGTTTCTATTGTTGCAATTGTCCAATTATGCAATCAAGCTTGCTACAATCAGTTCTGCTGTCATCATGTTTTATTTTGTAAACATGTTTATTCGTTTTTAGTCATAAGAAAACTTTTTTGGCTGTAAATATATATTTACCATATTGTTTTTTATGTCAGACATGTCACGCAATTTTAACAGAAATACATATCTTATTCCGTTGTATTGTTTCAAATCCGTGCGTATTTGCAGCAGGTATGCTGCTGGATTTAAATGCGTTAAATACATATGCGTGCGCTTGTTCATTTTACGTGTTTTTTCTACTGCTATGATTTGTCCTACTGTTCATAGTCCTCATTTCATATGTGTTAACAGTAGATAAGTCTGATGGTTATGCGTTTTTTATATAAATTACCTGCAGATGTGCTATTAATGATTGATATGCGTTTTTCGTGGGTATGCTATTATCTGCATATACATTGTTTTTATGGTGATTGTTTAGTGGCCACACTGTTACTCTGTTATTTAATACATTTTATTTGTGGTGGGTGCCCTATTATTTTGTTGTATAATCCTTCAATGTTTGTCATTGTTTGTCATTTTTTTCCCACTATTGCCTTCACCTCGTTATCCAGATTTAAACCCCTGGGTTTCAATGTCTTCAATTTATACATCCATCCTAGCTCTAATTTGTTTATGTTCAGCACATGGTCACCCCCCCTCCAGTTGTTCTGTACTTCCTCTATCCCTATAAATTTTAATGAGTTGGGGTCCCCATTGTGGTTATCATTAAAATGTTTGGATAAGTTATGGTCCTCATTCTTCTTCTTTATGTTCCTTATATGTTCATTTATCCTTACTTTTAATGGTCTAGTTGTGCGACCTACATACTGTTTGTGACACCCGCATTCCAGCAAGTAGATCACTCCCTTGCTGTTACATGTTATTCTGTTCTTAATTTTATATGTCTCTTCTGTTACTGTAGATTTGAATATCGTGGCTGGTTTTGTGGATCTGCTGGCTTGGTTTTTGCATCCTGTGCAGGATCCACAGTAGTAGAATCCTTTATTTGGCTGTTTCTTAATCACGCTGGGTTGGATCTGTTGTTTAGGTGGTATGTGGTTGTTTACCAATTTCTGTCTAATATTTGGAGCTTTACGATATATTATTTTTGGTTTGGAGGGTAAAAGGTCTGATAATAGTTCGTCCTGTAATAATAGGGGCCAGTGTTTCCGCAGTATTTTTTGGAGTGTGGTGGATTCTTTTGAATATTGTGTGATAAAAGGTATTTCTCTATACATGTCATTGTTTTTTTCTTTGTATGTGAGTAGTTCTGTTCTGTTGATGCTTTCCACTTGTTTTAGTGCCAATTCTAGTTCTGTCTCTTTGTATTTTTTGTCTTTGAATTCTGCTGTCATTTCTTTACTCTGTTCTAGATAGTCTGTGTTTTTGGACCCGTAGAGCGGAGAACAGTCACCTGGACGGGTAATTTGCAAACCCGGAAAGGTGTACCAAGTAACCGCCGCAGACAAGGGGCAGCGTCCGGCCAATCCTGTCTGAAACGGAGAACAGCGTGATACACGCAGCTCCCCGGAACAGGCAGAAGGCGCGCGCAGTCCCAGGAGTCCGGGACCCCGGGTGTACACTGACCCCCACGAGTACCAGACCCGGAATACCTGAAGGCAAAGAGGTACCTGAAGGCTGATCCACAATTAAGGACATTGCAAATTAATCAAACAGCGGGACGCCGCTATTGTTTCATTTGGACTGAAAGACTTTATTTTGTTCACTCTGAACAGACGAAATTTTGCGCACAGCAAACCCCAAAAAAACTTTTATTTCTTTTGTTCAACGTTTCTTTCCATATTTCCATTTTTTCTCATTTTTTTCATTTATTCATTCATTTTTTCATTTTTTTCACTTTTTAATATATTTCTTTGAATCAATCAATTAATCAGTTATCTATTTATTCAGTATTATGACTGGCATGATATATGACCAATTTATGACTGATGTATAAATAAATTTGAAGTTCTTAAAGACACATATTCGCATTAATCATTTGCAGAGGCAAATACATTAGAGGTAGAGCGCAGCACAAACCCCAATAGAATTCTGTCCATTACAAAATGGCCGCCTCCTTACAGCAGGCCGTTTGTAAGGATGCTAGAGGAGGCCATCGCTGCCTCCTCTAGCATCCTTACAAACGGTCTGCTGTAAGGAGGCGGCCATTTTGTAATGGACATTTGACTCAAGGAGCCAGGCACCGGGACGCAGATTAGTAGATATGCGGCCCCGACTCCCGGCGGAATACAGACACAGTGGGGGAGACAGTGGCTGGTGCCAGGATCCAGCACCCACGCAGCCCCCGCTCCCCCAAGCAGCAGCGGGGGCTGCCTTACACTATCTACGCCACTGAGTGTAAAATCTATTCAAGCAGTCCTTGTCTCTAGCTTATTTGCTTTGGGATAAAAATGTTTGCATTTGGGATCTTAATATGGCAGATGAGTTTGTTTTATTTAAGTACACATTCTATATGGAAGTAGTGAATGATGCAATTTCAGTAGAAGGTCTCTGCAGAGATATTAAAAATTCCAATAAAAAAAAATTTAAGAATAATTTCTGGTCACAAGATGCCCTGAAAAATAAATTACATGTCTATAGAGTTCATTTGCAAATAAAAAACAAAACAGATCTCTAAATATTTTGTAAACAAGTAAGCTTTCAAATATATTAGTGCAAAAAATTAATAATGGACTATAAAAAAAAAAAAAAAAAGACCGTTAAGATTCTGGATTTTTCATTTTGATAAGTCAACGGAGTTCCTGCAATAAATAAATAAATAATTGCTCAAATTCCTTCAGATATACTCACATAGGGAATATTACATGAAAGAGAATATACTGTTCATTGTGTTGTGAAACAGTGGCTGCAAAATGAATTTAAAATGTGTCACTTTCCTAGTAATCAAATTTAGAGATCGAGGTTTTAGTTTATTGCTTTTGGGAAAAGTACAGCAGTTGTTTCTTTCTAGGGGTATATACTGTTTATGCAAATGCAGTTCCTAGAATTTTTTACTTTACTTCCAAAAATAGCAGTGAATATAATGAATCTTAACTACAAATTCCCGATCGAAATGAAAATGATGCTGAAAAATTTTTTTTTTTTTAGCATATTTAATTTAAGAAATAACATGTCTGTTGGGAGATATAGCCGAATAAACACTTTAATGGACATAGTAGTGAAAAGATTGGAATAATTAAATCCTCGTAAACATACCCAAAGGCAAGAATTATGAAAAATTGTAAATACAATCACTATCAATAAGCACACCACTGGTGACTATACAGTATATTGAATTAAATGTAATCTGCATTAAATAACTGGAGTGTTTTTATGCTTAACAGAATGCAAGCTATTCTACATCCTTGGTGAAAGCTTACTGTTTTGCTATTTAATCACAGGAGCCTAAAGCATCATTGATCTAACTGACTGATAGTTTTCAAAGGAAAGCAATGAACTGGGCTGGTTATCATCAATGGCAGCATTATATGAAGATTTAAAGGGAATAACTGACACGCTGTGCTTGATTTTTAAAATCTTTGCATTCAAAGGTAAAAATGGAACTTGTTCTGTTTTTTTTTTTTTGGTTGACTAAAACTACTATAGTTTAAACTACTGAGAGAGAGCTAAAAGGATTGAAACAGATTCATTCTAGTACCAACAAATGTTCTGGGCTTGGAGTTGTTTGCTGGACACCAAGCACACACACTATTTTCCTAACAGAGGAGTTGGAGGGTATAAAATCCTTTTCATGAATAGGCAAATACAATTGTGCTGAATGATGTTTTTAGGCGAGATTTTTCTCCTCACAACAAAAAATTGGTCATTATATAATTATGAAGTCCCAATAATCTCTTCATTTATCCTTATAAAGGTTTGTCCTAATTGAAGACCCACATATTAAAGGAGCGAACAAGGGTCCATTATCAAATTACGAACCATGGTATTGAAGACCCTACTGGGAGGAATGAGCCAAGCTTAAGCCTTTAATCTAGATCCTGAGGAGGATCACTATTTTTCTGTTTTCCATATGTACATTAGATGTACCAATTATAAGGTATATTGATTTTTCCCCCCTGATGAAGTTTCTTGTTGAAACGAAACGCATTGGGTAAACTACTACAAATTGTGAAGGAAAAATATTGTTGTATGAACTAATCCAGCTACAAGGAGCTGAATTAAAGGAATTGTTTTTATGGAACTTTTAAAATAAATGTATTTTATATATGAATAATTGTTCTTTTTTTCTGTAAAAGTACATACTAATCTATTGGGCACTTAGAAAACACTATTGGTTGTGGAGCTTTTTGTATAGTCCTTACTAGTTGGGGGACTCAGTGTTGAAAGCGACCACCACTATCACGTAGCGCAATTTTTAAGATATTGTTGTTGAAATATATATACATATATATATATATATATATATATATATATATAACAGAAGAAATACCCTTTCAATGCGCTAGAAGATATCTGTCAGGGCAGCAACTCTATTTGTCCCCCCTGTTAGTGGGGGAAGTGGAAGAAATAGAGAAAAGAGAAAAACAGAGTGCGCCCCTAATGTAAATTCCACCACCAGAATAAAACCAATAACCAATGATCAATGGTAATTACAGCATAAAATCCACAGTTTTTGATTTAATACAACATTTATTTAAAAACATGTAGTTTTCATCTGTGCAGTATGATTCATACAGAAACAAGGAAATACACCCAACGCGTTTCGTCGATACGACTTCCTCAGGGGTAAAAATTTTTCCGTATGTTGGTGGGTAGTGAAAATAATCACACCCGGTATGTAAACCTTCTAAAAAGCAGATCCTATGCGGATAATTAATATATAGTGCTCAGCTGCATCGAGTTCCAACTGTATTTTGGATATAAATCAAAAAATGTAGAAGTCCTTCTAAACGGTCGGATCCTGTAGAGGATCTTAATGTTTAAGACTTAAAGCACAACTGCATCAAAATTCAGTCTGACAACGTGTGAGGGTCCTAGGAAATGTAGAATGGGGACTCCTCTTAGATAAGGAACACAGCATGCAAAAAAAATGGTCCTGCAGTTGGTTCATTTTTTTGCATGCTGTGTTCCTTATCTAAGAGGAGTCCCCATTCTACATTTCCTAGGACCCTCACACGTTGTCAGACTGAATTTTGATGCAGTTGTGCTTTAAGTCTTAAACATTAAGATCCTCTACAGGATCCGACCGTTTAGAAGGACTTCTACATTTTTTGATTCATATCCAAAATACAGTTGGAACTCGATGCAGCTGAGCACTATATATTAATTATCCACATAGGATCTGCTTTTTAGAAGGTTTACATACCGGGTGTGATTATTTTCACTACCCACCAACATACGGAATTTTTTTTACCCCTGAGGAAGTTGTATCGACGAAACGCGTTGGGTGTATTTCCTTGTTTCTGTATGAATTATACTGCACAGATGAAAACTACATGTTTTTAAATAAATGTTGTATTAAATCAAAAACTGTGGATTTTATGCTGTAATTACCATTGATCATTGGTTATTGGTTTTATTCTGGTGGTGGAATTTACATTAGGGGCGCACTCTGTTTTTCTCTTTTCTATATATATATATTTATATATAAAGAAAGACATGTGGTGCAGATGCACACTCCATATTATTAAATCAATAATAGAGGCTCTTGGTATATTAATTGGCCAAGAAATATTTGCCCACCAACCAGCTTCACGGTGGCCTCATTTCTGGTGGGTCCCTAATACTAAGAATCTGGGGCGCGGAACCCCAAAAAGGCCAGCATAAGCCAGTCACCCCAGGACAGCACACAAGTGAAAAACTAAGCTATAAATGTGTGTTAATAAGAAAGTTGCAGAAGCTAGAGGTTAAAAAGTGTAGTGCTAGGAAGTATAATATTAGTGAAAATAAATAGTGCTAAATAAATGTTAGGGTGTGCCACCCCGAAAGCAACTCGGTTACACCAACCCAAGGGGAGCCGCGCCCCAAATCCATCTCCAAGACTAGCAATTAGAGTAAATTTTTAGGTCTTACCTTCATTGTGCCCTCAGTTTGCAGTCTGTGGCTACCAGGGACCAAACTGGTGAACTAATGTTCAGATCAGGTGGGCGGGGTGCTACTCTAAGTTGAAGGAGTCCCAACCTTCAGGTGTACAGGTGTACACAATGTTAGCTTATGGGGGGGGGGGGATCTTAGAATGCACACCCGATTTACATGAGGTGCTATCATGCTGGGACTTGTAGTTCTGCAAAGAAAGACATGTGGTGCAGATGCACACTCCATATTATTAAATCAATAATAGAGGCTCTTGGTATATTAATTGGCCAAGAAATATTTGCCCACCAACCAGCTTCACGGTGGCCTCATTTCTGGTGGGTCCCTAATACTAAGAATCTGGGGCGCGGAACCCCAAAAAGGCCAGCATAAGCCAGTCACCCCAGGACAGCACACAAGTGAAAAACTAAGCTATAAATGTGTGTTAATAAGAAAGTTGCAGAAGCTAGAGGTTAAAAAGTGTAGTGCTAGGAAGTATAATATTAGTGAAAATAAATAGTGCTAAATAAATGTTAGGGTGTGCCACCCCGAAAGCAACTCGGTTACACCAACCCAAGGGGAGCCGCGCCCCAAATCCATCTCCAAGACTAGCAATTAGAGTAAATTTTTAGGTCTTACCTTCATTGTGCCCTCAGTTTGCAGTCTGTGGCTACCAGGGACCAAACTGGTGAACTAATGTTCAGATCAGGTGGGCGGGGTGCTACTCTAAGTTGAAGGAG
Organism: Crinia signifera; assembly: GCF_055691185.1. Lineage (NCBI taxonomy): Eukaryota > Metazoa > Chordata > Amphibia > Anura > Myobatrachidae > Crinia > Crinia signifera. The sequence goes on along the minus strand of NC_139224.1, from coordinate 33,527,426 downwards.
TCCCAACCTTCAGGTGTACAGGTGTACACAATGTTAGCTTATGGGGGGGGGGGTCTTAGAATGCACACCCGATTTACATGAGGTGCTATCATGCTGGGACTTGTAGTTCTGCAAAGAAAGACATGTGGTGCAGATGCACACTCCATATTATTAAATCAATAATAGAGGCTCTTGGTATATTAATTGGCCAAGAAATATTTGCCCACCAACCAGCTTCACGGTGGCCTCATTTCTGGTGGGTCCCTAATACTAAGAATCTGGGGTGCGGAACCCCAAAAAGGCCAGCATAAGCCAGTCACCCCAGGACAGCACACAAGTGAAAAACTAAGCTATAAATGTGTGTTAATAAGAAAGTTGCAGAAGCTAGAGGTTAAAAAGTGTAGTGCTAGGAAGTATAATATTAGTGAAAATAAATAGTGCTAAATAAATGTTAGGGTGTGCCACCCCGAAAGCAACTCGGTTACACCAACCCAAGGGGAGCCGCGCCCCAAATCCATCTCCAAGACTAGCAATTAGAGTAAATTTTTAGGTCTTACCTTCATTGTGCCCTCAGTTTGCAGTCTGTGGCTACCAGGGACCAAACTGGTGAACTAATGTTCAGATCAGGTGGGCGGGGTGCTACTCTAAGTTGAAGGAGTCCCAACCTTCAGGTGTACAGGTGTACACAATGTTAGCTTATGGGGGGGGGATCTTAGAATGCACACCCGATTTACATGAGGTGCTATCATGCTGGGACTTGTAGTTCTGCAAAGAAAGACATGTGGTGCAGATGCACACTCCATATTATTAAATCAATAATAGAGGCTCTTGGTATATTAATTGGCCAAGAAATATTTGCCCACCAACCAGCTTCACGGTGGCCTCATTTCTGGTGGGTCCCTAATACTAAGAATCTGGGGCGCGGAACCCCAAAAAGGCCAGCATAAGCCAGTCACCCCAGGACAGCACACAAGTGAAAAACTAAGCTATAAATGTGTGTTAATAAGAAAGTTGCAGAAGCCAGAGGTTAAAAAGTGTAGTGCTAGGAAGTATAATATTAGTGAAAATAAATAGTGCTAAATAAATGTTAGGGTGTGCCACCCCGAAAGCAACTCGGTTACACCAACCCAAGGGGAGCCGCGCCCCAAATCCATCTCCAAGACTAGCAATTAGAGTAAATTTTTAGGCTCCCCTTGGGTTGGTGTAACCGAGTTGCTTTCGGGGTGGCACACCCTAACATTTATTTAGCACTATTTATTTTCACTAATATTATACTTCCTAGCACTACACTTTTTAACCTCTAGCTTCTGCAACTTTCTTATTAACACACATTTATAGCTTAGTTTTTCACTTGTGTGCTGTCCTGGGGTGACTGGCTTATGCTGGCCTTTTTGGGGTTCCGCGCCCCAGATTCTTAGTATTAGGGACCCACCAGAAATGAGGCCACCGTGAAGCTGGTTGGTGGGCAAATATTTCTTGGCCAATTAATATACCAAGAGCCTCTATTATTGATTTAATAATATGGAGTGTGCATCTGCACCACATGTCTTTCTTTGCAGAACTACAAGTCCCAGCATGATAGCACCTCATGTAAATCGGGTGTGCATTCTAAGATCCCCCCCCCCATAAGCTAACATTGTGTACACCTGTACACCTGAAGGTTGGGACTCCTTCAACTTAGAGTAGCACCCCGCCCACCTGATCTGAACATTAGTTCACCAGTTTGGTCCCTGGTAGCCACAGACTGCAAACTGAGGGCACAATGAAGGTAAGACCTAAAAATTTACTCTAATTGCTAGTCTTGGAGATGGATTTGGGGCGCGGCTCCCCTTGGGTTGGTGTAACCGAGTTGCTTTCGGGGTGGCACACCCTAACATTTATTTAGCACTATTTATTTTCACTAATATTATACTTCCCTAGTACTACACTTTTTAACCTCTAGCTTCTGCAACTTTCTTATTAACACACATTTATAGCTTAGTTTTTCACTTGTGTGCTGTCCTGGGGTGACTGGCTTATGCTGGCCTTTTTGGGGTTCCGCGCCCCAGATTCTTAGTATTAGGGACCCACCAGAAATGAGGCCACCGTGAAGCTGGTTGGTGGGCAAATATTTCTTGGCCAATTAATATACCAAGAGCCTCTATTATTGATTTAATAATATGGAGTGTGCATCTGCACCACATGTCTTTCTTTGCAGAACTACAAGTCCCAGCATGATAGCACCTCATGTAAATCGGGTGTGCATTCTAAGATCCCCCCCCCCCATAAGCTAACATTGTGTACACCTGTACACCTGAAGGTTGGGACTCCTTCAACTTAGAGTAGCACCCCGCCCACCTGATCTGAACATTAGTTCACCAGTTTGGTCCCTGGTAGCCACAGACTGCAAACTGAGGGCACAATGAAGGTAAGACCTAAAAATTTACTCTAATTGCTAGTCTTGGAGATGGATTTGGGGCGCGGCTCCCCTTGGGTTGGTGTAACCGAGTTGCTTTCGGGGTGGCACACCGTAACATTTATTTAGCACTATTTATTTTCACTAATATTATACTTCCTAGCACTACACTTTTTAACCTCTAGCTTCTGCAACTTTCTTATTAACACACATTTATAGCTTAGTTTTTCACTTGTGTGCTGTCCTGGGGTGACTGGCTTATGCTGGCTTTTTTGGGGTTCCGCGCCCCAGATTCTTAGTATTAGGGACCCACCAGAAATGAGGCCACCGTGAAGCTGGTTGGTGGGCAAATATTTCTTGGCCAATTAATATACCAAGAGCCTCTATTATTGATTTAATAATATGGAGTGTGCATCTGCACCACATGTCTTTCTTTGCAGAACTACAAGTCCCAGCATGATAGCACCTCATGTAAATCGGGTGTGCATTCTAAGATCCCCCCCCCCCCCATAAGCTAACATTGTGTACACCTGTACACCTGAAGGTTGGGACTCCTTCAACTTAGAGTAGCACCCCGCCCACCTGATCTGAACATTAGTTCACCAGTTTGGTCCCTGGTAGCCACAGACTGCAAACTGAGGGCACAATGAAGGTAAGACCTAAAAATTTACTCTAATTGCTAGTCTTGGAGATGGATTTGGGGCGCGGCTCCCCTTGGGTTGGTGTAACCGAGTTGCTTTCGGGGTGGCACACCCTAACATTTATTTAGCACTATTTATTTTCACTAATATTATACTTCCTAGCACTACACTTTTTAACCTCTAGCTTCTGCAACTTTCTTATTAACACACATTTATAGCTTAGTTTTTCACTTGTGTGCTGTCCTGGGGTGACTGGCTTATGCTGGCCTTTTTGGGGTTCCGCGCCCCAGATTCTTAGTATTAGGGACCCACCAGAAATGAGGCCACCGTGAAGCTGGTTGGTGGGCAAATATTTCTTGGCCAATTAATATACCAAGAGCCTCTATTATTGATTTAATAATATGGAGTGTGCATCTGCACCACATGTCTTTCTTTGCAGAACTACAAGTCCCAGCATGATAGCACCTCATGTAAATCGGGTGTGCATTCTAAGATCCCCCCCCCCCCCCATAAGCTAACATTGTGTACACCTGTACACCTGAAGGTTGGGACTCCTTCAACTTAGAGTAGCACCCCGCCCACCTGATCTGAACATTAGTTCACCAGTTTGGTCCCTGGTAGCCACAGACTGCAAACTGAGGGCACAATGAAGATAAGACCTAAAAATTTACTCTAATTGCTAGTCTTTGAGATGGATTTGGGGCGCGGCTCCCCTTGGGTTGGTGTAACCGAGTTGCTTTCGGGGTGGCACACCCTAACATTTATTTAGCACTATTTATTTTCACTAATATTATACTTCCTAGCACTACTCTTTTTAACCTCTAGCTTCTGCAACTTTCTTATTAACACACATTTATAGCTTAGTTTTTCACTTGTGTGCTGTCCTGGGGTGACTGGCTTATGCTGGCCTTTTTGGGGTTCCGCGCCCCAGATTCTTAGTATTAGGGACCCACCAGAAATGAGGCCACCGTGAAGCTGGTTGGTGGGCAAATATTTCTTGGCCAATTAATATACCAAGAGCCTCTATTATTGATTTAATAATATGGAGTGTGCATCTGCACCACATGTCTTTCTTTGCAGAACTACAAGTCCCAGCATGATAGCACCTCATGTAAATCGGGTGTGCATTCTAAGATCCCCCCCCCATAAGCTAACATTGTGTATACCTGTACACCTGAAGATTGGGACTCCTTCAACTTAGAGTAGCACCCCGCCCACCTGATCTGAACATTAGTTCACCAGTTTGGTCCCTGGTAGCCACAGACTGCAAACTGAGGGCACAATGAAGGTAAGACCTAAAAATTTACTCTAATTGCTAGTCTTGGAGATGGATTTGGGGCGCGGCTCCCCTTGGGTTGGTGTAACCGAGTTGCTTTCGGGGTGGCACACCCTAACATTTATTTAGCACTATTTATTTTCACTAATATTATACTTCCTAGCACTACACTTTTTAACCTCTAGCTTCTGCAACTTTCTTATTAACACACATTTATAGCTTAGTTTTTCACTTGTGTGCTGTCCTGGGGTGACTGGCTTATGCTGGCCTTTTTGGGGTTCCGCGCCCCAGATTCTTAGTATTAGGGACCCACCAGAAATGAGGCCACCGTGAAGCTGGTTGGTGGGCAAATATTGCTTGGCCAATTAATATACCAAGAGCCTCTATTATTGATTTAATAATATGGAGTGTGCATCTGCACCACATGTCTTTCTTTGCAGAACTACAAGTCCCAGCATGATAGCACCTCATGTAAATCGGGTGTGCATTCTAAGATCCCCCCCCCGTAAGCTAACATTGTGTACACCTGTACACCTGAAGGTTGGGACTCCTTCAACTTAGAGTAGCACCCCGCCCACCTGATCTGAACATTAGTTCACCAGTTTGGTCCCTGGTAGCCACAGACTGCAAACTGAGGGCACAATGAAGGTAAGACCTAAAAATTTACTCTAATTGCTAGTCTTGGAGATGGATTTGGGGCGCGGCTCCCCTTGGGTTGGTGTAACCGAGTTGCTTTCGGGGTGGCACACCCTAACATTTATTTAGCACTATTTATTTTCACTAATATTATACTTCCTAGCACTACACTTTTTAACCTCTAGCTTCTGCAACTTTCTTATTAACACACATTTATAGCTTAGTTTTTCACTTGTGTGCTGTCCTGGGGTGACTGGCTTATGCTGGCCTTTTTGGGGTTCCGCGCCCCAGATTCTTAGTATTAGGGACCCACCAGAAATGAGGCCACCGTGAAGCTGGTTGGTGGGCAAATATTTCTTGGCCAATTAATATACCAAGAGCCTCTATTATTGATTTAATAATATGGAGTGTGCATCTGCACCACATGTCTTTCTTTGCAGAACTACAAGTCCCAGCATGATAGCACCTCATGTAAATCGGGTGTGCATTCTAAGATCCCCCCCCCCATAAGCTATATATATATATATATATATATATATATATATATATATATATATATATATATATATATATAAAATTATAGTGCTAAAATGACAATTCTTTGTAAGATAGGTAGGGAAGATGGCCTTGCCCAGTAGAGCTTGCAATCTCAGGGTGCTCATGCACGAAAATGACCCTTGACTCTCTCCTACCAGGAAACAGGGGCAATACACCCCCATTTTGGGGAAAACAGGCCTCCCACTCCCCACCCCAGGGGGATTATGGTTGACATTGCAAGGCCTGTTCTGTGCACAGCCTCAGATAGTCATAAATCTGCGTGCATCGGCTCTCCTGCGCCCCCCCTTTGAATCCGTCATTTCTAGTTCAGCACGCACCCTTGCTATATTTATTATCTCTTTTCTGAGATGTGGGATATGTATATTTGTGACTGATAAATGAGAAATTACATTTTTAATCATACTTGCCTACTTCTGAAAACTAGTTTCAGGGAGATTATAGCTGGAAGTAGAATTTTACACAGCGCCCCATTGAGGGGGTGTGTCATGCTCCACCCAAAGGGCGTGTCTAGTTCCATATATGGAGAGATTTTGAAAACAGATTGTGAACGAGGCACCTAGAAGCGTGGTTCTGTCCTGCTACATCTGAGAGGAATCTTTTAAAATTACTTACCGTATATACTTAAGTATAAGTTGACCCAAATATAAGCCGAGGCACCTAATTTTACAAGAAAAAAACTGGGTAAACTTGACCCAAGTGGGACCATCACTCGAGTATAAGCCGAGGGGGGCTTTTTCAGCATAATTTTTTTTCTGAAAAAGTAGGCTTATACTCGAGTATATATGGTATATCCAAATGTAGATGAGCCCCAAAGCAGTTAGTAGGAGCTACTATACTTGGTAAAGTGCTGGGAACTGTGCTGATGATTCAATGTAAATGTATCTGTCTCTCATTCCTTTTCCCCAAAAAAAATGTAACAATGTAATGTGGGCTAGGTGAAATGAGGGAGATTGCTAGACTAATGAGGGAGAGAGGGAGATTGCTGCTATTTCAGGGAGTCTCCTGCAGAATGCAGGAGGGTAGGCAACTATGATTTTTAATTATTGGTGACTATAAATAACATTTTGCGATTAAAAAGGCCTAAAAATATCACATCTGTAGACACAAGAATGGCTGAATACCAGGGGAGGCTCCAGAGGGTTGGGATTGCAGCCACCCCCACTGTCACCAACTGCCATTCCAAAATGACTTCCTGGCAGTGGGTGTGGCTCCCCTATTTTAATTTTGAACTGTGCTGCAGGCCCGGCGCTGTAGCCGCTACTGCGAATGCTCTTTTCCATGGAAAGAAGCGGAGAAGAAAGCTGTACCACCCAGGCATCAATGACCACTATTTAAATACCGACCAATGCATTCCACAACCCAGTACACTTACATTATTTCCTTGCAGAGAATCCACTTTGTAATTTTGAGTATTTTTCGTCTAGTAACCCTGAGATCTTCTGTGCTCCAACCGCCAGATACAGAGCATGTTTGCAAGGCATCACAAGCTTTGCTACAGGACGCACCCCATAACTGGATTTACTTCAAACATTTACTTCCTAAACATCTGTATTAAATATTTTGTAGGAAACCGGCTCCTTGCTATTCCTCGCTGCTGCATTTAAAGTGAAACTAAGCCCAAATCATGAAGTCAGCCTGCTGCGCTAACCCTGTAAAGCAAGAGGGGAGGGGGGTGCTTGGGGGCGAGTCGCTTGGCACATATAGACATACATGTTATCACTTATGTGATTAATATGTATCCTGACTGGTTCACCTAGGTATCTGTTGCGCGGAATGTGCAGGAGATGTGCGGCACCCAAGGATCAGCATAAAGCATCATGCACTCCTTTCTGGGCCTGCCCCCAGAGTGCCATAGGCTAGTCTCACATGGGGGTGGGCTTTGAAGTGTGTAATGATTTATGCTGAGTCCCGGGTGCCACGTGGCACCTGATGCATACAGCGCTGCCAATTCCCGGGCGAACCAGCCAGCACATATATTACATATATGATAACATTAGGGTTACCAACTCATCCCTTTAATTCCGGACACATTAATTACACAGGTTCTGTGGCTGGCTGACGTCAAGAATCCATTTTAGTTAGTTTTAATCAGTCACAGAACCTGTGTAATTAATGTGTCCGGAATTAAAGGGATGAGGTGGTAACCCTAGATAACATGCACTTTAGTACATACATGATAACATCTCATATATTTAGCTAGGGGATGAGGTCACTAATCCCCTGTGTAGCTAATGTTCCCACCCAGTGGCATACACAAACCTGCCCCCCCCCCTAGGGAAAAGACCAGTGTTTTATGTGTATAACGTTTTCATGTGTATAACGTTCCACCAATTGACATCACCTCCCCCCCGCCCAGCCAGGGCTACAGTACATGCCCACCATCCACCATTACTCCACAGCCACCATTACTCCCGCACCCCCCCCCTCGGCTAGCAAACCCCCCCCACCGGGGACCTCCGCGACCCACCTCCCACGATTCGCGGGACCCCCGCGACCTCCCACGATTCGTGGGACCCCCGCGACCCCCCTCCCGTGACTCGTGGGACCCCCACGACCCCCCGCAATTTGTGGGACTCCCACACCCCCCCCCCACTCCCGCGACGCCCCCTCCCGTGATTCGCGGGACCCCCACGACCCCCCCTTCGGCGATTCGCGGACCCCCTCCCCCTCCTGCGATTCACGGCACCCCTTCTCCTGCAATTTGTGATGACCCCCATCCCACAATTCGCACCCCCCCTCCCGCGATTCTAGCCCCCCCGCGCAATTTGCGGACCCCCTCCCGCGATTCACAGAAACCCCCGTAGCGCCCCCTCCCGCTATTTGCGGACCCCCTTGGCACCTCTCATGCCCCCCTCCTGTGATTAGCAGAACCCCCCGCGATTCACACACCCCCTCCCACTCCCCCTCCTGCAATTTGCAGACCCCCTCCTGCGATTCGCGGACCCCCCTCCCGCGATTCACGGACCCCCCTCCCGAGATTCACGCCCCCTCTCACGCAATTCACGGCACCCCCCTCCTGCAATTCGCAGCCCCCCACGACCCCCCCTCCCCTTCCCTCGGTGGGAAATCCGGCCCTGGCTGCCGCGCTGCAGGTTCCCCCACTGCCAGAAGTGTCCCCACAGTCCTCTGCACCAGCGCCACAACTTTTATCAATGTCTTGCCCACATACCACTATTAAACAGAGTCCTGCTCTCATGCAAGCTCACTCCCTCCCAGTGGGAGGAGACGGTCACCCACTGCCGGGAGCTGCATACTGTCTCCCACCCTCCTCCAGTTCTAGGGATGCCCATCGACCATCAATGATTTCAAATAATCGATGGTTTATGGCCGATGTTGAATACTTTTGCGATCGATGTGGGAGGACCAGATGGTTTCCCTACATCGATGGCTAAGGAGAACCGAACAAGTTTCAAAAAATTTTAAGGTGCCGGGACACGGAGCATAGCCACCAAGTTCTGATTGACCCACAGCCTATTCAGTCAGATATAATGGATGACCATCGATAGCTACAACAATCAATGGTTATCCAAGTAATTAGAGATGAGCGGGTCCGGATCCCCGAGATCCGTCAGATCCGAATATCGGGGATCCGGGTCAGATCCAAATTCGGCTCGGGAGTTCCCGCCTTAATTCCGGACCAATAACGAGGCCGAACGGCATCATTGTGCTGTCGGATTCTCGTGGGAGCGGGATCTTATAAAAGACGCACGCGCGCCCCGCCATCTTCACTCCAATCTTGGAGAGGGAAGAGGGTGGTTGGGAAGCTCTGTGTGCCCTGTGCTGTGCTCCGTGCCCTGTGTCATGTGCTCCGTGCTGTGCACCGTGACCTGCCCTGTGCCCTCACTGCCTTGTGCTGTGCTCCGTGCCATGTGCTCCGAGCTGTGCTTTGCTCCGTGACCTGCCCTGTGCCCTCACTGCCCTGTGCTGTGCTCCGTGACTTGCCCTGTGCCCTCACTGCCCTGTGTTGTAGGCTTGTATTGAGAGTCAGTGACTGTTTATAGGCCTGAGCCCTGTAGTGTGATTTAACTAACTAGGTGCTGCAGTTCTTACACGCAGGGGCTGCAGTGTCCACTGTCCAGGGGCTCTCCTGTGGCCCGTGCCCTGTTGTGATTTATTTAGCCCTAAGCCCTGTGTTTTGATTTATTTAGCCCTGAACCCTGTGTTTTTTGTGATTTAACTAACTAACTCAGTGCTGCAGTGCTCACACGCAGGGGCTGCAGTGCTGCTGAGTAGTACACTGTGTACAGGGGCAGCAGTAATACAAGGGGCTGTGTCCAGTGTGACAGCCTATATCTTATCCATTGTCCAGTGTCACAAGTCCCTCACGACATATATCCTATGTCCTGTGTGACGACATATCCTGTGTCCAGTGTGACGACATATATCCTGTGTCCAGTGTGACGACATCTATCCAGTGTCCAGTGTGATGACAATATATCCTGTGTCCAGTGTCACAAGTCACAACATATATCCTGTGTCCAGCGTGACATATATCAATTGTCCAGTGTGACGACATATATCCAGTGTCCAGTGTGACGACATATATCCAGTGTCCTGTGTGACGACTTATATCCTGTGTCCAGTGTGACGACATATATTCTGTGTCCAGTGGGACGACATATATCCAGTGTCCAGTGTGACGACATATATCCAGTGTCCAGCCTGACGACATATATCCTGTGTCCAGTGTGACGACATATATCCTGTGTCCACTGTGACGACATATATCCTGTGTCCAGTGTGATGACATATTTCCAGTGTCCAGTGTGACGACATATATCCTGTGTCCAGTGTGACGACATATATCCAGTGTCCAGTGTGACGACATATATCCTGTGTCCAGTGTGACGACATATATCCTGTGTCCAGTGTGACGACATATATCCTGTGTCCAGTGTGAGGACATATATCCAGTGGCTAGTGTGAGGACAAAATATCCTGTGTTCAGTGTCACAAGTCACAACATATATCCTGTGTCCAGTGTGACATGTAATGTGTGCCGGCAAATATCCATTGTCCAGTGTGATTACATATATCCATTGTAAAGTGTGATTACATATATCCAGTGTCCAGTGTGACGACATATATCCTGTGTCCAGTGTGACGACATATATCCTGTGTACACTGTGACGACATATATCCAGTGTCCAGTGTGACGACATATATCCTGTGTCCAGTGTGACGACATATATTCTGTGTCCAGTGGGACTACATATATCCAGTGTCCAGTGTGACGACATATATCCAGTGTCCAGTGTGACAACATATATCCTGTGTCCAGTGTGACAACATATATCCTGTGTCCAGTGTGACGACATATATCCAGTGGCCAGTGTGACGACAATATATCCTGTGTCCAGTGTCACAAGTCACAACATATATCCTGTGTCCAGTGTGACATGTAATGTGTCCCGGCATATATCCTGTGTCCAGCGTGACATATATCCATTGTCCAGTGTGACGACATATGTCCAGTATGACGACATATATCCAGTGTCCAGTGTGACGACATATATCCAGTGTCCAGCGTGACGACATATATCCTGTGTCCAGTGTGACGACATATATCCAGTGTCCACTGTGGCGACATATATCCTGTGTCCAGTGTGACGACATATATCCAGTGTCCAGTGTGACGACATATATCTTGTGTCCAGTGTGACGACATATATCCTGTGTCCAGTGTGACAACATATATCCTGTGTCCAGTGGGACGACATATATCCTGTGTCCAGTGTGACGACATATATCCTGTGTCCAGTGTGACAACATATATCCTGTGTCCAGTGGGACGACATATATCCTGTGTCCAGTGTGACGACATATATCCTGTGTCCAGTGTGACAACATATATTCTGTGTCCAGTGGGACGACATATATCCTGTGTCCAGTGTGACGACATATATCCTGTGTCCAGTGTGACAACATATATCCTGTGTCCAGTGGGACGACATATATCCTGTGTCCAGTGTGACGACATATATCCAGTGTCCAGCGTGACGACATATATCCTGTGTCCAGTGTGACGACATATATCCTGTGTCCACTGTGACGACATATATCCTGTGTCCACTGTGACGACATATATCCTGTGTCCAGTGTGACGACATATATCCAGTGTCCAGTGTGACGACATATATCCTGTGTCCAGTGTGACTACATATATTCTGTGTCCAGTGGGACAACATATATCCAGTGTCCAGTGTGACGACATATATCCTGTGTCCAGTGTGACAACATATATCCTGTGTCCAGTGTGACGACATATATCCTGTGTCCAGTGTGACGACATATATCCTGTGTCCGGTGTGACAACATATATCCTGTGTCCAGTGGGACGACATATATCCTGTGTCCAGTGTGACGACATATATCCTGTGTCCAGTGTGATGACATATCACCACACGCAGCCTTTGTTTCTGACTGATTGTACAGCATCTCAGAAGAATGATGGTAGCCCTTCTGCTACTACAAAAAAAAAGAATGAAAGTTTTTAAGACAAAGGCGAGTTCACAAATGTCACAAATCTCAGAGGAGAGTCTAAGTGTGTCCGCGGATGCCATATGTGAGCCGGACCTTTCAAATACTGTTTGTGAAGAGGAGGTTCATTCCACAATTTGCATGCCCTCTGCAAGTGTGTGCAAGAGCATCCCCAGTCAAGATTTTGACCTGGTTATTGAGGATGCTTCTGAGGAATTGGATGTGGATTCTGTTGGTGAAGCTGGCACACAGAGCGATGCGGATGATGATGATGTTGAGGATGATGTTGTTTGTTTTAAGGCACCGACGGAGACAGTTGTTGTCCGGGGTGTGGAAAAGCCCATTGTCATGCCAGGGCAAAAGACCAAAAAATCCACCTCGTATGTATGGAATTATTTCTACCCAAATCCGGACAACAACTGTCAAGCCGTGTGTAGCGTTTGCAAAGCTATTGTTAGCAGAGGTAAGGACGTGCAGCACCTTGGGACCTCCTCACTGTTACGTCATTTGCAGCGCATCCGTCAAAAGTTTTTGTCAAAAGAAACTGTGAAAAAACATGTAGCAGCCCGCCCACCGTCACCGTCCTGCTCCCCTTTCTCTGTTAAATCCAAGGTCCTGCAATCTCCTCAAACACCTGCATCATCCCCATCCTCAGAGATTATGGGATTGGGAAGTAGTCCTGCACCCAATGTCATGATCCTGACTGAATCCTCTCCTATCCTGGATTCCTCAGAAGCATCCTTAACAGCTACACCTGTTGCTTCTGCTGCTGCTGCTGCTGGTGCTGCTGCTTCCAGGAAGGGGACCAGGAATGTTAGTCCTGATCACTTAGCCAAGAAACTGACTGTAAGTCAATCCTTTGGAAGGGGGATGAAGTATGCCAGCAGTCACCCCGTTGCACAGCGTATTACTGACGCCATAACAACTATGTTGGTAATAGACGTGCGTCCAGTATCCGCAATTAATTCTGTGGGTTTTACCCAGTTTCTAGAGATCCTGTGTCCCCGTTACCAAATTCCTTCTAGGTTCCACTTCTCCAGGAAGGCAATACCCAGACTGTACACGGACATTAAAAAAAGCGTTGTTACTGTCCTTAAAAATGCCTCTGTACCCACTGTCCACTTAACCACGGATATGTGGACAAGCGGAACAGGGCAAACAAAAGACTACATGTCTGTGACTGCTCACTGGGTGGATGTATTGCCTTCAGCAGCAGCACCAACAGCAGCAGCAGCAACATCATCTACCATTGCTATTCAGAGGCAGGCTACACTGTGTATCACCGGTTTCAGTAAAAGGCACACAGCGGAAAACCTCCCAGAAAAACTATGGGAAGTCATTGCGCAATGGCTTACCCAACTTGGACTCTCCTCGGGATTTGTGGTATCCGACAATGCCACCAATATTGTGAGTGCATTACATGTGGGCGAATTCCAACATGTCCCATGTTTTGCTCACACAGTAAATTTGGTGGTGCACCATTTCTTGAAAAAGGACAGGGGTGTTCAAGAGATGTTGTCAGTTGTTCGGAAAATTTGTGGACATTTTCGCCATTCTGCAAGTGCGTGCAGGAGATTGCAAGACTTGCAAGAAAAGCTAAATTTGCCCTGCCATCAGCTGAAGCAAGAGGTGGTCACGAGGTGGAATTCCACCCTCTATATCAGCGGTTCCCAACCTGTGGGACGCGTACCCCTGGGGGTACGCGTCCACACGCTGGGGGGTACGCCGCGGCCCAGCCTGTAATGGCGGCTGAGGCAGTCAGACAGGTCGCTGGAGGCTGGGCTGCCGAGGACAGCGCCACCGCGACCTCAGCGGTGCAGCGTTTTGCCCTGATTAAAAATGGCCGCAAAGCAGGGAGAAGCAGTACTGCAGATGCTCTCTCCCTGCTGTGATTACGCTGCCCCCCCCCCCCACGGTAACTCACAGGGATCGCTGCTGTGTCCCTTTGGTGGATGTGAGGTCACAGGCAGGGTCCCTGTGGCGGATGGGAACTACTAGCTCCCATCCGCCACAGGGACCCCGCTGCGGACCCCACATCCACCGCAGGGACCGGGTGCCTGCCTATAACAATGATAGGCAGAGGCGGTGACAGTGGGGGTGGACCGTATTACAGCGCTGCTGCTGAGTCTGGAGGGAGGCAAAGAGGTGCTGCCTGCTCATCCAGCGCCCCCCAGACATCAGCAGCCACCTGCGGTCCCCAGAGCATGGCCACCAGGATGTGACTGGCCAGACACTGGGAGTGGGACTCAGGAGACTGCTCAAATTGTCTAAGCAGGAGCCAGGAGACATCAGCAGCAGCCCGCCAGAGGATATCAGGTAGTGATCTCAATGTGCCTTGGCATGTGTGGTGGGATTATATATGTATATGTATGTACGTACGTTTGAGTGAGAGTATCAGTGTGTGTAGTATGTATGTATGACAGCGGCAGTGTGTGTAGTATGTATGCATGACAGCGGCAGTGTGTGTAGTATGTATGTATGACAGCGGCAGTGTGTGTAGTATGTATGAATGAGAGCGGCAGTGTGTGTAGTATGTATGAATGAGAGAGGGCAGTGTGTGTAGTATGTATGAATGAGGGCGGCAGTGTGTGTAGTATGTATGTATGACAGCGGCATTGTGTGTAGTATGTATGTATGTATGACAGCGGCAGTGTGTGTAGTATGTATGAATGAGGGGCGGCAGTGTGTGTAGTATGTATGAATGAGAGCGGCAGTGTGTGTAGTACGTATGAATGAGAGCGGCAGTGTGTGTAGTATGTATGCATGTATGTATGACGGCGTCAGTGTGTGTAGTATGTATGAATGAGAGCGTCAGTGTGTGTAGTATGTATGCATGACAGCGTCAGTGTGTGGGGCATACTTGTTGCTGGCACTGTGGGGCATTGCTGGCACTGTGGGGCATTGTTGGCACTGTGGGGCATACTTGTTACTGGCACTGTGGGGCATTGCTGGCTCTGTGGGGCATTGCTGGCACTGTGGGGCATACTTGTTGCTGGCACTGTGGGGCATTGCTGGCACTGTGGGGCATTGTTGGCACTGTGGGGCATACTTGTTACTGGCACTGTGGGGCATTGCTGTTACTGTGGGGCATTGTTGCACTTTTTTTTTTCTCGTCATTGCCAGTATGACTTGTCCCTGTTAAGCCACACCCCTTTTTAGGCCACGCCCCCTAAAAATTTCACGAGGGGGTACTTCTAAATGAAAAGCCTTATCAAGGGGTACGGGAGACAAAAAAGGTTGGGAACCACTGCTCTATATGCTTCAGCGGATGGAGGAGCAGCAAAAGGTCATCCAAACCTACACCTCGACCTATGACATAGGGAGAGGAACGGGAATGCACCTGAGTCAAGCTCAGTGGAGAATAATTTCAGTGGTTTGCAAGATCCTGCAGCCCTTTGAGGCTGCTACACGCGAAGTTAGTTCTGACACTGCCAGCTTGAGCCAGGTCATTCCCTTGATAGGCCTTTTGCAAAAGCAGTTGGCGAAATTGAAGGAGGAATTGAAGCAGAGTGAATCTGCTAAATATGTAGGACTAGTGGATCATGCTATTAGTTCACTTAGCAAGGATCCAAGGGTCGTCGATCTCTTACAATTATATCATTATATTTTGGCGACAATACTGGATCCTAGGTTTAAGTCTTACATTATGTCTTTGTTACCAATGGGAACAAATCTGCAGAGGTGCAAAGACCTCTTGCTCCAAAATTTGTCAGCTGAAGCGGAAAGTGGCAGGCACACAACTTCTCCTTCAATTTCTACCACTGGGGTTGCGAGGAAAAAGCTACATTTTCCTAAGAGACCCACTGCTATTCAGTCCGGAAATATATTTGACATCTGGTCCGGACTGAAGGAGCTTCCTAGCATAATGGACATGTCGACTGCTACTGACTATGATGCTATCACAATTGAAAGAATGGTGGATGACTACTTTGCCGATAGCATTTATATAGGTATGTCAGATTGTCCATTCCATTATTGGCAAGAAAAAAAGGCAATGTAACGTCCTTTGCACAAACTGGCTTTGCTTTACTTAAGTTGTCCACCCTCCAGTGTATATTCTGAGAGAGTCTTCAGCGCAGCTGGGAACCTTGTTAGCGATCGGCGTAGGAGGTTACTTCCACAAAACGTGGAGAAGATGATGTTCATAAAAATGAATTTCAAATTCCACGAACTTGACCTCCTTCACCAGCACTTACGTCCTCCTCATACACACAATCCTCCTGTATTGGTTAATTCCAGCGACAACGAATTAATTGTGTGTGAAGAAGAGGATGAGGCTGAGGAATCTGATGCTGAGAATGACATCTTGTAAAGCCAGTTTGTGCAATGCCCATTGCCATTTATTTTTCGTGGGGGCCCAAACAAACCAATCATTTCAACCACAGTTGACAGTCCCTGCCGCTGAAGTCCCTGTCGCTGAAATGATTGGTTTGTTAAACTGTCCTGTATACAAAAAGTGAAATGTGGAGGGCGCTGCTAAGATTTCCACCACCTTGTCAAGTGCTCAAATTAGGCAGATAGACAATTCAACATTCTTAATGACAATGTATTAAAAATATATGAATAAAATATTGACAAATTATGATCTTTGGAACCGCATGGATAGACCCTACGCGTTTCGTCTCCGAAGAGACTTCTTCAGGGGTACACTGTGGGTGGTACAGAATGCCAAATGAATATTATATATACAATACCATAAAAGTTAAAAGACAATTTCATGTAAAATAAATAATTTCATGTAAAATAAATAATTTGATACATACCAAGAATGGGCGGTATGCTAGGTCTAAGACCAATAACAGACTTTCTTTTTAAAAAATATCGGAGATATCTGTGAAAAATGTAAACCAGAGCATGTGTCTCAGAATGGTTTAGATGAGGAAGTGAGAAAAATCGAATAAATGAAGAAAGGACAGGAGAATGGGAGGAATGGTAACAATGTAAAGGGACACACATACCCGATGACGTGGAACCTTTATTGAAGGCCCTTATAAAAGAGGCAGGGCACTTCTGAAGAAGTGAGGATATAATACCTGAAAGAGGGATGATCGAGGGTACTTTCAATACTCTAAATGATGTAATAACATATACCTCAAATGGATAAGTCCAATAGAAAACCAAAAGGACCACACCATTTTGGGTCTTTACGTTCACAAAATGTGTAATTAATGACAACTAATTAGTCTCGTAACGCCCATAAAAATTATATATAAGCCTTAATGGCGGTAGTGTACTATAATGACAGTCAAGTGTTATACATACTCAGGAACCATCCTTAGGGTATTACATTGAATAGTGACTGGCTAGAGCCGCACTTAATTAAAGATTGAACATGCCAATCATATAAATGGATAATGACCATGGTGTCGGAAATAAGGGACCAAGCCTGAACTAGAAGTACCCATGTCATAAATCCATATATTCCTCTTCTATATTTGAAGGGGCAGTGTGAAGCAGGGGTACAATAAATACTGGAATATACAAAGAACATACGTGTAGTAATTGGGACATAGAATTGGTATGGCCAAATTAATGTAAGGTAATACGAAAAAGAAAAAATATATATAGAAAATATATATGTGGCTGTGGTATGAAATAGGCAATGGATGCAGTAATCTACTTAATGTTAGATAACAGGTCAGAAACATCCTAGCGGCAGGCAGAAAAGGTGGAAACATATTAGACATTTAACACAGTTGGTAACAATTTAAAAATATAGCATTGTGGAGATATTGGAGACATTTGCACAAATAATGGCAGAGTAACACTATGAACAAATACTATACCACTGCATAAGTTAAAGAGAGATCACATTGCTGAATTAGCCAGTGAACTATTTGTGCAAATGTCTCCAATATCTCCACAATGCTATATTTTTAAATTGTTACCAACTGTGTTAAATGTCTAATATGTTTCCACCTTTTCTGCCTGCCGCAAGGATGCTTTGTATATTCCAGTATTTATTGTACCCCTGATTTACACTGCCCCTTCAAATATAGAAGAGGAATATATGGATTTATGACATGGGTACTTCTAGTTCAGGCTTGGTCCCTTATTTCCGACACCATGGTCATTATCCATTTATATGATTGGCATGTTCAATCTTTAATTAAGTGCCGCTCTAGCCAGTCACTATTCAATGTAATACCCAACAGTTGGGTACACACCAGGACGACTAGGGCCCGACCCCCACAATCTAGATCCAATTCTGATCAATTGGATGTAGATTGTGTGCTGATTGGGCCCTTTTCTGACCTGGTGTGGACCGATACCGATCCGATGCGCGGTCCCGCGGGTCGGTCGGTCGTTATTGAGATCCTACCTGCTGCAGGTAGGATCTCAATGACGACCATACAGCCGGGTGCGGGTCGCCATCGGATCGGACCCGCTCACGGTGCACATCGTGAGCGGGTCGTGCCCCCCGCGTCACCGTGAGCGGGTCGGACGAGACACTGACGACCCGCTCACGATGTGCATCGCGAGCGGGTCGTCCTCGTGTGTACCCTACATAAGGATGGTTCCTGAGTACGTATAACACTTGACTGTCATTATAGTACACTACCACCATTAAGGCTTATATATAATTTTTATGGGCGTTACGAGACTAATTAGTTGTCATTAATTACACATTTTGTGAACGTAAAGACCCAAAATGGTGTGGTCCTTTTGGTTTTCTATTGGAGGTATATGTTATTACATCATTTAGAGTATTGAAAGTACCCTCGATCATCCCTCTTTCAGGTATTATATCCTCACTTCTTCAGAAGTGCCCTGCCTCTTTTATAAGGGCCTTCAATAAAGGTTCCACGTCATCGGGTATGTCCCTTTACATTGTTACCATTCCTCCCATTCTCCTGTCCTTTCTTCATTTATTCGATTTTTCTCACTTCCTCATCTAAACCATTCTGAGACACATGCTCTGGTTTACATTTTACACAGATATCTCCGATATTTTTTAAAAAGAAAGTCTGTTATTGGTCTTAGACCTAGCATACCGCCCATTCTTTGTATGTATCAAATTATTTATTTTACATGAAATTATTTATTTTACATGAAATTGTTTTTTAACTTTTATGGTATTGTATATATAATATTCATTTGGCATTCTGTACCACCCACAGTGTACCCCTGAAGAAGTCTCTTCGGAGACGAAACGCGTAAGGGTCTATCCATACGGTTCCAAAGATCATAATTTGTCAATATTTTATTCATATATTTTTAATAAATTGTCATTAAGAATGTTGAATTGTCTATCTGCCTAATTTGAGCACTTGACAAGGTGGTGGAAATCTTAGCAGCGCCCTCCACATTTCACTTTTTGGTTTCTGTCTTCATCTCCCACTAGCAGGGGAGATTTTGTGGAGGTAGTCGCTTTATATAATTGGAAGCGCTTTCAGGGTCAAACCCCCATTTGCACACATCTGTCCTGTATACAACATAAGGGTGGGTGGGAGGACCCAAGGACAATGTCATCTTGCACCTCTTTCTGCGTCGTTTTGTTGGCTGTTGTAGCGTCCTAAATTTATAAATCTTTGATGGATCAATGGTGGAGAGATGGGTGGTTTCTCTCTCCACATCATCCATGATGGATGAAAATATGTCCTCATGGACATCCATGGTCTCATCCATTCCTATCATACTTCTTTTTGGATGGGATGTCCCGGATGGATGGATGGCTGGGTGGCAGGGCCCCAGCAATTCTTTTACTTGCACCTCTTTCTGCGTCATTTGTTGGCTCTTTGTAGCGTCCTAAATTTATAAATCTTTGATGGATGAATGGTGGGGAGATGGGTGGTTTCTCTCTCCACATCATCCATTATGGATGAAAATATGTCCTCATGGACATCCATGGTCTTATCCATTCCTATCATACTTCTTTTTGGATTGGATGTCCCGGATGGATGGATGGCTGGGTGGCAGGGCCCCAGCAATTCTTTTACTTGCACCTCTTTCTGCGTCATTTGTTGGCTCTATGTAGCATCCTAAATTTATAAATCTTTGATGGATGAATGGTGGGGAGATGGGTGGTTTCTCTCTCCACATCATCCATGATGGATGAAAATATGTCCTCATGGACATCCATGGTCTTATCCATTCCTATCGTACTTCTTTTTTTGGATGGGATGTCCTGGATGGATGGCTGGGTGGGAGGGCCCCAGCAAATCTTTCTTGCACCTCTTTCTGCGTCATTTGTTGGCTCTTTGTAGCATCCTAAATTTTTAAATCTTTGATGGATGAATGGAGGGGAGATGGGTGATTTTTTCTCTCCACATCATCCATTATGGATGAAAATATGTCCTCATGGACATCCATGGTCTTATCCATTCCTAGACCGAGTGCGAGGCTTCGGGAGGAACACACGTGATTTGGTGAAGTGGTGAGGGAGGTAAGGGAAAACACACCTAGCCAGCCAGCTCAAACAAATTAACCTTAGCGGTGAATTGGGTGACAGATGTCACAGACAAATTGACCCTATTGCCTAGATAGCGGTCTATAAGGGTAGACTATATAGGGATCTCCAAACCTGGGGTCCTAGAGAGGTGGAGGCCACCAATTACCCCACCCCTGCCACCAATTACCCCACCCCCCTCCACCCATTAGGTGGTGGATGAGGAGGCAAATGGTAATGCTCCCAGCGTTCAGAAACCACGTGACCTCACGCCAGATAGGGGTCTTGTTAGATATTAAACTGATCTAAACAGATACTACCTTGCAGACTAAATAAGTGCTGCACGAAACGCCCACTGCTCCTTGGCTGAACACAAGGAAGAGTGCACAATCAAGCCAAACAGGGAGATCCAGATCCAAAACCAAAACCCGAAAAAGTGCCCGCCGCACATCTCTACAAGTAATATGTTACTACTATCGATGGCAGGGTGCAAAATCCCCATCAATGCCAAACATCAATGGCATCTGCACCAATGCCTATCCATACTCAGCAACAGCCAAAAACCTTTACTACCCCTCATGCCCACACACCTCAATCACTGCCCTGCCTCCTGTTCTCCTGTCCCGTAACTTCCACCAGTGGGGACCCGCTCACCCTGTGTTGCCCACATTCCCCTATCATGCTTTACCACCAAGCCTCCTGCTCTCATGCACCCTAACTCCCAACCAGTAGAAGGAGACACTGACTCAGGGGCACCGTCCTGTACTCCTGTGCTGCCACGTTGGACCCTCTCCCACTGGCAGAAGCTGCACAGTGTCCCCCACCCTCCTCTTTAGTCCCCCTTATGCCCATACACCCCTATCACTACCCAGCCTCCTGTTTACCTGTGTCATGACCTCCGCCAGTGGGGAGCCGCTGGCTCAAAAACACCCTACTATACTATTGCACACACACACACCTCAACAACACGCACCCCCCCCCACACCCACAAATGTCACTGTACCCTCCACACTATTAATGTACATCTTACTCTGTAATTGCTTTTTAATTAAACAAAACAATACACACTCCCTTCCAAATCATATGCTCTTTATTTAACACATTTCACCTATAACTCAAGTTGCAATACAGGGCACCTTTCATACAATTCTAACCATATTTCTCACAATACAAACATTCACAAATTAAGGGAGCGCAGCCCCTTACGCCGGTGTGAAGATCTCCCGTAGGGCGCGATGAATCACCTAGTTAATTTTATATGTTCTAAGCGGTCCTCCTCCCCTGCACTAATTTGTTGGCGCTGCTATCACCGCTATTTTTTTTTTTAAGATGCCGCGGAGAACTATCTTTTAATAAATGCTGTGTGAGCATTTACAGAGGAACCTTAATACTTTTGGATGAAGTTCGGTATAATAAACGAAATCCCAGATTAATTGCTTATTGGCAACGTTGCGTTCTCCCATCTAGCCCTGTTCTCTGCTATGCTAATGAAGGTTGCCTGTGGTTGTCAATGCCCATCCATTATAAATGAGAAATGTAAAGGGGCAGGGCAATGACAACACCACTTCCTGTTTTCTGTGTGGCCTGATTAGCAGTGCACTGCTGCCCAATTAGAGGCACTGGAGAAACCGCCACACCACTGGTGACTATTATTTTAAATGACAGTTTCAGCTTGTTGACTTTGGACAAACCTTTCAATTAATGCTGCCCATATGTATAGCAAACTGGGGGACTCCAGGTAATCAAAACTTTTATGTAAAGCATGATCATGGTGAAATACAGTGGCGTAGCTATCGCGTGGCAGCCCCCGCAGCCGCTTGGGGGAGCGGGTCTGTGGTGGGCGCCTGGCACAGGATAGCTACCGCCACTATGTCAGAGTCATGTGTCAGCGGCACCCGTCACTGACATTAGGCTGCCGCAGCCCGCCGGTCTCCCCCCTCACTTATGTGCAGCAGCGAGGATGCGGACAGCTTGCAGCATTGTAGCGCTATGTGCCGTCGGGGCAGGCCATCGGGGAGCTGCTGATATGAAAAGGCCGGCTGGACACTGACTAGCTTAGAGAATTCAACCAGACCGGCCGGTCTTTTCATATCAGCAGCGCTTCCTGCCCCGATGGCACATAGCGCTACAATGCTGCAAACTGTCAGCCGCTGACGCTGTCTGCTGTAGTGGCATTTTTATTTATGTGAGTGCTGCCGCTGCTACAGAGTACCCAGCAGTCGGCTTTACACAAGCCTGCGCCGCGGCCGTGGCTCCCCAGGACCAATTTTCCAGCTCCTCCCTCCGGTGAGTGAGGACTTGTTGCAGCTTTCTTGCCTGCCAGCTGCTGGATATAAGGTAACTCCACGGCACTGGGAGCAACCGGGGGGGCGCCTAAAAATAGTTTGGCTTGGGGGAGCAAAATTTATAGTTACGCCACTGGTGAAATAGCTGTCTGCTGTAGTTTATAGGGGATACTGTCGCTAGGTTGACTCAATGAAGGTCAACAGGATTAGTTTGACACCTGAATAGGAGGACATGGCTAAGGTCAACACAAATATTAGTTCAACAACGGGAAGGTCAACAGTCAAAATGTCAACATGAATTTTAACTTTTTTTTTGAGCCAACATGTACCAACAGGTGGTACTTCATACCCAACCATCCTCTAGGGCCTGGGGACGCGAGGTACATGAGGGGATGCTGTACACTTAGACAGTGTCCATCTCAACTATGTAGACATTCGATACAAAACAAAAGAGAAAAACTCAGGTCGAACTTTTTGACTGCTGACCTCCCAATTGTTGATCTAATGCTTGTGTCGACCTTTCAACCCTGTCAACCTTAAATCAACCCTATGACCCTTACCTGTTTATAAGGCTACTACCTGGGCTACTACATTTGTAGCAAAATAAGAGATTTAGAATGTGGGATTAACTTTAAGAAAAATATGGCAACGGCAGCAAGCCACCGACTGCCCCAAAATTCAATACAGTGCAGTTAATGATTTACTATATACCCTCAACTATCTTGATAACCAATCACAGTATATAGGAAAATCAAGAACTTAGTAATCACTTCTAGAATTGACAATACACGTAATAATTATTTACAAAGAGGGAGATGTATCAATCCTTGGCAAGAGATAAAGAGGAAACAGATAAAGTACCAATTAATCAGCTTCTGAATGTCATGGTACAGACTGAAAATGACAGTTGGGGGCTGAATGGTTGGTACTTTATCTCTCGCCTCTCCATTCTCTTCCTCGACCAAGTTTGATGCATTTCCCCCAAAGGGTAATCCCCCCCCCCCCCCATATATTCAGCTAATGAGCTAATTTGCATGTGGCTACCCATAATCCCCAGCTGCGATGGGAACACTGGCTGCATGCATACTGTCCCCTCCGTGTTATCACTTACAGCTGCATTTTAAATGTTTAACAATTATTGCCAATAAAACACACAGAATGTTCAAGGATGGAGACAGGAGAATCTGATACATTTCCTGGCCCTGAAACCATCTGGGACAGCAGTGTGGAATATTAGCAAATCACAGTCCGTGCTGATGGAGGTTTCGTCCTGGTCTGCAGTGTACGTATATCATTTTATCATATGCACCCCGATTACCGGATGATGAGGACTGGAGATGCTTAGGGACAGAGCTAATTTGTAATATTTCAATATGTCTTGACGGACAAACGTATTTCTTTATTACAATGTAGAAACAAAGACACTTTCTGACATTTGTGTTTTTTTATATATCCAGTTTTTATGCCAACCTGGCTTCAGAATGTCCCCATGTATTATAAGAGAGTTCTTTTACGATCAGACGCCGGCACCCCAGCAGCTGCCACTGGAGCTTCGCCAGTGCAGCCTGGTGGGTCGGAGCAGAGGTGCGGACCTTTGTGCGTGTGCAGGGCTGCCATCAGAAATTTTGGGGCCTGGGACTGACAAAATAGGCAGGGCCCCTTTCCCCTTCGTGAGCCCCCAACATGCCTGGTAAGATCTGCAGTCTCTTTGTCTGGGCCCAGGACCGGAGTTCCCGCAGACCTCCCCCGATGGCTGGCCTGTGCGTATATGGGCGTATCCTCTTCCCTGCAGCCAGAAGGAGAGGCCCGACAGCTTTCTTGGCTGCAGGTGGAGCGCTGAGCACCAGGTGGCCAGCGCAAGAGTTGAGGGGGGGGGGGGGGCACGATTTATTGCCCAGATTGAGTGGTACTGGTCAGGTACCGTCGTTAGAGGTGGTGGGATGCAGAATGAATCCTGTAGGATTAACAAAAGAACTCCAACCGCTGGACATTGGTGTAAACAGGGTGTTCAAAGTAAAGTTGCGAGCGATGTGGGAGCGATGGATAACAGACGGCGAACATACCTTTACTAACACTGGGAGGCAGCCCCGGGCGAGTTACGCCACCATATGTGAATGGATTGTGGATTCCTGGGCTGAGGTATCTGCCTTAACTGTTGTCCGAGCTTTCATGAAAGCCGGCATTATTGCTGAACAGCCACCTGGCAACGAGACTGACTCCGACAATGATGACAGGGAACCGGGCATGTTTGACAGCGAAATTGCCCAGCTGTCCAATTCAGACACAGAAGATGAGGAGTTTAATGGATTTGTGGGAGAAGATTGAGTGTATTGTTAAATACCTAGTAGAATAAAGTTCCACCAAACTCAATGTTTTGCTTCCGTTACCTTTTTTTACCGTTTTAGCATGCGTCTTATAATACGGTGCGCCTTATGTATGGGTCAAGTACAGAAATAGACCCCATAATTGAGACTGCGCCTTATAATTCGGTGTGCCTTATGATGCAGAAAGTACGGTAATTACTGGTGACCCCATGACCAATGCCCTTAATAAATGGGGGCAGTGCAGCTCCATTAGGGCCAATATCCACTGCACACACTTCCCCTGCAATAAAACAGGCCTTTTACCATTACTGCACCTCGAAGGACCTCACAGATGTCACTGATTTTTAGTGAGGTGGCCGGGTGTTTATTCTGGTTCAGGTAAAAAAATAGCTGTCTATGTGATGTCCCTATAAAAGCCTCCCGGAATGATGGCAAGCTCTGAATTCATTTGCCTCACTTGGTTTTTCACAGTATCGGTGAGATGAGCGCGCATGGAGTCGCAGATCAACAGGGACGGTGATGCGTGGAAAAAAACATCCGGTCTCTTTACATATACCTCTCTGAGCCACTCTATCATTTTGTCCTCGTCCATCAAGCCCTTTTGATTGGCCTTAACAATGACTCCAGCTGTAAACTTTTCTTTTGGCAGCGTCTTCCATGCTGCTCCCCTTTTTCTCCACAGTATGGTTCACGGGGATGTCAAAAGTGAGGGGGACCATGTCCATGTTGGTGATGTGTTTGTGCTGGATCTTTTTGCCAGTAATCTTTTTACTGCAGTAGGTGCGGAAGACGGACAGTTTTTCTTTGTAATCTGTTGACAGTTGCTCGGATGGAGAGATGACGCCTTTTTCATAAAACGAAAGCACCAAGATGGACCTCCTTGAAAGTGTTCAATCTTCATGTCTTGTGCTATCGTTGTTGCCTTCAGTCGAATGGTGACTGTAGAGATGCTTCTCCCGGCTGTTCTTTGTTCAATAATTCATTGTTCAAGTTGGTCTTCTAACTGTGGCCACCTCGCTTTGTACCTGCGGAAACTCTGTTTTGTCATCTTAACTTGGCACAGTTCATTTTTTTGCTTCCTCCACTTCCGAACCATAGATTCATTGATGTTGAATTCTTTGCAGCTGCTCTGTTCCCATTTGCAACCACGTAACTGATAGTCTGCAGTTTGAATTGTGCATCGTAAGCATGTCTCTTCACTGGTGCCATTTACTGGTGTCATCGGAGTGTACGTATTACGTCCCGGTGTCAGCAGTAAATGGTCCGACAGTCAATCAAGCGGAGCGCTTTCCAAAGTCGCACAACAAAATTCTTACAGATTTTGTAACTAAGTGCACACATAAGGCGCACCAGATAATAAGGCATATGGCATATTTTTGCGAACATTTAAGGCTATTAGGTGCACCTTATAGTCCGAAAAATACGGTAGGTTGAAGCTCAATACGTTGTCCATGATTGTTGGATAGAGCAAAGTTTGAAACATGTAAAAGGTCAATATGGTCAATAGGTCGACGCAAGCAATATGTAGACATGGAAAAGGTCGATATATTTCGGATCCCAGGAGTCCAAAAGATGACTGTAAGTGAATTTTTGTTCTCGATCCCATTTCAAACAATCTATTCCACCAAAGGCCCACTGGTTGAGGCAGCCATATTGTACACTGAACCAATATTTGAATGCAACCAATTACTCCACCAGGAGCCAATCAAGTCTCTGAAACGCTCTGATAGGCTCAAAGTGAATTACCATATTGATTATACTGGCAGAACTGGATACTGGAAAATCTAGCTTATTAGGTCACTAAAGAACTACTGACATCATGGAAGCATGAGGTAAAAACTGGACAGGGTCGTTCCAGTGGTCATCTTAAAGGCTTTCCTCTAAGCCAAGCGCTGCAGATGATCTGTGATACGCCAGCGTACATGGAATCCCTCATGCAAATCTGTTCCTACAGATGGATGAGGAACAAAAGGAAGTTTAGTTCAGCTGACAGAGGGTTGCGGCCGGTCGCGTAATGTCCTCTCCCGCTACATGAGAATGACCTGTTCTGCTACGGGTTAAATCCAACAAATGATCTCAGCTTGGGCAGAACAAAATGCTAAATAGTTCAGTCTTCTGGGGACTGACCAGGGAGCAGCAGAGGGGAGCTGCTGAATTTTAATGATTCATTATTGCGGGGAAAGGCTTTTTTTTTTTTTGTCTGCCTTTATCCGGTGCACAATAAAATAATTTATTGGACAGAAAATGAAAGGGCAGAAGACTGAGAAATCATTTGGACTCTGTGAATGGCTGATTGGATGCACATTGGTGGCTGAAATTCCAGCCTGTCTCTCCTTCTAGAATAACAGCATCTTATATTTTGCATGTGTGACTATGAAGCCCCCTTTTTTCAAGCCTGCTTGGCATATAAAAAGTTAACTGATACCTTCCTTTTTGATTTTAGTCTGCTGTCCTTTTATGGTGTGAATAATAAGTAATAGAAGGACACAAATGCTGCTTCACCAGTTGGGGCTGATTCTAGGACAAACAGAGGCTGTACAGAGAAGTAGTGATATCAGGATTCCCTTGCTAAGGCTGGGTAGGCACTGCACCGACATGCTGACGGACTAGCTGTCGTGCTGACAGAGTGGCTGATTCAGGTAAGTATATAAAGTTTGAATCTGCCGCACCACTGGGGCGCTAGTCCCTACAGCAAGTGTGGGGGTGGTCGACGGACTGCCGTATACACATCCAGAAGCACCAATATATCTGTGGCCAAATCGGCTGTGAAACAGAACCGTCGTGATATGTTTGTGAACGACGTCATTCATTCAGTGTCCACACCTGCCTGACCAAATTATGATATATCGCCATTTGCTTGGACTGCCGATATATTGACCAGTGTGCACCCAGTTTAAGACAGTAACAAGTCAGTAACCCCATCATGCCAACCCCCCCCCCCAAAAAAAAAAAAAAAAACATGTATTTCCCCAAAGTGTAAGATTTCTATATTTACCTGAAGAAACAGACAAGTCATACAAGGATGGCCCTTACTGCAGGGTGTGTACAGGATTACTGTGGAAGGAAGTGAGTACAATAGAAATTGCAGAGAATATTTGAACATTCACGTCAGCCTCTGCCCCAGTCAGTGGTGTAGCCAGGTGCCATGGTACCCGGAGCAAGGGCATGTTACGTGCCCCCCCCCCTGGTTTGTAGTAGTTGGGGCTCTTGCGCAGCAAAAAAGGGGCAGGGCCTAAATTTATACCACACACCGTAACCGTTTCCTATTCCTTCATTTATAGATATTTATTTATAATTTATAGATACTGTATATGCACCCCCCCAAACACACACCATATATCCACACACACACACACACATACTGTATATGCACACACCCCACACACACACTGTATGTGCACACCCCTCCCCCCACAAATACTGTATATGCACCCCCCAAACACACACCATATATCCACACACACATACTGTATGTGCACACACCCCACACACATACATACTGTATATGCACCCCCACACACACACACACACACATACTTACTGTATATGCATTCCTCAAACACACATACACATTTATAATTCTGCCCTCGTACAGCGCAATATGCGCAATTTGCCAGTCTGTGGCTGTCGTTCTGCTCACCCCTCAGGTTACTGTGGCCGCCGATCCTCTCTTCTCAGCCCTCCTTGCTTGGCTGCGGCGCCAATCCTTTCATCTCGGCAGCCTCAGCCCCTGCTTGTTGTTTGGCCACGGCGCCGCAGCGCCGATCCGCTCACCCCCTCAGCCACCACTACCCGCTGGCCTGGGAGTATTTTGTTTTCTGTCTGGCTGCTGTAGTGCTGCTCCCGGCTAGCTGAAAACAGCTTCCGGTTTACAGCATCAGTAAGCCTGCCTGTCAGCCGGCCGAGTGAGGGATTGTCCTCGGGTCGGTCCACCAAGGGGTGTATGGGGGGCGGGTGAAGGTAATTGCTGGGACGCATACAGCGGCGGTAAATGCCGGAGGGGGGTGCCTAGTGACGCCACTATGCACTCTGGTGCCGGGCACAGTAGGAAGCGGGGGAGCCGGTGGCAGGGTGCACGACTCCGGCGCCAGGTGATAATCCGGCACCTGGAGCTAGTGCTCCACCGGCTCTACCCTAGCTACGCCTCTGGCCCCAGTGGAGCTTACAATCTATATTCCATACCACATTTACACGTACACACAGACATTCTAGGGTTAATTTTGTCGGGAGCCAATTAGCCTACCAGTATATTTTTGGATTATGGGAGGAAACTGGAGTACCCGGAGGAAACCCACATAAGCACGGTGAGAATATACAAACTCCACACAGTTAGGGCCATGTTGGGAATCTAACCCAAGACCTCAGTGCTGTGAGGCAGTAATGCTAACCATTACACCATCCATGCTACCCGTACTTCATATTACTATTAATAGTCATTATATGAAGATGCTGCTGTAGAATACTCAAACCACAGTTTACATTACATACATTACCTCTGGGCCGCCAGAGACTGTGGGGGTATAAAAATACGGTATCCCTAGGACAAGCTCCCGAACCTCTGGTTTCTCTCTATCGTAATTCATTTATTCCTATACAGTATGCTGACATTCCAACACTGCCTAAATGATGTATGACGACATGAGCAATGTTGACGTTACATCCATGTTGACATTCTCATGTTGACATTATGGGCCTATATCTAAACTGATTGCATGGCTGCAAATTTGCGGACTGGACTAATAGGGGTCGATCCTATAAGTCCCGAAGGGTGCGAGTTGCTGTTCGGGTGCTGTTTTAATGCTGAAAACAGCGCCCGAATTAAGCCCGACTCGCACCCTTTGCAGGGCAGCAAGTGCGAGAGTCTGGGGGAGCGGTATGCACAGTGTCTATTCTCGTATGAAAATGAGGTCGCAGCTAATTAGCATAAGCCACGCCCTCATTTGCATACACCCTGTCCCCTTTTTGGACGCTCGCACGTCCCTATTTCATCAGCATAGAAGTTGGGAGGTATGCTCTGAGTGATGCATGCCATCAATCTGGATGTACTAGCTGCACTGTTCATCTCCCTGCTTGACAGGGGGTTGCTGTTGGGTGTCTGTGGCAAGCAAATTGGAAGCTGAGCAGACGGCTGGTGCGCGCCAGGCTGGAAGCTGTTGTTATTCGCACAATCAGATGGGCCGCTTGTACTGTGTGCAACCAACACACATTTCAGTTTCATCTCTGAACTCTTATTTTGCAGGTGGTTTGGGGGCGGCGGGCTTCCAGTTGGACAATTCAGGGGTGTAAGGGATTTGGGAATTTTTCTGGCACAGAATTCAGGCCACTCATTCGTTATCAGCAATTTGCTAATATTAATCAGGGGTCTGCTGGCTCGTCCTGGGCACATTACCAGCAGAAAACTCAACATGCGGAAAAGAAAGCCCCAGTGACAAGATCTGGCCTCATACAGCGCAGTGGCAGATTTGCTGGGAAGATAACTGGCATAGGCTGGCAGCTCAAATGTGCCTGTGTCTGAATATTCCTCTGTATCACAGTGTCAGATATTCATTCATTTATGGGCCTGATTCAGACTCAGTTGTAATTCTGTGAAATGTCGCAACCCTGTTCTGGGTTGCAGTGTATGCTTTGAAGTCATGCAGCCACTGTGGCCTGCCCCTGAGCAGTCCAGACTACCTGTGTTGTCCGGACCACTCCCACAAAGCCTCCCATTGGTTGGCTCTGTAACTACCAGTGATCGCTGTTTCATGGCTTGCGCATACAACCAGTCTGAGGGCCAGATTCTCTAAGCTTCAAAAGTGATAAAATGCAGAGTGATAAACAGCCAGCCAATCAGCTCCTGCCTGACATGTTAGAGGCTGTGTTTGAAAAATGTCAGACAGGAGCTGATTGGCTGGCTGTTTATCACTCTGCATTTTATCACATTTAAAGCTTAGAGAATCTGGCCCTGAACTATATCTATACATCTTACAAATGAGAATGTCTGTTCGTCTAATTACGAAAATACCCCTATTCATATTTATGGCACATTCGTTTACGAATACGAATGTTTACGCCATCGACGGAATACGAGTAGGAATACCTTATTTACTAAGCGGCTGTATATAATATACACCAACTAATTGCCACGAAATTACGCCTGGAAAAAACTCCTAATTTTCCAGGCATAGTTTGCAGAAGCCTGCACGGATCAGTTAGAGCTGTGCGGGCTTCATTGTATAAAAAATAATAATAAAAACTAGCGTGGGGTCCCCCCCCCCATGGCCATAATCGGCCCCATGCCCCAAGAGCCGGTCCTGGTTTTAAAAAATCACGGGGAAAATTACATAGGGTATTCCAAGATTTTTTTTTAAACCAGCACCAGGCTCAAGGGCCAGTCCTGGTTCCCAAAATACGGGCGACAAAATGAGTAGGGTTCCCCCACATTTTGAGAACCAGCAATAAGACCCCTGGTCAGTCAACCAGGGCAGGGACCCTGGGGGAGTGGGGACCCCCCAATAAAGCCCCCCCCTCCCTGATTAACTGGGCACTGGGCTGATACATACTTGCCTACTTTTGAAAACTAGTTTCAGGGAGATTATAGTTGGTCACAGTATTTTGCAAAGTGCCCCATTGAGGGGGTGTGTCATGCTCCTCCCAAAGGGCGTGTCTAGTTCCATATATGGAGAGATTGTGAAAAGAGATTGTGATTGTGGCTCCTAGAAGCGTGGGTGTGTACTGCTATATCTGAGAGGAATCTTTTTAAATGACTTATAGCCAAATGTAGATGAGTCCAAAGCCGTTAAGGCGTCTACTGCATTATTGTGATGAACCTTTTCTTTCAACTTAAACCTTGATTACCCTTAGAAGTAAAGCACACGGACACATGACCTGAAATAACTCACACGGACACGTGACCTGAAATAACGACACGGACAACCACTGCATAAGTTTAAAAGGTCAAGGGTATTTATTGTGGTATGAACCTATTGAAAAGGGATGGCCTGGAGAGCGCTTGGAGACCAGCCAGTCATAAAACGTTAACAATGGCGGCGACTACAATGCCCCAACTTGTAACCAGGGTGATGAACCGCCCCCATTGGATTCAAAGCCAGCCTGCGCTCTGACTGTCTTGCCGCCCCTCCTAGTGCATGGTGAGGACAGTTCTAAAAGTGTCCTACGTCCCCCCTCGGGGGCAGGACTCACCAGCCTTCCTGGCAGAGGGTGGCAATACCTCACAGTGACCTCCTGTACTTCAAACTACACTGCTGATCGAGAGCGCCCTCCCGCCAATTAAGATTGAAATTAATGAGAGCCAAATTTGGATGAAGGCTGAAAGGCCAGGTGGTAGTTTAGAACAAGGGAGGGAGGGTGGGAATCCAGACTCAAGAGGAAGATGGATCACCTGACTACCCCTTATATACCTCCACCTAAGCTACCACCCCTTCCACACCTGATTGGCTACCCCAACTACACTGCACCTCTATGGGTAAGTGAAACTCTGATTTCTAGCTTTTGTCATACCATCCCAAACTGCACAGACTCTTATCTTCCCTCATGCCTAGGCAGCCCTCGCTTTCTCTAAGGCGTCTACTGCATTATTGTGATGAACCTTTTCTTTCAACTTAAACCTTGATTACCCTTAGAAGTAAATCACACGGACACATGACCTGAAATAACTCACACGGACGCGTGACCTGAAATAACGACACGGACAACCACTGCATAAGTTTAAAAGGTCAAGGGTATTTATTGTGGTATGACCCTATTGAAAAGGGATGGCCTGGAGAGCGCATGGAGACCAGCCAGTCATAAAACATTAACAATGGCGGCGACTACAACGCCCCAACTTGTAACCAGGGCGATGAACCGCCCCCATTGGATTCAAAGCCAGCCTGCGCTGTGACTGTCTTGCAGCCCCTCCTAGTGCATGGTAAGGACAGTTCTAAAAGTGTCCTATGTCCCCACTCGGGGGCAGGACTCACCAGCCTTCCTGGCAGAGGGTGGCAATACCTCACAGTGACCTCCTGTACTTCAAACTGGACTGCTGATCGAGAGCGCCCTCCCGCCACAGCTGGGTTCAAAAATTGCCACTTAAAGATAATTACTGTAGAACCCAAGCCCGCCAACCCTATCAATAAGCTAAGGCAACCAGAGTAAAACAAACCTAATCCCCTATCTGCAACAACTAAACAAGTCCTGAAGGAGAACGGCCATGCCTGATTCTGACAAGTGGACACCATGGCTTCTTTAGAAGGATGGGGAGTCCAGAGCTAAAGAGGGGTGCCTGACAGCTATACCTCCCATGGACGTGACCACCTTGGAGACCGCAAAGTTTACCTTGCGTCTAATCATTTCTAAAGACTTGGGATTTTTGGATCCAGCGCCAAAGGCGCATGCTAAACCTTATCTAAACGAATATAAGATTTATAAGCGGAGGACTTCCAGCGGCCGAGTTCTTGTATGGCATTCACTGGAAGTCCTTCCACTGCTGCATTGGTGGATGCACCAATACGGATTGAATGAGTCCAGTAGTCGGCGACCTCCATACCCAACGCAGCCACACAGCGCTTAAACACCGCAGTGAATTGGAAGCGCGTCAAAGGTGATGTGTCTGCATGCGCAAAGAAATGCGCCGGGGGGGTCGGCCTCAGAGGCAAGTATGCCGCGGCCAGGCTCACGGGGCATATGTCCCCTTCCGGCTGGGACTTCAGGGTGACCCAGCGGCCTTTGCCCAACTGATCGGACTTGGACCGGCAGATTTTGCAAAGGACTAAACCTTCCTGGAAGACCATGTCTTCATACCGCAAACCGGAATCAGTGGCCGCTACAAGCTTGCTCACCCTAAAAGCCCCAAAAAACGCAAACGAGAACGCCACTCGAAAGAGCGACGCCTCCTCCGCGTTGTCCGCCATGCCCTGAACACAGTTAATTAACTTACGGAGCATCAGCAGATCAATCGCCTTGCGCGAATCCGCTGCTACCGGGCGTTCTTTGGCCCACCCACGCAAGGCCTTTGTTAATACAAAGGACTTGGTGGGATCACGCGCCCCGTGTAACCTGGCATGGAAGGATATCCCCGCTAGAGCTGCTGACATGGCAGATTTAGACCGGCCTGAGTTGTAATGGCCCCACACGAACGCCAGCAAACGGTCATCAACCGACTTACCGCTGTTCACCGGGGGATCCTGAAAGGCCTCCCAGTCCTGTTGTGCTGCAGCGTCAGCCCTACGGGTGGAAGGGGCCAGGGATCGCAATGCTAGCCCCATCATGTCTGCTCTACAATCTGCCACACAGAACATGGACAAATAAGCCCCAGGGGTGATGCGTCGGGTGCCAACTCACGAAACTTTGCGAAGTAGAACCGTGACAGCGCATCAGCTATGCTGTTATCTACCCCCGGAACGTGTCGCGCCATGAAATGTATGTTATGTTGCAGGCAGTGCAGA
This sequence comes from Crinia signifera, assembly GCF_055691185.1. Taxonomy (NCBI): domain Eukaryota; kingdom Metazoa; phylum Chordata; class Amphibia; order Anura; family Myobatrachidae; genus Crinia; species Crinia signifera. Next base: position 33,493,038 of record NC_139224.1, on the reverse strand, counting down.
ACTAAATGCTGCAACAGACGCAGGGCCTGGGGTGAAGAGGTGCGTTGGTTGTTAATGGCGTGTACCACGCCCAGGTTATCGCACCGGAACACGATTGTCTGGTTCGCTAACCTCTGAGCCCATAACCCCACTGCCACTATTATGGGAAAGAGTTCCAATAACAGTAAGTTGGCAGTGAAACCTCTGTCGATCCATGACTGAGGCCATGGCGCAGCGCACCACTCCCCCTGGAAAAACGCCCCAAAGCCGGTGGAACCGGCAGCGTCAGTGAATAGCTGAAGCCTCGCATTAGGTGCTGGTTCAGAGGGCCAGAGCAGTTCCCGGTTAAAGTTTACCAGGAATGATGCCCAGACGACCATGTCGTCTCTGATTTCCCTAGACAACCTGACCATGTGATGGGGGTCCCGTGTCCCTGCTGTAGCCCTCTCTAACTTGCGGCAAAACACCCTGCCCATAGGTATCACCCTGCAAGCGAAGTTCAGCGAGCCCAGTAAGGACTGGACCTGCCGAAGTTGTGCCTTCTTACGCGGCAAGCATTCCCTTATGAGCCCTAGCAACTTGCTGACTTTGTCCGCCGGGATGCGACAACAGCCGGCAGCAGTGTCGAACTCGATGCCAAGATATGAAATTACGCATGCGGGCCCCTCGGTCTTGTCCGCCGCGATGGGCACCCCGAGGTTTTGAAACACCTGGATCGCCATGGACAACACAAAAGCACAGGTGCCCCCGTCTCCTGGTCCCACAAAGAGAAAGTCGTCCAGGTAATGTGCCACTCCAGGGCACCCTGAGGCTTCCTGGACGCACAAATGAAGGAAAGTGCTGAACTTCTCAAAGTAGGCGCAAGAGACGGAGCAACCCATGGGCAAACACTTGTCGAGGAAAATCTCCCCGTCCAAGCGGAAACCCATAAATCTGAAGGATTTAGGGGGTAACGGGAGCAGTCGGAAAGCGGACTCAATGTCCAGCTTTGCCATTATGGCTCCCCTGCCAAATCCCCGCACCAATGTAAGTACCTCATCAAAAAGCTGGTACCTAACGCTGCATACCTCATCAGGAATAGCGTCGTTAATGGATGCCCCATGAGGGTGAGACAGATGTTGGATGAGCCTATAATTTCCTGGAGCTTTCTTGGGCACCACGCCTAACGGCGAGAAGCACAAGTCGCTCAATGGTTCAGAGGCGAATGGGCCAACCATTCTGCCCAACGCCACCTCAGCCTGTACCTTCTGTCTCACCACCTCGGAGAACTCCATCGCCGATTTAAGATTCCTGTGGGACACCACCCTAACATCATCAGAAATTGGCAAACTAAAACCATAACGAAAACCGTGTAATAAAAACAAAGCGTCCTCCCTGTTAGGGTAGGATCGCAACCGCAGCTCCAACTCATCTAGGACTATGGGGGAGGGGGCCTTACTTAGCGCCAGCGTTGTGCTCGCCACCCATGCCTGACTTACAGGACTTGGCCGGGTGGTTGGCTCCACAGTTGCGGCACTCGTGGCGAAAACGGCATTTCGCTCCCCTGTCGCACTTGGAGTCATTAAACGCCTAGCACCTGCCTTTGGCTGCGGGTTTGGACCCCTTTTTCCCTGCAAGAAATGGCTTCTTTTGAGTTGCCTCTGCACCTGGGTGGCCCTTCCCAATAACCTCTAACCAAATTTCGACATGTTTGAGACCCATGGGCATTACGCGGGTGCCGTCGTGTGTCAGACGAAACTTGTCATTATAGTCCCTCCACGCAGTGCCCTTGTAAGCCATGAATGTCTCGTTCACCAAGAAAATGTACCTGAGCACATTGTTATGCTCCTCAGGCCTGGTGTAGAGGTAGCATGCAGCAAATATGAAGAACCCCTTAAGCCAGTTGTGAAAACTCCTATAAGGGTTTTCACCGGCACCAGCAGCTTTCCTGGCCTTTTTGTGTTCCATCTTCATATCGCTAGTCAATGTGAAGATGTCCACAAACTTCCCCTTGGCAATTTTACCCTTAATGCCCTTTCGCAGGCCGCGGGATACTGTGGTGTTACTGCAGTGTACCATGTCAGATGTGGGCTGTGGGTCAGTGGCTGGCTTAGCTTTTACCACCTGTTTTCTTCCACCCACCTTCTTTGCTACTGCGCGCACCACTAGCCTGGCCAATTTACGTGGGCGCCTGCCGGTGCCCGACCCCTCGCTGCTAGCTGATGACTGACCAGAAGTGGAACAAGAGGTATCATCGTCATCATCATGCTCACCATCACCCGGCATTTCACCAGCGTCCAGAGACCCTGCCGCTCGTGACGGTCCAGCAGCTGCTGCAACGACCCCTGACACTGTGTTGGCTGTTGATGTCGCAGGCGTCCCTCTGTCCCCAGGCCTCGTCTGGTTCCCGATGTCACTGGGTAAACGGTCAGCTTCTGTGGCTTGCCGCCTTGTCGAGACCTCGGGAGAAGGAGCAAAGGTTAGCGATGGATCATTAAACCCTGGCAACCTGACATCCCTCGGGGGCTGGGGAGCTGGTGCCCCAGACACAGTGGCGGCGCTAGCTGGGGGGGCCTGGGAAAACTGTGCGCCTGACTGGGACTGACAGGGATGGTGGAAACCCCCGTAAGGGCCGTGCTGCCATGGATGCGAAAAGTGCTGTGGGCCCGCCCAGCCCTGGCCGTATGGGCCTGGAAACTGGGCATCGGTGCCCATGTACTGGAAACCGTGGCGACCTTGGCCAGCAGTGTGGGGGTACCCCCAGTACTGCTGGGACCCGTGGGGCGAATGAAAACCTTGGGACGCCTGAGCCAGATAGGGCCAAGGCTGGGAAAATGATTGCCCCTGGCCCGAAGAAAAGACTGGTGGAAAACGGGGAAATGGCCCGGGGTAAAAACCTTGCTGGGGATCCCCGGTCCGTTCGCCCGTCTGAGGCGGGGCCCAAGGCCCCCCTGACCCAGGAGGGGTAACTGTGGGAGCTGGTGCAGGCATCCCCTACCAGGGGCATGTTAGAGGAGGGGGTGCCCTGGTTAGGCAGGTAACCCCCTATGTGGAAGCTGATGGGACCCTGGGCCAGTAGTGACCCCAGGCACCCAGCAGGGGGAGCCAAAGCTCCAAGGCCTGCAGGCTGTGAGCTCTGTAGCAGGCTCAGGCCGCCCTCATATCTGGGCGACCTGGCCCCACCTTGAATAATGGGGATAACTGTCCCCCCTGGTGTAGCGTGTCCGGCCGCAGGAGTGGAGCTCCTGGGCGGCTCATTCGCCCCCCCCCCCCAGCCACCACATGACCGGGAGAGTCGGCTGCCGCGGGAAGGCTGGAGAGGGGGGCGGGAGGTGCCCTGAGGTTGACCGGACTTGGAGCGCCGGGCGGAGGCGCGGGGACATGGGACGGTGCAACTGTGTGCACCCCCGGCGCCCCGCTCGGCGCATGTGCGGGCTTAGTGAGGTCCAGCGGCGAGTCAGGAGCAGACACGCCCGCTGCTCTCGCTGCCGGACGTGAAGAAGAGGTGGCTGGGGATGCTGGCTCCCCGCCGGGAGGAGGGGGGCTAAGTGGGGCTGGCGTGCGAGGATGCGCCGTCCGTCTGCCCCCACCGCGTGCAGCCGCGGTGGACCGAGGACGGGTGGACTCCGCCAACCAGCGGGGGGGGGAGCAGAACGATTGCTGATTGGTAAAATGGCGCCGCCGGCCCGCCCCCCCTCCGCAAATGATACCTGTACACATTCAAGTATGCCGGGTAAGGCAGCGTGCGCCGGCGGCTGCCCTACCCGGCGCCTGCCTCCGTGCTGCCCTGCTCGCCCGGCTTCTGCCGCCAAGCGTCACAGACGGTGAAGCCGGGCGGCGGGCTGAACCCTCTGTGTTCTCTAAATTGCTGCTGCTGCCCGGTCCGGCTTCCGGGCAGCGCAGCGTAGCAGCACTAAAGACTGACTCCTCCCACCTTCTCTTTTTCATATATATATATATATATATATATATATATATATATACACATACATATATATACATGGAGGAGCAGTTGATGGCACTCTGAGGGTTTATCAATCGGTACACGGGACACAAATAGTGTAGCAACGTTTCGGTTTTTGATAACCTTTGTCAAGCTCAAAATAACAATGAACAATCTTACCTATATAGCCAACAGCACCACAAGTGAAGGGGAGCCCGCGCCCCCTCGACGGGCCGGTTCCAATGACGTCACCCTCCGGTGGCGCACACCAATCGGTGCGGCACGGCCGTCTGAGGGGTTGCTAGGCAGCCCTGTGAAACAAAAGATATTTACATGAGTGAAAGTGATCGTGAACAGTGCAGAGAACCCACAATAGGAACATCGCAACAAAACAAAAATGCATATACGATACATGGCATGACGGAAACATGACAGTATGCAACAAAGTATACATTGAAGCGCTAAGCTGACTAATGTACGTGTGAATACCGAGTGAGCGGGTATGCTCAAAGGAAACAGTGAAAACTGCAGGCTTCATTCAGCCCTGCAGGGAAGATCGTTTTTAATCTATTGATCCACCACGTCTCGCGCTGTAGCAACAATTTATCTCTGTCACCTCCTCTGACTTTTTTTGGGATATGATCAATCATTTTGTACCTCAGGGTGGCAAGATTGTGCCTATTTTCCCTGAAGTGCCTGGGCACAGGTTGTTCTATTTGGCCAAATTTACCTTCTAGGGAGGCTTTAATGGCAGACCTGTGTCCTGCCATTCTGGTTTTAAAGGAACATTTAGTTTTCCCTATATACATGAGACCACAGGGACAGCGGATAAAGTAGATGACATGCGTGGTACTACATGTCATCACATGTTTTATACTAATCCGTTCACCCGATTGTGGATGAAGGAAACTGTCACCTGTTTCAAGATAATTGCATGTGGTACAACTGGCGCATTTATAACAACCTGGTTTTCTGGTGGAGAATAGACTAGGTTTATTCTGGGTAAAGTGGGAAATGTCGTTATGGACAAGGTAATCTTTAAGGTTGCGCTGTCGTTTGTAACTGGGCAGGATTTTGGAGCGTGACAGTGTTTTAAGGTCAGGATCTGACGTGACCAGGGGCCACAATTGGCGTGCTATTTTAGTGATGGCAGGGGCCGCCGGGCTGTATGTTTGTACTAATACCATCTGGTCTTGTGTCCCAGTGGGACTCTTGGGTTTGAGAGTGTCAGCTCTGGGCGTACGCAGTGCCTTGAGTTTGGCTAAGCGCAGCTCCTCTAATTTGTAGCCCTTGCAGAGGAAGCGATCAATCATGAGGTCAATTTCTTTTTCAGCAGTGTTAACATCATCACAGATGCGTCTGACCCTAAGGAATTGTGAAAAGGGGAGTCCCTTTTTGGTAGACACGGGGTGGGCGCTCGAGTAATGTAACAGGGTGTTCCTGTCTGTCTCTTTTTTGTATAGACTGGTAGAGATGGCATGATTTTTTATAGTAATCAGCACGTCCAGGTAGTGGACAGACTGGTCACTTATATCATAAGTAAATTTAATCGTTGAATTAAGGGCATTAATTGAATCAATTAAGTTAGTCAGCTGTTCCGACTGCCCGTCCAGATGATCAACAGGTCATCTATGTAGCGTAAGAAGAGTTTGATATTGCCTGCATTGAAATCATTAGTGAAAAACATGTTATGCTCAACTTGAAACATGTAGCAATTGGCATACGCCGGAGCTACGCAACTCCCCATCGCGCAGCCCCGGCGTTGTAAATACCAACTACTATCAAACAAGAAGTAATTTCTTCGCAATGTGAGTTCAAGCAGTTTAACAAAGAAATAAATGTCCGGGCCCTCGTATAGCGTACTGTTCTCCAGTAAATTCCTGGCCGCTTCTATACCGTCATCTTGGGGAATGTTAGTATACAAGCTTACTACATCCAAAGTACATAGTAAGCAATCCTCCGGCAATACATATATAATGGTAGGTAGAACCGTACACTAGTCATTCACAAGACAACAGGGAGGTGCTCCACTTTAGAGGAATCGATATCCCAAATATAGCTTTGTTGTTTGAAGCAGGCACTCACCAAAAGGCATCAGAGCAAGTTGAATAGAAAGATTTAATTGATCATCATGTAAGTCATGATGATCAATTAAATCTTTCTATTCAACTTGCTCTGATGCCTTTTGGTGAGTGCCTGCTTCAAACAACAAAGCTATATATACATATATATACACATATATATATATATATACATATATATATACACACATATATATATATATACATATATATATATATACATATATATATATATACATATATATATACATATATATATATACACACATATATATATATATATATATATATATATATATATATATATATATATATATTTCTCTTTCAATGGTCCTGGTGACACAGCTCAACATTGGGATGTAGGAGGGTCCGAAGGAGCCAGGCACCTATCCTAAAGCTTTAGAGGGTAGGCTCCTCCCCTACTGCATCCCAGACTCTTCAGTTCGTGTTAGGTGCCCACTGGAGTGAGTGCTATTCTAAAGGGCTGCGGGAGCAGCCGAAGAATTAGAGTAGTTAGGGTTTTTTATTATTTTATTAACTTTTCACTCTAGTTAGGTAGGCACAGTGTGAGGATTCTCATTAGTGAATCCTCACACTGCTAGCGCAGCAGGAGCTGACAGAAGCGCGTCCTGTCAGCTCGCTGTGCACAGGGGAGACGCTGTCTGGCCTCCCTTTGCAGCGCTTACAGCTTCTTTTAAGAAGCTGCCTGGGCTCCGGAGCGCTCTGAAACCGGCTTCACGCTAGGTGGGGATCATGGGGGACAGGCGCTCCGTGATGGCGGCGGCCATTTTCTGCGGAGCTTACACACTGAGCTCCTATATGAGAGGACAGCAGTGTGTTACAGGCATGTTCCAAGTGGTCCCCGGCCGAGGGGGAGATACTGGAACTAGGAGATCCTACTAAGGGAGCGGCTGTCTGGGGGTGGTTGGTGCCAAAAGTCACGGACCCCGCAGCAGCAGGGACTTGGTCTCTTCCCTCACTCTGTTTTGGCGCCATTCGGAACGCTTGCAGCGGAGATAAGCTGGCTGACAGATCCTGACAGAGTGATTGGATTTCCTGGGCATCGCTTTCCCTATCTGAAGACTACAGACAGCTAAGTGACTGAGTACATTGGCTCTGTGTAAATGCCTGTACATTTGCGCTGTGACTGTGTTAATTGTGAACATCATGTCTGTGCATCAGTCTGTGGTTTTGGGGGAGGGAGCCCCAGATACATTAAGCGCTTGCAGTGTTTGTACACTGAAATTTATCCCTGAGCAGATGGCCAAGGGGGGCTTGTGTATTGCTTGCGCTGCTGTGAAACCCATGGGGAGTGAACCCCAGAGGGTAGAGCAATTGGAACCAGCATGGGCCAGTGCCCTGGGCAGGTCGGTTAATGCTTTAGTGCAATTGCTGGACAGACAGAGTGATGTCTTGGTAGATTCTCAGAGACCTATGTCATCACCTCAGCAGTCCTCTGGCTCCTTGCCTCTTACCCAGGCAGATCCTGCTTTCATACAGGTGATGCAGGATACTGCAAAGGGGATCAACAGGTTTAGTGAATTGCTAGACAAAATTGATGTTGATGCTGTGGGGACCCCTAAAAGGTCTTACTCAGTGCCTTTAATGGTTGATGAAGAGGATGGAGCATATGCAGACATCCCCTGGGAGCAGGGTGATGATTCTGAGGATTCCTCAGCCGCAGGGGTGGAGGATTTGATTACAGCTGTTAAACAGGCGTTAAATTTGTCTGTGAAAGATAAAACTCCTGCTAAAGGGGTATTTAAACGGCAGCGTAAGGAAGCTGTTAAATTCCCTTCAGACAAAGGTTTACAGGATTTATTGGAAGGGGCTTGGAAAACGCCCGATAAAAGGCTGCTGATGCCTAAGAGATTTTTAAGTCTGTACCCCATGCCTGAGTCTCATGCGGATCTCTGGGAGAAAGTTCCAGTGGTTGATGCTTCTGTGGCACGTTTGTCAAAAGCTACTGTTTTACCAGTGCAAGGGGGAGCAGCTTTTAAGGACCCCGTAGACAAAAAGCTGGAGGGTAACCTCAAAGCAATATTTGAAGGGGTGGGATACACCCTTCGTCCTCTAATTGCTTCAGCCTGGGTCTCTAAGGCCATGATTGTGTGGGCTAATGATTTGTGCACTATTTTACATGCTGACCCTTGTGTGTTGTTGCTTGCGGAGAAGCTGAAAGCAGCAGCAGAGTATGTGCTGGAGGCTGAGGAGGAAGCTCTCAAAATGGCTGCTAGAGTTTCCACAGTGTCTGTCAATGCCAGGAGAGTGCTCTGGCTTAAGGCTTGGGTGGGAGGCAGATAATGAGTCTAAAAAGGCCTTAGAGGCATTAGCTTTTAAGGGAAAGCTGTTATTTCGATCTGAGCTGGAAGAGATTATTAAGCAGGCCACAAGTGGCAAAAGTACCTTCCTGCCTGCCCCCGCAGCCAAGCAGACATCAAGATTTTCTGCTTTCAGGCCGTCCTTTCGGCCCTCCCCTAGAGGAGGTGCGTCCTTTCGAGGACAGTCATTTAGGGGAAAGTTTCAGTCCTCCAGGGGTAAGGCCCCAAAGTCAAAATTTGGTTCCTTTCATAAGAAACCAAACACCAAAGGAGAGGACAAACCCTCCGCATGACTGCCAGTGGATTTGCACGGCGGTGGTCAAGGTGGGGGGGCGTCTGTCACAGTTCAGGGACGCATGGGCATTGTTAGACCAGGATTCCTGGGTATTAGACATTATAGCCCAGGGTTACAGAATTCCCTTCAAAGGTCTTCCTCCGAGAAGATTCATTCCCACCCCACTATAAAAGGAGGCTCGGCTCCGTACGGCTCTTTTGGGAGCGGCTCACTCTCTCTTAGAGAAGGGGGTGGTGATCCCGGTTCCCAGAGCAGAGTGGAAAAGAGGCTTTTATTCCACTCTGTTTCTGGTGCCCAAACCAGACGGGTCCTTCAGACCAATTCTGAATTTAAAGTCACTAAGGGGGAAATTTACCAATATGAAAAACCTAGTTTTTCGTATTGGTATTTCCCCTACGGCTGCATACGACTGTTTCAGTCGTATGCAAAGCCGTGTTCCGGAGGGGAAATTACAAAGCAGTCAGATACGACTGCTTTGTAACCCTCCCATGGTGTAATGATTCGTATTAGCTGGCCATATATACGGCCGCTAATACGAATGTTTCTAGCAGTCTGCACGGATCAGTCAGATCCGTGCAGGCTGCAGAGTGTAAAAAAAAATAGAAAAATAAATAAATAAAAAATCGGCGTGGGGTCCCCCCCACAGCCGAAACCAGCACCAGGCTGACGGAGCCTGGAGCCGGTAATTAAAAATCAGGGAACCCGACAAATAGGGGTTCCCCGATTTTTAACAACCAGCCCCAGGCTCCTGCTCTGGGGCTGGTTCCCAAAATACGGGGGACAAAATGACTAGGGGTCCCCTGTATTTTAAGAACCAGCCCCAGGCAAAACCAGCCAGCAGGGTAATGCCACAGCCGGGGGGAGACTTTTTATACAAGTCCCCCCCGGCCAAAGCATTCGTCCCTACCGACCAGTCAGCCTGGCCAGGGGCCCTGGGAGAGTGGGGACCCCCCCAATGAAGGGGTCCCCCCCCTCCAGGACTTACCTGACCAGGCTGAAGCCTGGTACTGTCCCCGATGCCCCTGGGCGGTGGGCATCGGGCTGATTCAAGTGTAAAAAAAAGATGAAACTATTGTTTTTTACTGTGGCACTACAAGTGCCAGCAAGCCTCCCCAGCAAGCTGGGACTTGGAGAACCACAAGGGCCATTAAAGGGCCCGCTGGCACTTGTAGTTCCACAGTTAAAAAAATAGTACAATAAACACACACTGACACAATGAAAATAAAAGTTTAATACATACATTACATACATACTGATACTTACCTTTCTTGATCCCGTAGGTAGCCCTGGTCCTGATGTCCTGTGTCGTCCTCCAGGTCCATGTCGGCGGTCCGTGTCGTCCTCCAGGTCCATGTCGGCGGTCCGTGTCGTCCTCCAGGTCCATGGCGGTGTCCGGGTCCGAAGAAATCCATGTTGGAGCTGTGGAAGGAAATCCTACTCACCTGGTCCTGCGCTGAAGAAGTCTTCTCTTGGTCCGCCGTAATCCAGGTAATGTTCAAGCTGCCGGCGCTCCCCGCTGTCTCTGCATCGCACTGAGGAGAGATGCTGAGATATTTCATACTCGGCGCCTCACCTCAGAATGAATTCTATTGGCCGCCTAGCGGCCAATCAGGAGCCAAGAAAGTCGGCTCCTGATTGGGCTGGTGGAGGTTTCGGCTGTGGGGGGGACCCCACGCCGATTTTTTTTAAAATTTATTTAATTTTTCTATTTTTTTTTACACTGAAGCCTGCACGGATCTGACTGATCGTGCAGGCTTAAAGCAAATACGACAGGGAAAGCAAGGTGTATTTTCCTGTCGTATTTGCGTGGGTGTTTTACACCACTTAGCAGCCGTATTATCAGTACGGCTGCTTAGTAAATCAGGAATCACCATTCTTTTGAATGGTGATTTCTGTCGTATCCTATCGATGGTGTAGACATTTGTATTTGTAAATACAAATACGAATGTTCCATCTTTAGGAATACGAATTGTTGTATTTTCGGGATTGTAAATCCCGAAAATAAAAATTCGTAAAAAAAGGTGTATTTCTGCCTACGAATACACCTTTTTTCTACGAATCCATTTTGGTAAATGTCCCCCTAAATGTCCATTTGTGGGTAGACCATTTTAAAATGGAGTCTCTACGGTCAGTTCTACTAAGCCTGGAAGGGAGAATTTTTGGCGTCCATGGATGTCCAGGACGCGTATCTTCATGTTCCTATATACCCAGAACATCAGGCTCTGTTGAGGTTTGCTATAGGAGACCTGCACTTGCAATTCCAGGCGTTGCCCTTTGGACTGGCCACAGCGCCAAGGGTATTCACCAAAATAATGTCTGTAATGGCGGCTGTGCTTCGACTGAGGGGAATCACGGTGATACCATATTTGGACGACCTGCTGTTCAAAGCGGAGTCAGCAGACATGTTACAGAGTCACTTGGCAGAAGCCATCAGTTTTTTGCAGGCTCACGGCTGGCTTTTAAACTTACAAAAGTCTCAGTTGGTGCCGTCACAGAGACTCCAATTCCTGGGAGTTGTGCTGGATACCCACCTACATCGGGTATTTTTACCAGAGGCAAAGGCCAGGGATCTGGCTGCCTTGGTCCAGGAGATTCTCGGCTCTCGGAGCACATCAGTATGGAGGTGCCTCAAGCTGCTGGGGAAGATGGTGGCGTCTTTCGAGACGTTGCAGTTCGCCAGGTTCCACTCTCGAGTGTTCCAGTGGAACATTTTGACGACTTGGTCAGGAAACACGTAGACCATGAAGTCAGAACAGATAGTGCTGTCTTCAGAAACTCAATCCTCCCTGATATGGTGGACAGAGGTGGATTCCCTTCAGTGGGGTCGGTCCCTGCAGTCCTGGAGCTGGCTGTTAGTCACTACCGACGCCAGTCTCAGGGAGCTGGCTATGTGGGAGGTGTCCAGAATCTTCTTGTGGGCGGAACAGAATGTTCCAGCATTATCAGCTATATTAATACCAGGAGTGGAGAATATAGAGGCCGACTTCCTGAGCAGGGAGGAGCTGAAGGAAGGGGAATGGAGCCTGAAACCACAAGTGTTTCATCAGATTACTTTGAGGTGGAGAACCCCGGATGTGGACCTGATGGCATCCAGGTTCAACCATCAGGTACCCAGGTTTTATGCCAGGATGAGGGACCCACTGGCAGAGGCAGTGGATGCCATGACTATCCCCTGGGAGGGGAATCTTCTTTATGTTTTTCCGCCACTTCCAATGCTGGCAAGAGTGTTGAAAAAGATACAGGCCCAGGCAATCCCAGTGATTTTAGTGGCCCCAGATTGGCCAAGGAGGTCCTGGTACTCGAGGCTTCAGAAATTGTCTGTGGACTCGAAGCGCCTACCTCTGAGGTCAGACCTTCTAAAACAAGGACCGTTCAACCATTGAGATTCAGCTCGATTAATTTTGACGGCCTGGCTGTTGAAACCGCCATTTTGAGGAATAAAGGATTCTCAGAAGCGGTGGTTAACACAATGATAAAAGCCAGAAAGTCAGTGTCTTCTGCAAATTATTATAGGGTCTGGAAGACCTATATTCGATGGTGTGAAAGACAAAAGTCACACACATCACGATTTAAATTGGCAAAATTGTTGGAGTTTTTGCAGGATGGCTTTTCCTTCGGGTTAAGCCTTCAGTCACTCAAAGTACAGATCTCGGCCTTGTCTATTTACTTCCAAAGAAGGATTGCATTATTACCGGAAGTACAGACCTTCCTGCAGGGGGTGTCTCGGTTGAAGCCTCCCTACAAACAACCAGTAGCACCATGGGATTTATCTCTGGTTTTGGAGTGTCTTCAAAAGGCACCTTTTGAACCATTAAGGTCGGCTGACCTTAAATTCCTTACATGGAAACTGGTATTTTTGTTGGCAGTGGCGTCAGCAAAGAGAGTATCGGAGTTGGGAGCATTGTCATGCAAGTCTCCCTTCCTTATATTTCACGATGATAGGGCTGTCCTTCGGACAGTACCCCAATTTTTACCAAAAGTAGTCTCTACCAGAGGTGGTAGAGGCAAATACAGTAATACAATTTAAACATGCTTGGGATAGGCATATTGACATCCTTACAAAAAAATAAGGATCAAATATGGTTTGAGGTAACATGTTTAAAAAAGGGGCAGACTAGATGGGCCAAGTGGTTCTTATCTGCCATCAAATTCTATGTTTCTATGTTTCTATGCTTTTCATATAAATCAGGAGATTGTTCTGCCTGTGTTCCAACCCCCAGAGGGTTCAAGGAAAAGGGACAAATTGAGAAATTTGGATGTTGTGCGCGCCTTGCGCATTTATGTGGACAGAGTTAAGAGTGTCAAGAAGACTGATACTTTGCTTGTTTTGTATGACATATACAAAATTGGTTGGCCTGCTTCTAAGCAGACCATTGCTAGGTGGTTGCACTCTGTTATAGCGTTTGCATATACTAAAGTTGGTAGGCCTGTACCGGCCAGGATTAATGCGCATACCACCAGGTCGGTTGCCACCTCTTGGGCGGTTCGACATGGGGCAACAGCTGAGCAGGTTTGCAGGGCTGCCACTTGGTCATCTGTTCATACCTTTGCCAAATTCTATAGGTTCCATGAGTTCGCGTCGGAGGACGCATCATTCGGGTGAGCAGTAATGAGAGCTGCAGACCTGAGCGTACCCACCCAAAGGACCGGCTCTGGAACGTCCCAATGTTGAGCTGTGTCACCAGGACCATTGAAAGAGAAAAAGGGATTTTTGTAAGAACTTACCGTTCGAATCCCTTTCTCTGATATGGTCCTGGTGACACAGCGATCCCTCCCTTACGCTCAGTAAGTATGCCAGGTTCATGATATTTCATGTTATATGGTTAAAAGTTATTTTTGAAAAATGTGCATATAATGTGTGCAGGCGTTTGTACTGAGTTAATGTATTCCAGTGGCTTTGAAAGATTGAACTGAAGAGTCTGGGATGCAATAGGGGAGGAGCCTACCCTCTAAAGCTTTGGGATAGGTGCCTGGCTCCTTCGGACCCTCCTACATCCCAATGTTGAGCTGTGTCACCAGGACCATATCAGAGAAAGGGATTCTAACGGTAAGTTCTTACAAAAATGCCTTTATACATATATATATATATATACACTAGCGGGCCCGTACGAGTCAGGTTTCCATGGCGCCACATTGTTGTATGGACATGTGTTGCCATGGTGACGCGTCTCTGCTTGGCCGCACGTGTTGACGCAGGACTGATGACGTCACGTGTACCGGCGGCGTGGCGCGGCTCGGATCGTGGAGGCGTGGGACCTAGTTGGCATTGATTGTGTGGGGTATATAAAGGTATGTTATTCACTGTTACTGTATCCTGATGAAATTTCTGATAAAGAAATGAAACGTTGACCACATCTTGTGTCCGTCTGAGAATTCTTTACTACTGTCTGGAGTGCCACGCTGAAGCCTGCTATATTTTTCCTATTTTGGATGTGGGGGCACCGGACGCAGCATATTTATTTACACAGTGCCGGGTCAAGACGCTACTACATATTGGAACAGCCTATGGACATTGGGACTGAACCAGACCAAGGCACGTGAGCAATATACAAAATTTGAGATTATTATATGCTCAGGAATCTCTGCTTGATAGCAGCTTTTTTTACAAAATCACCCTTTTTTCTTCACGAGGATCTCTTGTGCACATTCAGTGTATTGTGTGCAGTGGTTGCCGACACAATGGCGGAAGGTAACTCAGAAATGAGTGAGCAATTCAATAGATTGCTAATTCCATTACAGGAATTCCTCAGTTACTCCGAACCTGATAGTGATTCTATCCTGCGTAAGGATCACTTATTGGGACTGGCAGAAGCTCGCACACCTGAATCTATTTACTTTGATCTATTAAGAATGAAGAAAAAGGAGATAGACTTTAATTACCATGCTATCACACTCAGTGATTATTTTCGTGCAAAAAAGATCCCACGGGGTCTGAGAGTACGGAACTGTCCAACCATTGGCCGGTTCGATCCTGTTTTCTGCCGCAAATGGATTTCAATACTGAACAAGTGTTCAGCGGACTTAACCTTGTTGGTAATTGAACAATCTAATAAAGAAATGATTGCAGTGCAGACCAAAATTGCCGGGTTTGAACAGGACCATTTACCGGTACTCAAAGCTGATAAAGATAATGATTGGCTGGACAAAATTCAATCACAGCTGGCCACTTATAAGCAGGAACTCATTAAATTTAAAAAAGAAAAATTTTTGAAAGTTGAGAAAGATTACGACAACCATCAGGTGTACCGATGGCTGTCTGGAGGCAATCAAGACAATAATCGTCGCCCATTCTTCCGCCGCAATAGACCAAACAAAACGCTTTTTGACACTGATACTTCCACAGAAGGTGCAAGCTCAGCAAGTGAAAACGACACCAGACGTAATAGACGTAGGGGCCCGACCATCCCTTTAGGGGTGACAACACGCCGAGGAACCCCAAAAGAAAATCCACAAGACGTGGGGGTCAGTGCAATCGTCAAAGCAAAGAAACCACCCGCAAGCGGCAAAGGGAAGTAGTAATAAATTTATCAAGTCATGTATTGAGTGAGAGTGAGATTAGCCTTTTGTCAAAGGGGCTGTCTTTCGCTCCCTCTCAATCATTTGATGATTTGCGCTGGAATGTGGAGAAACATCAACTCCAACGTAAGTTAAAGCTTAAAGAATTTTTCTTTAATAAACCAACCAGCAGTGAGGTAAAAATACCTGAGAAACTTAAACAATTTAAACAACCGTCCAGATTTGACCCATTGTCCAATAATGCAAGTATTAAGACTTTTATTCGTGTCCTGGACAATGATGTTAAAAATGATGTTGCTATGGCAACTAAATGTCCACTTAACCTGACTAGTAGTGAACATAGTGCGCTAAAAAATCTACGGGCAAATGACACTTTAATTATACGTCCAGCGGACAAAGGGGGAGCAATTGTCCTCCAGGACATTGGGGACTACAAAACCGAGATCATTAGACAATTACAGGATCCTGGTGTGTATACAAGATTGAGGGGAGACCCGACATCAATGTTCACAAAAGAACTCAAAGAAGCATTGATTTTAGCCAGAGATGCCCATTTGATCTCGGAAGAAACATTTGAAGTTCTAATTCCAGCATACCCACTAGTCCCATTAATATACACTTTGCCGAAGGTGCATAAAGGGGTTAATCCCCCCCCCCCGGACGCCCAATTATATCTGCCCGGGGTAGCCTACTTCAACCAACGTCGGTGTTGTTGGACACTATATTACAACCTTTGGTCCAGAGACACCCTAATTTCTTATTGGACACTACGTCACTTCTAAACAAATTGAATGGTTTGGAAGGTAAATTGGATAATGTATTGTTGATTACTGCCGACGTAACAAGCTTGTATACGGTGATTCCGCATCAGGAAGGGTTACAGTCGGTTAAGAGGTTGTTACTAGCTGATGGTAAATTTGATGGTGCGCAAATTGAGATCTTACTTGCCTTGTTGGAGTTGATTTTGACAAAAAATTATTTTATATTTGATGGGGTCTTTTACCTCCAAACTAGGGGTTGTGCAATGGGGTCTTCGGTGGCACCCGCATATGCCAACACCTACATGTTTGGGGTAGAAGATTCCATTTTCTTTACTCAAAAATGCATTTCTGAAAAAATTGTGTTTTACACTAGATTTATAGACGACCTGTTGTTGTTGTGGTCAGGGACTGAGACTGAGTTCAATGACCTGATGGTGAATCATAATGCTAGTGATAGCCCAGTAAAATTTACATTTAAAATTGACAGTAATGTAATTGATTTTTTGGATGTGCGTATCTCTATCCTTGATGGATTATTACACACAACGGTGTTCTCTAAGGATACAGATCGCAATTCTTTTTTGCACAGTAACAGTTGTCACCCAAAGAACTTTAAATACAGCCTCCCATATTCGCAAATGCTACGTATTAGACGCATAAATGATAACACTCTTAAAGCATCGATACAAATCGATGACCTGATTACCCGATTTGTTGAGAGGGGATATGATTTATCGGCCCTCAGGAATACCAAAGAAAAGGTGATGCTCATCCCACGGGAACGATTGTTGTTACAATCACCATCTAAAGAATTAGGTAACAAACTCCCCTGGGTAAATAAATTCCATTGCCAATCAGACCTCGTACTTCAGAACACTAGGAGGCTCTGGCCCATTGTGCAATCGGACCATGAGTTAGGCCTTAAAACAACAAAAATTATGCCCTGTTACTCAAGACCAAGGAATTTGAGGGATATGTTAGTTAAAGCAGATATAACCAAAAAAACTAGCAATACCAAAAATTTTCTGGCCATTAAACAACCAGGCTGCTTTAAGTGTCCATGCATCACTTGTAAATATCTCCTCACAGGGAACACATTCAAGCACAATGGTGTTGTGTACAAAATTAAAGAACATTTTACCTGTGAGACATCTTACGTGGTGTACCAAATCCTTTGTCCCTGCGGTCTTGCTTACATAGGCAAGACTGTATGTAAATTCAAAGAAAGGATGACGGCACACAGGTCGGCCATCAGGGCAGCAATCGAGCAAGGTACTAGCGAGCAACCTGTTGCTCGTCACTTTGCGATGTGTCGACATAACATACATATGATCAGATATCGCATTATCGACTGGGTAGCCCCATCTATAAGAGGGGGTGACAGGGGACGCATGCTACTGTGCAAAGAATCCTCTTGGATTCACAGGCTTAAGGTGTTGGCACCCTTGGGTCTTAATGAGAATATCACTTTATCATGCTTTAATTAAAACCGTCCCATTTATATTGTGATTATATTATATGTCGTTGTACCCCTTAATTGAAAGTAGTTGTTAGCTCTACTAATACATTTTAACTCTTTTTTTGGGGACATTTTCAGGTAATGGAAA
Source organism: Crinia signifera (assembly GCF_055691185.1). NCBI lineage: Eukaryota > Metazoa > Chordata > Amphibia > Anura > Myobatrachidae > Crinia > Crinia signifera. Next base: position 33,475,556 of record NC_139224.1, on the reverse strand, counting down.
ATCAGAGGACGGAATGAACTGACAGATTACTGTAATGTTGATATATTAAATGAATGCTTCTTTATATACCTCCCTGTGTTTTCTAGAGGAACTTTTTTCCAAATGCAGTTATCCATTGTATCACATGTACTTGATTTCGGTGTTTTTAATGTTGTTTATACCGTTGGGGTTATATGGTGGGTTTATCTGTATAAAAGCTGGTAAGGTCAGCGCTTCCTGGGTTACCATGCCGACGCAGCCACGGTATGGTGTTTGGACGCATTGTGCTCAGTGTCTACACTAGCGGGCCCGTACGAGTCAGGTTTCCATGGCGCCACATTGTTGTATGGACATGTGTTGCCATGGTGACGCGTCTCTGCTTGGCCGCACGTGTTGACGCAGGACTGATGACGTCACGTGTACCGGCGGCGTGGCGCGGCTCGGATCGTGGAGGCGTGGGACCTAGTTGGCATTGATTGTGTGGGGTATATAAAGGTATGTTATTCACTGTTACTGTATCCTGATGAAATTTCTGATAAAGAAATGAAACGTTGACCACATCTTGTGTCCGTCTGAGAATTCTTTACTACTGTCTGGAGTGCCACGCTGAAGCCTGCTATATTTTTCCTATTTTGGATGTGGGGGCACCGGACGCAGCATATTTATTTACACAGTGCCGGTTCAAGACGCTACTATATATATATATATATATATATATATATATATATATATACACGATACTTATGTAGTATCTGGGCGTCCGATTTAGAAATCGGATCAGATCGCATCGCATCGCATCGCATGCAACCAAATCGTATGCGATGCGATGGTCAAGATTTTTCCATAGGATTTAATGTTAAAATGGTCTGAGTCCATTTTAACATAGAATTCAATGGAAAAAAGGGGTCCTTTTCCTTTCCCCACTATCCAAGTGGGCATGGAGTTGGATATAAACCTGTGGCGAGCGTAGCGAGCCACCGAGCCCGAAGCGTGGCGAGCGTAGCGAGCCCCGCGAGGGGACACAGAATACTTTTTAAGAAATATGCGTCCGCTCGCCACGCTTCGGGCTCGGTGGCTCGCTGCGCTCGCCACCCTATATAAAATCAACTCTATGCCCACTTGGATAGTGGGGAAATGAACAGGACCTTCTTAACATTGAATCCTATGCAAAATCGCATCGAATCGCATCGCATCGCATCTGATTGTATGCCTTAAGGTAAGGCATACAATCACAAAATCGGACGCCCAGATACTACATAAGTACCATATATACATATAAATACATATATATATATATATATATATATATATATATATGAGAGAGAGAGAGAGAGAGAGAGTCCAATGCAGCCAGCACTCATAAATATATTCCACAGCTGGCCCCGGTGCCCAGATGATTAAATCATACACCACATCCAACAGAATAAATGGCACTCCGGAGGCACTTTTAGTAGCAGTAAAAAGGATTGTATTATAGAAAGCTGAGCTTGTGCCTGATGATTCCCCTGCTTATCTCCCCCCCCCTCCCCCCCAAGGTGGCTGGCGCTGATCTTGGATGCGGTCTGTGCTGGACTTGGCCGCTGTGGAACGCAAGCTGCAGGCGTTGCCTAGCAACAGGTCTGTGGCTTGGGTCCGGAAGCACTCTGTTCAGCTTGACTTCCTGATTTCGGCAGCGTGCGCCCGGCGGCGGTGGAGGCGGGGAACAGGACGGCAGCAGGTATTTATGTTGTTTGTGTGTGTTTGTTCAAATTGCTGTAGGATTTGTGCTCTGAAGAAGGGGGTCAAACCCCGAAAGCTCAGCTTTCTATAATACAATCCTTTTTACTGCTACTAAAAGTGCATCCGGAGTGCCATTTATTCTGTTGGATGTGGTGTATATATATATACCACAGAGGTTTACAATAAACCTACAGACATGAACACCTTCTTACACTCAAGTAGTCATCATCCAACAGCTATGAAAAAAGGCATCCCCTATTCGCAATTCCTCAGGATTAGAAGAATTACCAGCAATGAAGATAAGACTGAGGTGCAAATGAATTCTTTATTGGAGAAATTTGTCCAGAGGGGATATAAAAGATCCAAACTCACCAAAGCCAAAACAAAAGCTTTGGCCAAAAGCAGAGATGAATGCCTAAAGGTGAAACCTAAAACTGAACACAGCATCCTTCCATTTGTAACTTCTTTTACCACTGCTAGCCCAGCAATATCTAAGCATTCCAAAAGATTATGGCCAATCGTCGCAAGCGACCCGAATCTGAAGACACTAAAAGAAACTCGTCTATTACACTGCCAAAAGCGTGGCAGAAATCTAAAAGATTGGTTGGTCAAGAATGACATCACTCAAAAAGCCAACATTCAGCAAGACCACTTTCTATCTAGACGACCGGGCTGCTATAAATGCGTGGGTTGTGCCACCTGTCGGCATATGGAAACAGGGTCCTTTTTTACACATCCTCACTCTGGCGTAAAGATCCAAATTAAACAGATTTTGTCCTGTCAAAGTAAATACGTTATTTACATTATTAAATGTCCATGTGGACTTGCCTACATAGGCAAAACTATCTGTACTTTTCGTGAGAGAGCAGGACAGCATAGATCAAGCATCAGGCATGCATGTGAAGGAAAAGAAACCGACCAGCCAGTGGCCCGTCACTTCCAATCCGCTAGACATTCACTAGCTCAACTGAGGTATAAAATCATCGACCAAGTTGAAATATCGATTAGGGGAGGTGACAGATCAAGATTACTTCTACAACATGAAGCCCGCTGGATCGCAAGATTGGATACAGTGGCCCCCCGGGGATTGAATGAACAATTATCGTATTCTTCATTCTTTTGATTTATCATTCTTTATCAACCCCTTAATTCCCCTTTTCGGGTCATTCACTCATCTGGACTCAATTCTCCTTACAAGAATATTATTACAGCTTTTTATTGTAATATTATATATGCAGTTTACTTGTTTGGTCGACATATGAGATGTGTTGACATCTCACAAATATTCATCTTTTTCCTTTTAAGTGTTCATTTGGTGGTTTAGTTGTCCTGTATAAGCTATTTTACTCTTTTTCCTTCTCTTATGGTGTGGCTTTTTCTTATCTTTCATCACTTTTTTACATTTTTTCTCCCAGGCGGTGAATGGCTGTGATCCCCGCAAGAGACGCTCAGCATCGGCGTCCGTCACTATGGCAACCGTGAAGCTAACGCTGCGCTCCACTAGCCAGCGCGACTGCACGGATGCGTTCCAATGACAGGAAATTCCGACTACTGACGACGTCATCAGCAAGGGTCCTGCCCTACGCCACGAACGGAGGTCTGCTCTCACTGGTGCCTCTTCCTATATAAGGTAAGCTCATTTAATGTACTTATTATCCCTGACGAAAAATCAAGTAAAGATTTGAAACGTTGGCAAATTGATTGACCTTGTGTGGTCCCTTCTTGTTAAATCCTGGAGTGCCGCCCTACAAACATTGCTGAGATACAGTGACCAAGGAAGCTGAGGGAAGGCAACCAGGTATTTACTGGTTTATTCGGAGTGCCGGTCCCTTTGGACATATATATATATATATATATATATATATATATATATATATATATATATATATATATAGAAAGACGTGTCACTCCAGGGGCTTCAACAAACATGAAGTTTATTGGCGCATATCAACGGCGTTTCAGGACATTTCCCGTCATCAGGATAATTGCCTCAAACATACAATAAGTGCATTATATACATACCGGCAAGTGTAGGCTTCCCCCTCCTTCTGGCGGTTCTCCGTCCCATTCGTCGCGCCAACTTCCGGATCTGGACCCAGAAGTGACGCGTTCCCAGTCGGTGGAACGCACACCAGAGGTGGGCGAGACCTGTGCATGGATACAACAAACTTTATTAAACATGAAAATGACAGTGTCACTAGCGCTACTTGCTGCTAATGTACCCATCGTGTGTGTTATCATGAAATAATTATGACTTATGTGACAAGACTCAATGTGTGGCCTCTAAGTGATGTGTGCAGCAAAATATTTTATGTGATAAGCAAGGTTGGACTGGTGGATGTGTCTACCGTGTGTCCATCAATTATGTGTATATGTGACACATTATCCTCAAGGGGCAATGTGTGTCCTCGCTAAACATATGGTGTTTTGATAGTCACAGAGGCCTGTGTGTGGCTGCTAGCTGAGATAATAAGATAAAATACAGTAAAATAAGATAAAAATGAAATACAAATAAACTATATGAAATCAGAAGTTTACCTGTGGAAGTGTAAAGAGTGTAAGCTCTAAGTGTGCTGTATATAAGGTATAAGAAAAAATTGGACTGTGCCTATATCTAAACATCCTAAATAAAAAACAGTTGATGATAACAGTGCATAACACAGTGATAATACATAAAAAAGCAGTCAGCATAATGTATGTCTAACATGGACCAGCAGAGGTCTGAATGGGAGTTCAAAGAAAGCAGCTATAGTTAATGGCTTCGTTTAGACCTGATGGATTCACAGTATTTAATCTGTAAATCCATTCGCACTCGCGCCTAAGGAGCATTTTATCTCTGTCGCCACCCCTATTAGGGGGTGGCACATGGTCTATCATTCGATAGCGTAAGTGTGACATATTATGGCGTGCTTGTGCGAAGTGGCGTGCACTGTTCGCTAGTGCCTGACACAAGGGCCGCTTTGATGGCTGCCCTTTGTTGGGCCATTCTTTCCTTGAACTGTCTTGCTGTCTTGCCCACGTAATGCAATTCACATGGACAAGACAGCAAGTAGACCACATATCGAGAGCTACATGTGAGGGAGTATTTAATTTTAAATGGGGTGCCTGTATGGGGGTGCAGGAACTGATCCCCTATGGTCAAATAACCACAGGTGGCACACCCCAGACACCGGTAACATCCGGGTTTCCTGGTGAGGAAGTGGTCAGTATTAATTTTGGGTCTATCACTGATATCCATTTTGACCACTAAATCACGGATGTTGGGTCCTCTTTTGTAGCTAGGCATCAACTTTGATTGAAACAGGCTTTTTAGCTCAGTGTCAGTATTGGCTATGGGCCATAGAGTTTTTACCTTAGAGACAATTTCCGGGGTTTGGGTGGAAAACTGGGTGACCCATGTCATAGTGTTGGAAGTTTCTGGTGATTTAACCTTGTCTTTTAATAATTCTTCCCGGCTCTTGGCGCAAGCTTTTGCCTTGGTCTTACTGAGTTCACTAATGGGGTACCCTCTCTGTTGGAATTTTAATGTCATCTCATCAAGCTGGGCATTGCGAGTGGTAATCTCACTATTGATTCTGCATACCCGCAAAAATTGCGAGTATGGAAGCCCTGCTTTGGTATGAATAGGGTGAAAACTACTGTGGTGGAGCATGTTGTTCCTATCAGTGGGTTTGGAAAAAAGTTGCGTTTTGATCTTCCCCTGTTCAATCATGATCCGCACATCCAAAAAATTAACCATGTGGGGATACACTACATAGGTAAGTTTCACCGGGCTAGTAGATGCATTATGCTCCTCCAGCAACTGAGTCAGTATGTCTTGTGGGCCTGTCCAAAACATCAATATATCATCGATATATCTAAGGTACAATTGGATATATTGATGGATATTTGTCTGTGAAAAAAACAATTCCTTTTCCACTTTGTACATGTATGCATTGGCGTACACAGGTGCTGCTGCAGATCCCATGGCACACCCTTTGCTTTGATTATAATATTTTTTATCATGCATGAAATAGTTGTGTGTTAGTGTGAATTCTAAGATTTCTATAAAGAAATTGATGTCAGGACCAATGTACCCAGTGTTGTCCGTGATTAATGACCGCACTGCACTTAATCCTGCCTGGTGAGGTATGCAGGTATAAAGGTTACTGACATCAATACACACCAACAACAAACCGTCGGGGACCTGGGAAATGGCATTAAGCTTTTGTAATAGACTGGTGGTGTCCTTAAGGTAAGTGTCAGTCTTTTGAATACATGCCTGTAAATGATAATCAATGAGTATAGCCAAAGGCTCACACAGAGATCCCCTGGCTGAGATGATAGGTCGCCCCGGGGGTCTCTGTGTGTCCTTGTGAATTTTAGGCAATGTATAAAACAGCGGTATGTAAGGAGTGGTCTTAAGTAACCGTTCTTTACTCTCCTTGGAGATGATACCTTTCTCTACCGCGTTACTCAAGATTTTGATCAGTTCCTCCAGGTATTGCGAGATGGGATCCCTCGTGAGAGGTTGGTAAGTGCTGGTGTCCAATAGTTGGCGGTCACCTTCGGCTCTGTAATCTGAAATGTCCTGGATTACTATGGACCCGCCTTTGTCCGCACCTCTTATGACGATGTCATCTCTTTCCCCAAGTTTGCGGAGAGCCAATCTTTCTGCGCTGGTAATGTTGGGGTAACCTTTGGAACTTGTCTTGGTACAGCGGCATCGTTAACATCTTATACGATGAGTCTGCATTGACATAACGGCACAGACCCCAGCTGTGGACTTATACACTGAATTGTTCCGGCTAAAAAAGAAAGAAGTAGATTTCTTCTTGCACGGGGCGACCCTCTCCGACTACTTCTGCAAAAAACTGATCCCCCGTGGTTTTAGGGTGACCAACACCCCTACTATAGGACGTTTTAACCCCTCTTTTTGCTCCAGATGGATTAGCATACTTAATAAGTGCTCTATGGACCTAATTTTGTTAGTCATAGAGGAGTCCACTAGGGAGCTCAATGATACCAAGGTAAAAATAGAGGCCTTTTAAAAACGCATCCAGTAATGACTGGCTCACCAAGCTCTCTAACGATGTAGAGGCCCATAGAAGAGAAGTGCTGAAATTCAAAAAGGAGAAGTTGTACAAGGTACAACAAGATTACGCACAACATCGGGTATACAAATGGCTACAATCGGGCGCCAACAAACCAGACCAAGGCGGCGGCCAATATCGGCGAGAAAGACGCCCTGTAGCACCCGAAGATGAGCACACCAGCACCTCCCTTTAGGGGTGGATACCCGCTCGAGAGCGGGCAACTTGAATCCAGGCGGAGGAGGCCCCGCAAAGCCACCAGATGCGGGAGCCAGAACAGGAGGGGGCAATCGTTACAAGTCCCGCAGGGGACGTTAAGCCCCATCTTCAACTTATCCAAAGTTCCCCTTACTGGGATAGAAACTCAGATTCTCAGTAAAGGGTTGAGCTTCATTCCACCCCACGAGACACGACCCCTTCAAACAGAAGGTAGACAATTATAAATTCCAGCGGAAGTTATGTCTACGAGAATTTTTTGACAAACAGCCCCAGAGGATCCAGCAGACATCACCATCCATCTTACCGGCGAAAATCAAAACCACAAGCACCTTTGATCCACAAACTTTCAGTCCTTCTATCAAGTCCTTTTCAAGGATGATGGACATGTCCTGTACCAAGACAAGTTCCAAAGGTTACCCCAACATTACCAGCGCAGAAAGATTAGCTCTCCGCAAACTTGGAGGAGCATAATGCATCTGCTAGCCCGGTGAAACTTACCTATGTAGTGGATCCCCACATGGTTAATTTTTTGGATGTGCGGATCATGATTGAACAGGGGAAGATCAAAACGCAACTTTTTTCCAAACCCACTGATAGGAACAACATGCTCCACCACAGTAGTTTTCACCCTATTCATAACAAAGCAGGGCTTTCATACTCGCAATTTTTGCGGGTATGCAGAATCAATAGTGAGATTACCACTCGCAATGCCCAGCTTGATGAGATGACATTAAAATTCCAACAGAGAGGGTACCCCATTAGTGAACTCAGTAAGGCCAAGGCAAAAGCTTGCGCCAAGAGCCGGGAAGAATTATTAAAAGACAAGGTTAAATCACCAGAAACTTCCAACACCATGACATGGGTCACCCAGTTTTCCACCCAAACCCCGGAAATTGTCTCTAAGGTAAAAACTCTATGGCCCATAGCCAATACTGACACTGAGCTAAAAAGCCTGTTTCAATCAAAGTTGATGTCTAGCTACAAAAGAGGACCCAACATCCGTGATTTAGTGGTCAAAATGGATATCAGTGATAGACCCAAAATTAATACTGACCACTTCCTCACCAGGAAACCCGGATGTTACCGGTGTCTGGGGTGTGCCACCTGTGGTTATTTGACCATAGGGGATCAGTTCCTGCACCCCCATACAGGCACCCCATTTAAAATTAAATACTCCCTCACATGTAGCTCTCGATATGTGGTCTACTTGCTGTCTTGTCCATGTGAATTGCATTACGTGGGCAAGACAGCAAGACAGTTCAAGGAAAGAATGGCCCAACACAGGGCAGCCATTAAAGCGGCCCTTGTGTCGGGCACTAGCGAACAGGCGGTGGCACGCCACTTCGCACAAGCACGCCATAATATGTCACACTTACGCTATCGAATGATAGACCATGTGTCACCCCCTAATAGGGGTGGCGACAGAGATAAAATGCTCCTTAGGCGCGAGTGCGAATGGATTTACAGATTAAATACTGTGAATCCATCAGGTCTAAACGAAGCCATTAACTATAGCTGCTTTCTTTGAACTCCCATTCAGACTTCTGCTGGTCCATGTTAGACATACATTATGCTGACTGCTTTTTTATGTATTATTACTGTGTTATGCACTGTTATCATCAACTGTTTTTTATTTAGGCTGTTTAGATATAGGCACAGTCCAATTTTTTCTTATACCTTATATACAGCACACTTAGAGCTTACACTCTTTACACTTCCACAGGTAAACTTCTGATTTCATATAGTTTATTTTTATTTTTATTTCATTTTTATCTTATTTTACTGTATTTTATCTTATTATCTCGGCTACCAGCCACACACAGGCCTCGGTGACTATCAAAACACCATATGTTTAGCGAGGACACACATTGCCCCTTGAGGATAATGTGTCACATATACACATAATTGATGGACACACGGTAGACACATCCACCAATCCAACCTTGCTTATCACATAAAATATTTTGCTGCACACATCACTTAGAGGCCACACATTGAGTCTTGTCACATAAGTCATAATCATTTCATGATAACACACACGATGGGTACATTAGCAGCAAGTAGCGCTAGTGACACTGTCATTTTCATGTTTAATAAAGTTTGTTGTATCCATGCACAGGTCTCGCCCACCTCTGGTTTGCGTTCCACCGACCGGGAACGCGTCACTTCCGGGTCCAGATCCGGAAGTTGGAGCGGCGAACGGGACGGAGAAGCCTACACTTGCCGGTATGTATATATTGCACTTATTGTATGTTTGAGGCAATTATCCTGATGACTGGAAATGTCCCGAAACGCCGTTGATATGCGCCAATAAACTTCATGTTTGTTGAAGCCCCTGGAGTGACACGTCTTTCTATATCTATGTTGGAGCACGCAGTGGCTTTTGCGTGAGCACCCTGGCAAATACATTCCAGCCACCCCCTGCAGGCAAGTGGAGTGCCAGACCTCTCTGTTGGCTATATATATATTTATTTATTTATTTATTAACAGTTTCTTATATAGCGCACAGAGATTCCGCAGCGCTTTACAGAGAATAGTTATATTCAAAAACACATAAACACATAACAAATTACAGTACAAGACAGTTTAGGACAAGTACATGGTTAATATGGATAGTTGCATCAGGGGACAGGACACTGCAGCAATCATCAGGGTGGCAGTGGTTTATATATTCTAAGAAAGGCACATGAGGAGAGAGGGCCCTGCTCGTGAGAGCTTACATTCTAAAGGGAAGGGTTAGACAGACAGGGGTGACACAGAAGGGAAAGAAGTGGGCATAAACAGTAGGTTAGGATGAGAGATTGTCAGGTTTTATGCAGGAGGGTGGGAAGAGGTCAGCTTAGACTTTGATATTTTAAGTCTAAAAAAGCGCTGGGTCATCCAAGAGTAGATAGCAGAGAGACAGTTGGAGATATGAGTGAGGATAGAGGGAGAGAGATCAGGAGAGGAGAGGTAGATTTCAGTGTTATCAGCATAGATGTGATAGTGGAAGTCGAGTGAGTACATAAGCTCACCCAGAGAGGACGTATAGAGAAGGAGAAGAAGAGGGCCAAGAATAAAATGTCGGGGGACACCTACTATCAATGGAAGAGCAGGAGAGGTGAAGTCATTAGAGGTACAGCTGGTCATTTTCAAAACAGACAGTGCAAGTACAAGCTTTAACAGTGATAGTAAAAGTTGTTTGCAGATGTAAGAATGATGATATGATGGTTGAATTGCCAGATTAAGCAGCCAGGAGTAGTATGTTGTGTGCTTTGGTTTTCTCAGTTGTTGTTTTGTCCTTCAGTTTCACTTTGGTGTAACGCTGGTATAACGCTGTAGTTATGAATCAGTTTTCCCACTTTAATAACGGCCCACTTCAATCTAGGCCCACAGATAAACTCTGGCCACAGCCTATCCGGCCACAGCCATATGCAATGACTACTAAAGTACTCTAACAATGCATGAGTTCCCAATTCCCAATAATTGGAATCCACTCACTCAGTCCCCACCCCCTACAACACAAAGCAATAAAAGTGGCTTAGACAAACACAACTAGCATTCCAGGATACTATATATCACTTAGAATAAAAATAAATTCCTCCCTACACACAGGCTAGGTACTGTTGTAAATTACACAGAGGAGATGTTCAGTGTGTTACCTAGATATACAAATCAATCCCACACAATAGATGTAATGCTCTGCAGTACAGAGGAGATGTTCAGTGTGTTACCTAGATATACAAATCAATCCCACACAATAGATGTTATGCTCTGCAGTACAGAGGAGATGTTCAGTGTGTTACCTAGATATACAAATCAATCCCACACAATAGATGTTATGCTCTGCAGTACAGAGGAGATGTTCAGTGTGTTACCTAGATATACAAATCAATCCCACACAATAGATGTTATGCTCTGCAGTACAGAGGAGATGTTCAGTGTGTTACTTGTTGGAGACAAGAGATGATGAGTTAGATGAATCAAAATGAATCTGGTATAACGCTGTAGTTATGAATCAGTTTTCCCACTTTAATAACGGCCCACTTCAATCTAGGCCCACAGATAAACTCTGGCCACAGCCTATATATATATATGACATAGCATATTAGTGAAATATCACTTGTAAACTGGATTTGTATATAAAAACAGTCACAGGGACAAATTATCACTTATAGTAAAATAGTAGATCTTCATGAATCTTTTTGATTGTATAACATATTTGATTTCTCTATTCAGTTTTCTTTTAGAAATGCCCCAGGAAGAAAGAAGGAGAACCTCTGAGGAAGAACAATCAGCGTTTAGATCAGGGACGTGCAGTCAGGGGAGGCAGGGGAGGCAGAGCCTCCCCTGTCATAATGATGAAAATAATAAAAAGAAGATATTTATATATCTTCTTTTATTATTTTCATCATTTCTCCCTCTCCGGCTGCCTCCCACCCTCTTACACTGCTGCATGTGAGGGTGGGAGGCAGTGGGAGAGGTGCCTCCCGCTGTTAACATTGAGATTCCGTGCAGCGTGGGGCGGGAAGGGGTGGGCAGGGGGGCAGGGTGCAGCAATGGGCTGTAAAAGCCCATTGAATATGAATGGGGAAGCGGCATTCATACTGGTGCCGCAATGACAGCGGCACCAGTATAAACGCACACCCCAGATGTGATTGGACAACGGATCCAGCACTGGATCTGCTGGCCCAATCACACATGCAGGACCGTGAGAGGATGCAGCAGCAGCGCGGAGTCCGGCGCCTGCTGGGAGACTACCGTTGTCACTCACCGGGACCGGCCGCCGTCACTGCCGAGAAGATGACAGGTGAGTCCGCCGGGTGGTGGGAGGGCAGGTGGGGCGCGCATGTACCGGCGGCGGGCGGCCGCTGCATACCTACGTATGTATGCAGTGACGTGCGGTGAGGTCAGTGCCTCCCCAGGCAATGACCTCACCGCACGTCACTGGTTTAGACAGACACAAAGCTGACTCCGGAGAAGACCCCTGCAACAGGGGACCAAACTTCACAGATGAAGAAACCGACACACTCATTAACCAGGTAATTCATCACTCTGCACAGTTATTTGGTTCACAGGCAAGAAATTCTCAATCAAGATTCCAGAACACGACGTGGGATGAAATTGCACACACAGTGCAAGGGGATTTTCAAGTGCACCAAAGAGAGCTGCAAGAAAAGGTTGTGTTACTGCAGAAGATCCATCAATCAGAAGATACAGAGTGCACAAAAGCTGCACAAGTATTGGGAAAAGAAGATGGAAGTGTACTTCTTGCTCGTCCAAGAAGAAAGGAACCAGTGCACAAGGTATGGCATAGTGTGTGTGTATGTGTATATATGTATGTATATTAGGGCCAGGTTCTGGTTGTGTCATTAAGCCACCACATCCCCTTGCAACCATGCAAGGGGATGTAATAAAAAGACACATCCCCTCACAAGTGCCTGCAGCTGGAGAAATATTTTGATGGTAGCCAACGATCAAAAGATTGGTATTCAAATGTAAGTCAGTGTAGACTGACTTTTATGAGATATGTGTGTATAAATTAGAATAAATTCAATTAACAAGAGACTTCCGGTGGGCTGGGCTGGGCGCCTAGAGTGGCTGGATTTTAGAGGAGCTCCCCATTGACCCTGGGGAAACCTGCAGACATCGCCCCCCCAACAAGTAACAAATATGAAAAAGTCCCAAGGCGCTATAAAGTCCCTGCAGCCTCAATCCCAGAAAGAGGACCACTCAATAATCCTAGCTCGCAAGACGTATTCAGAAAAGATGAGGGATTGATGGCGCTTGACTCGTATATCCACAGGATGTGATGAGTTCAATATGAAAGTAATAAAAGAAAAAACACAATATGTGTATAAGTGACACAATAGTAAAACAAAATACGTGGGGTATGGGGAGTCCCAGTAACCAATGTTGTACCGAAACTCACACTGTGAAGGTGTGTTTGAAGTGCATAAAGGTTTCTTTATGTTAGGGGTACACCCATTGTGACAGGAACACTGACTTTAATGAGCGTACCAAACTCACTCGTGCAATTTGAAGATTAAGTGCATAAAGGTATCTTTTGAAGCTCAACAACATAGGACACCACCCATGCAGTGAAGGGGGTCCAAAATGGTGGCGTACCGTACTCACTGCAATTGCAGGTAGTCAACGTCTATAAAGGTTTCTTTTCACCAAGACAATAAACCTGGCATCAACTTCAATAGTTTCCCTCAGATGGATGTAACGGAAAACAAAGGGAAAGTGCCGGTCTCAGAATAAAATATTTAATGAACAAAAAAGTGTACAGTGACCAATTGGCCAATAGCCACTATACAACTTAAAACAAGGTAACAAAAAACTCACTTGTCCTCCAACATGTTTCGGCGGTCCCAGCCGCCTTTATCAAGGATAGACAGTGAGTGAATCATACAGGGTTTATATAGCATAATGGAGGAGCCACTTCCGGTTCAGCCTAATTAGGGTGAACGGGACTTAATCCCTTATGCAACAGCACAATAGACACCTCTATATATACACCCGCTTAGCGTGTAAGTGAATACCAGAATCCCGTTTAGAACATATGTATCAATCATACGGAATCGGTGTAGTGCTATTAGCGGGGATAAACACTTCCGCCCCCCCAACGCTTCATCCCCGCATACACCCCACACCATCGGGTGCCCCAGGATCTGGGGATTGCGGGAGGGTCATTTTGGAGCTGAAAAACAGGATTGCCACTGGAGTCCAGCCCTCAGTACAGATGGCCTGTATGACCGCCATAGTGTGGCGTGAAAATTGGCGCCATATTACAGGTGCCGAATGGGAATAGGACTGTTCCGGGATCTACACAGTCAGACCCTCCGGTAGGACTTTACAAAGGGTGAGCTTGCCCCCTCACCTTTTTATTTCACCGGAGAGCACAGCCTCTCCGGGAATGCTGTGAGCGACGCTGGACCACGTTGGTGCCCAACGCTGCTGCGCTGCCTTCCCCGCTGCTCGGCCTGGTTCCCTCCTGCTCTTCACTCACCCCGTTATCCTGCTGCCAGAGCCTGACTCCACGACGACGGCTTTAACTGAGAGGCGGAGGAGGTAGCATCTCCCCCTTCACTCCCGACATTGCCATGTCCCACTGGCCATCTATTTGATCAGCCCTGTCAACCCAGTGGCTGCTGATGCGGGGAGGGTGAGTCTGGGTGTCCTCCCTCCACTCCCGACGCTGCTTACAAATGCTCTACACCCATTTGAAACAAAGAGAAAGAAAAGAAATCAGTTTGGACGGGACGCACTCCTCACCCACAATGTCTATTTTAGACTCTTTATAAAAACATACCTACAATTAGGTGTATACTTTATTGGTGTATATTTACACATTGACCTAACCGGTCATCATTTATTTTGGAGGTTCTCAATTTTATTAATTGTATGCAACCTTTGGTACTCTTTACCTAGATGGGCTCCCGTCGTGGTGATCGCGGGTACATTTATGTGTGGCCGCGACGCGACCGACGCGATGCCCGCGATTTCCCATTGAAACCCATGTTAAACATGGAAATCGCGTCGGTCGCGTCGCGGCCGGCCATAAATGTACCCGCGATGCCCGCGACGCGATGCTCCCGATTTGCCATAGGAATCAATGTTAAAAGGCCCGATGGACACGATTTTACTGTTAAATGCCTCAATGGACCCGATTTGGCCATAGGAATCAATGTTAAATGGGCCACAGAGGCCAAATAAGCACAATTAACCCTTAATTGTCCCCCCAAATTTTTAACGCCACCCCACGATCCACGCCAACCCGAAGCGTGGCGAGCAGAGCGAGCCCGCGAGGGGCGGCGGTACGCGTCCTCCGACCTTTTCATGCCCTACTATCCACTAGGGCGTGGAGTGAGAATAGAATAGTGTGGCGAGCGCAGCGAGCCACCGAGCCCGAAGCGTGGCGAGCGCAGCGAGCCCCGCGAGGGGACGCGGATACCTTCACAGTTATACGCATCCCCTCGCGGGCTTCACAGGTGTCCGTGGCGACGCGGACACCTGTGAAGCCCACGAGGGGACGCGTCTACCTGTGAAGGTATCCGCGTCCCCTCGCGGGGCTCGCTGCGCTCGCCACGCTTCAGGCTCAGTGGCTCGCTGTGCTCGCCACACTATTCTATTCTCACTCCACGCCCTAGTGGATAGTAGGGCATGAAAAGGTCGGAGGATGCGTACCGCCGCCCCTCGCGGGCTCGCTGCGCTCGCCACGCTTCGGGTTGGCGTGGATCGTGGGGTGGCGTTAAAAATTTGGGGGGACATTTAAGGGTTAATTGTGCCTATTTGGGCTCTGTAGCCCATTTAACATTGATTCCTATGGCCAAATCGCGGGCATTGAGGCATTTTACATGAAAATCGCGCTCAATCAGCCTTTTTAACATTGTTCCCTATGGGAAAATCGCGGTCATCGCGGGTAGCAGATTTTTATGTACCCGCGATTTACCCGCGATGCCCGCGATGACCGCAATTTTTACCCCCGACGCCCGCGATTTCAATCGCTGGCGCCCATCTAGGTAAAGAGTACCCAACCTTTTTTATATATGTTCCCTTTGCAAGGGATAATAAGTAGCGAAATTATTAAAAACAAAGTGAAGATATAGAAGAAGAAAGGGTTTAATAAAGATTTAAAAGAATCTCTGTGATCTGTTTGTTGCTGTATTTAGTTTGCTTAATTTGTTGCAAATGTATCCAAATCTGTATTTACTTTATAATAAAGTGAATTTCCAAGTCTGCTATGTTTCTTGTCTAGATTCGATTTTTACATTCCTCCTTTGATTCTTTATGTCACACAAATGTAGTATTCATTGGAGTATTTAATTGTGTATAAATCGTCTTATTTCTATTCAAGCTTTGGTGTATTAATTCTGAGTGTACGTTTGTATTTTCACTTACACATCAAGTCTCTAAATGCCTAGTATCCTAAGATACAGTAATGCATCCCAAACACCATGTGAGAGGGGTGCTTGCCGTTCAGCCCGGCACTCTCTTCTATTTAATGTTTGGGATCGGGGAAGATTCCCATGGGGGTGCGCGCAGTGTGTGAGGGTCACAGCTGCTTGTGTGTATAAATGGTAGTACGAAATGGTGCACGACTGTGATTTTATTCGGGGATGTACATGTGTATAGACACTATACTTAGATGCTTTTATTGCAATCTATAAATGAGTTATATTCTCAAAGGTGTATCACATATCAATGTTAGATATTTTTATTGTTTATAGCAAAAAAGTGTGAATTTTTGCATACACACAAGGAGATCACTAGATTGGATCGCGGTTGTGTGTCATATAGTTGTGCAGATTTTATTAGTACTGGTATTTACTTAGTGATTAATTCCCCTTACATCTGCACACTGATCAGTATGATTCACTTTATAGATGTTATTAATCTCATCACATCTTGCGTACACATGGAGCAATCCCGAAATTGGTTCCTAAATTGGACTTGTTTTCAAGCAATGGTTATTTCCACTGCCTGTAAATGGTGGTGATTAAATACAACACAGTGTTTCCACACCTTTTAAACACTAGCCGCAAGGTGTCAGAATACTGAGAGTTGCGGATGTTTTTAGTACAGTAGACCGCGCTTGCAGATATTTGCACTTTGGTAGTTAAGCAGTGGGGATGTACATGTGTATAGACACTATACTTAGATGCTTTTATTGCAATCTATAAATGAGTTATATTCTTAAATGTGTATCACATATCAATGTTAGATATTTTTATTGTTTATAGCAAAAAAGTGTGAATTTTTGCATACACACAAGGAGATCACTAGATTGGATCGCGGTTGTGTGTCATATAGTTGTGCAGATTTTATTAGTACTGGTATTTACTTAGTGATTAATTTCCCTTACATCTGCACACTGATCAGTATGATTCACTTTATAGATGTTATTAATCTCATCACATCTTGCGTACACATGGAGCAATCCCGAAATTGGTTCCTAAATTGGACTTGTTTTCAAGCAATGGTTATTTCCACTGCCTGTAAATGGTGGTGATTAAATACAACACAGTGTTTCCTCACCTTTTAAACACTAGCTGCAAGGTGTCAGAATACTGAGAGTTGCGGATGTTTTTAGTGCAGTAGACCGCACTTGCAGATATTTGCACTTTGGTAGTTAAGCAGTGGGGATGTACATGTGTATAGACACTATACTTAGATGCTTTTATTGCAATCTATAAATGAGTTATATTCTCAAAGGTGTATCACATATCAATATTAGACATTTTTATTGATTATAGCAAAAAAGTGTGAATTTTTGCATACACACAAGGAGATCACTAGATTGGATCGTGGTTGTGTGTCATATAGTTGTGCAGATTTTATTAGTACTGGTATTTACTTAGTAACTAATTCCCCTTACATCTGCACACTGATCAATATGATTCACTTTATAGATGTTATTAATCTCATCACATCTTGCGTACACATGGATCAATCCCGGAATTGGTTCCTAAATTGGACTTGTTTTCAAGCAATGGTTATTTCCACTGCCTGTGGATGGTGGTGATTAAATACAACACAGTGTTTCCTCACCTTTTAAACACTAGCCGCAAGGTGTCAGAATACTGAGAGTTGCGGATTTAGTACAGTAAACTGCACTTGCAGATATTTGCACTTTGGTAGTTAAGCAGTGGGGATTTGTTTGTAACATGTGCTCCGTTTTGGATGCACACTGTAATGTCCCACACTGCCTCTTATACCAGAGACTAAGTCCCTTCAGCTAGCGTGCACTACGCACCCGTATCCTGGTATACAATTTAGGCTATTTACACATAATAGATTACACCAAACAGACAGACATATAAATACAGATTTAAGCAATTGCTACAGAGTCACAGAGTGAATGCCTGATGCGCATTTCGCTCAGTAGCTTTTTCAAAGGCTCAACACCTAGGTATACCAGGTTACCTAGGTGTTGAGCCTTTGAAAAAGCTACTGAGCGAAATGCGCATCAGGCATTCACTCTGTGACTCTGTAGCAATTGCTTAAATCTGTATTTATATGTCTGTCTGTTTGGTGTAATCTATTATGTGTAAATAGCCTAAATTGTATACCAGGATACGGGTGCGTAGTGCACGCTAGCTGAAGGGACGTAGTCTCTGGTATAAGAGGCAGTGTGGGACATTACAGTGTGCATCCAAAACGGAGCACATGTTACAAACAAATCCCCACTGCTTAACTACCAAAGTGCAAATATCTGCAAGTGCAGTTTACTGTACTAAATCCGCAACTCTCAGTATTCTGACACCTTGCGGCTAGTGTTTAAAAGGTGAGGAAACACTGTGTTGTATTTAATCACCACCATCCACAGGCAGTGGAAATAACCATTGCTTGAAAACAAGTCCAATTTAGGAACCAATTTCGGGATTGCTCCATGTGTACGCAAGATGTGATGAGATTAATAACATCTATAAAGTGAATCATATTGATCAGTGCGCAGATGTAAGGGGAATTAGTTACTAAGTAAATACCAGTACTAATAAAATCTGCACAACTATATGACACACAACCACGATCCAATCTAGTGATCTCCTTGTGGGTATGCAAAAATTCACACTTTTTTGCTATAATCAATAAAAATGTCTAATATTGATATTTGATACACCTTTGAGAATATAACTCATTTATAGATTGCAATAAAAGCATCTAAGTATAGTGTCTATACACATGTACATCCCCACTGCTTAACTACCAAAGTGCAAATATCTGCAAGTGCGGTCTACTGCACTAAAAACATCCGCAACTCTCAGTATTCTGACACCTTGCGGCTAGTGTTTAAAAGGTGAGGAAACACTGTGTTGTATTTAATCACCACCATCCACAGGCAGTGGAAATAACCATTGCTTGAAAACAAGTCCAATTTAGGAACCAATTTCGGGATTGCTCCATGTGTACGCAAGATGTGATGAGATTAATAACATCTATAAAGTGAATCATACTGATCAGTGTGCAGATGTAAGGGGAATTAATCACTAAGTAAATACCAGTACTAATAAAATCTGCACAACTATATGACACACAACCGCGATCCAATCTAGTGATCTCCTTGTGTGTATGCAAAAATTCACACTTTTTTGCTATAAACAATAAAAATATCTAACATTGATATGTGATACACATTTGAGAATATAACTCATTTATAGATTGCAATAAAAGCATCTAAGTATAGTGTCTATACACATGTACATCCCCACTGCTTAACTACCAAAGTGCAAATATCTGCAAGTGCGGTCTACTGCACTAAAAACATCCGCAACTCTCAGTATTCTGACACCTTGCAGCTAGTGTTTAAAAGGTGAGGAAACACTGTGTTGTATTTAATCACCACCATTTACAGGCAGTGGAAATAACCATTGCTTGAAAACAAGTCCAATTTAAGAACCAATTTCGGGATTGCTCCATGTGTACGCAAGATGTGATGAGATTAATAACATCTATAAAGTAAATCATACTGATCAGTGTGCAGATGTAAGGGGAATTAATCACTAAGTAAATACCAGTACTAATAAAATCTGCACAACTATATGACACACAACCGCGATCCAATCTAGTGATCTCCTTGTGTGTGTATGCAAAAATTCACACTTTTTTGCTATAAACAATAAAAATATCTAACATTGATATGTGATACACATTTGAGAATATAACTCATTTATAGATTGCAATAAAAGCATCTAAGTATAGTGTCTATACACATGTACATCCCCACTGCTTAACTACCAAAGTGCAAATATCTGCAAGCGCGGTCTACTGTACTAAAAACATCCGCAACTCTCAGTATTCTGACACCTTGCGGCTAGTGTTTAAAAGGTGTGGAAACACTGTGTTGTATTTAATCACCACCATTTACAGGCAGTGGAAATAACCATTGCTTGAAAACAAGTCCAATTTAGGAACCAATTTCGGGATTGCTCCATGTGTACGCAAGATGTGATGAGATTAATAACATCTATAAAGTGAATCATACTGATCAGTGTGCAGATGAAAGGGGAATTAATCACTAAGTAAATATCAGTACTAATAAAATCTGCACAACTATATGACACACAACCGCGATCCAATCTAGTGATCTCCTTGTGTGTATGCAAAAATTCACACTTTTTTGCTATAAACAATAAAAATATCTAACATTGATATGTGATACACCTTTGAGAATATAACTCATTTATAGATTGCAATAAAAGCATCTAAGTATAGTGTCTATACACATGTACATCCCCAAATAAAATCACAGTCGTGCACCATTTCGTACTACCATTTATACACACAAGCAGCTGTGACCCTCACACACTGCGCGCACCCCCATGGGAATCTTCCCCGATCCCAAACATTAAATAGAAGAGAGTGCCGGGCTGAACGGCAAGCACCCCTCTCACATGGTGTTTGGGATGCATTACTGTATCTTAGGATACTAGGCATTTAGAGACTTGATGTGTAAGTGAAAATACAAACGTACACTCAGAATTAATACACCAAAGCTTGAATAGAAATAAGACGATTTATACACAATTAAATACTCCAATGAATACTACATTTGTGTGACATAAAGAATCAAAGGAGGAATGTAAAAATCGAATCTAGACAAGAAACATAGCAGACTTGGAAATTCACTTTATTATAAAGTAAATACAGATTTGGATACATTTGCAACAAATTAAGCAAACTAAATACAGCAACAAACAGATCACAGAGATACTTTTAAATCTTTATTAAACCCTTTCTTCTTCTATATCTTCACTTTGTTTTTAATAATTTCGCTACTTATTATCCCTTGCAAAGGGAACATATATAAAAAAGGTTGCATACAATTAATAAAATTGAGAACCTCCAAAATAAATGATGACCGGTTAGGTCAATGTGTAAATATACACCAATAAAGTATACACCTAATTGTAGGTATGTTTTTATAAAGAGTCTAAAATAGACATTGTGGGTGAGGAGTGCGTCCCGTCCAAACTGATTTCTTTTCTTTCTCTTTGTTTCAAATGTGTCAATATTAAATCAGGGGGCTGCACCCTAGCAGGTCAGGAATTGTATTTGGATAAAACTCCTGGCAGGCTGACCGTTCTTCCACCCACAAAACAATACAAACTATTACCACTAAACTTATGGTGCAGGTCTCCCAATCCCTTTCTCAAATGCTCTACACCCACCTGCCGTGATTCCCTCCCCAGGCTCCAGGTTCTTCTTCTGGGATAGATCAGGCGACGGAGAGGTGAGGTGGACCATCTACTCCGTGGCCCCCGACACTACTATATGGCGCAAGACCCTGGTGAGGGTTGGACACACCAGGGCCCAAGGGATTACTACGCCTACCTGCAACTTGTGGGTGAGTGCTCTATTGGAGGGGGGACGCTGGGCGCTTGTTACACATAGCCCTTAACAGCTTAGCGAATAATTTTTTTATTTTTTTTGGTCAAGTAGCGTGGCGCTTATCAGATAGGGATCAGCCTGGTCTATTCTATAAGGATATCCCAAAATATCCAAAATGGGCAATAGTAGGAAGTAGTTTTAAGTATAAACAGCTGGGCGCTCCCTTTTGTTCAAAAACAGAAAAAAAAGATATCTAACTTCCCTTTTCTGATTGCTCTGTTCCTTCCTCTTTGGGTGTTTTTTCTCCCGTTTTAATGGATCATGGCTCCGAGAATGAGAAAAATATGAAGAAAAAAATGTGAAGCACAGACTTATACAGAATTTGTTATTCCAATCAAGTATGCTTCTGTACGGGAGTAGATTGGCGTACCAAACTCACACAATATTATGTATGTTTACACGCATCAAGGTATCTTTGTATTTATAAACACGGTGGCATACCGTTACTCACGATCAAATGTAGATATAAATGCTCATCAAGGTTTCTTTTCCTTTGTAAAATTTATTCCCAATATAACTAAGTTAAAATGTACATAAAAAATGGTCCAGAAAAGTGTTAAGGATAACAGCTCTCCAAGTAATTCTAAAAAGTGGGTTCTATCCGGATATCGCCCACTAAAGAAGAACTGATTGCTAGAAAATCCTCCACACCTCTCTTCCGCTGAAGGTCACACTATGTCAGGATCAATATGTTTCGATAGTGTGTCTCTCTTCCTCAGGATACCAGACAAGTGTGAAAGGCTGTTCTTTTATCCCTACATCCACTTCCGGTTACGGGTCACTCAACCCGGAAGTAGATGACCCAGTTAGTGCTTCCTCTAGATAACATGATATTAAAGTCTGCTACATATAAAAAGGTATACTATGGGTGCCGTGGAGCTTATGTATACATATTAAAACGAAAAATGCTGGAAGGTGAAGTCCTATGGTTGCTTGTTGCGGCCGCGCTGACCGGAAGTTGATTCCCCCCTACCGGAAGTCCAAATGCGGCCGCGCCGGATGTTTTGATGCATCATTTCCGGTGATGTGCGGGTATTTTCGCCGGATGTCATCATTGGGTGTACTTATCCCCACCCTGTTGTGGCTTCATGGGAGGCGGAAATTATGTTTCAGCCCTCAATCAATGTGAAGTTATCAGACTCACTGTAAGACTGTAATTATTATATTTTATTAGGTGTAGTGATTAATGTACTTTTTAGTCTGTCTGTACCCTCTTGTTCTCTGCCGATGTTTCTATTCCCCATATCTGTGTGTACCATAGTATTAGACTGTATATTGCCTAATATGATCAGACAGGAAATGTCCACAGGGGGTGATCCAATTCCCCTGCTATTTACAGGAAGGTTATGTCCACAGGGGGTACTCAGGACATAACCAAAAGACAATCTTCACAGGGGGTGATCAAGACATAATGCAATCAGACTGTGATTGTGTCTCTATCTTCAGTTCCTTTGTGTAACGCTGGTCAATACCAGACTTAGTGGAACCGGGCACTGCAGGGGGTGATCAGCATATAACGTAATCAGCTTGTGGTTGTTCCTCCTTATTGACACTCCTTTGCATATCTCTGGACTCTAGTAGACTCTTTGGAGCCTGACCCAGCAGGGGGGGGAGCAGCAGCAGAAGATGGACAGGTGGGATATACCTGATTCTTGAATCCACCAATCCTGAACTTGGGCATGCCCACTGATAGTTCAGGTACCGTGGGAATTTAGAAGGTTTTAAAATGACTTGTACACATGCCAGCTCCTTATGTTAGTCGCAATCCTGGCTCAGGGGTCATACCCTCCACTGGACCTTGTGGAACACATAGTTTGCCCGGGAAGGGGTCATCCTACTAAGCTCTGGTGTGGAGCATCCGGTGCTGTGTGGATTTACACAGGTTTCTGCTATCACTGCTGTGTGGAATAAGTGATAGTTTTGTGATTTGGAACTGCTGCTACAAGGACTGCCATTTTGGGCTGCTACTTGATAACGTTTATATGCTACTTTTGCCTCTTGTTCCTGTCTTTATCTATATGTGTGTGCTGTGATAAAAATAAACCATATTTTGGTTTCATCTGCTCGGTGTCTGAGTGATTGAAGAACCCGTATCTTCACATTTGGTGGCAGCGACAGTGGGATCATTCAGACACCAACCATCGAGCACAGAAAGCACAGAGAACAGAGGATCAGACCATATGTAAGGAAACGGAAAATGCACTAAGGTGAAGTTCAGCAAGTGAGCAGGTGTCATTCCTGTGAAAGGTAAAATGTTTCCAAGGAAAGAAAATCGATGCCTCAAGACCCCTGGAGCAGAGGAGCTCAGGGATGGAGGTTCTTCAGTGTATTGGCAGGCTGGGAAGCCAGATCTTTTGTTTATTGTCAGAAAAATGCAGTATATCTGGGAGTACTGGGAAGAAGCTCAGCAGATGATCAGCGGGTGGAGAGTATCCAGCATACAGGGCAAGTTGTGTTACCTGGGGGATGCATTCCTGCACTGTAAAGGTGAGGCCACCTCGTGGAATCTGCTGGGGGAGCCAGAGTTTGTAGAATTTACAGAGGAAGTGATTGCTACAGTTACCCAGATGCTACAAAGAGGACAATATTCTGAGGCTGAAGGACAAGTCCAGAATAAATTGTTGTCCCAGATAGAACCAGAGGAAAGGTCTAGAAGGGGGCTACTGCAATCTGGGCAGACAACCGAGGGGTCTGACACAGAATTATTTGTTACCACAAGAGAAGGGTCGTTGTCAGGGGGGCCCCTAACTGCCCTTGAAGAAATAAGTATGGAGGAGCTGATAGCAGAATGTCAGCTGCGAGGTATACCCGTCCAATCCTGCACGCGCAGGGAAATCATCCAGCAGATCCTTCAAGATCAGGGGGATCCTACAAAAGCATTTACCAATTATCGGGCATGGATCCTCCATTTCTGTGCACAGCTGAGTGTGTGGGAACAATTGGAGTGTCTGGAGGAGTGCTTTATTGTGGCATAGGAAGAGGCGATTGATCACAGGCTCCTGGACACCCCAGCATGGCGAGACCAGTGTCGCAGAGTGGCTGATGAAAAGCACCGCCTGCAACAGCTTCTCCCACAGCCTAGGGAAGAAGCTGGTCAGTGTTCTATACTGGGGGAGGTTATCCCCAAAGTGAAGGAAGTGGGGCCCGTTAGCCAGGCACCCCAGGAGGATCTGCACTACAGCTTCCCTTTTGCTGAGATGGAAGATGAAGAGCTATTATCCTGCTGCCAGGGGATCTATGAGGACTGCGTCCAAGAAGAGATCACCGTGGGTAGAGGAGTATTCGCCAACATCCAGGCCACAAGAATACCAGTCACAGATGACGTCTTGTTTCAGGCTGTCCAGCATATACAGCTGGGGAAGGAGGTTATCCAGGAGAAGGAGGTGTGCGCAGAAGTGGCTGCAGGTGAGCAACTGGCTTTTAAGGGGATAGAGCTGATACGGCCTGTCCTGCAGCCACCAGCGGAATTGTTCCTGATGGAGGGTCCCTCCTCAGCCATGGGCATTGAGACCAAATGCTGTACTGAAATTTGCCATGCCCCTAGTTTGGGTTTGAGGGAGGAAGGACTTGACAGAGGGGCGGAAGTGCCAGGGCCAGAGCCCCGATATTGGGCTGCCGTTTGGCAGATGTTCCTTGGGCAAGAGGGGGAGGTGGAAACTGCTCCCTGCCCCATTGTGCCAGAGGCAAAAGTATTAGCACACCCTATAGGTGTGCCCGGTGTAAAAGTTTACGATGTTCCAGAGGGGGGGTACCCAACATTTGAAGATGGGGAATTGCTAACTCACTTGTTAGTGAACATGCATAACTTATATTGTAATATTGCACTTGCTGGTTCTGCAAACCAGCCGCCTCTTACAAGATGGGTTTGGTATGATGTCACTCTGTGGGACTCAGGTGGTACGTCCAAACCTCAGATTCTCTGCTCTGCATCCCACTACAGGTTGTTATTGGTTCCTGAACAACTTGGTACAGGGACTAAAATAGTAGGGGAAGGAATGTGAAGTTATCAGACTTACTGTAAGACTGTAATTATTATATTTTATTAGGTGTAGTGATTAATGTACTTTTTAGTCCGTCTGTACCCTCTTGTTCTCTGCAGATGTTTCTATTCCCCATATCTGTGTGTACCATAGTTTTAGACTGTATATTGCCCAATATGATCAGACAGGAAATGTCCACAGGGGGTGATCCAATTCCCCTGCTATTTACAGGAAGGTTATGTCCACAGGGGGTAATCAGGACATAACCAAAAGACAATCTTCACAGGGGGTGATCAAGACATAATGCAATCAGACTGTGATTGTGTCTCTATCTTCAGTTCCTTTGTGTAACGCTGGTCAATACCAGACTTAGTGGAACCGGGCACCGCAGGGGATGATCAGCATATAACGTAATCAGCTTGTGGTTGTTCCTCCTTATTGACACTCCTTTGCATATCTCTGGACTCTAGTAGACTCTTTGGAGCCTGACCCAGCAGGGGGGGCAGCAGCAGCAGATGGACAGGTGGGATATACCTGAATCTTGAATCCACCAATCCTGAACTTGGGCATGCCCACTGATAGTTCAGGTACCGTGGGAATTTAGAAGGTATTAAAATGACTTGCACACATGCCAGCTCCTTATGTTAGTCGCAATCCTGACTCAGGGGTCATACCCTCCACTGGATCTTGTGGAACACATCGTTTGCCCGGGAAGGGGGCATTCTACTAAGCTCTGGTGTGGAGCGTCCGGTGCTGTGTGGATTTACACAGGTTTCTGCTATCACTGCTGTGTGGAATAAGTGATAGTTTTGTGATTTGGAACTGCTGCTACAAGGACTGCCATTTTTTACTGCTACCTGATAACATTTATATGCTACTTTTGCCTCTTGTTCCTGTCTTTATCTATATGTGTGTGCTGTGATAAAAAATAAACCATATTTTGGTTTCATCTGCTCGGTGTCTCAGTGATTGAAGAACCCGTATCTTCACAATCATCACGGAGGAAACATTCTCTTCAATTATGCTTATATAAAAACAAAAAAATCTTCCAAATTCATTGTTTTTCTAAGTAAAAAGGAGGGATATATGTTAAGAAATGGATTATTGCAACAGTACATTAGATATTTATATCATAAGAACCACTTTATCTCAAAATCTTGGTTTAACCCTGTGGGTGATAGTGTCTTAAGTTTGTATATTAATTTCATTTCAGCCTGTGCCAGTTTCTTTTCCACATTACGGTCCTTCCAAGTACTTGTAATTTTTTGGATCCCTAAGAATTTTTTTTATGTGATTTACTGAACAGTTATGTGTTAATTTGAAATGATTTGATAAATGGTGGCTTGTTAGTCCCTTTTTCACATTTCTCAAATGTTCAGATATCCTTACTTTCAGGGGACGTGTGGTTCTACCTATATAATATAGGCCACAACTGCACTCTATCATGTAGATCACATTAGATGTTTCACATGTGATGAAGTCATCTATCTTGATGGTTATTTGATTTACTGTGACTTCGACTGTTTTTGATGTTTCTCCTGTAATCTGTCTACATCCTTGACACATCCCACAGCGGTGAAAGCCCTTTGTGCGGATAGTTGTTCTTTTATCTTCCAGTAAAGCACTTTTAACGAGATGTTCTTTTAGGTTCTTTGATTTGCGATATATGAACCTCGGTTTTGTAGGTATTATATCCTTAAGAATGGGATCTTGTTGGAGTAAATGCCAATTCTTTTTGAATATTTGTTCCACCTGTTTGTGATTCCTGTCAAATTTAGTAAAGAACGCAAATTTATATTCATTTTTACAAACAGTAAAAACGAAGGTACTTGTTTCCTAGAACGGCCACAATCGCGGGCATCGTGTACCTTAAAGTTAAGGTACACGATGCCCGCGATGGACCCGATTTCCTTTGAAATCAGGTCAATTTTGCCGGCAAAGGCAAAATCGGGGGGCATCGCGTGCATTAACATGTCCCCCGACGCGACCGACGCGATGCCCACGATTTAGCCATAGGCTTCAATGTTAAATTATTTTTAACATTGAAATCGGGAACATCGCGTCGGTCTTGTGCCATTATAATGGCACAAGATGAGATGGACTTTATTAATCATATTGACCAATCATATTGACCCATTTCACATTGTATATGGGCCCGTCGTCACCCGACGATTGACGCCAACACGAAGCGTGGCGAGCGCAGCGAGCCTGCGAGGGGCGGTGGTGCGCGTCCTCCGACCTTTTTTTATACCCCTACTATCCACGTCGGCGTGGAGTTGAGAATATAAAGTGTGGCGAGCGCTTCGGGCTCGGTGGCTCGCTGCGCTCACCACACTTTATATTCTCAACTCCACGCCGACGTGGATAGTAGGGGTATGAAAATTTCGGAGGACACGCACCGCCGCCCCTCGCTGGCTCACTGCGCTCGCCACGCTTCGGGTTGGCGTCAATCGTGGGGTGGCGTTGAGGGGGTAAAATTGGGGGTCTGGGGAATATTTCACATTTAATCCAATGTAAAATAGGGTCCCAGGGACCCTATTCACATTTGATTCAATGTAAAAATCGCGTTGGTCGCATCGCATGCGATTTGGTCGCATGCGATGCGACCGACGCAATTTTTCCGACACGACCACCCCGATGCAAATCAGTGTGGCCGTGCTAGGAAACAAGTACCAAAATGAATATAAATTTGCATTCTTTACTAAACTTGACCGGAATCACAAACAGGTGGAACAAATATTCAAAAAGAATTGCCGTTTACTCCAACAAGATCCCATTCTTAAGGATATAATATCTACAAAACCGAGGTTCATATATCGCAATCAAAGAACCTAAAAGACCATCTTATTAAAAATGCTTTACCGGAAGATAAAAGAACAACTATCCGCACAAAGGGCTTTCACCGCTGTAGGATGTGTCAAGGATGTAGACAGATTACAGGAGAAACATCAAAAACAGTCGAAGTCACAGTAAATCAAATAACCATCAAGATAGATGACTTCATCACATGTGAAACATCTAATGTGATCTACATGATAGAGTGCAGTTGTGGCCTATATTATATAGGTAGAACCACACGTCCCCTGAAAGTAAGGATATCTGAACATTTGAGAAATGTGAAAAAGGGACTAACAAGCCACCATTTATCAAATCATTTCAAAATAACACAAAACTGTTCAGTAAATCACATAAAAAAATTCTTAGGGATCCAAAAAATTACAAGTACTTAGAAGGACCGTAATGTGGAAAAGAAACTGGCACAGGCTGAAATAAAATTAATATACAAACTTAAGACACTATCACCCACAGGGTTAAACCAAGATTTTGAGATCAAGTGGTTCTTATGATATAAATATCTAATGTACTGTTGCAATAATCCATTTCTTAACATATATCCCTCCTTTTTACTTAGAAAAACAATGAATTTGGAAGATTTTATCGGTTTTATCTAAGCATAATTGAAGAGAATGTTTCCTCCGTGATGATTGAAGGCTGAAACATAATTTCCGCCTCCCATGAAGCCACAACAGGGTGGGGATAAGTACACCCAATGATGACATCCGGCGAAAATACCCGCACATCACCAGAAGTGATGCATCAAAACATCCGGCGCCGCCGCATTTGGACTTCCGGTAGCGGGGAATCAACTTCCGCTGAGCGCGGCCGCAACAAGCAACCATGGGACTTCACCTTCCAGCCTTTTTAATTTTAATATGTATACATAAGCTCCACGGCACCCATAGTATACCTTTTTATATGTAGCAGACTTTAATATCATGTTATCTAGAGGAAGCACTAACGGGGACATCTACTTCCGGGTTGAGTGACCCGTAACCGGAAGTGGATGTAGGCATACCTCCCAACTGTCACGATTTTAGAGGGACAGTCCCGATTTTCAGGTCCTGTCCCGCTGTCCCACCCGCGGCAGGCATTGTCCCGCTGCGGGGGGTGGCAGTTGGGAGACCCCCCAATCTAGTAGAATAGACGCTGTGCGCATGCTCACAGCGTCTATTCTCGTATGAAAATGAGGTCGCGGCTAATTAGCATAAGCCGCACCCTCATTTGCATACGCCCGCCCCGCGCGAGTGTCCCTATTTCTTCAGGCCAAAAGTTGGGAGGTATGATGTAGGGATAAAAGAACAGCCTTTCACACTTGTCTGGTATCCTGAGGAAGAGAGACACACTCTCGAAACATGTTGATCCAGACATAGTGTGACCTTCAGCGGAAGAGAGGTGTGGAGGATTTTCTAGCAATCAGTTCTTCTTTAGTGGGCGATATCCGGATAGAACCCACTTTTTAGAATTACTTGGAGTGCTGTTATCCTTAACACTTTTCTGGATCATTTTTTATGTACAGTTTAACTTGTTTATATTGGGAATAAATTTTACAAAGGAAAAGAAACCTTGATGAGCGTTTATATCTACATTTGATCATGAGTAACGGTATGCCACTGTGTTTATAAATACAAAGATACCTTGATGCGTGTAAACAGGGGCTGGCTGGCAACTTTCAGCCTGGGGGGGCAAAACAAGCAAGTGGCCCATCACCATCGACTTCATTTCACCACCCTACCCTCTTCCCTCTAGTATGCAGCCAGGATTAAACAATCCTTCCCCCCCCCCCCCCCAAACACACACAAATACAACAGAAAAGGGGAAAGTACGCGCGCGTTGCAAAAATTTACACTGTAATGCCCATTACATATAACGCCACACACCATAATGCCCATTACACATAATGCCACACACCATAATGCCCATTACACATAAAGCCATCACTGTAATACTAATTAAACATAATGCCACACACCGTAATGCCCACTACACATAATGCCAACACTGTGATGCCCATTACACATAAAGCCATCACTGTATTGCTAATTAAACATAATGCCACACACCGTAATGCCCACTACACATAATGCCACACACTGTAATGCCCATTACACATAAAGCCATGGTTGTAGTGCTAATTAAACATAATGCCAATTACACATAATGCCCATTACACATAAAGCCATCACTGTAATGCTAATTAAACATAATGCCAACACCGTAATGCCCATTACACATAAAGCCATCACTGTAATGCTAATTAAACATAATGCCAACACCGTAATGCCCATTACACATAAAGCCATCACTGTAATGCTAATTAAACATAATGCCACACACCGTAATGCCCACTACACATAATGCCAACACCGTAATGCCCATAAAACATAATGCCACATGCTATAAAGCCCATTAAACATAATGCTAACACCGTAATGCCCACTACACATAATGCCAACACCCTAATGCCCATTACACATAAATCCATCACTGTAATGCTAATTAAACATAATGCCACACACCGTAATGCCCACTACACATAATGCCAACACAGTAATGCCCATTACACATAATGCTAACACCCTAATGCCCATTACACATAATGCCAACACCCTAATGCCCATAAAACATAATGCCAACACCCTAATGCCCATACAACATAATGCCACATGCTATAAAGTCCATTAATGCCAACACCGTAATGCTCATTACACATAATGCCAACACCATAATGCCCACTACACATAATGCCAGCACCCTCTCATTACACATAATGCTAACACCGTAATGCCCACTACACATAATGCCAACACCCTAATGCTCATTACACATAATGCTAACACCCTAATGCCCATTACACATAAAGCCATCACTGTAATGCTAATTAAACATAATGCCACACACCGTAATGCCCACTACACATAATGCTAACACCCTAATGCCCATTACACATAATGCTAACACCCT
This sequence comes from Crinia signifera, assembly GCF_055691185.1. NCBI lineage: Eukaryota > Metazoa > Chordata > Amphibia > Anura > Myobatrachidae > Crinia > Crinia signifera. Next base: position 33,444,409 of record NC_139224.1, on the reverse strand, counting down.
AATGCTCATTACACATAATGCCAACACCCTAATGCTCATTACACATAATGCCACATGCTATAAAGTCCATTACACATAATGCCAACACCGTAATGCTCATTACACATAATGCCAACACCCTAATGCCCATTACACATAATGCCACATGCTATAAAGCCCATTACACATAATAATGGCAATTACATATTATACCATATAACTGCTGCTTACCTACATGTTCATTGTCAGAAGTATATCACTTGTTGCCACTAGTTACATGCTTCTTTGCAGGTGTTTCCATGGGGATTTTTTGGCAGGGGGCGGCCAGGGTACATGCTCATCGCCAAGGGGTTCTATTTAAATAGCCCGCCAGCGCTACCCGAATCTGCACTTCCGGGTAGCGCTGGCCGCGCTGTTGTCTTCTGACAGACACTAGAGGTATGGCAGTACCTCAAGTGTCGGTCTCCTATAAGGCGGCGGCCATTTTTGGAGAGGCCGTCGCCTTACATTTCTGTGGCCAGGAGGAAGCCGGGGATGCTGAAGTGCAACACGGAGGTGGCGGGTGTCTGCAGAGGTGACGGCTGGGTTGCGGCAGCGTGTGCAAGATGCACACAGCGGCCCAGCCTGCACCTAGTCACACTGGCCTGGGGGGCATGTGCCACCCTGCCCCCCGGCCCAGCCCGCCCCTGCGTGTAAACATACATAATATTGTGTGAGTTTGGTACGCCAATCTACCCCCGTACAGAGGCATACTTGATTGGAATAACAAATTCTGTATAAGGCTGTACTTCACATTTTTTTCTTCATATTTTTCTCATTCTCGGAGCCATGATCCATTAAAACGGGAGAAAAAACACCCAAAGAGGAAGGAACAGAGCAATCAGAAAAGGGAAGTTAGATATCTTTTTTTTTCTGTTTTTGAACAAAAGGGAGCGCCCAGCTGTCTATACTTAAGAACTACTTCCTAGCTTAGCGAATAAACCTCACTGTTCTTACTAGGAGGGACATTCCCCTATTGGCTACCCATTGCCCCATAGACTGCCCCTACCCAGTCTGGAATGTTACTGCCCTCCTACTGCTGGATTCCTAACCAGGATGGACTGCTTCTACCTCCCCTGATGGACCCGATAGCCCATTAGAGGCAAATTATTCCCCATCAACAGGAGGTTCAGTACTCAGGGATAAATAGTCCCTGTCAGCTAAGTGAAGCACAGCTCACTGGACACTACACTGCATAAATATCGGGGGACAGTGGTATATACCTTTAACTACCTCCAGGACTCATACATCCCAGGATCCCTTATAGGTGGAGCTAGGGGATAGAGGATTTTGCTACATCCAACTCGCGAGACCCCATTGCCTCATTGATCCTCCGCACCCTGCCACTACGCTTGAGCCAGGGAGTGTCACCAAAATACCTGTGGCCAGTGCTACAGTATCCATCTGAGGGGCTGAGGACCTTGCCCTCATTGAACATTGCAGTCTGCACTACTACTTACTAATAGGTTCTACATTATACTAATTTGTGTATTTTACTAGGCATATATTATTGCTTAGTTTACTGTTCTCTTTGTTCCTCTGCATTTAGTTAAGCACCGCGGTAGGATAATTGCATGTAATTACTGTAAACCAACACTTTCCTCTGCTACCATACTCTAAACACCTGCTGGAGTACTTTTGGTGCTGAAATCATTTCTAGATTAGGACAAGAGTGCCACCTAGTGTTATGTTAATTTAGTACAAACATAAAAGACATTACTTACAGTACTACTGGAGGACCTGATAGTCTAGCTGGATTGTTGCAACCCTTAATACCATTAATACTGTTTTGTATCTAGCAACATTCATCTCTTCTAGCACCCTTCTAACTGGAAGGGATTCCACTTGGTCAGAAGAGCCTTTTGATCATCCAGTTACCATAATATTTACAGTTACAGTACTTGCTAATAACAATATAGATATTGTTTTGCTGTGTTGTTTTAGCTGGTTACTTCGCTGCAGCAGTGTTTCTGGTACACTCTGCATAACGATATCTCTACCTGGGGGTAATACGGTTATTTCACTTTGTAACGCTGAAACCTCTTAAACTGGTTCCCCCCTACTGTGTGATCTACTAGGCTAAATGTATTTCATTGAACAATCCGACTGTACTCTAATACAAAGTACAATTATTGGTTCATTACTACATTAAAATATTGCTCTCTACATAGACTCCATAGACATTGAACAATAGCAATACCCCCAGGATGTCTTGTGGCAGTGCTGTAGCGATGGAGCTGGCAACTGAAATATCACGACTACTAATGCCTTATTTTGAAGAAAAAAAGTCATAGTATATTATCTCTTTTCGACTGTTTTGAGGTATCTTTGGTTAATCAGTCTCTTAGTGTTGAAACTTCCACCTTCACACAAAATTCCTCCAAAACTGCTACACCTTTGCATACAATGACATCAGATTTACCCATGACAACAGACACATACTTAAACACAAAGGAACTGCCAGTGTAGATTTTTCCTGGAGTAAACCAGAAGCTTTTGCTTGACAACAACATATTTATACCAGCCTACTGCAGAATCCCCTTAGCTTTCCTTTCTTCCGAAATTATAAACCTGACTCAGAATTGGCTCCTTTTGTCCCCAGGCCCCTTTCGTTTTTCTTTGCCCTTGTTCCAGGGCCTTTTTGGTCCAGTGACATAAACGTTTAGGTATCATCTACACATACTGCAGGACATATTGCTTTGTTATGACCTCATTTAAATGCTATGACACACTCGAAAAGTTTATTGTCTAGGTTATTTTGTTTCAAACATGAACATCCTCTGTGAATATTGTAGATGTTTATGGAGTACTGTTTTGCAGGCTACGTTCTTTCCTATATTCAGACCCCGATATTACCATAGGTTTACGGTAGCCTGGTTATCCTTATATTATTCAAGCTATATCTGCCTCTGTACACTATGTTGTCCAATAAATTATGGGATTACTTATTAGCTGGGTGTAATTTGTTTTGCGGTTTAATGAAGGGTTGTGCCTTAGACATAATCTTCTATATATCTGGGGGAAACAGTCATCTGTCAGACATAGGTCTACAGTCATTAGGTCGACCCCGGAAGGTCAACTGGCCCCAAGGTCGACAGGGTTAAAGGTCGACATGGGCCAAGGTTGACATGGGTTTAGGTCGACATGAGTTTTTCACCTTTTTTTTGAGCCGACATGTGCCGACAGGCGGTATTTCATGCCCTACCATCCACTAGGGCGTGGTGGGAGAATAAAATAGTGTGCTGAGCATAGCGAGGCACAGTGCCCGAAGCATTGTGAGCGAAGCGAGTGATGCGAGGGGCTGCGGTTCAACTCTAACTGTGTCCATGTCGACTGTGTCGACATTCGGGTAAAAAAACAGTGAAAAACTCATGTCGACCTAATGACTGTCGACCTAAACCCATGTCGACATTGGCCCATGTCGACCTTTAACCCTGTCGAGCTTGGGGCCAGTTGACCTTCCGGGGTCGACCTAATGAATGTAGACCTAAGTCTGTTCTGACAGATGTACCGCTTCCATATCTGGCATATATATAGCATTTCCATCCTTACCCAGCATATTGTGTTCGGCTTGGTTATTATTTAATATAATAATTTGTTAAATTCAACATGAACCGTTGAAAAAACGGTTCCTGTTCTCTTATTTAGGTTTGAAAAATTAAGAAAATATGGTAGAGAAACTTTGCATCATTTAGCTTACAGATGTTACAATATTGTAACTTTTTCCTAATCCTCTTGTAAAGGATAAATCTGCTTTTACTCTCTTTATGTCATACAGCTCATGGGATTTCTCGAAAAATATAGAAAATGACCTGTGATGGCGCTATGCTGCCTATGGACTGTACAGACCCCCAGCTATCACCCAATAACTGAAAACACAATACAATACACAAAAATTGGGGATTTCCAACCACGGGCGCAAGATGAATTTGTAGTCTTATGGGTCCTCCTGAATTCTCCTTAGGAATGTCTCGACCATATAGGGGAAATTTAGAAGGAAAGATCGTGGTTACTAATGCCCATTATACAATTCTGCTATAGTAAGCACATAGAGTGTTTTTTGTAAACAAAAAAAAGCGTACCCTACTTACAGTAGGCAGGGCAGCGTAAATACACGTAGCGGTTTCTTTATTCTTCTTTTCCTCCTTCTTGATTTTTTTCCCTTTTTCCTGTTTTCTTTCTTTCTGCGGACCAACTCTCACAATGTATTCCTCAGTGATGAATATTGTAGGGAAAATATACAATATGTATGGTTAGTGGTTTGTTCACGGTGTAACAACAATTAAGAGGAACACCCAGTGATTGAATGAAATGAAGTAGTGGTGATTGAATCGTACCTTACTCACCAAAGTAAAGGTAAGGTACACATATAAAGGTTTCTTTGTCTTGGAGAAGTTCTAATACACCCCGATTTTCGGGTCCTGTCCCGCTGTCCCACCCGCGGCAGGCATTGTCCCGCTGCGGGGGGTGGCAGTTGGGAGACCCCCCAATCTAGTAGAATAGACGCTGTGCGCATGCTCACAGCGTCTATTCTCGTATGAAAATGAGGTTGCGGCTAATTAGCATAAGCCGCACCCTCATTTGCATACGCCCGCCCCGCGCGAGTGTCCCTATTTCTTCAGGCCAAAAGTTGGGAGGTATGATGTAGGGATAAAAGAACAGCCTTTCACACTTGTCTGGTATCCTGAGGAAGAGAGACACACTCTCGAAACATGTTGATCCAGACATAGTGTGACCTTCAGCGGAAGAGAGGTGTGGAGGATTTTCTAGCAATCAGTTCTTCTTTAGTGGGCGATATCCGGATAGAACCCACTTTTTAGAATTACTTGGAGTGCTGTTATCCTTAACACTTTTCTGGATCATTTTTTATGTACAGTTTAACTTGTTTATATTGGGAATAAATTTTACAAAGGAAAAGAAACCTTGATGAGCGTTTATATCTACATTTGATCATGAGTAACGGTATGCCACTGTGTTTATAAATACAAAGATACCTTGATGCGTGTAAACAGGGGCTGGCTGGCAACTTTCAGCCTGGGGGGGCAAAACAAGCAAGTGGCCCATCACCATCGACTTCATTTCACCACCCTTCCCTCTTCCCTCTAGTATGCAGCCAGGATTAAACAATCCTCCCCCCCCCCCCCCCCACACACACAAATACAACAGAAAAGGGGAAAGTACGCGTGCGTTGCAAAAATTTACACTGTAATGCCCATTACATATAACGCCACACACCATAATGCCCATTACACATAATGCCACACACCATAATGCCCATTACACATAAAGCCATCACTGTAATACTAATTAAACATAATGCCACACACCGTAATGCCCACTACACATAATGCCAACACTGTGATGCCCATTACACATAAAGCCATCACTGTATTGCTAATTAAACATAATGCCACACACCGTAATGCCCACTACACATAATGCCACACACTGTAATGCCCATTACACATAAAGCCATGGTTGTAGTGCTAATTAAACATAATGCCAATTACACATAATGCCCATTACACATAAAGCCATCACTGTAATGCTAATTAAACATAATGCCAACACCGTAATGCCCATTACACATAAAGCCATCACTGTAATGCTAATTAAACATAATGCCAACACCGTAATGCCCATTACACATAAAGCCATCACTGTAATGCTAATTAAACATAATGCCACACACCGTAATGCCCACTACACATAATGCCAACACCGTAATGCCCATAAAACATAATGCCACATGCTATAAAGCCCATTAAACATAATGCTAACACCGTAATGCCCACTACACATAATGCCAACACCCTAATGCCCATTACACATAAAGCCATCACTGTAATGCTAATTAAACATAATGCCACACACCGTAATGCCCACTACACATAATGCCAACACAGTAATGCCCATTACACATAATGCTAACACCCTAATGCCCATTACACATAATGCCAACACCCTAATGCCCATAAAACATAATGCCAACACCCTAATGCCCATACAACATAATGCCACATGCTATAAAGTCCATTAATGCCAACACCGTAATGCTCATTACACATAATGCCAACACCATAATGCCCACTACACATAATGCCAGCACCCTCTCATTACACATAATGCTAACACCGTAATGCCCACTACACATAATGCCAACACCCTAATGCTCATTACACATAATGCTAACACCCTAATGCCCATTACACATAAAGCCATCACTGTAATGCTAATTAAACATAATGCCACACACCGTAATGCCCACTACACATAATGCTAACACCCTAATGCCCATTACACATAATGCTAACACCCTAATGCTCATTACACATAATGCCAACACCCTAATGCTCATTACACATAATGCCACATGCTATAAAGTCCATTACACATAATGCCAACACCGTAATGCTCATTACACATAATGCCAACACCCTAATGCCCATTACACATAATGCCACATGCTATAAAGCCCATTACACATAATAATGGCAATTACATATTATACCATATAACTGCTGCTTACCTACATGTTCATTGTCTGAAGTATATCACTTGTTGCCACTAGTTACATGCTTCTTTGCAGGTGTTTCCATGGGGATTTTTTGGCAGGGGGCGGCCAGGGTACATGCTCATCGCCAAGGGGTTCTATTTAAATAGCCCGCCAGCGCTACCCGAATCTGCACTTCCGGGTAGCGCTGGCCGCGCTGTTGTCTTCTGACAGACACTAGAGGTATGGCAGTACCTCTAGTGTCGGTCTCCTATAAGGCGGCGGCCATTTTTGGAGAGGCCGTCGCCTTACATTTCTGTGGCCAGGAGGAAGCCGGGGATGCTGAAGTGCAACACGGAGGTGGCGGGTGTCTGCAGAGGTGACGGCTGGGTTGCGGCAGCGTGTGCAAGATGCACACAGCGGCCCAGCCTGCACCTAGTCACACTGGCCTGGGGGGCATGTGCCACCCTGCCCCCCGGCCCAGCCCGCCCCTGCGTGTAAACATACATAATATTGTGTGAGTTTGGTACGCCAATCTACCCCCGTACAGAGGCATACTTGATTGGAATAACAAATTCTGTATAAGGCTGTACTTCACATTTTTTTCTTCATATTTTTCTCATTCTCGGAGCCATGATCCATTAAAACGGGAGAAAAAACACCCAAAGAGGAAGGAACAGAGCAATCAGAAAAGGGAAGTTAGATATCTTTTTTTTTCTGTTTTTGAACAAAAGGGAGCGCCCAGCTGTCTATACTTAAGAACTACTTCCTAGCTTAGCGAATAAGCCTCACTGTTCTTACTAGGAGGGACATTCCCCTATTGGCTACCCATTGCCCCATAGACTGCCCCTACCCAGTCTGGAATGTTACTGCCCTCCTACTGCTGGATTCCTAACCAGGATGGACTGCTTCTACCTCCCCTGATGGACCCGATAGCCCATTAGAGGCAAATTATTCCCCATCAACAGGAGGTTCAGTACTCAGGGATAAATAGTCCCTGTCAGCTAAGTGAAGCACAGCTCACTGGACACTACACTGCATAAATATCGGGGGACAGTGGTATATACCTTTAACTACCTCCAGGACTCATACATCCCAGGATCCCTTATAGGTGGAGCTAGGGGATAGAGGATTTTGCTACATCCAACTCGCGAGACCCCATTGCCTCATTGATCCTCCGCACCCTGCCACTACGCTTGAGCCAGGGAGTGTCACCAAAATACCTGTGGCCAGCGCTACAGTATCCATCTGAGGGGCTGAGGACCTTGCCCTCATTGAACATTGCAGTCTGCACTACTACTTACTAATAGGTTCTACATTATACTAATTTGTGTATTTTACTAGGCATATATTATTGCTTAGTTTACTGTTCTCTTCGTTCCTCTGCATTTAGTTAAGCACCGCGGTAGGATAATTGCATGTAATTACTGTAAACCAACACTTTCCTCTGCTACCATACTCTAAACACCTGCTGGAGTACTTTTGGTGCTGAAATCATTTCTAGATTAGGACAAGAGTGCCACCTAGTGTTATGTTAATTTAGTACAAACATAAAAGACATTACTTTAGAGATGGGCAGTACGATTCATTGGAATGAGTTGAGCCGCACGGCTCAGCTCAGTAAAGTGTGTTGAGACAGTGACTCGGCTCTCGAGTCACGACTCATATAGAATTACAGGCACAGGGAGACAGTGCAGGGCTCACAGCACACTCAGGGAGTTGCAGAGGCTCAGTCACTCAGTGTGCAGGGAAGACAGGAAGTAAGACAGTGGCTTGGCTCACAACTCTTAGGGCCTTATTTTGGTTCATTCTTTCTGACAAAATCCTTCTTAGATGGGCAAAACCATGTGCACTGCAGGTGGGGCAGGTGTTACTTGTGCAGAGAGAATTAGATTTGGGTGGGGTTTTTCTTCAAAGTGAGATCTATATTGCAGTGTAAAATAAAGCAGTCAGTATTTTCCCTGCACAGAAACAAAATTACTCACCCAAATCTAATTCTCTCTGCACATGTTACATCTGCCCCCCTGCAGTGCACATGGTTTTGTCCATCTAAGAAGGATTTTGTCAGAAAGAATGAACCAAAATAAGGCCCTAAGTGAGTTGCAGAGGCTCAGTGTGCTGGCAGACAGGAAATAAGACAGTGGCTTGGCTCACAACTCTTAGTGAGTTGCAGTCGGCTCAGTGTGCTGGCAGACAGGAAATAAGACAGTGGCTTGGCTCACAACTCTTATACCCCTTTCACACAGAAAAATCCCAAAAACCCAGGTATTTCCCGGATACAAAAACCCGGGTACAACTAGACAGCAAGGGGCTGACCCCCTTTCACACAGGAGCAAAAACCCGGGTAATTCCCGTGTCGACCCCTTTCACACAGAAGCCGGATTTTTCCTGCAAAACTCTGTGTGTCATAAGAAAAGGACAGTTTTAAAGGCACACAGAGATGAGGTCATGAAAAGTGGGAGGTGACTGCTCACTGCATTGCATTAAACATGGCTGACAAGTTGCAGAACACCCTCTCTATTAACCTAAATATTATGACACAGTAAAAGTACAAGGACACATTGGTTGTATGTTTGAAAGAACTTGTTTTATTTTTCACAAAATATGTTTTATGCAGTTCACTTTAAATATAAAATGTTTTCAAATATAAATCTTTAGTGGTCATAAATACCCTTTCAACACTGAAACAACATTGAACTATTGCAACACGAGGTAGAATATGTATTTAGCATAGGTCTACTATCAGTGGTGGGTGAATAGGTTGTGCTGCCATCCAAGCTGGTATTGTATAGGGGAGACACACTTGACTGTCCAGCAGCCACACATTTTCATCCGGCACTGTATATATAGATAAACACTTGTATTTGCAATTTTTGGGACCTGTAGGGCACAGGTCTTCAACCTGTGGCCCTTCAGATGTTGTGGAACTACATGTCCCCGCATGCCCTGAGTTTTTTTGCCATCCTACTATAGGAAAAAATGTGGCAATGTATGGTGGGACATGTAGTTTCACAACATCTGGAGGGCCACAGGTTGAAGACCTGTGCTGTAGGGCAATTCAAAACACTCTGGCTCCTGACGGGCAGTGAAAACCCGCACGGCCAGGAATCTGTGCCGCACACAGCAGTTTACAATGATGGGATCCGGCTGAAACCAGGCGGCCTGGGTGAATGGTCACATCTGTGCCCATTATTAACTACGGTGTGTGGCACGGCTTCCTGGCCGTGCGGGGTTTCGCCATCCGACAGGAGTCAGAGTGTGTGAAATAGCCCTTAGTACACCCCAAAAAAATATAAATATATAAATATAAGCCCCAAACAGGGAATTTTTTTATTGCCTTAAAGATAAAGAAGGCATACTGTGTACACATTATAGATTATGTTCAGCCACATATCTAGAGTATACTCTATTTGTACACATTTAAATAAAAAAAAAGTTTGAGAACTTTGATTCAGCTCCAAACTGAAGAACCAAATGAGCTTTTTTGAGGCTCATAAACTAAGAACCATAATACTCTACTGTGTACATCAAAATGGAACACAGCATTTAACGGGCCTTGTAAGTGCCACTTTTTAAGCAAGAAAAATTGAACGAGCCCAGAAAAAAGAGAAAAAGAACAACCATATAGCAACATTACTACAAATGCCTGTAGGCAGTGCTGATTACAGTGCTAACAGGAGTGTTATGATTACTGGCATTCACTGAATCATCAGCATAATTTTTCACATTGCCATATTGCCTACTATATCCTGTGCCATTGACAGTATCATGCACTGTCTCCTGTGGACTGGTATTGGCATGTGGCCTACTTGGCTGTGTGGCATGTGAAAAATTATTGCCCATGTTTTCAGTATAACTACGCCCTTGGCCCTGCACAGTAGTTTGGCTTGAATTTGAAGGCATAAATGTATGGCCTCTGTGTGGAGGATTACAATAATCACCCTCAGCGTACGGACTACACAGCTTGTGTAAGCCCCAGAACTGCCAGAGACCAGCACATGCAGGGTTAACCCAGCCACTGTCGGCGGCCAGTGACTGACAGGGCAGGAGGGGTTCTGATTGGCATAGGAGGGGAGGAAGAGGCGGACTGACGGGGGAAGGAAGGAGAGAGGTGCTGGACTCACGTGGAGTGCGGAGGCTGGCGCGGGAGGAAGAAGCGAGGAGACGGGTACATCAAGGAGGGAGGAAGAAGCGCTGTCGCCCGCCGGAGGAGAAGAGTCGGCTGACGTCACGTTGACCCCCGCCGACCCCGGGGAAGGAAGAGGGAGCACAGCGTGGACGGAGTGCGGCAGGCAGCACACTGCGCGGCCGGTGACCCCCGCCGACCTCTGGGGAAGAGAGAAGAGACGCGGCGCGTCTGTACTGCTGGAACCAGGCAGAGAGTGACAGCGCGGGAGAGCTGTGACTCCCGCTGACCTCCCCAGCCGCAGAGCGCCCGACCGCTCCCAGCCGCAGCAGCACCATCCGGTGACCCCCGCTGACCCCCCAGACAGACGCAGGGAGCCGTGGACAGCGGGAGGAGAGTGCCGCTGACCCCCGCCGACCAGCAGGAAAGAGTGAGCGGGTAAGAGGGAGAGGCGAGACGAGTCAAGTCACCAGCAGAACCCCCCCCCCTTGAGAGCCAGCACCAGGCCACCCACACAGCTTCCCCAATCCCATGTGCCTGCAGCCCAAGAGAGGGACACAAGAATGGAGAGGAGGGACAGCAGGGCCCAGCAGTAATTTCCCGCACCCCAGCAGTAATTGCAGCCAGCCGGGGAACGCAGTGTAGCGGAGTGTGGCAACGCCTGGCGCCCACACTAGCAATCCCCCTGGGGTGCACTGTGACCGGTGAAGACTTGCCCGCACCCCGCTGGACCCGACATTGTGCCACAGGTACCCTGCCCCTATCTAGAGTTGGACACTTGAGGACTGCAGTGGTTGTCACGGTGCCTAGCCCCCTTAGGAGTGTTCCCCGGTGCATCGCTGACAGGACCCCTTTATTATCACGCCAGGTGGGCGGGCGGGTTTTCACAACATACTGTGTGGCATACACCATAGAAGTGAAGTCACCCATCGTGTGCTAATTCACTTGCCTGGATTTGAACCTCAGGTTATTGGAGCAACAGTGCCACCCGGTGGCCAAAAAGGATCAAAGTACAGAGCCCCATAGACATAACTAAATCCTATGCATAGGTTCTTGTAGAGGACTGACCGGTCTTAGTTAACGATAGTACCCGGGTACATAGGCTTAGGTGGTGCGAAGTAATATTTCATGATATATGTGTTAGTGATAATCGTAAATAATTGCCGTTACTGTTCTAGGGCTACCGTACTGTTGTATTCCAAATGATGTTTGCACTTTGATATTGTTTTACATTGCTACGTGGTGTTCACCCCATTTCAAGGCTCGAAATCAGCTGGCGCCCCTAGTTGCAGGCCCAGAATAAAGTATCAATTGAGAGAGTGTGTCGACTGATTTGTGTACCCATCCTATAGTACGAGAAGACTCCAGACCGTGAACCGAAGGAGACTAGTGGGACCGATTCCAGGCGTATCAAGTGAGGTAATCTCCCTAGCGGTGTCCACATCTTTTCTGGCGTCACGAACAGGATCGCGGTCAACTCGGAGTATAATCTAAACTCAGGATGGATGCACCACAGGCCGGGGGTGGGCAGGCACCCGCCGTGCCCCCCAACGTTGAGCAACAGGTCGTAGCCCCAGTGGTAGCACCCGCCCCAGCGGCGACACCTCGGGCTCCCATCACACTACCCTACTACTTCGGGGCCCCATGGATGCTGACCTACAGTGGGGACCCCAACAAGGGCGCCACGTTCACGGCGTTCAAGAACCAACTGAAGTCCATGTCCCAACTCTACACCCCGAGTGAAGAACAGAGGGTACAGATCCTAATCGGCCAGCTTACGGCTCCGCCCTCAGTGAAGTCGAATCATGGGCAGATGACCAAAAGACGGGCATTGACCAGATCCTGGATCGGCTGGCCACGATCTTCGAGACCGCCACCCTCCCGGAGTTGAAGATGCAGCTCTACGGACGGAAACAGCGGCCAGGCGAGAGCCTCCGGGATTTCGCCCTGAGTCTGCAGAAGGCCCTGAAGCTCATCCAAGCGGCCGATAAAGATGAGATTCGTGATAGCGACGAGGCGCTCACTATCCAATTCGTGGAGGGGGCGTCGAACCCTAACATCAAGACCCAACTGCGGATCCTCAAGATGCAGATGCCGGGGAAGCCCTTTGCCGACTTCAAAAATATTGCGATCCGAACCATTGGGAATCACACCAACCCCGAAATAGAATACCCGGAGATGACGGGGGCTCAAGGTTCTGTAGCTACGAGCTCCGAACAAGTTGCACGGCCAAGGGATCGGCCCAATCAGGGTGGCCAACCACCAGCGGACGACTCAGATCAGGCCCTCCAACGTCAGGTAGAAGATCTGGCCCTCGGGATGGCAGCTATGCAGCGGGACATCCGCCAGCTGGCGCGACAAACCACGTCAGGCAACGAAGAAGCCGGATGGGGGGCTGACAGGCAGCTGTCAAACCGGAAGCGGTGGGACTCGCCCCGGGAAAATGGGAGACAAGCCTCAGACCAATTCGACCATCAAGGCCGGCCCATCTGTCGACACTGGCAAGAGGCCGGGCACGTCGAGAGAAGCTGCCCCTCGTCCGACCATTTAAACTCCAATGCCCCGAGGGAGAGGGCCGAACCTCGGGGAGAACACCGGGAGTAGACCCAGACCCGGATGAATGGTGGGCCCAATATGTAGGACAATGCCCGAGGATCCCAGTGGTGATCAACGGAAGAGAGGCGGCGGCCACGATCGACACCGGGTCACAGGTCTCCATGATCCAGCTACCCACTCTCCAAAAGTATTGGGGAAAAAAAGTCCCGCTTAGACAACCCCCCACGCAAGTGACGGTGGTCGCTGCCAATGGCCGGGAGGTCATCTGCAACGGATACTGGGAAGCCGATTTGCAGATTGGAAGGACACGTTTACCCAGGCAGGGGTATTTAGTGATCACCTGTGGGGAAGGAAGAGTCGCCCCCATCATCCTGGGCATGAACATCTTAAGGAATTGCCCTGAGGAGCTGATTGCAGCGTTAAAGCAAGAACCAGTTAACCAAGAACAGGCTGGAGAGGTCACCCAACAGCATCTCATCTGTGTCCAGGGGAGCCAAGTGGGCGAGAGAGTGCTGGCCCCGCGTACTCAAGGGACGGTCAAGTGGTTTAACGTCCGAAGGGGGTATGGCTTCATCAACCGGAGCGACACGAGAGATGACGTTTTCGTCCACCGAACAGCCCTAAGGAAGAGCCACTCGTGGCGACCTGTGTACAGTCTCAGAGAAGGCGAGACGGTGGAGTTCGACGTGGTAGAAGAGGAAAAGGGTCCCAAAGCGGTAGACGTGACAGGTCCAGGTGGGCTGCCAACAAAAAGAAACCGGCCGAACCTCGACAGGCGTTCTCTCCGCAGGCGTGCTCATCGGTGTCAAAGTGGGCAGATGGCGGCGTCGATTTCCTTCAGGCCAGTCTCGCGGCAGTCATTCTCAGAAGTGAACCTCGTCCCCGCCAATAGAGAACGGAAGTTGGTCGCAGAAGAAGAGTGGAATTATCGCACCCCTATGTTTAACAGACGTCCGCGGCGTAGAGCCCGCCGTACCTGGGAGGCCGAGCCCTACATGGTCACCAAGCAACCGAGGGTAGTGGTCGCAGTCCACGGAAGCGGCATACCAGACGAGACCCGACTGTGTGGTGGGTACACTACCAGCATAGTCCCAATACTTCAGTCCCACGCCCTAAGGCACTATCAGCGTTGTACCTAAATGTGTCCTACTGTTAAATGCCGTTCTAATGTGACGCAAAATATGTATATATGTATATTGTTTGCTTACCACTACACTGTCATAACTGGTGATAGGTTGCTCTTCTTACTGACAGCACTTGGACTGTGAAAGAGACTTTACTCGTTCAAGACTTCAAAAGGTTTGGACTTGGGGTCCGATAGCGTGGCGTGAGGACACGACCACGAAAAAGTAGGGGCGGATGTAAGCCCCAGAACTGCCAGAGACCAGCACATGCAGGGTTAACCCAGCCACTGTCGGCGGCCAGTGACTGACAGGGCAGGAGGGGTTCTGATTGGCATAGGAGGGGAGGAAGAGGCGGACTGACGGGGGAAGGAAGGAGAGAGGTGCTGGACTCACGTGGAGTGCGGAGGCTGGCGCGGGAGGAAGAAGCGAGGAGACGGGTACATCAAGGAGGGAGGAAGAAGCGCTGTCGCCCGCCGGAGGAGAAGAGTCGGCTGACGTCACGTTGACCCCCGCCGACCCCGGGGAAGGAAGAGGGAGCACAGCGTGGACGGAGTGCGGCAGGCAGCACACTGCGCGGCCGGTGACCCCCGCCGACCTCTGGGGAAGAGAGAAGAGACGCGGCGCGTCTGTACTGCTGGAACCAGGCAGAGAGTGACAGCGCGGGAGAGCTGTGACTCCCGCTGACCTCCCCAGCCGCAGAGCGCCCGACCGCTCCCAGCCGCAGCAGCACCATCCGGTGACCCCCGCTGACCCCCCAGACAGACGCAGGGAGCCGTGGACAGCGGGAGGAGAGTGCCGCTGACCCCCGCCGACCAGCAGGAAAGAGTGAGCGGGTAAGAGGGAGAGGCGAGACGAGTCAAGTCACCAGCAGAACCCCCCCCCTTGAGAGCCAGCACCAGGCCACCCACACAGCTTCCCCAATCCCATGTGCCTGCAGCCCAAGAGAGGGACACAAGAATGGAGAGGAGGGACAGCAGGGCCCAGCAGTAATTTCCCGCACCCCAGCAGTAATTGCAGCCAGCCGGGGAACGCAGTGTAGCGGAGTGTGGCAACGCCTGGCGCCCACACTAGCAATCCCCCTGGGGTGCACTGTGACCGGTGAAGACTTGCCCGCACCCCGCTGGACCCGACATTGTGCCACAGGTACCCTGCCCCTATCTAGAGTTGGACACTTGAGGACTGCAGTGGTTGTCACGGTGCCTAGCCCCCTTAAGAGTGTTCCCCGGTGCATCGCTGACAGGACCCCTTTATTATCACGCCAGGTGGGCGGGCGGGTTTTCACAACATACTGTGTGGCATACACCATAGAAGTGAAGTCACCCATCGTGTGCTAATTCACTTGCCTGGATTTGAACCTCAGGTTATTGGAGCAACAGTGCCACCCGGTGGCCAAAAAGGATCAAAGTACAGAGCCCCATAGACATAACTAAATCCTATGCATAGGTTCTTGTAGAGGACTGACCGGTCTTAGTTAACGATAGTACCCGGGTACATAGGCTTAGGTGGTGCGAAGTAATATTTCATGATATATGTGTTAGTGATAATCGTAAATAATTGCCGTTACTGTTCTAGGGCTACCGTACTGTTGTATTCCAAATGATGTTTGCACTTTGATATTGTTTTACATTGCTACGTGGTGTTCACCCCATTTCAAGGCTCGAAATCAGCTGGCGCCCCTAGTTGCAGGCCCAGAATAAAGTATCAATTGAGAGAGTGTGTCGACTGATTTGTGTACCCATCCTATAGTACGAGAAGACTCCAGACCGTGAACCGAAGGAGACTAGTGGGACCGATTCCAGGCGTATCAAGTGAGGTAATCTCCCTAGCGGTGTCCACACTTGTAAGGCTGCGGATTCTGTAATGTAGACACCATATTGGTAAGGAAGGTCATCTGTGCATCTCGATTTTCACGCGCTATGCGTTCGTGCAGACCCACCAACTGTGTGAGAAAGGAATCTTGCAACTGTCTCTCGTTGTCAAAGAAGCGCTGCAGTCGGGCATCCTCTTGAGTTTGAAATTCAAGATCGGACTCTCGGAGATGATCTACCAGGATTCTTGACATTGAGCGCGTAGCAAGCTCCATCTTTGACGTTTTTTTCTTCCTTGCAGGTACATCAAATACTAAAAATAAAGGAAAAATCATTACAATCCAATAGCGGCATGCCAGTGTATATATAGATATGGATATATATATATAGAGAGAGAGAGAGAAAAAGAGAGAGAGAGAGAGAGAGAGAGAGAGAGAGAGAGAGAGAGAGAGAGAGAGAGAGACTACTACTGGTTCCCACAATACCCCTCTCCAGGGCACACCACACGTGTGCTGTAGTAGTGGGTGCGGGGTTGTTACCTGTGTTACAGTGGGACTACAGGTCCCAGCAAGCCTGCAACACATGCTGATACTTGGGAGAACCACAGGTACCAGCATGTGGGGCATTAAAGGCCTGCTGATACCTATAGCCCCCTGTACATCTATTAAAATAGATACACAAACAATACTTGAAAAACTTACTGTTACGACGCAACGTTGGGGTCTCAGTCTGTGCAGGAGTGGGTGTCCCAGATGGAATAATGGTGCTGGCTCCACTGTCCTCAACCTCAGCCTCTAATGGATCAATTGTGTCCTCCATGGCAGCAATAGGATCAGGGATGCTGTTGTCTATGGTGTCTTCCAACTCCATTATAGGTGGGCAAGATGGGCTGCATTCTGGAGTTATGCTCCGTGATGAAGCTGCACTGGATGATGATATGGCAACAGGGTTCACCAGGGCAGAATTGCCAAAGACCTCGTTACATTGGTCGAAGTAAACCCATTCCATCCTCCCAGCACCACTTTTCCTCCTGTTGTTGTCACAAACTTTGTTGTAGTACCTGCGCAGAGCTTTTAGTTTGTTGACCACCTGCTGCTGGGTACGCACAATGCCCCTTGAAGTGAGGACCTTGGCAATATTGGTGTAGACTACAGCGTCCTTCACTGTGCCAGTAATCTGTTTTCGGATTTCTTCCTCCCCTCTGACACTGAGCAGCTCACGGATCTCCTCATCTTTCCAGTGTGCCATGGCCATTTACTGCTGCGCTGCACGCCTCTGCCACGTGCGCTCAGCCAATCAGGGAACCTGTAAAGATCAGCCAATCACGCAGCGCCATGCTGCACAGCCAATCAGCATGATTTTTCAATAGTCGGGAGAAAAACACGGGTCGGACCCTTTCACACAGCCGCAAACACGTGTCTGACACGGGAAAAACCCAGGTAAATACCTGGGTCGAAGTCCCGGAACTTTAGACCCGTGTTGACCCTTTCAGACAGAAGAAAAACCCGTGTCGACACGGCAAGAGCAGGGAAATTACCGGGTCTTTTTTTCTGTCTGAAAGGGGTATTAGTGAGTTGCAGTCGGCTCAGTGTGCTGGCAGACAGGAAATAAGACAGTGGCTTGGATCACAACTCATTTGGAATTGCAGCAGGCACAGAGAGACAGTGCAAGGCTCACAACACATTAGGGAGCTGCAGAGGCTCAGTCCCTTGCTGCTGGTTAGTATCCAGCTTTAATAGTGATTGTGCAGTTCATCTGGCAGAGGCAGGCAGCTGCTTATGCAATGAATGTTAATAATATACCAACATAGATTCAGTGTTATGTAATTACTATGTAATTTACAATTTTTATTTAAATATTCTGGTGGTCTTGGATTTACAAATATATATCTATAGATATATATCTATATATCTATAGATATATAATATATATATATATATATATATATAGATAGATATATATATAGATATATATATATATATATATATATATATAAGTTCAGCAGCGTGTCAGCTCTTCCAGCCACATCCAGCCTCTCACCAGCCCACTCACCTGCTTTAATGAGAGCGTCTATCAAAGATGCTTCTAAACTCCGCTCAGTTGGAGATTGCTGCTGTAAGATGGCTTCGGTCTGGTCACTTCTAGAGTTGTTGGACAGCCAGTGGAGTGGAGAGGGATCCAGTGGAGAAAGGAGGAGGGAAGCCAGGACTGCAGCAAATGTGTGTGCTATGTGATAGACAAGACAGAGACATAAGCTATTGGGCCTCCCCTGAATACTGTATGTAACCCTATTAGTCACATAGCACATACTGACACCAATGTTGACACAGACACACTGACAAGACTGGCATACAGACAAGACTGACAGATAATGACACACAGACAACACTGACACACAGGCAGATGCTGACACGTGTACGCTGATACAGACACAGACAACACTGACACACAGATAGATACTGACACATAGACAATGACACAGACAACACTGACACAGGCAGATGCTGACACAGACAACACTGACACGCAGGCAGATGCTGATACAGACAACACTGACACACAGGAAGATGCTGACACAGAACAACACTGACACACAGATAGATACTGACACATAGACAACACTGACACAGGCAGATGCTGACACAGACAACACTGACACACAGGCAGATGCTGACACGTGTACGCTGATACAGACAACACTGACACACAGGCAGATGCTGACACATAGACAATGCTGACACGTGTACCCTGATACAGACAACACTGACACACAGGCAGATGCTGACACGTGTACGCTGACACACACAACACTGACACACAGGCAGATGCTGACACGTGTACGCTGATACACACAACACTGACACACAGAAAGATGCTGACACACACAACACTGACACACAGATAGATACTGACACAGACAACACTGACACAGGCAGATGCTGACACACAGATAGATACTGACACATAGACAACACTGTCACACAGACACCAAACTCAAACTGACAGTTTCCCTTCCAATTATGTGTGCCCTTTGCCAGGGGGAAGGGGATCTTGTAGAGTGCAGTAACAGAACAACTCCCCTAAGTAAGGGGAACATATGGCTGGGACACGCATTCCCCCCTTCTCCTCCATAGGTGCCAGGTTCATCACCCAAATCCATTAAAAAGTGCTCCTTTACTAGTCTTCGGTAGCAGAAGCAGTCAGCACCATACACCCTGCCTGCCTGCCACATTGCCAGCACACACATCAGGAAAACAGCGCACCCCCAGCTTACCTCTCCGAGAGACACAGGTGACCATGTAATTACACCTCCCTGGTCAAAGACGCTCAGTCTTTGCTGTTGGGATGGGGGTTGGCGCAGTCTGCTTGAATTTCCCGCTGGGTGGGAGTCGGAGAGTGAAGGCGGGAGCCTGGATTGGGTGTCAACAGGCCACTTAAGGTCCTTAACACACACACAGACCCCGCTGGCGCTGACAGGATTCTCCTCCTGTGTCAGCTCATCAGCGGGGCGGGCAGAGACAGCGCAGCCCAATGTCAGTCCCCAGTGCAGGTGCCGGCGCACACACAGAGACCCAGCTGGTGCTGACAGGACTCTCATCAGGCTCCTGTGTAAGCTCATCAGCGGGGCGCGCAGCCCAATGTCAGTCTGCAGCGCAGGTGCCAGCGCATACACAGAGACCCCGCTGGCAGCGCAGCCCAATGTCATTCCGCCGGGCAGGTGCCAGCGCCCACGCAGACGCTCGCTCCCCCAAGCGGTGGCGGGGTCTGCCTTACAATAGTTACGCCACTGTTACCTGGCCCAACACTGGTTTGGGAACAAAATACCCTACACAATACACATACACAATATGCAACCATTTTGAATACGTAGCTGTAGATTAGTGTTGGGACAGGTAAAATACAAATGGATCATATGCAAGCCCTCAATTGATTTCAGGGGCCAAATGTAATAGGGTGAGAGTTTCAGAAAGTGAGAGATTTTGGATGAGTTTTCCCATGTTTTTTAAAGCAGCAATCAATTACTGTACATGGCAAAATCAACCTGGTTTTGCAGTGTAATTGATTGCTGCTTTAAAAAACATGGGAAAACTCTCCCAAAATCTCTCACTTTCTGAAACTCTCACCCTATTACATTTGGCCCCAGGTGTCTAATTTGTGTCCCAAGACGCATTAACCCTGGCAGAACTGCAGATACACATATAAAATGGTTAATTATGGAGTACTAGGTGATTCATCGCGCCCTACGGGCGCTCTTCACACCGGCGTAAGGGGCTGCGCCCCCTTAATTTGTGAACGTTTGTATTGTGAGGAATATGGTTCGAATTGTATGAAAGATGCCCTATATTGCAACTTGACTTATAGGTGAAATGTGTGGGTTGGGATCATTTGGTCTACAGCAGTATGGTCGACAGTCATTAGGTCGACACCAATAGTGAAAAACTCCATGTCGACTTTGTGAATGTCGACCTAGACAATGTCGAACTTATGACCTGTCGAACTAATGACCTTTTCGACCTAGAACCATGTCGACCTTTTCCCATGTCGACCTAGACCCATGTCGGCCTTTCCCCATGTTGACCTAATGGTGTCGACCTAATGACTGTCGACCATAATGCTGTAGACCAAATGACCGCATCCCAAATGGGTTAAATAGAGAGCATATGATTTGGAAGGGGGTGTGTATTGTTTTGTTTAATTAAAAAGCGGTTACAGAGTAAGCTGTACATTGATCGTGTGGATGGCACAGTGACATGTGTGGGTGTGGGGGGGTGCGTGCGTGTTTTGTGTGTATGAGTGTGTGCAATAGTATAATAGGGTGTTTTTGAGTCAGCGGCTCCCCACTGGCAGAGGTCACGACACAGGAAAACAGGAGGCTGGGTAGTGATAGGGGTGTGTGGGCATAGGGGGCACTAAAGAGGAGTGTGGGGGACACTGTGCAGCTTCTGCCAGTGGGTTAGGGTCCAGCATGCCAGCGCAGGAGTACAGCACAGTGCCCCTGACTCAGTGTGTTTTCCCACTGGGAGGCCTTAAAGGTGCATGAGAGCAGGAGGCTGAGCGGTAAAGCATGATAGGGGAATGTGGGCAACACAGGGTGAGCGGGTCCTTACTGGCGGAAGTTATGGGGCAGGAGATCAGGAGGCAGGGCAGTGATAGAGGTGTGTGGGCATGAGGGGTAGTAAAGGTTTTTGGCTGTTGCAGAGTATGGATGGCCATTAGTGCAGACGCCATCAATGGTTGGCATTGATGGCGATTTTGCACCCTGCCATCGATAGTAGTAAAATATTACTTTGATAACCATCGATTGTTGTAGCTATCGATGGTCATCCATTATATCTGACTGAATAGGCCGTGGGTCAATCAGAACTCGGTGGCAGGACTTCCGGGTGTGGGGGGCGGAGCTATGCTAGGGGCAGCACCTGCTTGTGGCGGTACAGGATCCCCCATTCATATGGGAGTGGGATTCCGCGCTGGGGGGGGTGGGTGGGGAGTTGCAGGAAGAGGGTCAGGGGGGTCCGCAAATTGCGGGAAGGGAGGGAGTCCGCAAATCGCAGGAGGGGGGGGCGTGAATTGCGGGAAGGGGGGTCCACAAATTGTGGGAGGGGGGTTGTGGGGGTCCTTGAATTGCGGGAGGGGGGGGTCGTGGGGGTTCCTGAATCGCGGGAGGGGGCGCGGCGCCGCCGTGAATAGTGGGAGGGGGGGCAGGGGTGTGAGCCAAGGGAGGGGGGGTCACAGGGGTCTGCGAATTGTGGGAGGGGGGGTTGTAGGTGTCCGTGAATTGTGGGAGGGGGGGTGCCATGAATTGCGAGGGGGGGTTGTGGGAGTTTGTGAATCGCGGGAGGGGGGGGCCGCGAATCGCTGGAGGGGGGGGCACAGGGGGTGCTGTGAATCACGGGGGAGGGAGAGTGAATCGCGGGAAGGGGGTGGCGGGGGTCTGCGAATTGCGGGAGGGGGGTTGTGGGGGTCTGTGAATCGCGGGAGGGGGTCGCGGGGGATCCGCGAATCGCGGGAGGGGGGCACGGGGGTGGGCCCGCAAATCACGGGAGGGGGTTGCAGGGGTCCGCGAATCCCAGGATGGGGGGGTGGCGGGAATCGCGGGATGGGGGGTGCGGGGGCACGGGGGGTTCTGCATATCGGGGGGGGATCGCAGGGGGTCCTGTGAATCGCGGGAGGAGGGATGTCACGGGGGGACCTGCGAATCGCAGGGGGGGTGCGCGAATCGCGGTCGCAAATTGTGGTGGGGCCTGTGAATCGCGGGAGGGGGGCACGGTGGGCCACGAATCGCGGGAGGGGCGCCGCGAGGGGTCCTGCGAATCACGGGAGGGGGGTGGTCGCAGGGGTTGCCGTGAATCGTGGGAGGGGGGGGTAGCGGGGGTTGCAGTGAATCGCGGGAGGGACGCGGGGGGCCGGGTGTGGGGTGGTGGTGCTGCTCACCTACACCATGGTGGATGGTGGGCATGTACTGTAGCCCTGGCTGGCTCGGGGGGAGGAGATGTCAACGGGGTGGTGGTGTGTATTACACTGGTCTTTTTCACTAGGGGGGCGGGGTTTGTGTATTACGCTGGGCGGGAACATTCTACACACAGAGGATGAGTGACAGATCTAGCTAAATATATAAGAGATGTGTCCACATTGCAAGTGTATTTCATGCCCAAATAAGTGTTGGGCCAGGCAAACTTCAAGGGGGTCATATGCAAATGCATACTTCCCTCTCCAGGACTTTCCTCTTAACATGTGATTGCCATCATCTGTGTTAATTGATAAGAAAGGTGTTTCACCACAGATGATGGCAATCATACATCAAGAGGGAAGTCCAGGAACAGAGCAGTGTCCCTCCTGGAAAGGGTAATGTTGGGAGGTATGCAAGTGCATACCTCCCAACATGATCCATTTCAGGAGGGACAAAATGCTCTGTTCCTGGACTTCCCTCTTAATGTATGATTGCCATCACCTGCATAGGTGTGCACACATTGAGTGTTAGGGGTGCACAGGCACCCCCTAATACTGTGCCCCACCCTTATGAACACATCTGCTGCTAACAATACTAGCAATACCCTTAACCAAAGACTTTTGCTTTTTAGAACTGTATTCCATTTGAAGAATGGATCAATCAATTATATGTGTGTTTGCATTGTTAATTGAACTAGACCATTGTCATCACTAAATAACTGCGTCATCCATATATGTCATACTTGCCTACTTGTGAGAACTCCTCTCCGGGAGAAGCCCGGAGAGGAGTGTAAGGGGGGCTGGACGAGGCTAGTTTTGGGGGCGAGGCTGTCACTAAGCCCCGACAATATCTCTCAGCAATATATTGCTCAGTGTAGCGTTTTCAGCGAACAACGATTTTGGCTGAAAATTGCAAGCCATTCGGTCTCATTCTGTCTCTACCTCATTTTGACTAGAAATAGCTGGTAGCTGGTGCACAGTGCATTGTGTACCAGCGACCAGCAGTTTTTAGCCATAATCAGAGGAGCATGCTCCTACGACCAGCGACCTTGAAGGGCTGACAGCGGGAGCACACTCTCGGCAAATTATCTCCCACAGCACATGAAATCACTGGCAATATGGTCACTCAGTGACCATATTGCCAGCGATATGTGCTGAAATCGCCCCGTGTGTACACAGCTTTAGAAAGGTGTCTCACCACAGGTGATGGTAATCACACACAGCGGCGGATTGGGCCACCGGGAGACCAGAACATTTCCCGGAGGGCCGGTCCGGAATTGGACGATTTCCCTCCTGACCGGGCCGCCACTGTCTCCCCTGGCGGGATGACTGGCAATGCTGCCAGTGATAAAGATGGCGGAGGCCAGTGGACCTAGAGGACATCTACTGCCCATGCCTAATGCAGTAGCTCCTCTTCCTCCCGATGTCCTTTGCGGTGCTTTACACGTGTTCGGTGTACCGCCAGAGTGGCGGTGCCCGCCCTGTCTCCACCCGGCTCCTGCTATCAGAGCCAGGCTGTCCTCCCTGGACCCCTGCCACCACTGAAGACAAGTAGCCTGTAAGTAAGGCAACCCCCCCCCCCCCCAGGAACTGGTCAGCTTCCCCCCACCAACCCGTCGACACCGATAACCCCCCCCCCCCCAGCAACCCGTCAGCGCTGCTCAAAAGGCCCCCAGTCAGCACCCCCCCCCCCCCAAGGCTTCTCTTAGATTTGTCCCGGGACGGATTTCATTACCAATCCGCCTCTGATCATACATCCTGGAGAGGATCATGTTTAGAGGTATGCAAGTGACCCCCTTTTTTTTCATTTCAGGTGTCAAATTTGAGGCCAAAGACTTGCAGAAGTCCATGTTCTGAGTAAGAAGCTGGAGCTCAAATATGAAGTAAAAAACAAAGCTTCTGTAGGTGAATAAGAAGCTTATGATATTGGGGGACTAACAAATGAAAAATTGTTATATTCTTTCCATTAGCAAGCCAGGTCGTATGAGAGATTTTATACCCAGGTGTGACCCGGCTTGCGAACTCTTTTACACTGGCATAGTGGACAGTTTACACCGTACGGTGTCACCTGGTGCTCAAACTCACTTAAAGCAGTGCTCGAAGTGGGCCGGTATGCAACGGTATGGCATACCGGCACTTCAAGCACTAAACTATTTTTTTTTTTTTTTTCAATGTGGAGCTGCTACTGTCACAGGGACATTCCGGTACCCCTGTGACCTTGTCTCCAACCACCCGCAGTGTGTAACCAGCCGCCTCCAGTGACAGTCGGGAACGGGGAGCAGCAGAGAGTGAGATGGGTAACCCGGAAGATGATGCGCCTTCCGCATACAGGTGCGGGGAACTGCCCATCTCTGAGTGGAGTCCCGGGGAGCAGGGCTGATGACTAAGTGGAGAGGGAGCTGGTAGAGATCTCCGCGGAGCTGCAGTCTGCTGAGTAGGGAGACGTGTCCCACCTGTTGCCTGCCTAAGCCACCTCCACCTCAGCAGACATTTCGGAGAGCTCCCCCCCCCCGCACCTGAGGTCACGCAGCTTCCCTGCTCCCGGGTCCGTCTCCCGACAGCGAGACTGAACACTGCAGCTGCATGAGGTAAGCTCCTTGCCGCTTCCTCCCTTTCCGCACCTGCAGGAGATCCCCTGCTCTACCCGGCGGTGGGGGTGGCAGATGTCCGGCCATCATATAGAGCAGTGCTCCGCTATTTCCTGCAGCTGCTGCAGCTGTGTGTGCGCTTGTTATGTGTTTATGTGTAGGATCTCCTGCACATCACTGCTGGCTATGGGTGTCTGCCATGGTGAGGGGGGAGACAGGTCAGGTGCTACGTGTAACGCCCACCACTGCTGCTCGGGCATTTTTTGTTTTTATAAAAAAATATATTTTTTTAGAGGAGGGGGGAGAGAGAACCTGTTGGACAGCAGCGGCAGCAGTAACGGGGACACAAACTATGCACTGGCCTCCAAACTTCAGAGGATTGAGGTGAGGGGACTTCTGATTTAATTGGTTTTAGAATCCCGCCACTGTGTCACGGCAACTTGCGGTGTGATGCAGGTGATGGGGACGTGCGGTGTGATGCAGGTGATGGGGACGTGCGGTGTGATGCAGGGGATGGGGATGTGCGGTGTGATGAAGCTGATGGGGACGTATGGTGTGATGCAGGTGATGGGGACGTGCGGTGTGATGCAGGGGATGTGCGGTGTGATGCAGGGGATGGGGATGTGCGGTGTGATGAAGCTGATGGGGACGTATGGTGTGATGCAGGTGATGGGGACGTGCGGTGTGATGCAACTGATGGGGACGTGCGGTGTGATGCAACTGATGGGGACGTGCGGTGTGATGCAGCTGATGGGGACGTGCGGTGTGATGCAGCTGATGGGGACGTGCGGTGTGATGCAGGTGATGGGGACGTGCGGTGTGATGCAGGGGATGGGGACGTGCGGTGTGATGCAGGTGATGGGGACATGCAGTGTGATGCATTTGATGGGGACGTGCGGTGTGATGCAGGTGATGGGGACGTACGGTGTGATGCAGGTGATGGGGACGTACGGTGTGATGCAGGTGATGGGGACGTGCGGTGTGATGCAGGGGATGGGGACGTGCGGTGTGATGCAGGTGATGGGGACGTGCGGTGTAATGCAGCTGATGGGGACGTGCGGTGTGATGCAGCTGATGGGGACGTGCGGTGTGATGCAGGTGATGGGGACGTACGGTGTGATGCAGGTGATGGGGACGTGCGGTGTGATGCAGGGGATGGGGACGTGCGGTGTGATGCAGGTGATGGGGACGTGCGGTGTAATGCAGCTGATGGGGACGTGCGGTGTGATGCAGCTGATGGGGACGTGCGGTGTGATGAAGGTGATGGGGACGTGCGGTGTGATGCAGCTGATGGGGACGTGCGGTGTGATGCAGGTGATGGGGACGTGCGGTGTGAAGAAGGTGATGGGGACGTGCGGTGTGATGCAGGGGATGGGGACGTGCGGTGTGAAGAAGGTGATGGGGACGTGCAGTGTGATGAAGGTGATGGGGACGTGCGGTGTGATGAAGGTGATGGGGACGTGCGGTGTGATGAAGGTGATGGGGACGTGCGGTGTGATGAAGGTGATGGGGACGTGCGGTGTGATGAAGGTGATGGGGACGTGCGGTGTGATGAAGGTGATGGGGACGTGCGGTGTGATGAAGGTGATGGGGACGTGCAATGTGATGAAGGTGATGGGGACGTGCGGTGTGATGCAGCAGATGGGGACGTATGGTGTGATCCAGTGTGATGAAGGGAAGTGCGGTGTGATGCAGGTGATGGGGACGTGCGGTGTGATGCAGCAGATGGGGACGTATGGTGTGATCCAGTGTGATGAAGGGAAGTGCGGTGTGATGCAGGTGATGGGGAGGATGTTTCCCAAAACGAGCCAATTTAGATACAATCTCGACCGATTGGATGTGTTTTGGGCCATTTCGCTTCCCTTTTGATGCAATCCTGATCCGATGTGCGGCCCTGCGGGTCGTTAGGTCTTTTCTGAGATCCTGCCTGCTGCAGGTGGGATCTCAGAAACGTCCATTGTAGTGGGTGTGGGTCACGATTACATCAGGGGCTTTTTCTGTGCCGGTCGGCGGCTCCATCAGCTTGTGAGCGGGTCGTACGTTCCTGTGACGACCCGCTCACGAACAGGATCATCCTGGTGTGTACCCAGCATAACACTGTCTCTTTGGTACCATTGATTGATGGTCAATGCCAATCCTCTGTATGTGAAGGTACTGTGTACGGGTCCATAGCTTTAAATGGCAGAGTGATATTTCTTTTACCTTTTTCCAGGCTGAGGGAGTGTCTGACGGCAGACTCTCGCCAGTACCGGCAGACACTCCCCAGCTGCAGCTCGCCTCTTCCCGGCCGCAACTCGTGGCCACGCCCCCTTCTCACTCCCTGGCAGGCGGGACATTGAATCCTGCCTGCATGTTCTCGGTCGAGCTGACCAAGAATCGGACAGGGTCACGGCAGACGAGCAAGCTCAACCACCATGACCTACAGATTGAATACCCCCCTATGTCTTTGTTTGTGACCCCTTACCCCACACCCACCCCAATGTCTTGTGTGTACCGGTACTAGGCACAATAGATATAAAGCCAAAAGTTCTTAAGACTGATTAAGTCTGCGTATTTTAACAACTCTGTTTTAATTTGAACTAAATTGTTTATTTATGTATATGAATTTTCCCTCAAGAATTCTCTCATTTAATTCCAAATAAATCTGATTTTACTGATTTTTAAACAACACAAGTGATTATTACGCTTTAAGTGAGTTTGAGCGCAGGGTGACACCGTAAGGTGTAAACTGTCCACTATTCCATTAAAGAGGAACCCTGTAGTATTCCCCACACACCCTGCAGCTGAACCACTAGGATACAGTCCACGGCGCAGTTTCCCCACTACCCCATCTGGCACCCAAAACCGGGCGGCACTGGGAGGCAGGCATCTGCATAGTAGTGAACGCATGCAACCCGGGGTGGAATGGGATTATTGGGTCGACCTAATGATGGTCGACAGTCATTGGGTCGATATACTGCAAGGTTGACAGGTGTCTAGGTCAACATGGCACAATGTTAACAGGTGTCTAGGTCGACACAACCATTAGGTCGACATGGGTTAGGTCGACATGGTTTTTTTTTTACCCGAATGTCGACACAGTCGACATGGACACAGTTTTAAGTGCACTGCATCCACTCGCATGGCTCGCTGCACTCGCCTTGGGCGTTATTTTATTCTCCCTCCACGCCCTAGTGGATGGTAGGGAATGAAATACTGCCTGTCGGCACATGTCGGCTCAAAAAACAGTAAAAAAAAACCATGTCGACCTTTTGACTGTCTACCTCGTCTCATGTCGACCTTGTGCATTTTCGACCTTGCAGTATGTGGACCCAACGGTGTCGACCATCTTTAGGTTAACCAATCAACCGTATCCCCCTGGGGTTACCCGTTTCCACTGCCCTAACTACCTGGGTAGGAGTCCCGGGGATCTTGCATTTGCATTTCCACTAGCAAAAAACCCGCGCATCGACCTGGGATATTTTCTGCAGGTATAAAAGGGGTATAACTAACACATAGTACAACTGGTTGTTATTTATGTCAAAGTACAGGAAAAAAGAATATTGGATTTAAATAGTCTTTTTTTTCTTTAAAACTAATTGAACATTTTGTCAGATATTTTATACCTAGCGCTAGAATAATCTGCTATTTGGAATATACTTGTCAGAATAATTCACCAGTATACATAAAGTACAGGTCGGGTATCCCGTATCCGGGCATCCCGTATCCGAATTATTCCAAAAACTGTGGTTTTTTGGAATAATTCAATTTTTTTTGTTCCCCCCCCCCATACCCTCTTTTAATACTTACCAAGTCCTCCGGCGTCCATAGCAGGCCTTCAGCATCCTCTCCGGCTTCTCCAGCGGTCCCAGGAGTGCTTTGCGCCGGTGACGTCATCCATCACGGATCCCTCCCAGCATGCACCGCAGCCGGTGCCATGCTCTGTGCATGCGCAGACGGATTACCAGACGTTCCTTGCAATGCAAGTAAAAGATAAACATACATACATGCACACATACTTACCTATGTTGACAGGTAGATTTGGTCCTGCAGAAATCCAATAGGGAACATGTACAAAAACAAACAAACCAGTGTAAATCAGTCCTTCTTGCAAAAATCCTGGTCCAAACTAACAGAAGGGAACTTAACAATACAAATGGCAAAAGGCGGTGTTTTTGCCACTCGTATACTGAACTTACAGTACTTAACGGTTGACATCACTCATATGAATGATAGTAAATTTGCCAATGTAAAGTCCTCCTGGGTTTAGCTGATGGTCTATTAATTCTTACTTTCGGCCGTGATATTTATTTGTAAATGAGAACAATCGGCATCATTTTCAGTTTAATAAATGTGTCGCTCTGTGATTCCCGGATGAGAATGGCTACGGATGTCCATTCGATCTTAGTAAATTTCACTCATGAGGAGAATTACCATATGACTTGCGCTGTTCAGATGTTCCATGGACTCTTCCCAACTGTTGATGCATTTTAAAACTGAAATACCTTATACAGAAGTGCTTCATTCATGTGTTCCCAGAATTCTCAAACTGCGCACAGCTCACTGACTATAACCTGTTCTAACACATTATTAACCATTTGAGTGCCAACATCTCGATGAGAGATGCGCAAAATATAATTCAGTGGAATCCGAACCGCTCCGAACACTGCCCCTCGAGCCTCCGCGAGCCGCGCTCCCGTGTTTCCGGCTTAGCTCAGAAACCCGAGCGTAGCCGAACGGCGAAGTCTCGCACCTGATTCTTGCAAGACGCCAAGTCTTTAAAGGCTCGGCATCCAGAGAATTCGGCACCATTTAGTTGCACGTTTCCAAGCTGCGCACAGCTCTTCCATGTAGTCCGTCTCTGTGGGGTGTGTTACTTGCCTGAAAGGGGTCTGAGTCAGTTGTCGGGATCCCGACAGTCATTTACCCGACGTCGAGATCCCGACTGTCAAAACGCAGACACATGGTTGCCCGACGGCCACACGCTATTTTCTCTCATGGGGGTCCACGACCCCCATAGAGGGAGAATAGAATAGGTGGCGAGCGTAGTGAGCCACCGTGCCCGCAGCATGGCGAGCGCAGCAAGCCCGCAAGGGGTTTTGTTGCGCTCACCATGCTGTCTGAGTCCGGGCAGTCGGGATCCCAAAGTTGGGCTAATGACTGTCGGGATCCCGACTGTCGGAACCCTACACCACAAATAATTTTGCTCTTCTTTATTGTTTGTGTGTACTGCACTCCAATACACCATACTGATACTGTCAGAAGTTCTGTGAGTTAATAACCAGCCAGCTTGCTGCAGACCTTGGCCTAAATTAAATGAAAACCACATTATGAGCTTTAAAGTGGTCAAAATTGTCTGGAAAGGGCAGGAAATTAATGTTATTGAGGTTTGATATTACTCTAGGGACCAAAAAAAACCACAAAAACGACGTGATTTGGGTGTCTTTAAAAAAAAATCCAAAGCCTTTCACCACCGCTCAACAAAGCCAAATCCAAATCCCGGCAAGGAATCCAAATCTTCGGCACAGGCACCCATCTCTACTAAAAATGCCAGTGTCTCTCACATTTGTTATGTGAATTCAAATAATAAATGTGTGCAATATTATTTTTCCTATGTACAGGTCATTATGACGAATACAAATGTTTGCTTGGCAATTTTCACACTAATTTTGACAAATTCACTTGGCACTCAAAGGGTTTAATGAATATTTAGACATTTACAGTGCATGGTGTCTAGCGCCAATTCATCCAGTTTAACGAATGGTAAAAGTGCCACAAATGTATCCTGTGTGCCGGGCCTCCGGCAAATACAATCTAGTATTTTTACATTTATGGTCTAACCTAATCCTATAAATTTACTTACGGTATTGTACTTACTGTAGCAATTGGCAAAGGATTTTCTACATTTATTAAAAGTCTTAATTATGGAAATGCTGTGTTTTCTCAGTATACGGTCACTAGGCCGAGAAGCATTAGGTTGACATGACTGAAGGCTGTCATGGGCCCACCTCCGTGTCGGTTTGTATCTACCCAGTTTGTTTAATCACTGTTGTTTCCGATTGTAAAGTGCAACGGAATATGCTGCTCTATATAAGAAACTGTAAATAAATGGTGTTAGGTCGACAGGGTCATTAGGTCGACATGGGGTTTTTCATTTTTTTTTTTTGTGTGCCGACAGGCAGTATTTCATGCTCTACCATCCACTAGAGGGCGTTGGGAGAATAAAATTGTGTGCTGTGCATAGCGAGTCACCGTGCCCGAAGCATAGCGAGCAGACGTGGTGCACTTATTTAGTGTCCATGTCGACTGTGTCCACATTCGGGACAAAAAAAGTGAAAAACCCCATGTTGACCTTCCCCATGTCAACTTAATGACCCGGTCAAACTAACCTCATGTCGACCTAGTGGTGTCGACCTAGTTGCTGTCTATCCGATAATCCATACCCGTTTTCTCTTACAGTAACTGAACCTCTAGCGAAGGAACCAGCCACCTTGTGGGTCCCAGGCATCACCAGGCACAAGCCGATCTCCATACCAGTAAGTACCGCACCATACAGTACTGTACATTCTACTTCTCTTCCTTTTAAGAATGGTATCTTATTAACTGTGGTAAATTACCATAGTTAATGGATCCACCAGGGGCTATCCAATTAGCCCCGTAAGCCAGCATTTATCAAGGGTTTTGTTTCGCGTGCCTCAGCCATACATAGCAGAATCTCGAATAAGCAGCCCCAAGAGACACGTTTTTCATCCTATAACGCATGAGGTTGGTAACTTTATTGCCCAATAATACAGATGGAGCCTCTTTCTTCTTGGCGTTTAATAGGCTTAACTTCGAAAGACCAGTCACACAAATCCCCTTGCTGTATTGTTCTCTCTATTGTATTGCAGCTGAGAACAATAGATGAAAGGAAGTATTTTCTGCACCTAGGGGCAGAAACTTAGTCAATAAGAACCTGGATCTATCTGTAGGTAATTAAAATTGTGCTATGGGCCTGATTTAGCATTAAGCATATATGTCCAAAAATTGAAAACCGTCAATTTCACACGCATCCACTGTGAAAGGAAAAATACCAGCGGTGCTTCTGCCTTCGTAGTCCTATGAATCTCTGCAGTACATACTATACTGTACTGTAGCTTGCAGTATGACTTACTTCATTTTTTTTTTTTTTCTGCACAGTACCTGAAGGCCAAGACCTGGAACTGGAGGATTAGGAGGAGCCAGGGTCTGACTTCTCTCTGCAAGTAAGTACTTCTGTACTGTACTTCTACTGTATAGTATTGTATATTGACAGAGCGTAACTGTACTCCTATTTAGCACTCTATTGTACTGTATACTGTACAGCACTGTTGTTTTTTTAGAACATCAAAATATCCATATTAGTGTGTAGAGTCACTTACCTTAATTTGTAATTTTATTTATACCTGATCACCAATAAATTGAAGTGGCGGAGGAGCCAGGTCCTACCAGACCTCCATCCTACACTAGTACTATTGTACTTCTCATTTTAGGAATTACAACCCCCCCCCCCCCCCCCCCCCCTGTTTTGCTGTGCACTTGTGAGGGTAGCTAGCAAATGTCAGTGTTGGTTATATATCAACTACCATGAATATGTCTCTCTAAGAAATCTTCTGCTTAAATACTGGCTTTACCGAAAAAGAATATCCTGCACGTACACTAGTTTGAAACACAAGGACCGAAATGTAATAGGGTACAATTGTTACTCATGTTTTAAGATTGCAGTAAATCGCACATTTTGTGAAAAACACGCAAATGTAATAGGGTGCAGGGATTTTTTTTTGTTTGTTTTTTTAAGACAAAGTCAGAATTTACATGCGATTTAGACATGTGCGATTACAGGTTGAGTATCCCTTATCCAAAATGCTCGGGACCAGGAGGATTTTGGATAACGGATTATTCCGTATTTTGGAATATTTTAATATTTCAATGATGTATTTTGAAGTATCTTGCATTTATGCTGTTTAAACACATAATATACACACAAATATATTTTATTACCACATAAAATACACACAAATATATTTTAATTGTTCAAAAAACAAGGTTTCAAAACGTGAAACAAAATGTGTGTACTATCTCAGTACTGAATTTGAATGCCAAGCAATCATTGTCTTGCACATATATAGTGCCAGTTACATATCATGTCCCCAGTGATGCTGTTACAAATGTACCCAGTGAGTTTTTATCAAAAAAAAAAAAAATTTTCACTTTCTGGAATGTCCGTATTTCGGAATAATTCGGATAACGGATATTCGGATACGGGATACTCAACCTGTATTAGTAATGATAATATGCACTTTTTTTGTGCGGTATTTAGTAAAAAAAATAAATGGCGTGGGCCCCCCCTCCTGAGCATAACCAGCCCTGGCGTCCCTGGGCGGTGGACACCGGGCTGATACACGTAAAATTAATTTTTACAGGGGAATTACAAGTCAGGTCTCCCCCGCATGCTGGGACTTGGTGAATCACTATTCCCAGCATGCGGGGCATTAATGGGCCCCCTTGGACTTAAAAGTTTATTATACACACATTAATTTTACACCTCTATACTTACAAATCCAGGCTCCAGTGTTGACTCTGTTCCTTGCAGCCTCACCCTGCACGGACTGCGGGTGAGTCGGCTTCCATGGAGATGCCTACAGCCAATCAGGGCTGAGTGCTTCTATTGCACTGTGACAGCGCGATTCCTTGCTGTCATTACAACAGAGGAAGCCAGCTCACCCAGCAG
Source organism: Crinia signifera (assembly GCF_055691185.1). NCBI lineage: Eukaryota > Metazoa > Chordata > Amphibia > Anura > Myobatrachidae > Crinia > Crinia signifera. Next base: position 33,410,521 of record NC_139224.1, on the reverse strand, counting down.
TCCATGGAGGGTGAGGCTGCAGGGGACAGAGTCACCACTGGAGCCTGGATTGGTAAGTAAAATTAGTGTGTGTATATTAAAATGTTACTTTTCTGTGTCTGTGTCTTTTTTTTTTTTAACATTCTTTTTACAGGTGAACTACAAGTCCAAGGGGGGCAATTAATGCCCCGCATGCTGGGGCTTGGCGTTTGCCAAGTCCCAGCATGCAGGGGAGGCCTGCTGGGACTTTAAGTTTACCTGTAAAATGCAACGGTTTTTTTTTTATTAATTTTACATGTATCAGCCCGGTGACCAATAATCCAGCCTTGTGCAGACCCTGTGAGCCCGACAGCCTGTTTCGGTGGATCAACCACCTTTGTCAAGAGCTCTTATAGCTGGAGATAGATATAGATTGCGCTAGTTGACCACCACCTTTTTAGCATGAAATGACACACAAAAGAAGTTCAGTGTAAAATTTATTAAAAATGAAATACACATATCCGACATGGCTTCCATAGTTCAGTCATTTCGAGGTGGTAAAATACCCAACGCATTTAGTCACAAACAACTTCATCAGGGGACCACTATGTTAACCAATGTTCCCTCTAATTCTACAAAGGCTGTGTGCGGCAAAAGATTTTGGCTGTGCAACTTTGGAAGGAAATTTAAAATTTTGTGCGTTAACTTTACTTCAAAATGATATTAAACATTTCAACATTCAAATCGCAGCACAGAATGTAGTTAATGTGTGAAACACATTAATTGAGTCCATAACTACAAAAATGGACCACTGCTGCTTTGTGCGCTCTGCTGTAATGTCTTGCGCACGCTCGTCGAGTTGTGTACGCGTGCACAGCTTTGAGGGAACACTGATGTCAACCGTAGGGAAAAGAATCTTATTGAGGTAGATTTTTGTGTCGTTACTTTTTTAGTGGTATATTTTTGTGTCGTCACTTTTAGGAGTGAACCTTTTTAATTGGCTGGAATCGATACAATTATCCAGCGATCATGAGAAAAAATTCTCAGGTGTCGAGGTTCAAATAAGGATAAACCAGGTGTAGCAAGTGCACTCAGACATTGGAACTACTCCATCTGGATTGCTACACCTGGTTTATCCTGATTTGAACCTCGACATCTGAGAACTTTTTCTCGTGATAGCTGGATAATTATATAGATTCCAGCCAATTAAAAAGGTTCACTCCTTAAAAAAGTGACGACACAAAAATCTACCTCAATAAAATTCTTTTTCCTATGGTTGACGTAGTGGTATCGGCTCCCCTGCTGAAGTTGTTTGTGACGAAATGCGTGGGGTCTTTTACCACCTCGAAATAACTCCACTATGGAAGCCATGTCTGATATGTGTATTTCATTTTTGGTGCTTGTTTAGTTTCACGGCGGCAGCGCCCATGCATCTGAGTCCTCTTGCGGGGCTCGCTTCACTCGCCCACGGTGCGGGCTCGGTGGCTCGCTGCGCTCACCACGCTATCTAAAATCAACTCTATGCCAACGTGGATAGTAGGTGTACGAACTATCTACGTTGGCATAGAGTTAATTTTGTTTATTTTAGATAGTTTGGTGAGCGCCAAACCCGGAAGTTCACTGCGGCCATGCTGCCGCCATGAAACTAAACAAGTACCTAATTTTTTAATACATTTTACATCGAACATCTTTTGTGTAATTTCACACTAAAAAGGTGGTGGTCAACTAGTGCGCTCTATCGATCTATCTATATATCTATTGTGTATGTATGTCAGGTGTGACTAGGGGCCTAATCCAGCATGATCGCTAGTCAGAGAATTTGCAGTCCATTTAATTATAAAATGACTGCAAGTGCACAGCATTCGCATTATGCTTGTGTGGCCGCAATTAGCGAATAAATATCCATATGCATAGCACTGTGACAGGAAGCCAGCATTTAGGGACAGAAACATGGCATTTTCTGGGTGTGTTTGTGAAAACTCAGGAGTTCCTGGATGTTTTTCTGGTGGTTCTTTGATGTTAGCAATGACCACTTCCAGCTTTGTTTTTTAGCTGATTAGTGTATTCCCTTAAAATCAAATGGTGGGATCAATTTCCCTGAAATTGTGACCTACAACCAAGCAGCCATCTTGAGGCATCTTCAGGATTGGCTACATAAAAGATCTGTATACATGAACATATTACTGGACCAAAGATTTCTACCAGACACAGGCTTAATGTAACATCTTTCTTCACCAACATGATCAAGAGATACCAGATTCTATCAAATCAAACCCTCTTTTGTGGACCACCAGAAAAATATGGCACATTGTACTTCATAATGTAGGATTGAATCAGTACCACTCACTGCATTTACCCCTGATCCAAAACTCCCAACTTCCGGATGACATGGCTGCTCACCCTTGCACTATGTGGTGATTGACGCTATTCGATCATTAGTTTCTGTAGAGGAATCAACTAATCTTGATGTTCTCCGAGGTGTACTCAAGATTCGCTATGGTCAGCCCATACCCCCTACAATTTATAAAAGAACGTTCTTGTTCTCACACATTTTTCAGAGGGGGAATGGAATAGTTCACTTGACTGCCTCTTGACTGCCTCTTGACTCACTCAGTACCCACCACCTAAAGCTCTTTCTATCTTCTATATGTTCCTCAGGAAAATTCAGGATTATGCTAAACTAAGGTTGAACGGGTTTGGATCTGCGAGATCTGTACACTCCTACCATACTTTGATCCCAGAGCAATGCAAAAGTCATCCTGCTGACAGATTCTTGCGACTTTTGGATCCTATATAAATCCCCGCCGATTGGTGCCATCTTCACTCCAGCATAGGAGAGTGTAGGAGATTTACATTTGTGTGTTTTTGCATTGAATGGGTCCTTGCTGTTTCTTCTGTCTTACTCCTGGATGCTCTGCCTGCTCTGCTCTCAGTTCCATATTATTGGGTGCTGCCCTGTCTGCCAAATAATTGGGTGCTGCCCTGTCTGAGTGTGAAATAGAGGTAAAAAAAGTGAAAGATCAGGAGCCACTTCCTGCTACTAGAGTGCTGAAGCGGCTTCCACCAGTCATAACATTGATGATGCAAGTCAATCAACGTCGTCTGCTTAGGCCGATGCCCAATGTTCTGGAGGGCATGGAAAATCCAAAATGCTAAATTTTACTATGTAATTAACTAAAAAAAGAAATAATCTAAGTAGAAACATAAGATTGGCAATTCAGGACACAAAGTGGAAAGGCTAAGGACGTGACCTAAAGATGGAACCGCTTTCATTGTTGCCGTCACCCACAGGTTTCTGACGGATAGCGATCCAACAGACAGGGACAGAACGTGGATGGAACGATGGGAGCCGCTCAGGTTAGAGCAGTCCCAACTGTATGTTCATGATTGGTGCTTCATCTTCTCATGAAGATGGATCCCTCCTCCTCCTCGAAAAAAGGTTAAAAAATAACACCGGAAACAACTGTGCATTCAGAGATATCACAAATCCCAAAGGAGAGTCCAATTGTGTCCACGGGTTGTGATGGCTAGGCAGCACCTTCTAACGCTGTATGGGAAGAGGAGGCTTCTACCATTTGCATGCCTTTTGCAAGTACTGGGAGGAGCAACGCCAGTCCAGTTGCTGACATTGAGATTGTGGATGTCACTGTAGAAGTACATCAGGATAAGGAGGATATTGACGTAGCTGGCGCTGAGGAGGGTGTTGACTATGAGGTTTCTGATGGTGATGTGGTTTGTATAAATAAGGCACTAGTGGAGACAGTTATTGGCCATGGTATGAAAAAGCCCATTGTGATTGGCATGACAAAAATAGCCACCTCTTTGTTCTGGAATAATTCGATCCAAATCCAGACAATAACTTTTGCCATATGTAGCCTTTGTAAAACCATAATAAGTAGGGGTAAGGATGCTAACCACCTAGGAACATCCTCCCTTATACAGTACTTCACCTGCTGCGAATTCATCATACTGTAAGTCATGGTCAAGTTCAGAAACTCTGGCTAAAGCTGACCATACATCTACAGATCGATAGTCAGATTGGGCCAGTGGGAACAAAAACCTGGTAATGGATGAGAGTAAATGACCGTTGACCATTTGCTTTGAAATGCTGGAAACCTGCCAAAAACTGTCACTCATCCATTACCAGGATTTTGTTCCAACCGGCCCAATCTGACAATAGATCTGTAGATGTATGGCTACCTTAAGAGTTTAAGCAGTCCAGTGACACCTAAATACCTTTTTTCTTTTGTATCCAAGCACCTGCAATCCACACCAACAATTCCCTAATCGTCACTTTCCTCCTCAATCAGGATGGGAAGTAGTCCTGCAGGCCATGTCACAGGCATGACTACCTCCTATCCGGGATTCTTCCAGAGGATCCTTGAGTGCTACGCCTACTGCTGCTGGGAGTCAATCATCATCCCAGAGAGGCAGTCGGAAGACCACTTGTACTACTTTCAGTACGCAATTCACTGCAACAGGGCCCAAGGATCTTGCACCTCTTTTCTTTGCATTATGTGCTCTTTGGAGCATTTTTTGTCATAGTTTAAAATACTGCCATCCTGTCTCCTGCATTGCCACTCCTAGATGGGCCACATGTTTGTGTTGCCCACTTCTGTCACTTATCTTAGTTACAGCTACCTCGGTGCAACATTTTGGTTTAAAAACAATGTTGTGAGGTGTTCACAATAGATTGGAAGTGAGTGGAAATGAATGTTATTGATGGTATACGGTCACTAGGTCAACCTCAGGACGGTCAACATGCATTAGGCTGACCAACCTCAAAAGGTTGATATGGCTTTAGGTCAACCCAAGCATTATGTAGATTATGGGGAAGGTCGACAGTCAGAAGGTCTAAATGGGTTTTTCACATTTTTTGGAACCGCCGTGCTGACAGGTACTATTTTTTTATGCCTTACTATCCACTTGGGCGTGGAGGGAGATAAAATAGTGTGCCAAGCACAGCGAGGCACGGAGTCTGAAGCCTGGTGAGTGCAGCAGTGCACCGATATAGTGTCCATGTCGACTGTGTTGACATTCGAGTCAAAAATTTTGTGTGAAACCCATGTCGACCTAATGACCCTGTCGACCTAAAGCGAATCCAGATACAAAACCTAAAAATGTCCTGGTTCACATCCCTATGCAAAACTGATATGTAGCATGTCCAAGTGGCTAACACATTTCCCTAGATTAATTATTCCAGTTCTGGATAAAGCCCTTACGTTTTCTTGTAAGACTCTACCAGCTAGCATGTGTACTGAACTACTCTTGAAAGTGTACCACAGTACTTTCTTATCCCCCCCCCCCCCTCAGACATTTCCAAATGGGAACGTTTAATACCCACTCCTGCGCGAAATGTCATCAAGATGGCCAGATACATATCACTGTCTATGGGCCTGTCCCATTATACAATACTTTTGACAATACTCCAAGGTTGGATAGACCATACCCCCGAAACAATTCCCTTATTTTTTACCAAACTACATGGATGGACTGGGTGGAAGCAATTTTGGATAAGGGCAAACAGGTGGAACAATTTTTCACATTATGGGACTAATACTGTATATTTCTACTCTCCCACTCACTACTCATGAGCAAATACACCACAGTCTGAAGAATACTACATGGTATATCACCAGCTTGACGGCACAAGACCAACCTAATTCTTTAAAATAGTGACATAAGGCTGATGGCATCTAACAGTCTTGTCTGAAACAAATGTATCAAGCATAATAGAAGCACAAATCCTGGGAAAATGCCAACCGATGGGATGACACTATATCTAAGTATCCAGAAGAAATAAAAGGAACAAAGTAATGAGTATATACTAATTTAATTCCTGGATACAAAGAAACTACCTATCGCCCCAACCAAGATCCCAGGATTTGTCTATACTGTACCTCTAACTGTAGGGAAAATGTGTATTTATACTGCAGTACCAAGACATCTGGCAGTTAACCTGTCTATTTTAAATCTATATGCTACATGTATATGTGTAAAGTATGGCAAAGATTTTAACCCTTAAAAAGTCACCGTAGCCAAGGGGGACATCATCTGTGACCCTATACATTAAAAGACCGTAGCGATTTTTTTTCCCCCCTTTCTTTTTTAGAACGAAGAATAATAAAAGTTTAAGTTTTTAATAAATAATCTCTGGTGTGCATCCATTGTGCAAATTCTTTCTTCTCTTTTTTTTCTCTAACTAGCAAGTTGAATTAGACCCTAGGCGCGCTAAACGAAGTAGCCATGATTAACGTGTCTACATCTGTATGTGTAGACTGCAGTGTCCGGACAGTCTACCTATAATGTGCGTGATGAGGCATGAAGTGTGATGTGCGATCTTTTCATATATGCACTGAAATCTTGCACCCTCTTAATTTCTAAATCCTTTATTAATTTAAAAAACTTTGGGCCTGATTCAGACCTGTTTGCTAGGCTGTATATGTTTGCAGTTTAGCGAATAGGTAGAGGCTGCCTGGCCGAACGCCCCCCCCCCCCCCCTCCTCTAACATGTGAAGGGATGTGTACGCTAACACACTCGCTCGCATGCGGCTGCAATGAGGAGAAATCTTTCGATGGTCACTCTCCATCGAATGATTGCCCTGTCTTCGCTAAGAAAAGTCAGCCTAGACTGGTATATCTCCATTTATAGCATATACAGTAAAGAGATACAGCCCCAAGTCTGCGAAATAGCACAGTGACTTACAGCCCAATACCACGAATAGCGGTCAATGGAGATATGGCCAGTTTTGCATTTTGTGGCCAATGATCAGTTCAGGCTTCTGAAAACTCGGTGATACATTTTAACTTCATACTTTGAGTTTATTTATCGGCAGAATTTGCTTATAGTAAATTTCCAGGTTCTCCTAGTGCCTATGGAAAGTCCTGAAGATTTTGGCTGATGGCTTGTTGAATTGCCCCTGTGTGTTCTACTGTGATTTTCATTCGTATTTGAGCAATATCTGCCGATTTTGTGTTAAATTTCCAAAATTGGATTCCCGCCCCTTATTCGTCCCTATCCAATTTGAGTACGTTTAGCGCTAAGTAGCTGATAAAGGGCAATTATTTATAAGGTTACATTTATTTTATTGTCTTCTTTGATTCTTCAACAGACATGTCAGGAGAACCTACAGAAGAACATGGAAGTTCTGCTGCTAAAGCGCTTCATGACAAACTCACAGAGACTGGCTTGGATCCTGAGAAATGGCGCAGAGTGTTAGAAGATAAACTGGGCATTAAGTATATTCAGTCATTACAGTATGTAAAGCCTGAAGACTGCTCATTGCTAGAAGATAACATCAGATACCCTTGGGAAAGAAGAGCATTGCATAGATTATTTAACATAACAGACAGCAGGCTACAGTTTGCTGAAGCACAAGAGACACCATGTCATTCAATGAAAAATGAACAAGTTCCTAAGATACAAACGCAGTTTAAAGAGTTGAGGACCAATGAGAGAAGTCAAATGGAAGATGACCTGAGAGCCTTCAGCTATGAACACATTAAAAAAAAAAAGAAAACAGATAACATTGCTAATGAGCTTAAAATGGTATGCCAAAAAGAAGTAACATATTCGAATTATAATGAAGGAATGGACTGCAGCAGCATGAATACACACTTTTTGCCATTATTGAAGAGACTGGACCTTGACAAGTATTATCCACAAAAAATGAAGACTGCGGATTTTTTGAAGATCTGGAGATCTTTTCTCTCTGAAACACAGATTTTGGAAGAAACACAACTTCCTTTCCATTTTTTACAAAGATTGCTCATGTTGGATTATCGTGCAAGATATGTACACTGTAGAGTCAACAGTGATCCAATTCAGGATAATGCAGGAATTGAAGAAAAGAGAATGGACACATCTCAGAATATCTTAGGAGATTTCTTTAGAGACCTAAAAGAAGACTTTGAATGTCAAAGCACAAACAGCAAAGAAACAATCCACCCTATGGATGTCCAGATGGCCATTTTCCATTGTGCTGATGACTTTATGAGACAATACATTTACACAAAACTATCACTTTGTCAGTTTGCGGTACCGCTTTTGGTAACTGATCCCAACACAAATTCTATTGAGTTCCCACTTTGGTCTTTTCATGACATTAAAAAGAAGTGGAAAACTAAAAGTGTGAAAAACACAAAGGATGATAAATATTTTGACAATTTCATTAAGGAAACTGAAACGCCAATTGTATCTTTCATCCGTCTTGGCTCATCTATGGCCTCTAAATCCCAGATAATCAATTGGCTAATGAGTAGACAAAGACATGACATCTTCTACCATCGCCACTGCAAAGGAAGCATCAAGAGCTCTGTGCTGATGAATGGTGTTACAGAGATTGCCTGGTATTTTCCTGGTGGGAGGGATGATGATGCATTTGATGACTGTATCGCATTCACTAATCTCCATGGGGATGCCAGAGAACATGAGCAACAGGTAAAATTCTTGGTGCAGATTTCATCTGTCATTGTCGTAATGGTCACTGATACAGATGCAAAAGATTCAAAGGGGAAAGAAGTTCTAGAAGAATTACTGCAATCCCCCATACCATTAATCTGTTTACTTACAGACAAAGGACAGTGTCACCCATCACCTGGATTGAAAAAAGAAATTGGGATTAAAAATAGAAATGAAGCAGAATTAGTAGAAGAAGTAACATCAGCGATACAATCATTATTACCTACTTTAAAACTTAGGTTCTCACTTAACAAATGTGCCAGCACTGCCAGAGAATATGGATTTTTGGTTGATGAAGACAAAGAACAATGCCAGCATGGCAGGGAACAAGCTGAGGTTCTGATATCCCTGATCAAAGAAAAAAAGGTATCCGATGCAAAGAATGAATTTCTTCCTTTACAGGGAGAACTCTGGCACATATGGTGCATGAAAGACAAAGAACTGACCCGACTGAAGACAAAAAGCAACCAGAGTATTGAGCAACAACGAAGTGACATTGAGTCTCAAAAACATGCAATAAGAAATCTGCAACTAGAAAGAGCTTTTCCCCTCAATGATTTCATGAGATCTTTTCTACAGATTCTTCAGTCAAATGTTCATGGCTCGAAAATGTATTTTCTCCAGTGGATTAAAATGTATTTGGATGACTTGTCTTCAAACACTCTTTCAGTGCTATACCAGGAATACCACAATGTGTGGTCAAATGTAGAGAAGGAAAAGCAAAAAGGTAAAAATAAACAGATGATAGAAAAAATGGATGAGATCAATATGTCAACATTTGGGCTTGAACACCTACTGAGAGAACTTGGACAAATCTATGAAGCCTTCCCTGATGAGAATGAAAGATTTTCCAATTTGCCAAACATTGTGGCAAATCTCATGGTCTCAGGGTATCCGGTGGAGTTGATGGATGGTGATGCTGCCCATGTGCCATTGAGGTGGATTAAATCTATTCTGGATGATCTGGTAAAAATACTAGGAGATAAAAAGCTCTATATTCTCTCTGTACTGGGTATACAAAGTACAGGTAAATCCACATTACTCAATGCTATGTTTGGGCTGCAGTTTGCAGTAGGTGCCGGGAGATGTACTAGGGGAGCATTTATGCAGCTTATAGAGGTAGATGGAGAACTACGACATGAGATGAACTTTGATTATGTTCTTGTGGTAGATACTGAGGGGTTAAGAGCTGCAGAGTTGTCAAACAGAAATGCACTTAATCATGACAATGAATTGGCTACATTTGTCATTGGCCTGGGTAACCTCACAGTCATCAACATTTTTGGGGAAAATCCCTCTGAAATTCAAGACATCCTACAGATTGCTGTCCAAGCATTTATGAGAATGAAAACAGTCAACCTACAACCCAGCTGTCTGTTTGTTCATCAAAATGTTGGAGAAATCACAGCCAATGAACAAAATATGGAGGGACGAAGAAAACTACAGGAAAAACTGGATGAGATGACCTTGTGTGCTGCACAGCAAGAGCAATGTGATGTAACCTGTTTTAATGATGTCATCAAGTTTGATGTAAATGCTCACATTCACTACTTTGCCCACCTCTGGGATGGGCAGCCGCCAATGGCTCCCACAAACCCTAACTACAGCCAAGATGTGCAAACACTGAGACAGGCCATACTCAACTCAGCCAAACAGGAAGCACAACAAAATATTTTAAGTATTTCAATGTTCAAAACACGTGTTAGTGACCTGTGGAATGCTTTGCTCCATGAGAATTTTGTTTTCAGCTTCAAGAATTCACTTGAGATTGCAGCTTACAACAAGCTGGAAACCAAGTACAGCCAATGGGCATGGATACTGAGAGAACACATGCTGCTACTTCAAAACAAAATCATTAACCAGATTCACAAGGATGAAATAAAAACTGTAGGTGGAATGTTTCTGCATAAGGAGTTTGATCAAAAATACAAAACAATCCTAGAAGACTTAGAGAAATGTTTTAATAATGAAACAGATGGGGCGATACTAGTTCAATGGAGAGTGAACACAGAAATCAGGCTCGCAACTATTAAAGATGATCTTATAGGAGAGATAAAGAAAAAAGCTGATGAACTAATTACTATAAAAGTGGACAATAGAAAAGTAGATGAGATAAAGAAGAAATATGAGGAACAAATGTTTGTAGAAAGCAGAAAAATGGCCCTGACCTTGAAAGGAAAAAATTTAAATACTGAAGGTTTGCAGGGAAAATTTGTTGAAATGTGGAACACTTTCATTGGTGGAGCAGCTGCTGCAATGCGGACTCCTGAACCACCAACCATCCAAGCGCATATGGAGAATGTTTTTCTAGAACGCTTCAGGCAAGAGACAGATTTAGTTGATACAATTAGAAACTCTTCTAAATGGAAAATTTTAGTAGTGGAGTTCTCAAAGTACATTTCAACTAAAAGCAAGTTTTTTGGCTTTGGGAATGAAAAGCTTTCCATTCCAGACCGTAAACACCTAGAAGGTGTCACCCATGCTCTAAACAAGCGAATAGATGAATATATAGATCAGAAACAGCAGCAAAAAATGAATTATCAGTGTATATACTTTCATGAGATTTTGAACATCCTCAACACAGAAATTGGCGTGATGTTAGACTGTAAGTTTAAATTTAAACGTGAATACACGCTGTACGTGTCCCTGTTCTTGTGCCAAAAGGCTGCCCGCAGATTTACCCAGATATCTGATGCTTTTAGAAAAGCCAATGATCCTCTTGCCTATCTACAAAGTAAAAGAGAACATTTCTGGCAGAGTTTTAAACTTTCTTGTGAAGGAACAATACAAATAACATCACTGGCTGACTTTCTGTGTAACACAATAAAAGCCTCCATCCAACAAGGAGTGTATGAGAGGTCTGCAATACAATTAGCTGGTGCTATGAAATGTAACCACCCAGCTCTGAATGGGAACAGGTCAAAACTGGAGTTCTGTCTACTTAAGTCACTGGCAGAGGAAGAGAACTTCCAGGATTATATGGATTATGTCACTGATCCTAAATCAGCAGTTAAAGCCTTTGTTGGGAAATGTATTGACCAGTATTATAATGACAAGAACAAGATATCCGTCATCCTACACATTAATATGGATCACTTCAGAAACCTTATAATAAAGGCTATAGATACTTCAACTGTAATGGTCACAGACAGACGTGGTGATGTCAGCTCGTGGCTGGAGGCTTTCTGCTCAGAGCTCGGAAGTGAGATGAATCTGTCCAGTGCTGACCTGAAAAGTGTGACATATCATAACATAACAGATATAGATTTTCTACAAGAGGCGATGACGAAGGCTATGGAGATTGTGGTGAAAGACCTAAAATGTGACTTTACCAAGTGTGATCTGATCAACATGAAGAAAGAGATTTTTGAAATACTCTTTAGTGGATTTCAGGGGTGCTGGCACACGTGTCCGTTCTGTGGTGCAGTCTGTACCAATACTATTGCTGGACATGACGGAAAGCACAGTGTGAGGTTCCATCGTCCTCTGGCTATTGGTCATGGTAAATGGCATAAAACCAATCACTTTGTCAGAGATATATGTTCCACACTTGTGTCCAGTGATGAACTGTGTGTACTTTATGATGACAGGAGCTTTCCCTACAAAACCTACAGTGATGCCGGACCTCCATACAGTGACTGGTCTATTACACCAAACAACTCCGCATTATCTTACTGGAAATGGGTGATCTGCCACTTTCAGTATGAATTAGAGAAATATTATAAGTTACGATTTACAGATGCGGGAACCATCCCATCACAGTGGAGGAGTATAAAGAAACAGGAGGTCATTTTGGAGTTAGATAGAGTAATGTAAATGGATAACTTATGCTATGAAATAAAGGGCGCCTGTATGGTAAGGATATATGTATCCTATACTGAGCATCAATGGTCAATTTATGCTTCTAGTATTATATTATGAGGGTTTCAAAAACTGTCTAAATCCTATGAAAATGCATTTTACTGTATGTTGCAGTATATTTTGTTTTGTAAAGTTTTGCAACAGATTGGATAAATAATAAATGCATGCAAAATCCTCTGGACTGTGCATTTCACTTTAGTAATGCAACAAGACTGTGGGTATAAACTATAGAATTCTAAATTTAAATATTGGGTGGTCCACCATCTTACTAAGGGCCAGATGCACTAAGCTTCAAAAGTGATAAAATGGAGAGTGATGAACAACCAACCAATCAGCTCCTACCGGACATTTTTCAAACACAGTCTGTGACATGGCAGGGAGGAGCCAGGGCTAGTTTAAGCCTTCGGGGGTCCTGGGGTCATTTTAGACAGGGGACTCCCCCTCCCACTTCTCATTACTGGCCACAAACTGCACAGGAGAATATTACACTGTCAAAACACTGAGTAAAGGCAGAATAAACTTGGTCAATGGGTAACTGCAGGGGGGGAATAATATAAACATATATATAGTGGAGACAGAGACGGGGCGGCACTCACGGAAATAACACTCAGACACAGAGGTACGCTTAACGTTTCAATTCCCTTAACAAATGTTCATCAGAAAATTTGTTAAGTGTACCTCTGTGTCTGTCTGAGTTTTATTTCCGTGAGTGCCGCCCCGTCTCTGTCTCCACTACTCCAATGATACCTACAGGAGGGCACCCAGAGCCAGTTACCAATTAAGGTGTGAGTGCTGAACCCCTGGGAATATATATATATATATATATATATATTTTTTTTTTGGAAAAGACTGTAAAGGTGTGCGCACAGAACTAGTATGAACACCTCAAGTCCAATAAATCAACCTGCGTAACACACAGGTGTAGCTAACCACCAGAGTCCTCAATATCTGACCCGCCGCAAAATCCTCAAACACCTCTGGGATCCACAGAGGAAGGAAATCTAGTAGGGAATAGAAGAAATGCGCTTCATGGTGCAGTATGTAATGATAAAAACACACTTTAATAGTCAAGGTCCACATAGTAAAAGCAATGGGGACTCGTACCAAATTATTCAACAGTGTGGGCTGGGTACCACATGGTATAACATATGACCAAAGGAAAAGCTGCTCACGATACCCCTGGAGTCACCGCTCGTCTCACTAGAAGCCAACCAGCTGGTGTGCCGTGCAGCAACAGGAGACGACTCGGATGGATGGAATCACTGGGCACCGTGTCAGACTGTGGAGCGTAGTAGGCCACGCCCTGACGCGTTTCGTCGTAAGACTTCCTCAGAGGGCGTCTGACAAAGCCTTATGAGTCGTCTCCTGTTGCTGCACGGCACACCAGCTGGTTGGCTTCTAGTGAGACGAGCGGTGACTCCAGGAGTATCGTGAGCAGCTTTTCCTTTGGTCATATGTTATACCATGTGGTACCCAGCCCACACTGTTGAATAATTTGGTACGAGTCCCCATTGCTTTTACTCGGTGGACCTTGACTGTTAAGGTGTGTTTTTATTACATACTGCACCATGAAGCGCTTTTCTTCTATTCCCTAATATATATATATCCAGCAAGGGGCAACTCCGAGGGTGACATCCAGAACAAGAAGTCCATGTATATAGAAAATAAGGACGCACTCTCCAGTATTTTAAATGCAGATAAAATCAGATGTGTGTTTCAAAATGCTTGACAAAAGAGGTAAATAGTAATACTCAACGACCGTTTCAGTCCACTGGGGACCTTCATCAGGAGCTAAACCTCAATGGCAGCAATACATCAGAGGGTACAGCTCAGACCACACAGCAGGTTCCTACAGCGGTTCCTACTGCTATATATAGAAGCAGTAGACCGGCACCTCCACTCATAGTCAGCGTGCAGCTTTGCTGGGTGCCCTCACATGAATTGTAAATACAAGCTGGGGAGGAGCACGGCGCTCTCAGCTGAATAAATCACTCATACACTTGAGGTTATTCAAGGCAATGTTTCAATGCCTTTTAATAGGCATTTTCATCAGGCTTAACAGAATTATAGTAACAAACATACCTTTTATATCCACCCGAGTGCACCAAACTGACGCTGTGTAGCACCGCCCGTCGGATCGGGTCCCGGCGGGTGACGTCATCAACAAGCTTCCCGTAGTGTGACAAACCCGTCACCATAACAACGCTCTAAAAAAAATAAACAAACATTTAAAACATTTTTTATTCCTAAATTAAATTACCTAAATGCTAGTTAGATGAGAACAGATCATGCATTATTTGCGGGTTCTCATTGAGCTCTTTAGGAGAAATGGTATTTAACCAATAGATCCACTTTGTCTCACATTTTAACAATTTCAAACCTCTGTTACCACCCCTAATGTCAACAGGGACATGGTCTATCATCCGATAGCGGAGCGATGGGAGGGTGTGTTTTTTGGCCAAAAAATGTTTGGGCACTGGGAGGTCGCATTTACCCCCTGCCAGTGCTGCCCGTATCGTGAATCTATGTGTAGTAATGCGTTCTTTGAATGACCTCTCGGTTTTACCGATATATGATAGTCCACACGGACATATCAATTGGTATACTACATATCTAGACTCACACGACTTAAGGTGCGTACACACGGGTGCAATTATGTATGCAATCGCTGGCAAAATGGTCGCTCAGCGACCATATTGCCAGTGATTTCATGTGCAGCCGGCGATAGATGGCTGGGAGCGCGCTCCCGCGGCCAGCCCTTCATGGTTGCAGGAGCATGCTCCTGCGACCAGCGGCTTCCCCCAGCGATCGCCGGGCAGGAGGTCAGCGCCGGAGAAATCAGCGCTGTTCTCCCATGCCCTGCGACGCTGCTCCCTACCTCCTCCCGTCACCTGCTGCTGCGCTCCGCCTCCGCCCCGTAGCCGTGTCTCCTTTTCATCGCTGATGAAAAGGAGACACTAGCAATATGATTGCTGGGGATATATTGCTAGCAATATATCCCCGGCAATCATATAGACCCGTGTGTACACAGCAAGAGTGTGATGGATAGTAAATTTCTTACCCAGGTGGGGATGATAAAAAAACATTACCGGGTATCATGCATGCACCCTCTAGGTGCCGTTTTTTGGGGCGCACTGATGTATGAGATATCAGATTTCACCAACACCTCTCTGAGATTGGGTGGTCTCTGATAACACACCATCAAGCGTGTATCAGATAACCCAATCTCCTGATCCGTGCGTATGATGGGCCACAATTTTTTTGAGAGTTTGTTAACTGTAGAGCTGTCACTATTACATTTAGTGACCCAAGGAAGAATGGGTGCTTTGGTCTCTTTAGTTGAAGGGGTCAGCAACTGCTCATGTAATGCTGCTTGCTGTCTAGCCTCCAAAAGAGTACGTACTTTGTACCCCCTTTCTAAAAATCTCTCAATCAGGATGTCAATCTGTGACTCTTCCTCCAAAGGGTCTGAAACTATGCGTTTTATCCTGACCATCTGAGAATAAGGAAGGCCATTAATAAGTCGGGTGGGCACTAGAATGATGCAATAAATTATTCCTATCTGTTTCTTTTTGGAATAGGGAGGTGGAAAGAACACCCTCCTGTAAATGTATCGCCACATCTAAGAAGTGAATAAGATGCTGATCATAATTAATGGTAAATTTTACCGGGCTACCACCTTTGTTATGTACATCAACATGATTAATCAAATCAGCGATAGGCCCCAACCACAAGATCAGCAAATCGTCTATATATCTTAGATACAAGAAGATCCTGGCTGAAATCTCTGGATGGTTGAAAAAAAATGGATTGTTCAGCAAAAAACATATAAATATTGGCATAAGCTGGGGCTGCATTAGACCCCATAGAACAACCATTCAGTTGCAGCCAAAATCCTATATCATGAAGGAAGTAATTTTTAGTCAGAATGAACTTTAACAAAGACAATAAGAATTGGACATCGGGGCCACTGTAATCTTCCTGTGCTAGAAGAAAAGCCTCCACTGCCGCCATCCCCTCTTCGTGAGGGATGATGCTGTAGAGGCTTTTCACGTCTAACGTTACTAGCCACAGTTCTTCCATAGGTATTGATGGATTTTGCAACCTCAACAGTAAAGAAGTAGTGTCCAGCAGATATCTTGGATGATTACGGATATACGGTAGCCAAAGTGCATCCAAATAGACAGAGATCAATTGTGTCAAGGATCCTCTTGCCGCAATGATGGACCTACCAGGGGTGTCCACCATTGATTTATGGATCTTCGGTATACAGTAAATCACAGGTACTACCCGGAATTGTGGTATCAGTGCATCCATAAGCTGTTGTTCAATGATTGAGCGATGCACCGCATCCTTGAGCAATTTGGTCAATTCCATCCGAAATTCATAAGTAGGGTCCCGGGACAAAGCTCTATACAGTATATTAAACGGTCTGACAATTGTGTGTCCAACTCTGCTTTGTATTTGTTGTAGTCCATAACCACCAGTGCTCCTCCCTTATCTGCCGGTCTAAATATCAAACTGCGATTAGTAGATAGTTTCCTCAAAACATAGCGTTCGGCTGTACTCAGGTTGGAGTGATGCGGTTGTTTTCTTGACAATTGCTCTTCAACTTGTGAGGATAACAGGCGGTTAAAGGTTTGAATAGATGAATTATTGGTTTGGAGATCGAAGGTAGATCTGGGTAGTAATTTGCGTAGTTGTACTGGGATTAGGTAATTACCGTCCTTGTTCTGTAGAGGGTTTTTAAAGAAGAACTTCCAAATTGGCAGATGGGGAAAAAGATAGCCCTTTGGACAGGATCTTCATTTCTTCATCGGATAGTTGATATGAAGAAAGATTAACAACTACATTCTGGTCGGAACTGGGGGTTTTCTTCCAGTTATTTTCTTCCGGTACCTGGCTGCAGGATCCACAGATCCTGAGGTCCCGTCGCCGCTGCTTGCAGCGCGCCTCGAGGACCAGTCAGCACGCCGCACCCGACAGCCAAGGCAGGGGTAAGTATAGCACTGATCTCCCGTTAGCGGGGGATTCAGTGTAAAAAGCCGCGGCAGCGCACTTTTTAAATACAGCGCCATTACTGAGGAGCGAGAGCGCGGCATGCTGGGTACTTCCGCTTCCTCCTTCTTTGTAGGAGCGGCAGCCATTGAAGCAGCAGCGTGATCCGCGGCTCCCTCGAGGTGTCTGCGAAGTGCCGGTGACCCTGGTTCAGTGAGTCACAGCGGGACATAGGAGGTCAGGGCGGCTTGGACTGTGTCCAAAAAGGTCCCTTAGCCGGCGCAAGTTATATTTATATACAGTGCACGTATCAGGCTTGTGGCAGACTCTGATTTTTTTCTATACCTCCTCTTTCTCTCCTCTCTGTGAAAGATTGCTGAGTGTATGATGGCTGGTAAAAATATTGCGTGCAAGAAGTGCAGCAATAAATTCACCCCACACGCGGAGGGCGCCATTTTATGTCCCTCATGTGCTGCATCCCCAGCCCCCCCTCCTTCAATGTCGGGGCAGGACATGCCTGTATGGGCTTCCCAGTTGTCTACAGTGATTTCTCAGCTAGCCTCTGAGTTATCTTTGGCCAGACAAGATAGGGATGCAGCCAGGGATCAGCAGGCAGAGTTAACCTCTGCTGTGGAGGGTCTGTCTAGAGCATTGCATGCAGACCCCTCTACACCCCCTCCCCCTAGACTGGCTTCTGCTAATAGGATGTTTCCTCAGGTCCCTCTGTTAGATGATACAGATGATTACATGCCAGCTCTAGAGGAGGGTGAATTTCATGAGCCTGATGCTGAGCCTGATGCTCCGCTTATACAGGACACTGATGTCCCCTCTCAGGGTTTAGAGGACTTAATACAAGCAGTCCGGTTAACCCTCAATGTCACGGAGGAGGAGAGACCTGCTGCACGTCCCTCAGTGTTTGCTAAAAAGCAGAGACAGTCTGCATATTTCCCAGCCTCAGAGGAACTGGATGAACACTTGCAAAAAGCTTGGTTACACCCAGACAAAAAGTTTCAGGTGTCTCAGAGATTTTTCACTGCCTATCCTTTTCCTAAAGATGCTAGGAAGTCATGTGAAACGCCACCTGCTGTTGATTCTTCGGTATCACGCTTGTCCAAAAAGACAGTGTTGCCCATTCCAGGAGCCTCTACCCTTAAGGATGTGTCTGATAGGCGGTTAGAGAGTGCTCTGAAGAATATTTATTCAGCCGCTGGTCTTTTACAACGTCCAGCACAAGTGGGCTGTTGGGTCAATAGGGCCATGGAGGTATGGGCATCCCAGGTGGCCTCCTCTCTAGACCCAGGGGCAAGTGATATGTTGCTCTTAGTGGAACACATACGTGAGGCTGCAGGTTACTTGGTAGAAGCCTCTTCAGATGTTTGTATGCTTGCGGCTCGTATCTCTGCCCTCTCAGTTTCTGCTCGCCGTACTCTTTGGTTGAGACAGTGGAATGCAGACGCCGACTCCAAGAAGGCGGTGGAAGCAATTACCCTTTGCTGGTGAGGCGCTCTTTGGTCCAGAGCTGGACAAAATGATTTCACAGGCTACAGGGGGTAAGTCTCAGTTCCTGCCTACTGTAGGCCCTCCCCCATGTAGGTCATTTCCTACTACTGGAAGGCAGTCCTTTCGGTCATTTCGGCCCACCCCCAGATTCAGGGGTAGGTCTAGGGGAACGGCTACCAGTTCCAGAGGCTTCCGAGGAAGAGGCAGAGGTTCAGCCAGCGCTCCAATCCTGGATGCAAAGGTTACCTCAAAGCCCTCGCGATGACTCTCCCAGCTCCTGTCCAGATCACAGGGTGGGAGGCCGGCTGCTGTTTTACCATCAGGTTTGGGCCAGATCATGCCAGGACGCATGGGTAAAGGACCTGGTAGCAGTAGGCTACAAGATAGATTTCTTGTTGCCTCCTCCTCAACGTTTTTTTCCCACAGGTTTGCCAGCTTCACAAGAGAAATACAGGGCCTTGCAGGCCGCCATTCAAAAGCTCAGGGACCTAGGGGTGGTTATCCCGGTCCCGGAACCAGAAAAGGCAAAGGGATTCTATTCCAGCCTTTTTCTGGTTCCCAAGCCAGACGGCTCAGTAAGGCCCATCTTGAACCTAAAGCAGCTCAATCCCTTCCTGCGGTTCACTCGCTTCAAGATGGAGTCACTGCAGTCAGTCATTGCAGGCCTGGAACCAGGGGAGTTTCTCGTATCCATCGATATAAAAGATGCATACCTGCATATCCCCATCTGGCCCCCTCACCAGGCATACCTGCGGTTTGCTGTCCAGAACGGTCACCTGCAGTTCCGAGCCCTCCCATTCGGCCTCTCCTCTGCGCCCCGGGTGTTTACCAAAGTGATGGCTGTCATGATGGAGATACTCAGGGCTCAAGGAGTTACCATTGTCCCTTACATGGACGACCTTCTGTTGAAGGCTCCGTCCAAGGAAGTCCTTCTGCACAACATCCACCTGACACGTCAGACTCTGGAGTCCCATGGCTGGATGCTCAACATCCAGAAGTCACAGCTGACCCCATCGCAGAGGATCCTGTTCCTAGGGATGACTTTGGACACGGTCCAGAGAAGGGTGTTCCTTCCCATGGACAAGATCTTGTCCCTGCAGGAAGCGATTTGACTGGTGCTGCAGCATCGAACGGTCACAGTTCTCCTTTGCACAAGGCTGCTGGGAAGGATGGTGGCCACGTTCGAGGCGGTGCAGTACGGGCGGTTTCGATCTCGCCCCTTTCATCTGTGTCTGCTCCGCCAGTGGACAGGTTCACACCTGTTTCTACATCAGCGAATCTCTATTTCCCATCAGGCTCGAGCATCACTGGCGTGGTGGCTCGACTCCAGCAACCTGCAGGAGGGGCGGAGGTTTGCCATACACAATTGGATGCTCCTCACCACGGACGCCAGCCTCAGGGGCTGGGGAGCGGTCACGCTGGGCCTCCACTTCCAGGGACTGTGGACCCCGGAGGAAGCACAGATGTCCATCAATGTGCTGGAACTCCGAGCGGTATATTATGCCCTCCTCCAAGCGGAAGTGGTTCTCCGGAACAAGGACATCAGAGTGCAGTCGGACAACGCCACGGCTGTGGCTTACATAAACAAGCAGGGAGGCACTCGCAGCCGTGCAGCGATGAGAGAGGTGAAGAGGATTCTTTGCTGGGTGCAGGAGCATGCAGGTGCCATGTCTGCCATTTTCATACCAGGCGTGGAAAACTGGGAGGCAGACTACCTCAGCCGCCGAGACGTCCATCACGGAGAGTGGTGTCTGAATCCTCAGGTCTTCCAGACCTTGACTCGTCGGTGGGGTTGTCCGCAGATAGACATGATGGCCTCCAGACACAACCACCAGTTGCCCCGATACTGCGCTCGGACAAGAGATCCACAGGCAGTGGCAGTGGACACTCTCACAGCACCCTGGACGGATCAATTCCTCTACATCTTCCCTCCAGTGCCTCTCATCCCTCGGGTTCTGCAGAGAATCCGACGGGAGTCGGTGACAGTGCTGTTCATCGCTCCAGACTGGCCTCGCCGGTCGTGGTACACGGTTCTAACAGGCCTGTTAGTAGACGAACCATGGCCTCTACCTCTCTGCGACGACCTGCTAACACAGGGTCCGTTCACCTGTCCCAACTTACAACATCTACATTTGACGGCATGGCTGTTGAGAGGTCCATCTTGAGGAAAGCAGGGATCCCGCAGGCGGTGATACCAACCATGATAGGAGCTAGAAAGCAGGTTACTTCGGTGCATTACCACCGCATCTGGAGGGCCTATGTGGCCTGGTGCGAATCCAGGAGAGTCTCCCCTGTGAACTTCAAGCTGGCCAGATTGCTGCTGTTCTTGCAGAAGGGCTTGTCCTCAGGACTCCGGCTGGGGTCCTTGAAGGTTCAAGTATCCGCCCTCTCCATTTTTTTCCAGAGGAAGCTAACTCTTCTTCCTCAGGTACAGACTTTCTTCCAGGGGGTGTTGCGCCTGCAACCTCCCTTCAGGCCTCCTACTGCTCCATGGGACCTGGATGTGGTACTGGCTTTTCTCCAGTCCTCTGTATTTGAACCCATGGAGGAGGTGGACCTAAAATATGTCACTTGGAAGACTGTCCTACTGTTGGCCTTGGCTTCGGCTAGAAGGGTGTCGGAGCTGAGTGCTCTCTCTTGTAAGGCACCCTTGCGTTTCCACGAGGATAGAGCGGAGCTGCGCACCTCTAGTGTTTTTCTCCCAAAGGTGGTCTCGGCATTCCACATTAACCTACCTATTGTGGTGCCGGCCTTTCGGGAGGACTCACAGGAGTCTAGGGCGCTAGACGTGGTCCGGGCCTTGCGCATTTACGTGGCCAGAACGGAGTCTGTACGTAAGTCGGATGCTTTGTTTGTCCTCTATGACTCCCTGCGTCCTGGTTGGCCCGCTTCCAAGCAGGCCCTGGCCAGGTGGATCAGATTGACGATTCGTCAAGCTTATGTGGCTTCCTCTAGGGTGCCACCTTCTTCGATTTCCGCACATTCTACAAGGTCGGTGGGTACCTCCTGGGCGGCTGCCCGTGTGAGTTTCTATACAGGATCTATGTAGAGCAGCTACGTGGTCTGGTCAGAGGACCTTTGTCCGCTTTTACAAGTTTGACACTTTTGCGGCAGCTGCTTCGCGGTTTGGCCGTTCTGTGTTAAGGGGCTCTCAGCGTCATCCCACCCGTGTTGGGAGCTCTGGGACGTCCCCACTGTAACTCTCCAGTGTCACCTAGTGGAGGAAAGAGAAAAGGGGATTTTGTACTTACTGTTAAATCCTTTTCTCAGACTCCATAGGTGACACTGGACGCCCACCCGACGCTGTCTCTCCTTGTTACTGTTTGGTTTCAGGTTGGTTCAATTACCTGAAGTTAAGAGACTGTTATACTTAGTCTGAATTCTAAGTTTTTACCAAGTTTTTTATGCATCGGTTCATTCTGTTATGAATGCTATTCTTAAAACTATATGTTCACTCTATGCGAGTGTGTGTGTTACTTCTTATGTTATGTTTGACCTCCTCTCGGAAGTGTGTGTTTTTCCTTTCTTCCAGCTCCCTCCGGGCACATACCTAGACTGCCTAGGAGAGGAAGTAGAAGGGGAGGAGTTAGTCACTGTTAATTTATTCTAAAGTGCCCAAGCTCCCTGTGGTCGCCTTCTATTCCCCACTGTAACTCTCCAGTGTCACCTATGGAGTCTGAGAAAAGGATTTAACAGTAAGTACAAAATCCCCTTTTTTTCAACCATCCAGAGATTGCTGCCAGGATCTTCTTCTATCTAAGATATATAAACAATTTGCTTATCTTCTGGTTGAGGCCTATTGCTGATTTGATTAATCATGTTTATGTACATAACAAGGGTGGTAGCCCTGTTAAATTTACCATTAATTATTATCAGCATCTTATTCACTTCTTAGATGTGGCGATACATTTACAGAAGGGTGTTCTTTCCACCTCCCTATTCCAAAAAGAAACAGATAGGAATAATTTATTGCATCATTCTAGTGCCCACCCGACTAGTCTTATTAATGGCCTTCCTTATTCTCAGATGGCAGGATAAAACGCAGAGTTTCAGACCCTTGACATCCTGATTGAGAGATTTTTAGAAAGGGGGTACAAAGTACGTACTCTTGGAGGCTAGACAGCGAGCAGCACTACTCATAAGTGAGCAGTTGCTGACCCCTTCAACTAAAGAGACCAAAGCACCCATTCTTCCTTGGGTCACTAAATTTAATAGTGACAGCTCTACAGTTAACAAACGCTCAAAAAAATTGTGGCCCATCATACGCGCGGATCAGATTGGGTTATCTGATACACACTTGATGGCGTGTTATCAGAGACCACCCAATTTCTGGGTACGAAATTTACTATCCATCACACTCTGTCGTGTGCATCTAGATATGTAGTACACCAATTGATATGTCCGTGTGGACTATCATACATCGTAAAACCGAGAGGTCATTCAAAGAATGTATTACTACACATAGATCCACGATACGGGCAGCACTGGCAGGGGGTAAATGCGACCTCCCAGTGCCCAAACATTTTTTGGCCAAAAAACACAGCCTCCCATCGCTCCGCTATCGCAAGATAGACCATGTCCCTGTTAACATTAGGGGTGGTAACAGAGGTTTGAAATTGTTAAAATGTGAGACAAAGTGGATCTATCGGTTAAATGCCATTTCTCCTAAAGGGCTCAATGAGAACCTGGGTATAAGTTGTCTTACCCGCAAATAATGCATGATCTTTTCTCATCTAACTAGCATTTAGGTCATTTAATTTAGTACATTATGCCATTTTCCTGCAGCCTGTCCGTTTGTCTGTTCAGCATTCTGACTCCTGTTAGTACATTTATTCCATCTAGTATTGCCG
Source organism: Crinia signifera (assembly GCF_055691185.1). Lineage (NCBI taxonomy): Eukaryota > Metazoa > Chordata > Amphibia > Anura > Myobatrachidae > Crinia > Crinia signifera. The sequence continues at coordinate 33,386,893 of NC_139224.1, read as the reverse complement.
CTGGTTAGTTGTACATTGGTGACAACAGCAGCGGCCATAGTAATAGTTAATAGTTCCTGCAGGTTTATACATTTGTCACTTTTTAAATGTTTGTTTATTTGTTTACAGCGTTGTTATGGTGACGGGTTTGTCACGCTACGGGACGGTTGTTAATGCCATCACCCGCCGGGACCCGATCCGGCGGTTGGCGCTACACAGCGTCAGTTTGGTGCACTCGGGTGGATATAAAAGATATGTTTGTTACTATAATTCTGTTAAGCCTGATGAAAATGCCTATTAAAAGGCATTGAAATGTTGCCTTGAATAATCTCAAGTGTATGAGTGATTTATTCAGCTGAGAGTGCCGCGCTCCTCCCCAGCATGTGTGTGTGTGTGTGTGTGTGTGTGTGTATATATATAGTACAATATAGGATCGCACTCCATCCAACTAGGGAGCAGCTCCTAGGGTGTCTTCCAGAACTGGTGAAAAGTTCATGTATATAAACAAAGAAGGACGCACTCTCCAGGAATTTTGTAAATGCAGATAAAATCAGCTGTGTATTAGAAAATTCATAAGCAGCAGAGCATTGTTATATACTCAACGTTAGCGTTTCAGTCCCATCCGGACCGTCGTCAGGAGATACACAGCAGGTACATCTATCAAAGGTGACGCACAGCTTGGACCACACAGCAGGTTCCTGGTATACACTAAACATCGGCACTCACCTTTCCTAGTTTTGGGGTGCCTATGGCTTGTGACCATATTGTTTAAATAGGAATTGTAGGGGCTCTGCACTCACTAATTAACTGATATCACGGGACCCCAAACATCAATGTGATAGCTATGTTATTGTAACCATTTTGAGCTATAGTGTTAGGACCTGCAGAAAGGTGGGGTCCCGTGAAGGGGGCTGCAGGCTTAAATGCATTGATCAATCCATGAACCAAATCTCCACTATTTATTATCAGTTAATTTAGTGAGTGCAGAGCCCCTACAATTCCTATTTAAACAATGTGGTCACAAGCCATAGGGCACCCCAAAACTAGGAAAGGTGACTGCCGATGTTTAGTGTATATTGTGTGTGTGTATATATATATATATATATATATATATATATATATCGGCTTAAAGGTCCGGCACTCCAATAAGTAGTTAATTACTTCGGCGGGTGCCCACTCGCTTTACCAGCATACATACTTCCACAAGAGTAGCACTCCGACCATAGAATTACTTGAAGTGTTTAATATAAACCACAGCAACGTTTCGATAATACAGCATGAGCAGCCTGAGGACGATGCTGTAGCATCGAAACGTTGCTGTGGTTTATATTAAACACTTCAAGTAATTCTATGGTCGGAGTGCTACTCTTGTGGAAGTATATATATATATATATATATATATATTTATATATATATATTAGGGCAGAGTGAAAAGATTGAAATTGAGATATTCAAAATCGGCTAGTGTGGAAAAGTTGTGACTTGACCTGAATAAGAGACATCTAAAAGCATTTTGATCTGAGTCACCATCTTCTGTTCTGGCAAGAGACCTTAAGTTTCGCTTTTTAGGTGAAAATAACGAAACCTATGAAGAAGCTCCAATCTAGTTAAAATTATGTCAGGATGTCTTAGAGTGGTTCATTAACATACTTTAGCATAGTAAAAGAGTACGAGCTTGTCCTAGAGCAAAGTGACTGACTTTGGTGCGTGAAAAAATCCCTGACAATTGACCCATTTTCATGGTCACAATTGTGAATATTTTGTGTTTTCTCCTAAACGTGTTTATAATAGAAGAAGCACAAATACTCTAAATGGAATTTCAGTGACACTGTGTGAGAAATATAACACTGCATAATGGCCCTTAATCAGACCTGATCGCAGTACAAATTTGTTCTCAAAATGGGCAAAAAAATACTGCACTGCAGGTGGGGCAGATGTAACATATGCAGAGAGAGATAGATTTGTGTGAGTTATTTTGTTTATGTGCAGGGTAAATACTGGCTGCATTATTTTTACATTGCAATTTAGATTTCAGGTTCAACACACCCCACCCAAATTTAACTCTATCTGCACATGTTACATCTGCCCACCTGCAGTGCAGCATTTTTTTTGCCCATTTTGAGAACAAATTTGTACTGCGCTCTGCAGTTTGAATAAGGGCCAGAAGGTAGTGATAGAACAGTTCACAGAAAAGCCTCATTACCTTTTCACTGGTAATATCCTACCAACCTTCTATATAACAGGACAATAGCACATATTGGGTGAAATTTAATAGGATGACAGATCCAGACAGTGAAAAATCCATGCCGTGCGGGATTTTGCCATCCGGCAGGAGCCGGAGTGTGTGAAACCAGCATAACAGTGTAAACTGTCTAAAGTATCATTTTACATATCACTTCTGTTTATTGACAGAAAAACAGTTTTGCATCCCCTATGCTGGGAACATGCATATAATTATGCCAAAGATAAGCCAATATATTAACAGTTAAATACGTTGAAGTGTATTATGATGTGATAAACAAATATATCTAATGTTTAAAAAAATAAAATCAATTGATTCAATAATAACAGGTTTTCCAATTGTGATGGATGTCAGCTATTATTAAATTGGGTCAATAAGCACATAAAAAGGAAATAAAGTTTTGCTGATCAATTCTGTCTAGTAATTAACACAGTGATTGGCATATATGTACTGCTGGACACCACTCATAGCATGATTATCCTGTTATTTTTGAATAAATGTTCTTGATTTAATTTTTCTAAACATTAGATGTATTTGTTTATTACATCATAATAAACTTCAATGTATTTAACTGTTAATATATTGGCTTATCTTTGGCATAACTATATGCTGTAATGCAGCCCTTTCATGTTCCCAGCATAGGGGATGCAAAACTGTTTTTCAGACCAATTCATGTTTAAAATAATCTGCCACAAGTATAGACAATAAACAAGTGTTTTAAATACTGCACCTAGAGAACAGAGTGTAATGCATTTTAAATGGCAGAGAATCAAAGTGCTGGGGAGAAGGAAGGAGATAGATAGAAAGAGTAAGTGAAAAGAACAGATACTGTATGCAATACCAAGTAAAATACTATAAAAACAAAAATACATCTTGAATGTTTAAGCTCTTTTGTGACCTTTGGGCAAAGTCTTATGGCAAATGCTGGAGACCGATAAGTGGCTGGTGAGTGCTAACTGTCCCTTACATTACAGTGTCAGTATGTAGCGTCTTCTCCACGCCGGGGATCCAGTGCGGCTACTTCCGGTTTTGGCACTCGTACTTCCGGTGAGGGTCCTGCACTTGATCTGGCTTGTGGCTTTGCTGCGGGTCTTGTTCCAACGCGTTTCGTGCTTGATGCACTTAATCACTTAATCATGGATCCATGATTAAGTGCATCAAGCATGAAATGCGTTGGACAACACCCGCAGCAAAGCGGTAGGTTCCCCTTATTACATCCAATGTTGAGAAGAACATGATCTTTTAGAACATCTCATCGGGGCTGGAGTAAACATTAAGCAAAATACATGAGCATGTGCTTGGGGAGTCAATGAAAGAGAGGCTCAACAGAAATTGCCCTTTGCCGGATTTACCATGGGTCATATGGTGCAAAACTGCAAATGTTGCGGCTGAACCAGGTTCCACATAAAGGGGCCGCCACAGTAAATTAAACAAATGACACACATACAGATGTAATGTAGCTAGGCTTAGTCTATCTGTGATTTGAATATACAGAAGCATACATAGAGGATGCAACTAGCTGATCCCGGCTGTGACTAATCGCACCTCCAATCATCTCCAAAGTCTATGAATTATGGGTACAAGTATATGCACGTACTATGCCAAACAAATCCCAGGCACGCGTAGTCACCACTGAACTTGTCTACATCTTTATGTATTTATATATAAATATTATCAGGGCTGCCAAGAGAAATCCTGGGCCCTGGTACAACAGCGTCACGGGGCCCCCCTGGAGTGGCGAGCAACAGAAAAGAGGTGTGGCCATTAAAGGATATATGGGTGTGTACCACACCATATACCCTTTATGCAACACAATAGTAGACCCCTTATACTTGCCCCTTACACATTATGCTACACAAAATTCAAATCGATTACTTGCCGCCCCGTTCGTATGCAGCAGTGTGGACAGAAGCGTGGGGTGGTGGATATGGGTTGCGCCCATGGGGTAAGGGGTCATGGCCACGGATGGGCAGATAGCGGCAGGGTCCCTGCGGAGGATGGGAACTAGGTAATAGCTCCCATCCTCCGCAAGGACCCCACTGCTGTCTGCCCATCCGTCACAGGGACCCTCTGCCCCCCTGCGCTGCCCAGACCCCTATGCCATACCGCAGGGGTGCCCAGCCCACGGCTCCTCTCTCCAAGATCTGTGGCTGGCACGATCATCCCCATTTGAAGCGCCACCTCTGGAGTATAAGGATCCCAAGCTCACACACGCAGCAGGGAAAGCGGCAACAGTTCTTTCAACCTGCTGGCAAGAAGCAGCAGATGCCACTACTTGCAGTATCGCTGAGCTGAGGGTATCTGCTGTGTCCCCCAAAGCTACAGATCCGGCGCCAAGAGCAGCTGCATTGTGATGGCCAGCGGTATGTGCACCTGGAGGGAGAGGGGGGATTGTGTCCATTAAACCTCTTTAATCTCATGTGATCCTGGGCAGTATGGTCCCACCCAGATCGCATTCCATATATGATCCGTCATAAATGGGCCCCATGTAGCCTGTTCCCTTCACACACATTGGAGGTCATTCTGATTGACCACAAAGCTGCAAAATTTGCAGCTTTGCGGGTCATCTAAATACCTCAGATTTCACGCATGCGAACGGATGTTTTACATCATCGATTTGCAGCTTGTGTGCAGGGCAGTGCGGTCGCCGACCATCAAATGATTTCTCAAGCGCTTGCAGATCTAAGTCAGTCTCTACAGATCTGTGGCGCTCCTGTACGAGAAGAGGGCGGGCAGCTGACATCCGGTGACATCAGCTGCCCTCCCCCGGCACCCACGTCATGGTAGTTCCCATCGGCGCAACCCATATCCACCACCCCACGCTTCCGTCCACACTGCTGCATGCGATCGGGGCGGCAAATAATCGATTTGCCACACCCGCTCACACAAAGTGGCTGCACATGCACAACATCGCTCCCCTGTGTGAACGTGCGGGGAAGCGAACCAACCTGAATGAGGGCCATAGCCTGTTACACACACACACACACACACACACACACACACATAGCCTGTTCATTCACACATACAGTACATAGCCTGTCACACACACACATATATACATACATAGCCTGTTACACACACATATACATACATAGCCTGTTACACACATACACACATATATACATACATACAAAGCCTGTTACACACACACATATACATACATAGCCTGTTACACAAACACATATACATACATAGCCTGTTACACAAACACATATACATACATACATAGCCTGTTACACACACACACACACACACACACACACACAGCCTGTGTTACACACACACACACACACACACACACACACACATAGCCTGTTACACACACACATATATACATACACTGCCTGTTCCTTCACACATACAGAACATAGCCTGTAACACACACACACACACACACATAGCCTGTTACACACACATATATATACAAAGCCTGTTACACACACACACACACACACACACACATATATAGACATACATACATACATAGCCTGTTACACACACACACACACAGCCTGTTACACACACATATATCCATACATACACAGCCTGTTACACACACACACACACACACACACACATGCTTTTTGTCTGTTCCCCCTGTCCATAGACATGCATTGCGTGCGGCATTACCTTTTGAACCAGGAACTTGGAGCAGGAGCAGGACAGCCATCGCTGACAGGCTTAGGCAAATTCGGGGCGTGGCCTAATCGCAGACCCGTGGCCACGCCACCCTTTTAAGGTTTTTTTTTTGTGTGTGTGTGTGTGTGTGTGTCGGGACCCGGGCCCCCCTTGCAGGCCCGGGCCCAGGTAAAATGTACCCCCCCCCCCCCCCCCTGCCTCTCGGCGGCCCTGAATATTATACATGAGCTGGCTCATTTCTTCGAGAACTGAGCTTACCAATATTCCGGGATCCAAGGGAGTACTGGCTCTGGTTTCGTGCCATTCTACATCAAGGCCATTTGTAATCATCCCGACATTGGAGAAGTCATATTCTACATGTTTATAGTTGTGCTTTGGCCTGGTTAAGAGGTTTGTGCTGACTCAACACCAGTGGCTGAGCTGAACTATCTGTCCACTCAAGCTGAAATATTAATCCAGTGTCCATCCACTCCCCTGATGCCGTATCTGTACAATGTCCACTCCAGTGCTTCAAAGCTGCAGTATCTGTCCAGTATCCATCCACACCCGTGCTGCTGTTTCTGTCCAGTGTCCATCCACTTCAGTGCTGCTGGGCTGCCTTATCTGTCCAGTGTCTATCAGTGGAGTAACTTTAAAATTTGCACCCCCCCCCCAAGTTGAGTTAACCCCCCCCCTAGTAGATTTGAACACACCCCCCCCCCCCCCCCCCACGCCTTACACCTATGCAATCATGCAGTGTCCGCCGCCGGTCTTGTCTGTGGTCCCGGTGCTCCTCAAACTCAGCTCCTGCTGCTAATGAAAAGTGACCCTAACAAAAAGGCTGCCCCCATACAGCAGACCATTTTTAAGGATGCTAGAGGAGGCCACCGCCTCTTCTAGCATCCTCAAAAACTGTCTGCTGTATGGGGGCAGCCATTTTGTGTCACTTTTTATTGGCAGCAGGAGCCAGGAGAGCCAGTACCACAGACAGTTACTTCAGTGGCAGGCGGCAGCGGCAGGTTCCATCAGTCGGCAGTGGGTAACAATATCCACACAGACCCCCCCCAGCTCCCACACTTTCTCAGACCCTCTCCACCAACACGGGGTCTGCTGGGCTATTGTTACGCCACTGGTGTCCATCCACTCCAGTGATGCTGAGCTGCCGTATCTGTCCAGTGTCCACTCCAGTGCTGCTGAGATGCCGTATGTGTCCAGTGTATGTCCACTCCAGTGATGCTGAGCTGTCATATCTGTCCAGTGTCCATCCACTCCCATGCTGTTGGGCTGCCATATCTGTCCAGCGTCCATCCAATCCAGTGCTGCTGGGCTGCTGTATCTGTCCAGTGTCCACTGCAGTGTTGCTGGGCTGCCGTATCTGCCCAGTGTCCATCCACTCCCATGCTGCTGGGCTGCTGTATCTGTCCAGTGTTCATCCACTCCAGTGCTGCTGGGCTGCCGTATCTGTCCACTCCAGTCCCGTTACCCTTAGTGTTAATACTGGCTGAGCTAGATTACAATACAGGCAGTTACTGTATCAAGTCATTAATATATAGAAAGAGGGTGAGTGGAGATTGTGTGCAAATGGGTTTATATGGTTATAGTGAAGCATGCAAGGGGTATGAAAAATACTTCCCTTCTGGGGGTGGCACGTCATTCCCCCTTCTCGCAGGGAGGGGGTGTGAATTGCAGGAATGGGGGTCCGTGAATCGTGGGAAGGTCCGCGAAACGCGAGAAGGGGGTTCGTGAAATGTGGCAGGGGGATTGCGAATCATGGGAGGGGGGGTTGCAGGGGTCCACGAAACTCAGAGGGCAGCTGCTCCATATCCCAGCAGCACTATAGCAGCAGTGACATTACTTATCTAGTACTGCCCATCATACGGGCCGTTGAGGAAGGTGGAGCATCCACCGAAACAGGCTGTCGGGCACATGTTTGGCTCGTCGCAGGTCTCCATATGATGGGCAGTACTAGATAAGTAATACCTGAATCCACTTTGCTATTTTTCTGTCAATGTGTTGCCATGTGCTTTTTTTTATCATGATTTTTTGCGTAATGAAAACACCTTTAAAATTCTACAACAGGTGTGCGGATCTCTTTTTGCCTATTGGTGAAGAATATCCTATAGTAATTCATATGTGACCCTGCACCCAAACCATGATTTTGTGACAGTGTGCGTTTTTTCTCCAATATTGAGTGCCGGGCTGACATATATACTGTATATATATAGTCCGGGGTGTATCCACACCTCTTTAGGTGTGGAATGTCAGGCACTCGCCTAATAATAATGAGTCCAAAAGGTCAAGTAAAATCCAAAGGTTGTGCTGTTTTATTCAACTATCCAATATAGTCATATTGTCACAGGTAGTTATAGAATATGCCCCGACGTTTCGGTCCTGGGTAGACGGACCTTTCACAAGGAGCCTATAACATTATAACATTGCATTCAATGAACAATTGAAAAATTGAAAACAGCGCTAATCTACAGAAACATTCACATGAAAACAAGAGGTCAAAAAATAAAGTCTTACTTTTTAGAAAAAGAGACTAGCAATCAACGGAGATCGGGAAGAAAAACACCCATGGTGCCTGGAGCTGCTGCTAAATAGCACTGCCCGGGCCCGGCTATTTATCCCCTCTAACAGCTGATTGTCAGAACGTGGAAGCCGAATCCACGCTCTGACATTGCTACTTCTGGCGTTACCGGAAGTTCGGGACCGGAAGTAGCGGCTATTGACACGCATCAGTGGAACGCACGGCTGTAGCCGTCCATGCATGTTTAATTTGACACAAAACCCCGTAAAACGGGTTCCGGGTGATATTAAAGTTTTAATGCACTGGAGATCATTGATCTAGTGGAAGAGAGGGGAAAGCCGGGGATCGTTTATAATAGCCAGCGTTGATATAAGTGTACTATATATCATTAAGCGCGCACACTGATAAATGACATTATGTTAATGAGTATTAAATCACTAGAAGGTTAGTGGCTGGCTATATTTAGGTGGAGCTTTAATCGGACATAGTTAGAGAGAATATTTAAAGTTTATATCTGGTTATTTTATTATTTTTTTATTGTCGACATATGTGTCGACTTTTAAAAAAAATTTTTTTTTATTTTTTAGAAAAAAAGATCTATTATAATGAAGATGGGCGCAGTGCATACTCGGCACTGCCCTCTTATGAATAAGAAAAAATTCTGAAAAAAATCTAGCTAAAGAAACATAAAATGTACAGGAGTATTTCAATTTATTCTGGTATTTTTGAACTAATCTTGGGGGTGAAACTTTGTATAAATATATATATATTTTTTTATTTTTTCACATTTTTTAAAAGGAGAATTTGCGTATCTTTTTATACATCCCTTACTGGGACGCAGTCTTATTGGTTTAGTTGGGTATAATATGTCGACCATGGAAAAACCAGTGGGGATCATCTACACAGAGATATTTGTCCTATGTTCAAATCAATTGCAGTCAATGAAACATGGGGCGAAATGTAATAGGGTGGGATTTTTTAGACTAAAAAAAAATCGCACCAAATCGCACCTTTAAAAATCGAATTTTTTGCCGCAAATTCGCATATGTAATGAGATGCGAATTTGCGGCAAAAAATGCGATTTGCCGCGATTTCGGTCGATTTTTAGTCATGAAAATGTGCGCATTTTCAGTCCTGAAAATGTGCGCATTTTCATATATGCGATTTTGGTTTAAAATTTTTTTTTTTTTTTAAACGGCGTGCGGTCCCCCCCCCTAAGCATAACCAGCCCCGGGCTCAAAAAGCCGGTGCTGGTATCATAAAATCAAAGGAACAATCAAGTTGGGGTTCCCTGGATTTTATAAAACCAGCACCAGGCTCAAGGTCCGGCGCTGGTTCCCAAAATACGGGGGACAAAATGACTAGGGGTCCCCCGTATTTTAAGAACCAGCACCGGACACAACCAGCCAGCAGGGTAATGCGGCTGCCACAGCCGGGGGAAACTTATTATATAAGCTCCCGCGGCCAAAGCATTAACCCCCTGGCTGGTCAGCATGGGCAGGGGTCCTGGGGAAGTGTGGACCCCCCCAATGAAGGGGTCCCCCCTCTCCAGGACTTACCAGCCCATGCTGATAGTCCGGGGCTGTCCTCGATGCCCCTGGGCGGTGGGCATCGGGCTGATGGATTGTGTAAAAAAAGAATAAAAACTATTGTTTTCTACTGGCGAACTATGAGTCCCAGCAAGCCTACCCCGCATGCTGGGACTTGGAGAACCACAAGTCCCAGCATGTGGGGCATTAAAGGGCCCGCTGGCACTTGTAGCTCTACAGTACAAAAAATAGTTAACAAAAACACACTGACACACTGTAAAATAAAAGTTTAATACATACATAACACACACACACTGATACTTACCTACCTTGAGCCCGTAGGTCGGTCCCTGGATCCTGGGTCCGGGCTCCGGGGCTCCAGGGCAGAAGAGTCCGGTTCCGGGGCCTTGGTTCTTAAAATACGGGGGACCCCTAGTCATTTTGTCCCCCGTATTTTGGGAACCAGCGCCGGACCTTGAGCCTGGTGCTGGTTTTTCTGACATGTGCTATTCTGTTCATAAGCGATCACTGCCTCCCCCAGCTGTCACCCCTGTCCTTGTGGGACAGCAGGACAGTGGCCAATTAGCAGAAATGTCCCTCTGTAACTGGGTGGTATGTATTACTATTCTTCTTATTATTATTATTATTATTATTATTATCATTAATACTATTATGGAGAATTTATAATATACAGTAGAGCAATGTAGTGAATGTTATACAATATAGCGTGAAAACAACATTTTTGTTAAAACCTTTGGACCCCTTCTCTGTGATTTCCTGGAAATGGGCTGATTTCTATATCAGTGAGGGCGAAAATGAAACTAGTTTTGGAATTTTCCCTATAAATCCAGTAGGAGCAGCTGCTTTACCCACGCAGATTGAAGCAGAACTCTGCAGACTGCAGACAGACATGAGAAACAAGGTAATTATTATACTGGGGAACTAACAAATAAAAAGCTGTTATACATAACATATAGCAGGGCACACACTGGGCGAACAACAGCGCCGCTGATATTGTTAACTATATCGGCAGTGCTGGCATTAACAGACAACAGGGGAGCACACATCGTTATCGATATAGAATGTACTCATTGAGCGATTCTCACAATATACTGTATATCAGTAACAATAACGATATCATGCTTATCTTTAACCATATACAGGTTGAGTATCCCTTATCCAAAATGCTCGGGACCAGGAGAATTTTGGATAACGGATTATTCCGTATTTCGGAATATTTTAATATTTCAATGATGTATTTTGAAGTATCTTGCATTTATGCTGTATAAACACATAATATACACACAAATATATTTTATTACCACATAAAATACACACAAATATATTTTAATTGTTCAAAAAACAAGGTTTCAAAATGTGAAATAAAATGTGTGTACTATCTCAGTACTGATTTTGAATGCCAAGCAATCATTGTCTTGCACATATATAGTGCCAGTTACATATCATGTCCCCAGTGATGCTGTTTCAAATGTCCCCAGTGAGTTTTTAGCAAAAAAAAATTTTTTTTTTCACTTTCTGGAATGTCCGTATTTCGGAATAATTCGGATAACGGATATTCGGATACGGGATACTCGACCTGTATAGCTTATGCCCCTTTCCCACTGCAGGCTTTACACGGCAAAATGCCGTTTTTTTAGCCTTTTTAAACGGCTAGAGCTGCAGTGGGAAATCTCCAGGTTGCTTTACCCGGGTAACAAATACCGGTATTTGTTAACCGGGTAAAAAGCAGTGTTTTACCCGTGTATGAGCCGTTTTTTTGGCAATGGGAAAGGGTTTTAAACGGTATTTAGAAATAATAATAAAGGTTAAGAACATGATTGGTGCATGTGATGTTTTTAATGACAGGCAAGGTTTATTAGAGAGTTTAAACGTGTTGCTTTGTGGTTTACATGGGTAAGTGTGAATGGGACATTTACTGCTTTTAAACGGTAATTTACCGTTTAAAAGCTGCAGTGGAAAGGGTCTTTGTGGCTCTTACCCGGGTAAAGACCCATTTAAAAAAAACGGGTCTTTACCCGGGTAGGCAGTGGGAAAGCAGCATGAGTGTGTACTCAGCCTATGTTTCAGTTTCATATGATGTAGTATAACTGGTTGTAATTTACTGATATCATCAAAGTACAGAAAATAAGGATTTAGGATTTAAATTGTCTGGGTTTAGGCATACCTCCCAACATGACCCTACAGGAGGGACAGAATGCTCTGGTCCTGGACATGCTTGTTAATGTGTGATTACTATCACCTGTATTGAAACACCTTTCTTACCAATTTACCTGTTCAAAACAGTTGATGGCAATCATAAATGAACAAGGAAGTCCAGGAGCAGAGCAATGTGTCCCTCCTGGAGAGGGTCATGTTGGGAGGTATGTATGCATTCAATGGAATCATCAGTGGCATTTCCTTGCATTGCTTAGAAGGAACAGTTGGGCAGATGTATTAAGCCCGGTAAAGTGATAAAGTGGAAGGTGATAATGCACCAATCAGCTCCTCTCATTTTTTCAAACACATCTGATTGGCTTCTGCATTGTCACCTTCCATTTTTTCACCACTTTTTCACTTTACCATGCTTAACCCCTTCAGTGGCACTCCCGAGAATTTTCAGGGGATACACTCCAGTGCACAGACTGGCAAACCCGGAAAACTCTTGGAAGTGCATCCCTCCCACTGGGCAGCGCCGCTGAGTTGAGCGATGAGATCAGCGCCGCGCTCAGCTTTAGCGGCTGCCCGACTCCTGCTGCCCGGCCCTGCCTCCCTCCCCTGGCTGTGTGCGGTGTAACCTTGTATCGTCACACCGCACACAGCTGGGTTGCCTGGGGCAGGGCCGGGCAGTGGCTGATGGACTGTTCAGCAGCACTGCCCGGGGGGGTTGGTAGTGGTTTTTTTAGGGAGTGCTCCCCAGAAAAAAACTCTTCCAGTGGGGAGCGCTCCATAAAAGAAAAAACACCACTGAATGGGGTAATACATCTGCCTCAATGATCCCTCATGTATTTTTAATACGGTTTCTTGTGGCCACTTACAGTATATGGACCCACTTGTTGTAATACACATTACATGAACAATCCCAGACACGTATCAGTGTCTTTCCTTCAGCAAGTACAGTAGATTTGACTAATGTCCGGGGCACACGGTGTCCATGCTGAGCGCAAATCGCTCAGCACACAGCGATACACCAGCAACAATGGGAAGGTTGAAAAGGTCGACATGAGATTTCACTTATTTGTTTAGCCGACTTGTGGCGACAGTCAGTATTTCATACCCTACCAGCCACTAGGGCGTGGTGCCAGAATACAATAGGTACTTTGAAATTGGGGACAAAAAGACATGAAAACTCATGTCGACCTTCCTATTGTCGACCGAATGCTTGTGTCGACCTTCAGACTCGGTCGGCTTTAGCCATGTCAAAATATTTCATGTGTTGAACTAAGCCCTGGCGACCTCTAGTGGTCGACCATAGTGTTGACACTATAACCTATACCCCTTATGGGTTACAATCACCGTTTTTGTCGGCACACTTATAAGGGTATGTATTGTGTTTATGTGTTTCATCGAGTATGGGTCATAGGGTCGACAGCACTAAGGCCGACATGCATTGGGTCGGCCACTGAAGGTCAACATGAGCCAAGGTTGACACATGGGCTTAGGTCGACAAAAAAAGTGACAAACCCCATGTCGACCTAATGTCTGTGTTGACCTAATGACATGTCGACCTAAGACCTGTTTGAGACTGTATTTTAACTAGCGACACTTTAATTGCAGCTTAGCGAATATTAATTGTATAATCCCAAATCAATTAAGAAGTGATCTCAATGTCCGTTATACAATGTCACATATTGTGTCTTTCTTTACGTATGATGGCCTCAGGGCCGGTGCTAGGGTGTCTGGCGCCCTCCCTTACATAGCCCATAAAGGGACAAAGAGAACCGAGGGCTGATTAAGCTAGAGGTGCCATAAACTGCTGAAGGAATCCCAGATGCCTGCACTTTAAGTTGTGTTTGTTAAGGGGGCTATGATGCTGCAGCAAATAGCCAATTAGGGAGCAGGGGAGGAGTTACTGCAGTTAGGAATAGCCAGAGGGTCAGGTGATCTGCCTCTCTGGTCCGAATTTCCTGGCTGTAAGGTGTGTTCAGAACCCCCTCCTGTACAACTACTTTGATTCTGCTTGAATTCCTTATATCCCTCATAATCCTCACATCTCCTCTTTCTTTATATATCTCTCTCCTCTCTCTCCCCTATCTCGCTCTTTTCCGGGGTTCTGACAGCCTTCTCTGCCCCTGCAGCGTGCTCCTCAGCAGTACGGCCTAGTTATGCCGCACCCACGTAGATCGCGCAACCCACCCGCCCGTTACCTGGATCAGGGCTCCCCCTCTGATCCTGCCCCGGCTGGCGGCGAGCCGGCTGGGCGGGGAGGCAGAGCGGCGGCGAGACCGGGTGCGCGGCGGGACGCAAGGGGGGCCGCGTCATCGGCTGATGACGCGGTCACCCGCGGCGTTAGGCCGCGACCGCGCAGGGTGGTTAGTGCGCCCGCCGGGGGTAGCGGAGGCTCCCCTGGGGGCAGCGCGGGTCCCAGGAGAGGCGCCAGGTCGAGGGGGAGTTCAGCAGGGCACGCGATAGGCGCTCCCACAGTGTGGCAAGATGGCAGCCGGGCTACAGCAGCGCGCAGCGTTCCCCAGCAGGCCCAGAGTGCTCGCACTCCTCCAGCATCCAGGAGACCGGCGGGGAGGGGGGCGCAGGGAGCTCCTGCCATTCCCAGGGTAGCGCTTGATGGAGGTACAGCTCCACTACCAGCAACCCCACGGCGCCTGCCGGCGGGGCCCCCCATGACTCCCCTGCAGAGAGCTAGAAGAAGGTGGCTCAGCAGGGCCCGCCTGTTGCCACAGGGCCATAGGCCATCACAGGGTGTGGAGTCTAACATCGCTGCTCCAGCCCCTCCCCCTGCGCAGACGTCTTCACCGGCTGTTGACATGGCTGTGGTGCGACAGCTAGTGGCTATGCTGACACCGCAGGCGGGTCAGCTGCCTGCACCACCCACCGGGACAGGACCGGGGTCCCTTCCCCCCGCTATCCCTTCTGCTGGTAGTATGGCTGACGGAGGGCCTGCTGCTCACGTGATGGCTGCCCTTGGTTTTTCACCCTCGGCAACGGGTTCCGTTCCTTCCGCGGTCCCGGGCCCAGCAGTGACACCGCAACGGCTGGCGGGTGTCGAGGCAGCAGGGCCGACAGAGGTGGCCGGTCCTTCGGGGTCCACAGGAGCGTCCGCAGCAGGAGCTGTTCCAGGTGGGTCCTCTAGCACACACAAAAAGCGCAGGCGTAGACGTTCCCATACCTCCTCGTCATCGGGGTCCGAATCAGTGACGTCCGGTGGGGAAGGGGGTCATAGGTCCAGACGCAGGCACCGCCGTTCTGGGAGACGCCGCAGGCGATCCCAGTCCTCTAGCGGTGACTCAGGCTCCCCGCTGTTCCCCAGGGGACAGGTAGTACATTGCGAAAATACCGCGGTGCTGAGAGGCCTGCGGCGTAGCGTCAGGGACCGCATCAGGGAGGGCAAGTACGTGAGCTTTTTCACCATGACTGCCCAAGCTGAGAAAGATTATCGTGCAGAGGGGGCATAGGGGAGGCTGCTTATTGCACGTACCAGAGGTGGCAAGTGGGACTATTCATGTTCGCGGCTTGCTATTTGGAAACCAGGCCCCAGGAACATATGAATGTGATAAGGTACATTCACATGATGCATGCCATGTACATGGATGATGGCGAGAGCGTATGGCGGGCCTATGATGAGCAATTCCGGCGAAAGCAGTCGGGTTGCGAGATCATGGCTCTCGGGGCCAAGGATGTCGAGGTCTGGATGGGTAAGAAGCCATCGGCTTCGACCACCGCGACTGCTGCATCCGCGGCCCCGGCGGCGCCGGCAGTCCCGCGCAGGGGCCCTTCGTCCTTTCGCGGGGGCGCAGGTGGAGGGCAGGCAGCTGGGAGATGCTTTGCTTTTAATGGGGCAGGATGCGCGGCGGGTGCTCGCTGAAGATTTAAACATCAATGCTCCAAGTGCTGGGGAGGGCACTCGGTCAAGGACTGCCCGCGCTCCAAGCAAGCAGGCGGGGCTGCCAGGAATAATGCCGGAGCAGCCCCGGCTCCAGCCCCTCCTCAGTAAGGCTCCTTCTCCAGTGAGGGGTGACCGCCTGGCCGTTTGGCTGGAGCGGTACCCCCTCAGGGAGGAGGCACAGTTTCTGGCCACAGGTTTCTCGCAAGGATTCCGTCTCCCCATCCGTGGAGAGGTGGCATCTGGGTGTCCTAGAAACCTGAAATCTGCCATCGATATGCCCCACGTAGTCCTAGAGAAGGTGGCAAAGGAAGTAAGCCTAGGGAGGATGGTGGGCCCATTTCCTGAACCCCCGGTTCAGAATTTGGTCCTGTCCCCGGTGGGGGTGGTGCCCAAGAAAGAGCAGGGCAAGTTCCGTCTGATACAACACCTATCCCACCCCCCGGGGGCTATCAGTGAATGACGCTATTCCGGCGGAGTTGTGTCATGTACGATACCAATCCTTTGAAGAGGCTTTGACGATAGTGCGCAGCTTTGGGAAGCGGGCGCTGCTGGCCAAGGTGGACGTGGAGTCAGCATTTAGATTACTCCCCCTGCACCCCGACTCCTTTCGGTTCATGGGGTTCAAGCTGCCTTCCGGGTTTTACGTGGATCGTTGCTTGCCCATGGGCTGTTCAGTGTCCTGCGCCTACTTCGAATGCTTTAGCAGCTTCCTGCATTGGTGTGTCACGGAGAGCTCGGGCGAGACAGGGGTCGCCCATTATCTGGACGACTTCCTGTGCGTTGGCCCGGCTGATTCCCCACGTTGCGGGGCTCTCCTGAACGCAATGCAACAGCTGTTTGGCTACTTCGGAGTCCCCATCGCGGCAGACAAGACAGAGGGGCCGACTACGTGCCTGTCTTTCCTGGGTATTGAGATTGACACGCAGGCCGGGTGCTGCAGGTTGCCCTCCGATAAGCTTGTACGGCTGCGGGGGGCGATCTCCCAGTCCCTGGCCTCTGGCAAGCTCAGGGTGCGCCAGCTCCAGTCCCTACTGGGACTGTTCCACTTCGCGTGCCGGGTTATCCCCATGGGCCGGGTCTTCTGCCGAAAACTAGAACTCGCCATGTCCGGCCCCAATAGGCCCCAGTTCTTTGTACGCCTGAACGCAGAGCTCAAGAGAGACCTTAGAGTGTGGGAAGTTTTCCTGCGCGAATTCAACGGGGTACTGTTGTGGCCTAGCCCTGCAAGTAACAGTAGGGATTTGCAGCTATACACCGATGCCGCGGGGGGTATTGGTTTCGGCGCGTTCCTGCATGGATCCTGGTGCGCTGCGACATGGCCGGACGAATGGGCGGAGGAAGGGCTCACCAGGAACATGCTACTGCTGGAACTGTTCCCAATAGTGGTGGCCTTAGAACTTTGGGGTGACCGCTTGCGCGATGCCTGCATCACTTTCTGGTGTGATAACCTGGGGGTGGTGCAGGCCATCAATAAGCAGAGCTCGTCTTCGCTGCCGGTAGTACGTTTGTTGGCCCGCCTTGTTTTGAAATGTTTGCAGATTAACTTGCATTTTGTTGCCAGGCACGTGCCAGGGGTGGACAACTCGATTGCCGATGCCCTGTCCAGACGTGACTGGGCTAGGTTTTGGTCCCTGGCGCCAGGGGCCGAATTGAATGGTGAGCTCTGTCCTCCTTATGTTTGGCAGGTCATCAGGCAGGCATGGAGGAACTAGCCATGCGGGCTATTGCCCCCAGGACGCTGCGTTGTTACCAAGCTGGCTGGCTGGAATGGGAACAATTCAGACTGTCCGCATCCCAAGCAGGTAAGGCCCCGAGTGATGCCATGACGGCTTTTGTGTGGAGTTTGTACTCCAGGGGGCAGACTGTGTCGGCCGTGAGACGGCTGTTGGCCGGTGTGTCGTTCTTCTCATCGCTGTATGGGAGATCGGACCCCGGCCGGTCTTTCGTGGTGTCTAGAGCCTTGAGGGGCTGGCGCCGCGCTTGCCCTGTGGCTCCGGATAGCAGGCGGCCCATAGACGTGTCCCTGCTGCCTCCTTTATTGGGGGCGGTGAGGGATATCGGTCATTCCGATTATGAGGTCCAGCTGTTTCGCCTAGCATATGCTATGGCTTTCCACGGAGCTTTCAGGGTTGGCGAGCTGGTAGCCCCGTCAAGGCAGCGGCCTTCGCCTCTGTCGATAGAGGACGTGGTGATTCAGGTCGACTTGGTTTGGTGCCGGGTCCGGCGTTCCAAGACGGACCAGGCTGGGAGAGGTCAATGGCTGTCATTGCAGCCGTGCCCGGTGGAAGGGATATGCCCAGTGGCGATGGCAAGCTCCTACGCCCTGTTGCGGCCCGACTGCCCGGGGGCGTGGCTAATGCACTTGGATGGTTCCTCATTGACCAAATACCAGTTCTGCCACGTTTTGGGGCGTGCCCTGGTCTCGCTTGGCCTTGATCCGAGGGAGTTTGGAACACACTCTTTTCGGATTGGGGCGGCCACATCTGCCGCTGCTGGCGGTCAATCCGACGCAGAGATACAGTCTCTGGGTCAATGGCGTTCGGCAGCATTCCGCAGATACATTCGGCCTGGTCTATCTGTCCAACTGCCTGACTGTAGCCGACTGGACGCATAAGTACTCGTCTCACTTTAGCGGGAGTCTTGAGGTGGTCCACTTTCCCCCGGGGGCACAATTTGGCTGAATTACAATTTTACATGGCGTCCTGGATAGTTTACTCCGGGGGTTTTCTGTGCAGTGTGCCTCAAGGTCTGGTCGGCTACGGTTCCTTTCTCTTCTCTCCCTCTCCAGTGTGTTTGATTTGTTGAGAGCGGCGAGATGTGATGGCATGCGTCCTAACCTGTTTACATCTTGCAGGTCGCAGGGACGTCAAGACGGTGTGGGTGATGGGACACTCGTTTGTCCACTGGGCATCAAAAGCGTGTGAAAGTTTGAGTGGGGGTATGCGTGCAAAAGCTCGAATGGTTCGATGGTTGGGAGTGCGTGGCATGCTTTGGGGAGCGTTGCAGGGCTTATTGCTACGGTCAGTGCGGGACTTTGGAGTCCCTGAGGTGCTAATTTTGCACCTGGGCGGAAACGATCTAGGCCGATGCACTGCCTTAGAGTTGCGGTCAATTATTATCAGGGACCTGCATATTATAGCCCAGACGCTCCGCTGCTGCCGCCTGGTCTGGTCCTCCATGATCCCCAGGCGGGTCTGGAGGACAGCCAGGTCAGGGCCCCGCTTGGATGGCGCACGGAGAAAGGTCAATGCTGCGGTGCAGCGATACCTGTTGGCGAATAGCGGTGGTGTCATCAGGCATGACTCCATCGTCTATAAGCGGGGTTCCCTGTATAGGCCGGACGGTGTCCATTTAAGTCCCGAAGGAATGGAGATATTCCTGGACGACCTGTTTAGAGGTTTTTAGTTGAAGTTATGGTTGTTAGGTAGAAGTGCTGAGCGTTAGGGTGGCGGTGCTGCAGCCTAAGGCTTGGCTTGTGGCGGTAAAGAACGGTCCTTGTTCAAATGCTGATATGAGGATAGTGGGGTGCGCTCTCCCCTCAATGATACGCCACGAGCCCATGCCCCTTGGACAGGGGATGGGCTGCACCATCCGCACGGGTGGGTTGCGTGGGAGAGTTGAACACCAACGCTGTGTGAATGGTGTGATGTCATCTTACCCTTCTTTTCTCTATGACCGTTCTTTAGGGCCGCCACCCTCTTTTATAAGATCAATATATATAAATAGTTGTCAATAATAAATTTGACATTCATATTGAAACGCCAGCACTTGTGTCTGTCTCTTTATTTTAGTATAAGTTAGTTAAGTTTAGATAAGTTATTAAAGTGGCGGGGCATAAGGATTACCGATGGCAAGTTTAAGAGAACCGAGGGCTGATTAAGCTAGAGGTGCCATAAACTGCTGAAGGAATCCCAGATGCCTGCACTTTAAGTTGTGTTTGTTAAGGGGGCTATGATGCTGCAGCAAATAGCCAATTAGGGAGCAGGGGAGGAGTTACTGCAGTTAGGAATAGCCAGAGGGTCAGGTGATCTGCCTCTCTGGTCCGAATTTCCCCACCCTCCCTCCCTATTTTTCTATCCTTCTTGGCGGCGGTAAAGAACGGTCCTTGTTCAAATGCTGATATGAGGATAGTGGGGTGCGCTCTCCCCTCAATGATACGCCACGAGCCCATGCCCCTTGGACAGGGGATGGGCTGCACCATCCGCACGGGTGGGTTGCGTGGGAGAGTTGAACACCAACGCTGTGTGAATGGTGTGATGTCATCTTACCCTTCTTTTCTCTATGACCGTTCTTTAGGGCCGCCACCCTCTTTTATAAGATCAATATATATAAATAGTTGTCAATAATAAATTTGACATTCATATTGAAACGCCAGCACTTGTGTCTGTCTCTTTATTTTAGTATAAGTTAGTTAAGTTTAGATAAGTTATTAAAGTGGCGGGGCATAAGGATTACCGATGGCAAGTTTAAGAGAACCGAGGGCTGATTAAGCTAGAGGTGCCATAAACTGCAGAAGGAATCCCAGATGCCTGCACTTTAAGTTGTGTTTGTTAAGGGGGCTATGATGCTGCAGCAAATAGCCAATTAGGGAGCAGGGGAGGAGTTACTGCAGTTAGGAATAGCCAGATTCCTTACCGATGGCAAGTTTATTTGTTAGAGTACCTCTTCCCGTTTGATTCTTTTTGTTATAGTACCCTCAGATAAATAAAAAGACAGACAGATATTAGGCAGATAGACAGACATAGATAGATTTTAGAGAGAGAGAGACAGAGAGAGACACACAGAGGGCGGTATTCAATGAGAATACCTGCGAGGTGCTGCAAATCCTTTTTAGGATTCACTGCACATTAGCCATGTTCCGGAGCCGGCGAATTCAACGAGTCAGGGGCTCGCTGCCCCTGACCGGCGAATATGAGCTCCTGCGGCGAACGCCGCAGGGAGCCTGTGGAAGGTGGCAGGCAGAGAGCTGGAAGTCTCTCTGCCTGCCCCAGAACGTTTGTGGAGGGGAGGTGGGCTCCCCGGTTGCCAGGCAACACAGGCTGCCCCCCGGGGGTGCCAGCAGGGGACCGGTATATTCACTATACCCGATCGTAACGATCGGGTGCAGTGAATATATGAATATCTAATGAGCGGCTCGGCTTCGGCGCCCCCTGCTGGCTGCTGTGTAAAAATAAATAAAAAAAAAATATATTTTTTTTTAAATTAAATATATATTCATGTGCTTACAGCACATGAATAAAAATAGCATGCCCCCTCTCAGAATAAAATTCCTGATTTTTTTACACCAAATGTAAAAAACAAAACACTTTATTTTAAAAGTTCACATTCCACTTCTCCATAAAAAGATAGCGATTGCTACTCGGTGAATCATGGCGAAAAAAACCTTCAAATGTATTCGCCATGTGGTCATTAATAGGGTGATTCACCGTTTTAGTCAAACAGCACAAATTCGCCATAAAAACATGGCGAATCAGGCTCATTGAATACCGCCCAGAGAGAGAGACAGAGAGACAGAGACAGAATCAAACTCACTCAGCCAGCTCCTCTGTAGGTTCCCAGCCCCAGGGCATCTCTCTCGTGCAGAGCTCCACACTGAGATGGGGGCATCTAGTGGCTCCTGCCGGTACTGCAGTTAGCAGTAACTCCAGAGCTTTCCCCTGCCTCCTCCGACGCTCAGCTTCGTTCCCCGTGGGTGCTTTATGTTGCCGGGTGCTTCATCAGCGTCTCACAGGTAGCGGCAGCCGACAGGAGCAGGGTGCATAGCAGGGAGAGCACCTCTGCTGGCCGGCGCCTCCCTGCTATGCATCCCTCGCTGAGCGGGTTCCGCCGGCTCTGTTTGGCCTGTATATTGGGGTATAACCAGTTAAAAACTGCCACTATATGATTGTTATAATGTATGAGGGGATGCGGTCATTAGGTCAACAGTATCATCAGTAAAAAGGTTGACACATGGAAAAGCTTGACATGCATTATGGCCACATGGTCAAAAGGTCGACACAAGCAAAAATGTTGACATGAAAAAGATCGACATGCGTTTTCCCGTTTTTTTTTTTTTTTTATATATAATAGGACTTGTTCATACTTCACCATCCCAGTGGACCTGGAGGGGGGATATAATAATGTGCCATGCGCAGCATGAGACTGTGCGCGAGCCTTGTGTGGTATACTGATACGGTGTCCATGCTGCCCTACGTCTACAGACACCAAGAACATAAAAGACTCATGTCCACCGTTTTCGTGTCAAACCTTTGACCATATTGACATAGTGCATGTCGACTTTTTTCATTACATTTTTTCACTGTTTACCAATACTGGTCGACCTTTTTACTGTCAACCTTAATTGTGTCGACCCTTTGACCCACACCCATGTATGAGAACATACGGGGTTTTTTATTTTGTTACATAAGAATGTAATGTGCTGCATTAACCTATTTTCACTGCTGCGGTTTATATAGTACAGCCAGTGATCTATTCCTGCCTGTGATAGCAAAACACTATGGGCCTGATTCAGACCTGCCTGCATGGCTGCAAATTCACAGCATGGGAATCATTTCTCATACTGCGCATGCGCTATTTTTATACTGCACGTGCGCCAAATATTTTGTAACTAATTCCTTTGCAAACGTACACAATAAAATATACACGCAAAGCAGCCACTTACGGAAGGGGGTGTCAGGGGCAAACGCAGGATTTTCAGAAGGGGGTTTCCAGAGGGGCAGAGCAAAGCATGGAGATGTACACTAGGGTGACCCAGTATATGCTGGGTCAGTTAAAGTATTATAGGTAGACCAAATGTATATAAATAATAATAATAAAAAAAATATATATATATATATATATATATATATATATATATATATATATATATATATATATAAAGAAAATATAAAGTGCGCTCGTTGATATATCACCACCACCACCTTAGAATTTGATGGCAATTGACAACATGAATTGATAAAAATATACAGACAATTTTAAATTTTTAAAACATGCAGTCTTGCAGCATTAATTCAACTGATAGTTCATGGAGAGTCATAGATAGCAGTCATCACAGTACCTGACGCGTTTCGTCAAATCCATCAGGGGTGCGGAAAAAAATAGACTCCGTAGAATGTTTCAAAATATAAATTCTAGTCCGGTCCCTTTAAGGTTCCTGAACCGACCAGATTTTAAATTCGCTGGTAGCTAAAATGGGGAGTGGAAAAAAACAGTATAGTTTGAAGAGGAACTAATCCATAGGTCCTCTCCCAGATATTTTGTTAAACACTTAAAATGCCCATGCAAGACAACTTTTAACTTCCTTTTTGGATAACACTTGTTATCCAAAGTGTGGTTTACGCAGAAGACATTCACTGTGAACCATAAATCCAATTATAACCACAATCCCTGTGCAAGTCAGCACAGATTCTCCTTACAGCCAGCCAGCACACTGGTTATAGTGAAGCTCTGCAGCACACACTTGTAAAGTACAACCTATCATATATCTCATATATTTGCCTACATGTGTCAATCATCTGGAGACTGTGTCCGGAATGCTGGGCTGGGTCACGGACACATGTAGCCAATGATGGACACATGTAGCCAAATATATAATATAAGAGATTCCAGGGGCGGGCTGGGCTGGGGGTCAGGGTTTTATTTTACCCGGTCTTGAACACTAGGGACTCATTTCTCAAATATGCTCCGCCCCAAATAGCGCGCGCGCACACTTTATGTTTCCCGGGGACTGACTCGGGCGGGAATGGATCTTGCAGGGCCGACAGGGTGCCGGGACTGCCGGTCAGTCAAGCACATGACGAGGAGACCAGCCTGGTGACGCGGTGAGTACTGCGCGCTGCAGTGCCGCCCCCCTCCCTGCTGCTCCGGATTGCTGGACCGATGGCCGGGACCACACAGCAGTGGCTGCAATATTATCGTCATGCTGGGTATGTATGTGTGAGGGGACAGACGGCGGGGGGCTGTGCTGGGGAGGGGACAGAGGAGGCTTACCTCCGTCTCCCTCCTGCTGGTTCCCCATTGCGTCGTCGGCGGCGGGATCGCGGCCTGGAGGAGCTTGAGTCCGGGAGGATTCAAGTCCCTCCAATCAGCCGCCGGTACTTCAAATGGCGTGCCTCGCGCGAGCCAATATGTGCTTGCGACAAGGCGGCCAATCAGAGAGGGACGCGGCGAACCAATCCGGGTTCGCCGCGTCATAGCTCCGCCTCCTCCCAGCGTCTTATATCAGACGCGGCGGAGCGGCGGAGCGCAGTTCGTCGGCGGAGAGGGAGCGTGGAAGAGCTCCTGAAGCAGGAAAGAGAGCAGCGGAGACGGCGGCGGAGACGACGGCGGCAGAGACGGCGGCAGCAGACCCAGGGACAGCCAGCACCGCAGCAGGGGCTACCGAACAGCCTGAAGACTGAAGCTGAGGACCGGAGAGTGCTGCAGCAGTGGGGAGACAAAAGAGCTAACGAAGTCCCCTGCTGCAGCCTCTCCCACCGGATCGGGTAAGTGGCCCTGGTTGGCCACCACCTACCTCCTGCCTGTGCCCTGCCTCCTGCCTGTGCCCTACCTCCAGGCCTCCTGCCTGTGCCCTACCTCCAGGCCTCCTGCCTGTGCCCTACCTCCAGGCCTCCTGCCTGTGCCCTACCTCCAGGCCTCCTGCCTGTGCCTTACCACCAGGCTGGTGGCAGCCATCTTAAGCCTGTCGGCCATTTGCATTTCATTTAATCGTACAAGAAGGGAAGGGTGAGGTCTTGAACTGGGATAGACGGCTGTCTACCCAGGTATCTGTGACTGTTCTAGGAGTGTACTACATTAGGCCGGTCACACCGCACATCACAGAGGTTAGTACCTTACATACACACCTGTTTTAGTATAATCTGATTACTTTCTTGTTTGTTGCTTAATGATCTTAATGTCTGACTTGATGTTAGTTAGAGGATAGCACCAGTTGTTATGTTATTGTAAGTTCAGCCTAGTTACCCGTTTTATGTTAGGGACAGGTTAGTCCTAATTAGGTTAGTGAAGGGTTGTAGGGAGGCTGTTCTCGTTCTTGTTCCCCAGGTGCCGGGATCCTCAAGCAAGGTGACAAGGAATTACGTAGGTGAGTTTCATCCGTGTGTGTGTTCGTCCCTGAGCGCCGGTCTGTGGCTCTCCCGTGAGAGAGTCACACCTACCACCTACGTGCCAAAGTGCGAATAGGTGAAGTTAGGGTGGCTGAGGCCTTTGGCCGATGATGACTTTCGCCTAACCGGCGAAGCTCACAGCCACCCGTGGGTGTCCATTAGTGACCCCATCTTACTATACAGCCCGGCTGTGGTTACAAGTATCTCTTTCCCCTCTAGTGACATTCCGGTCCTCGTCGGATACCTTGGGCGGACCCTTTGCGGAACCTTAGACGGTTGAGGAGCTCAACTAACCGTAAGTGAATTACTATCAATTCACATTTGGCGTAGTCGGCAGGATGTCGGAGACAGAGGAAACTTCTCCGAAAGGGGGCCGAAAGTTTAACTTCGGCTCCGCCCTGTCCAGAGTGCCCCGGTACGATGGGCAGAATATGCCGCTGGGAGTTTGGAAGAAGAGACTGGAGGGGATCATCCAGATGTACCAGGTGCCGGAAGAGCTCCAGCATCAACTTGCGGTTAATGCCTTAGACGGAGAGGCCTGGCGGTCCGTCATCCTTGTCGCCGAGGATGACCGGGATACTTTGGACAACGTGTTTGAGATACTCGACGGAATCTATGGCAATACTTCCTCCGCCGGAAACCTGCGACAGCGATTGTTTACGCGTGTGCAGAGGGAAGACGAATCCATCCCGCAGTTTGCCAATGCCCTACAAGAAATGCTGGGGGAAATTTGTCGTCACGACCCGGAATGTTTGGGCAAGCTGGAGAACCCCAGCATTGTACTACGAGATCAGTTCGCACTGGGATTACGGAGCGTTCCCCTGCGGCAGATTTTGTTGGACAAGATTTCCGACAACAAAACGCTTACGTTTCACCAAACCCAAGTTGAGGCCATCGCCCGAGACCGCGATGCCAACTTCGGCCCCATGCTATGGCCCCACAGTGTCTGACGCCTGTCTCGGCCCCAGTCGTTCGGGAGGAACCCCACCCCCATGAATCATGTATCAAGGATTTGAAGGAGGCCTTCTCAAAAGTTACCTTAGAAATGAGAGAAGAGATCTCCCAGTTGCGGGAAGAAGTTCATTGACAGAGGGGCCATGGAAGCATAGAAGACCGTGCTCCCCGGCGAGTGCAAGGGGGATCACGAGGTGCCAACAATGGCGGGGCCCGGCCTAGAGAGAACAGGGGCCCCCGATGTTACAGCTGTGGCCGCTTCGGACATTTCGCCCGGGAGTGCGGGGCAGACCGGGGCCCTCCTTTAAACTAGAGTCCCTCGCGGTCACGGGACCACCCGCGGGGGAGATAGGCGGAGAGGCAGCTATAGTGAATTCAGCTGACCTAGTTGGAGAGTGTCCTGTTGTGGTGGGATGTTTTGCAGACAAGGAACAGAAGTGCCTGTTGGACACCGGCTCGCAGGTGACCACCATGTCGGAGGACTGCTTCCTGGAACACTATTCCCACCTGAAGGAGGCAGTGTTTGAAAGCTGGGTTACCCTCACGGCTGCTAATAACCTTCCTATCCCAGTCGTGGGGGTGGTCTGGATGGAGATAGAGATTTGTGGCCAGAAGGTGGGGAAGAAGGGGATCCTGGTAGTTAAAGGTAAGGGGCTCAGCCATGGGCCGGTGATCGTCGGTATGAATGTCTTGAAGGATCTTGATCGGATTTTGTTCCAGGAGAGTGGCCCCCAATACTGGAAGAAGTTGGGTGTCCAGCGCCCGGTGCAACAGGCATTCCAACAAGTGGGACAAATTTGCGAAACTGGAAGGTCGGAGGAGACTATGGGAATTATCAAAACTAGTCATAGACAACAGATAGAGCTGCCTCCCCGTCAAGAGATCGTTCTTCCCCTCGAGGTAAGGACCCACCGGCGGTTGGATGGGTTTGAAGTGAAGTGATGGTGGAACCCAAGGGATATCTGGGAATTGACTCCGGCCTCATCCTGGCTCGAACGCTGGCAGTGGTAAGGGACGGCAAGGTATTGGTCCGGCTGTGCAACCTTCTGGATGAGCCCAAGAGAATTCCAGCCGGCGCCACGATAGCTACCGTGACTACTGTCCCAAGGGATAACATATGCGGGGGGCGACCAATTTTGCTACGACCAGAGGAAAATGAGGCATGGTCAATGGCGGTGAGTTTGGGAGACGAGGAGTGCCCCAGCGCAGATTGGAATGGTCGAGTAATTCGGGAACAGATGGATGTTTCCCTAGATGAGTGTGATGCTGCAACAGTACAGAGGCTAGAGGATATGCTGTGGGAGAGGCGAAAGGTTTTTTCCCGGCATGAGGAGGATTTCGGATATACTGAAGACCTGCAGCATGAGATTCGCACTGGGGATAGTCTTCCCGTTCGAGAGAGGTACCGGCCAATTCCTCCCAAACTTTACCAAGAGGTGAAAACAATGTTGCGGCAGATGCTGGAGAACAAGGTGATCCGTGAGAGTAAAAGTCCGTGGGCCGCCCCCATTGTTCTTGTGCGGAAGAAAGATGGGTCCATCCGATTCTGTGTAGATTACCGTCGGTTGAATAGCTGTACCGTCCGAGATGCGTACCCGTTGCCACGAATTGAGGAATCCTTAGCTGCCCTCGGAGACGCTCGGTATTTTTCCACACTAGATCTGGCCAGTGGGTACTGGCAAGTCGCCGTAGCTACGCAGGACCAAGAAAAGACTGCCTTTACGACACCGATGGGGTTGTTCGAATTTCTGTGTATGCCCTTTGGACTCACCAATGCACCGGCAACGTTCCAACGGATGATGGAGAGGTGCCTGGGGGACTTGAACTTTGAAGCGCTGTTGATTTACCTGGATGACATCATTGTGTTTGCTTCTACCCTGGATGAACATCTGGTGAGGCTGGACTTGGTGCTGCAGCGCCTGGAGAGGTACGGACTCAAGCTGAAGCCCCGCAAGTGCCATCTCCTTAAAGCCAGCCTGGAGTACCTGGGTCATGTGGTGTCCAGGGATGGGGTGTGCCCCACCCCGAGTAAGATTTCGGCCGTACAGGACTGGAAAACTCCGACTACCATTACCAAGTTGCGAGCCTTCTTAGGGTTGGTCGGCTACTACCGTCGGTTCATCAAGGACTTTGCCAAGGTTGCTGAGCCCCTGCAGGCCCTGCTGCGAGGTGTCGCCACTACCAACAAGAAACAGGCCGTGGCCTGGGGGGCTCCCCAGGAGATGGCGTTTGCCCACCTCAAGCGAATGCTCACGGAGGCGCCAGTGCTGGGCTATGCCAACTTTGAGAAGCCTTTCATTCTTTACATGGACGGCAGCCTGCAAGGACTGGGGGCTGTACTATCCCAGGAGCAGGACGGTCAGGAGCGAGTGATTGCCTATGGCAGCCGGAGTTTGCGAGAGACTGAGAGGAACCCGGACAACTACAGTTCCTTCAAATTAGAGCTACTAGCGGTGGTCTGGGCCGTGACTGAGAAATTTGCAGAATATCTGGCGGCAGCTCACGTGGAGATCTTCACCGACCACAACCCCCTGGCCTACCTGGACACTGCCAAACTTGGGGCATTGGAACAACGGTGGGTAGCGCGGCTGGCGAAGTACAGCCACAAGATCCGCTACCGGCCAGGAAAGAGTAACGGGAATGCTGATGCCTTATCTCGGTTTCCTCAACAGATACCCCTGGTCCCGGGGGACGAGGAACATGAGGCAATAGAGATTCCCGACTTAACCAGGATGACCTCCTCTGGGATACAGGTGCGATCCCAGGTAGAGAGGGAGACACGTTTATACCGAAACACAGAGCGGGATTGGGCCTCGCTACAACAGAATGATCCCGGGCTACATGCCATTCAACAATGGAAGATCAAAGGACACTGGCCCAATCGTGAGGAGCGGAATCGTCTGACCCCCTACTGCCAGAGACTCCTCCGTAGCTGGGACCGTCTAAAGGTCTATGCTGGTATGTTGCGCCGCCAGGTGTATTTAGAACACGAATTTCGCATGGTGGATCAGGTTGTAGTGCCAGAAGCGTTGATACCAGCCTTGGTGGCTGAAGCTCATGAGGATGGAGCACACCTGGGGTCGGCAAAGACCTACCAGTGGGTACAACGCCAGTTCTTTGCTCCCCAATTGCTGGCGATTGTAGAAAGAGTGTGTCGAGAATGTCGACAATGCGGGGTGGTTAAGCCCTCGATGCAACATCCTCCTATACAGACCATCAAGACCAGTCGCCCCTTGGAATTGCTGATGATTGACTACGTCCTGATTGGAGAATCTGTCAGCGGTCATCAATATGCCCTAGTCATGACGGATCACTTTACCAAGTTCACTGTGGTGGTGCCTACCCGGGATCAGACGGCGGAGTCCGCGACCAAAGCTATTGTGGAGCACTTCATTCGGCAGTATGGATGTCCTGAACGGATCCATTCAGATCAGGGTGCCTGTTTTCAAGGGAAACTCATGGAACGGCTTTGCCTGCTATATGGAGTGCAGAAGTCTCGCACCACGCCGTACCATCCCCAGGGCAATGGCGCTTGCGAACGGTTCAATCGGACGTTGCTTCAGATGTTGCAAACCTTAGAAGTAACCAAGAGACGAAGATGGCCCGAACATGTGCAAGAATTAGTGTGGACTTATAACAACAGAGTACACAGCACTACTGGATTCTCCCCATTCTTCTTGATGTTTGGGCGCCCGGGGCGAGAGGCTCAGGAATTACATCTGTCCGGGCCTGGAGCAGAGGGGGACGCATTGCCAGTGGATTGGGTCACTGAACATCAACAGAGGTTGGAAGAGGCCCAAGGCATAGCTAGGAGGAGGATAGCAGATCATTCACACCCCCCTGTTAGTGGTCGAGGGGCAGAGCCCCTGCAGGTGGGCCAACGAGTACTTGTCCGCCTGGTCCGTCCAGGGAACAAGCTGTCAGAAAGCTAGGAGGTGGTTCCCTATGTGGTCCGAAGACGGTTGTCAGGGCTAGGGCCGGATTATGTGGTAGAAAGTACGGATGGGACAGGCCGGCTGAGGATCCTCAATCGAGACAAGCTGCGTCCTTGCCCGTTTCCAGAAGACATCGAGGAGGAAGGACCTCCGGATACGCGACCTTTGCCACCACCAGTGCCCGGGGAAGATGATCCAAGCGAAGATTGGTGGGTGCCCGTTGAACCGCCTAGAGACAGCGTGGCTCCTGATGATGGAACTCCTGGTCCTGGGATTGTTCCCCCAATGAGACGTTCACAGAGGACCAACCGTGGTGTTCCCGGTCCGCAATATGCTGACCCCAACTTTGTGTGGTCCAGTCCTGTTTTTGTCGGGACGACAAAGGACAAAGGGGGGGGAAATGTGAGGGGACAGACGGCGGGGGGCTGTGCTGGGAAGGGGACGGAGGAGGCTTACCTCCGTCTCCCTCCGGCTGGTTCCCCGTTGCGTCGTCGGCGGCGGGATCGCGGCCTGGAGGAGCTTGAGTCCGGGAGGATTCAAGTCCCTCCAATCAGCCGCCGGTACTTCAAATGGCGTGCCTCGCGCGAGCCAATATGTGCTTGCGACGAGGCGGCCAATCAGAGAGGGACGCGGTGAACCAATCCGGGTTCGCCGCGTCATAGCTCCGCCTCCTCCCAGCGTCTTATATCAGACGCGGCGGAGCGCAGTTCGTCGGCGGAGAGGGAGCGTGGAAGAGCTCCTGAAGCAGGAAAGAGAGCAGCGGAGACGGCGGCGGAGACGACGGCGGCAGAGACGGCGGCAGCAGACCCAGGGACAGCCAGCACCGCAGCAGGGGCTACCGAAGAGCCTGAAGACTGAAGCTGAGGACCGGAGAGTGCTGCAGCAGTGGGGAGACAAAAGAGCTAACGCAGTCCCCTGCTGCAGCCTCTCCCACCGGATCGGGTAAGTGGCCCTGGTCGGCCACCACCTACCTCCTGCCTGTGCCCTACCTCCAGGCCTCCTGCCTGTGCCCTACCTCCAGGCCTCCTGCCTGTGCCCTACCTCCAGGCCTCCTGCCTGTGCCCTACCTCCAGGCCTCCTGCCTGTGCCTTACCACCAGGCTGGTGGCAGCCATCTTAGGCCTGTCGGCCATTTGCATTTCATTTAATCGTACAAGAAGGGAAGGGTGAGGTCTTGAACTGGGATAGACGGCTGTCTACCCAGGTATCTGTGACTGTTCTAGGAGTGTACTACATTAGGCCGGTCACACCGCACATCGCAGAGGTTAGTACCTTACATACACACCTGTTTTAGTATAATCTGATTACTTTCTTGTTTGTTGCTTAATGATCTTAATGTCTGACTTGATGTTAATTAGAGGATAGCACCAGTTATTATGTTATTGTAAGTTCAGCCTAGTTACCCGTTTTATGTTAGGGACAGGTTAGTCCTAATTAGGTTAGTGAAGGGTTGTAGGGAGGCTGTTCTCGTTCTTGTTCCCCAGGTGCCGGGATCCTCAAGCAAGGTGACAAGGAATTACGTAGGTGAGTTTCATCCGTGTGTGTGTTCGTCCCTGAGCGCCGGTCTGTGGCTCTCCCGTGAGAGAGTCACACCTACCACCTACGTGCCAAAGTGCGAATAGGTGAAGTTAGGGTGGCTGAGGCCTTTGGCCGATGATGACTTTCGCCTAACCTGCGAAGCTCGCAGCCACCCGTGGGTGTCCATAAGTGACCCCATCTTACTGTACAGCCCGGCTGTGGTTACAAGTATCTCTTGTGACATTCCGGTCCTCGTCGGATACCTGGGGCGGACCCTTTGTGGAACCTTAGACGGTTGAGGAGCTCAACTAACCGTAAGTGAATTACTATCAATTCACATATGTACACTGCTGGGGAGGAGGGTGGACATACCCAGCATGATAGTAACATTGCAGCCACTGCTGTGAGGTCCCGGCCAGCTTTTAAAGATGAATTTCTGCAGGGCCGTAGGGGCCGGGGTCACATGACACGGGATACAGAGGCAGGCCGGAGCTCCTACGCAGGGGCAGGGCCGCCAAGAGAAATTCTGGGCCCCGGTACAACAACTTCCTGGGGCCCCCACGGACGGAGATCCCCGCACACTCTGCGGACCTTGTGTTACGCCACTGCTTCCAAGGTGGATACACGTACAAAAATTTACACTGTAATGTCTATTACACATGTCACACATCCATTACATATTATACCACATGCCATAATGCTCATTACACGTTATGCCACACACCTTAATGCTCATTGCATATTAAGAAGTTAACATGCTCTACCAGGGGTTAACATGCTCTGCCAGGGGTTAACATTCTGTGCCAGGGATTAACCTGTCTGCCCTGATTTACATGCTCTGCCAGGGGTTAACATGCTCTGCCAGGGGTTACATGCTCTTTGCAAAGAATTTACACATACCCTCCAACATGGCCCATTTCATTAGGTACAAAATGCTCTGTTCCTGGACTTCCCTGCACATGGCAGTTACAGATGTGAGCCTGCAGCACAGTCCAATATTCAAAAGGGGGGGTCACATATACTGCCACCCCAAGCATCACTGTCCTGGACTCACTGGCAGTTGATGTGACTGCCCCTCTTTGAATTTTGGACTGTGCTGGAGTCCAACCTCTGTAATTACCACTGGCAGGGAAGTCCAGGAACAGAGCATTTTATACCTAATGGAATGGGTCATGTTAGGGGTACTTGCCACCAAATAAAAAAAAAACCTGTGTGTCCAAACCAGGGCCCCCCTGACAGGCCAGGGCCCGGGTAAATTGTACCTGCTCCCCCCCTCTCTCGGCACCCCTGCGCAGGGGCAGACAGAGTGGGAGTCGGGACACAGGCAGCTAAACGCTGCCTGAATGTAGATGGATGGAGCTCAGTGGCGTAGTTAATGTCGCAGACCCCGCAATGGCTTGGAGGAGCCAGCGCCGCGGGGTCTGCGGGAAGCGCTAAAAATACCCGTGCTGCTACTTCAGCAGGGAGAAAGAGAGAGACGGGCAGCGCCTGTTATGCTGCTCATGCTGCAAGGTGAGGAGTGTAGGCTGTCGCTGTTAGCGCCGGGAGCCTGGAAAGCGCTCTCTGCCTCACCCCACTCTGCCTGCAGCCGGAACCCCCCTCCAAACCCCCAGCGCCTTCTGCCAATGGGATCGGAATATCTCTGGCTCCCTCTATTGCTCCCTCTATTGCGTGAAGAGGAGCGAGAGGCCGCCACCCCCTCGCCGAAAGCTGCAGCAACAACATCCAGCAAAGCTGCCAGCAGAGCGGAGCCCGATCACTGGAGGAAGGGCGGGCTGCTGTCCTTGAATTAGATGCAGCAATTCCATGAGCAAGTGAGTCTGCTGCACAGGCAGCGGCACTGTATATATTATGACAGTGGGAGAGGGAGATGGACCTCACTCTCCTGTATGCGTTATAGAGGGAGAGCACTCACATACATTGTTCTTCATGGTAGTAGTATATACAGTATGTATGCAGTGTGGATGTGTGTTATGTATGTATGTATGTAGTGTGTTGTTGTTGTATGTATGTATGCAGAATGTGTGTGTGTGTGTGTGTATGTTTGAATGTTTGATGTGTGTGTTGTGTATGTATAATGTGTTTGCATGCTGTGTGTATGCGTTTATTTAGTTCTTAGGGACCCCCAGGTCTTAAGTACCCCGCGCCCCTGGGGAGTTAATTTGGCTTTGATTCCATCGGTGTCGCAAGTACTGCGTGTAACTGGTAATATTTGAGGTGTCTCTGGCACTGTGGGGGCATATCTGGCACTGTGGAGGCATATGTGTATTTGGACCTGTGGTGGAATATCTGGCACTGTGGGGGCATATGTGTATTTGGCTCTGTGACAGAATATCTGGCACTATGGGGGCATATCTGGCACTATGGACATCACATTGTGCGGTGTAATGGACATCATGCTATGGGGCGTAATGGGCATTACGGTGTGGGTAGCATTGGGTAATTGCCATCACAGTATGGGGTGTAATGGGCATCAACGTGTGCGGCATAATGTGTAATTAGCATCACAGTGTGCGGCGTATTGAGTAATTAGCATCGCAGTGTTGGGCTTAATGTGTAACTGGCATCATGGTGTTCAGCATAATGTGTTATTGGCATTACGGCATGTGGCTTCATTTTATTGGGGCGTAGTCCCCTACGACGGTGTGAAGAGCGCCCGTAGGGCGCGATTAATCACCTAGTATATATATATATATATATATATATATATATATATATATATATATATATATAGGCATCAACAGCAGTGTAGACCCTTGGGCATAGCAATGTATTGGGGCCCCTACCAATCCTCCAGTGGTAGGGGTGAGGGAAGCTTTGATGTCCCACGGGTGGTAGGGGGTATTATATCAACCGCTCAACATGTTGGGCCTGGATCAGTAATTTCCACTAATTACCCCTTTACTGCACAGATGATGGGAGATGGGGTGGGAGAAGGGGTCATTGGGCGGAATGAAGGGGCCCTGATACATACCAGGGTGGTAGAGGATGTTTAATATGCAGATGAGGGGTGTATAGTGGAATGGGCATATTATTCATAATTTGCTGGTGGGAGGACAGCTTGCTTGACTGCAGATTTCTCCAGTTCCCGGAAATAGATTTCTTAGATTATAATGGAATTAAAAACTAGAGAATAATCCCACCTACCAAATGGTATTGGGGACTAGGAGATCAGAGTTCAGGAGGCAGAGCAATCTGTCAATGAGCATATAAAACTACATATCAGGTGTGTGGAGCTGGAGCAGTAACCAGCTGCTGGAAGGCTGATATCTCTGGTTCTGGGAACAGTAGAGACAAGCTACTAGTGTCTATCAAAGGGGGAGAATCCCAGCTTATGGAATATAGCCTCAGAAAAATTCTATGTCAGAGAGAACCTGAAATATCTGACTGGGAAGTGCAATTAACAGAGGCTTGGGTGGGGACCAATGCTTTGAAGTAAGATACAGTATCTCCGGTGCCCAAGGGCCGATTTTTTAAAATTCTTGTGCCAATGGAAAGAGGGGACTTCAAGGGGGGCTACTCAGAAACCCCCCCCTGCGTGTGCCACTGGGTGTGAGGGTGGGCGTGTAGTTGGTGTTTTCACACACATACACATTTATGTGCTCCTGCTTTAACACAAACCCTTTGCAGCTAACCAGTAAGGGGGTGATTCTTATTCATTCGGACGGGGCTGAATTCAGCCCTGTTCCGATAGTTGGGGGTCTGAACATGCGCATGGTCTATTGTGCGCATGTGCAGCTCCCCTTTGTAAATGGCTTCGGTGACTTGTATAATCGCCGAGCCGTTCGCAAAGTTCGGGACGGGCTGGGGTAGGACGGCACCGGGGACGGGTGTCAGCCATTGGAACACCCAGCGTCCCCTACCTTTGTCCTGGCACTTGCAAATAACAGTCAGATCCCATTGACTCGGCTACGCTCACCTGTGAATGACTTGATACTTACCAATAAGGGCTTATAATTACCTATTCACACACACGTGGGATTCAATTAAATAAAAATAAAAAAAACAGCACTTTACCACTATTCCACTTGCAAGGAGTCTGCCCAGTTGTTATAAAGCAGGGTTGCCTACCTGACCCTCTCCTTCAGGAAGAAAATGCTTTGTTCCTGGACTTCCCTGGTAATGTATTGCCATCACCTGTGGGGAGCTTGGTAATTGATAAGAAAGGTGTTTCACCACAGGTGATTGCAATCCTACATTACCAGGGAAGTGCAGGAACAGAGCATTTTCTCCCTGAGGACCAGATGTATCAAGCTTCAAAAATTGATTAACTGGAGAGTGATAATAAGCAACCAGCCAATCAGCTCCTACCTGTCATTTTTCAAACCCAGCCTGTGACATGGCAGGTAGGAGCTGATTGGCTGGTTGTTTATCACTCTCCATTTGATCACTTTTTGAAGCTTGATACATCTGGCCCTAAAGGGGAGGGTCAGGTAGGCAACCCGGGTAGAAAGGTATATTTTGTACAAATTTATAATATATGCTTTTATATGCATATCATTTGCTAATGCTTTTAGTGTATCTGTCTGCAATTTTTTTTTACTAAAACAAATATTAAACGTTGTGCACTTCTGCCACACTAAGATGGTTAAACCTAAATCTAACACCACTAACAATTGGATGATGGGCCACACTCATCTCAAAATAATAACCAACAAAAAAAATAAGGGTCAAATATGGTTTGAGGTAACATGTTTAAAAAAGGGGCAGACTAGATGGGCCAAGTGGTTCTTATCTGCCGTCAAATTCGATGTAACAATGGAGAAATAAAGGTACTTATGAGTTATCCGGGCGCCCGATTTTGTCCTTAAGTTTGGTTAACTTAAGGACACCCGACCGACGCGATGCCCACGATTTAGCTCCAAATCGGGGGCATCGCGTCGGTCGTGGCCGTTATAAGGGGCCGCGACGCGATGCCCCCGATTTCCCATAGACAGTAATGTTAAAAGACACGATATCGGGGGCATCGCGTCGGTCGTGGCCGTTATAAGGGGCCGCGACGCGATGCCCACGATTTCCCATAGACAGTAATGTTAAAAGACGCGATGGACCCGATTTCCCATAGACAGCAATGTTAAAATAAAATTACAAGGTGAAATTGGCCAATATGTTTTTAAAAAATATGTTTCATGGCCCCCCACCACCGTTAACGCCACCCCGCTATTGACGCCAACCCGAAGCGTGGCGAGCGCAGCGAGCCCGCGAGGGGCGGCGGTACGCGTCCTCCGACCTTTTCATGCCCTACTATCCACTAGGGCGTGGAGTGAGAATAGAATAGTGTGGCGAGCCCGAAGCGTGGCGAGCGCAGCGAGCCCCGCGAGGGGACGCGGACACCTGTGAAGCCCGCAAGGGCACGCGGATATCTGTGAAGGTGTCCGCGTCCCCTCGCGGGGCTCGCTGCGCTCGCCACGCTTCGGGCTCGGTGGCTCGCTGCGCTCGCCACACTATTCTATTCTCACTCCACGCCCTAGTGGATAGTAGGGCATGAAAAGGTCGGAGGACGCGTAACGCCGCCCCTCGCGGGCTCGCTGCGCTCGCCACGCTTCGGGTTGGCGTCAATAGCGGGGTGGCGTTAACGGTGGTGGGGGGCCATGAAACATTTTTTTTTTAAATATATTGGCCAATTTCACCTTGTAATTTTATTTTAACATTGCTGTCTATGGGAAATCGGGTCCATCGCGTCTTTTAACATTACTGTCTATGAGAAATCGTGTCGGAAATCGGGTCCATCGCGTCTTTTAACATTACTGTCTATGGGAAATCGTGGGCATCGCGTCGCGGCTCCTTATAACGGCCACGACCGACGCGATGCCCACGATTTCGGCCGCGATGAAAATATCGGGCGCCCGGATAACTCATAAGTACCGAAATAAATGTTATTTATTTGAAATGTGGAGGTGTGAAAGCAATGGCTTCTACACAGGTGCAGTACAGGGTTGCCTACCTGACCCTCTCCTAATCCTGCTTATTTTGTTGTTGGTTGCTTCCACATTTGATCCGGTGCCGCCGATGTGAGGCCACTTCGATAAATTTTTCCGCGGAAACTTTGTTTCCAATCCGCCCCCGAGTGAAACTTCTGTGTCCAGGGTTATGGTTTTTTAGATCTACAGTGTCTAGGTCTACAGTCATATGGTCGACCACTAATGGTCGACAGGGTCAAAAGGTCGACACGGTCTAAAGATCTACAGTGGAAAGTTCAACAGAGTCCAAAGTTCAACAGTCAAAAGGTTGACAGGGTCAAAAGGTCGACAGGTTCCAAATTTGAACAGTCAAAAGGTCGACAGTCAAAAGGTCGACTGGGTTCAAACATCAACAGCGTCCCCTTTGCTATGCTCGCCGTGCTTCGCTTCGGTGCCTCGGCACATTATTATATTCTCCCTCCGTGCCGTAGTTGAAGGTAGGGTATGAAATACCGCCTGTCAGCATGTCGGCTCACAATTTCATAAAAATTTTTTAATGTCGACATTTTGACCCTGTTGACTGTTTGACCATGTCGACCTTTGGAGCCTGATGACCTTTGGACCCTGTCCACTTTTTCAATGTGACCTTCTGACCCTGTCGGCCTTTTCACTGTCGACCAATAGTGGTCGACCTAGAGTCAATCTATCATGAGTCCAGATACCGAGTCCAATGGTCTCTTGTTCCTGCCCCCCACCTCCCCCGCCTGCTGTGCAGCTAATGTTTGCAAACAATAACTATGGCTTTAATATTAACTGGTTAAGGTTATCTGTTTTTATCCTGTTCGCGCTAATTTGTTTGTTTCTTTGTTTCTGTCCAATCATTTATTTACAGTACTATACTTACTGTAGTGATTTGTACATCTTTACATTTATTAAAACTCTTAATTATGGAAATACGTTTTTTTTTTTTTTTCCATAGAAATCGAAAGCTCGCCGCAGGAACCAGACCCATGTGTCCCAGGCATCCTCTGAGGAGGAAATAGGCCCAAGCCGATCTCCACACCAGTAAGTACTGTACTACCACTATACAATACATAATACTTATCTTCCTTGTAAAGATTGTATCCTATTCGCTACAGTAAATTCCCAACTAATGGATCCTACAGGGGATAACCATTTAGAGCCTTATGTTGGTTACATCGCTCGCCCGCATGTCCGCACGGGGGGAGCAATGTTTTGTGCATATGCTAGGTTAGAGCGGGCACGTGCGGATGGTTAGTGTGGGCGGTGGCAACAGACTGCGCCCATGGGAACGCCCTACGTTTCATGGTGTTCCTATGAAAACGCTGGTCGTTCCCATGCTGAACATTCATTCGCAACCGTGCGGGGGGAACTCGGCAACCATGGGGTTGGCCGTCGTTGCAGCATTGCGTTGCATGTGGACCAGAATAAGGTCTCTAGTCCCATAAGACAGAACTTATCAGTGATTCTACTTCTTGTGCCTCAGGCAAGGCTGGCAAAGCAGAAATCCCAATAAGCAACCCTAGGAGGCCGCTTTTTTTTTTTCCAGCCAATAACACATGGGTCCGGGAACTTAGCCCAGATCCCATGTGTTATGCCCAGATAATTGGTCATTTACCACATAGTAAAAACAGGATATAATTGGAAAGCTCAATAGGACTATTGGCTAAAAATCCAGTTTTTACCATGGGACAAATGACAGCATGTAATAGCATACCGCCCTAAGAATCTCTACAGTACAGGCCTAACTAGAACGTTGTGGGCCCCCATAGCAAAAAAGGCCCCTCCCAACTCAGGTCTAAAGAGTGTACATTCCTTTGACACCAGCCCACAAAACTCTTTGGGTTCCAAGCCGTTACAGAGGTGGGGTTGAGGATGGGGGTCGCCAGGACTGTGTAGGTGCTTTTGCCCGCCAAAGAGCATCAGGACTCTGTATTTATCTCATATCTCTCATTTATGTTTCCTTCTATCTTGAACATTGCCACACATACATACAGTGCGGCTCTCATTCATACTGTACATACAGTGCCACTCATACATACTGTACATACATACAGTGCCACTCTCATTCATACTGTACATACAGTGCCACTCATACATACTGTACATACAGTGCCATTCATACATAATGTACATACATACAGTGCCGCTTTCATACATACTGTACATACAGTGCCGCTTTCATACATACTGTACATACAGTGCCGCTTTCATACATAATGTACATACATACAGTGCCACTCATACATACTGTACATACAGTGCCGCTCTCATACATACTGTACATATACAGTGCCGCTCTCATACATACTGTACATACAGTGCCACTCATACATACTGTACATACAGTGCCACTCATACATAATGTACATACATACAGTGCCACTCTCATACATACTGTACATACAGTGCCACTCTCATACATACTGTACATACAGTGCCACTCATACATACTGTACATACAGTGCCACTCATACATAATGTACATACAGTGCCACTCATACATAATGTACATACAGTGCCACTCTCATACATACTGTACATACATACAGTGCCACTCTCATACATACTGTACATACATACAGTGCCACTCTCATACATACTGTACATACATACAGTGCCGCTCTCATACATACTGTACATACATAGTGCCGCTCTCATACATACTGTACATACATACAGTGTCGCTCTCATACATACTGTACATACAGTGTCGCTCTCATACATACTGTACATACAGTGTCGCTCTCATACATACTGTACATACAGTGCCACACTCATACATACTGTACATACAGTGCCACACTCATACATACTGTACATACATAGTGCCACTCTCATACATACTGTACATATACAGTGCCGCTCTCATACATACTGTACATACAGTGCCGCTCTCATACATACTGTACATACATAGAGTGCCACTCTCATACATACTGTACATATACAGTGCCGCTCTCATACATACTGTACATAAATACAGTGCCTCTCATACATACTGTACATACATACAGTGCCGCTCATACATACTGTACATACATACAGTGCCACTCTCATACATACTGTACATACATACAGTGCCGCTTTCACACATACTGTACATACAGTGCCACTCATACATAATGTACATACATACAGTGCCTCTTTCATACATACTGTACATACAGTGCCACTCATACATACTGTAGATACAGTGCCACTCATACATACTGTACATAAAGTGCCACTCTCATACATACTGTACATACAGTGCCACTCTCATACATACTGTACATATACAGTGCCACTCTCATACATACTGTACATACATACAGTGCCACTCTCATACATACTGTACATACATACAGTGCCGCTCTCATACTGTACATACAGTGCCATTCATACATATTGTACTGTACATACAGTGCCGCTCTCATACTGTACATACAGTGCCATTCATACATATTGTACTGTACATACAGTGCTGCTCTCATACATACTGTACATACAGTGCCACTCATACATAATGTACATACATACAGTGCCGCTTTCATACATACTGTACATACAGTGCCACTCATACATAATGTACATACAGTGCCACTCTCATACATACTGTACATACATACAGTGCCACTCTCATACATACTGTACATATTAGTGTTCCCCTAGGAATTTTTGGGGGCAGGGCGCCGCTGTATGGGATGGGGGCGGACCGGGCCCGCCGACGTCATCGTTGTAGGCGTGCCCGGGCCGCTGCGTCATCGTTGTAGGCGTGCCCGGGCCGCCGCGTCATCATTGTAGGCGCGCCCGGGCCGCCGCGTCACCAAAGGAGGCGTGCCCGGGACGCCGCGTCACCAAAGGAGGCGTGCCCGGGCCGCCGCGTCACCAAAGGAGGCGTGCCCGGGCCGCCGCGTCACCAAAGGAGGCGTGCCCGGGCACCGCGTCACCAAAGGAGGCGTGCCCGGGCCGCCGCGTCACCAAAGGAGGCGTGCCCGGGCCGCCGCGTCACCAAAGGAGGCGTGCCCGGGCCGCCGCGTCACCAAAGGAGGCGTGCCCGGGCCGCCGCGTCACCAAAGCAGGCGTGCCCGGGCTTCCTCTGTTGTACAAGGGGGCGGACCTGGCCCCGCCGAAGTCCGTGAGCTGCCGGGGAAGCCTAGTGCCGCCGAGATTGCGGTGCCTGGAGCTTCCCTGGGCACAACATCAGTCAGGCAGCATGCTCTTTTAACGGGGCACTGCTGGAGGGGCAGGGCGCATTTTGCCCTTTAGAAATCGGGCAGGGCGCAGTGCCCCGCTAAAACAGCCTAGCGGGAACACTACATATACAGTGCCGCTCTCATACATACTGTACATACATACAGTGCCGCTCATACATACTGTACATACTGTACATACAGTGCCACTCATACATAATGTACATACATACAGTGCCGCTTTCATACATACTGTACATACAGTGCCACTCATACATACTGTACATACAGTGCCACTCATACATACTGTACATACAGTGCCACTCATACATACTGTACATACAGTGCCACTCTCATACATACTGTACATATACAGTGCCACTCTCATACATACTGTACATATACAGTGCCACTCTCATACATACTGTACATATACAGTGCCGCTCTCATACATACTGTACATACAGTGCCGCTCATACATACTGTACATACAGTGCAGCACTCATACATACTGTACATACAGTGCCGCACTCATACATACTATACATACAGTGCCACTCTCATACATACTGTACATACATACAGTGCCACTCTCATACATACTGTACATACATACAGTGCCACTCTTAAACATAGTGTACATACATACAGTGCAGCTTTCATACATACTGTACATACAGTGCTGCTTTCATACATACTGTACATACAGTGCCACTCATACATAATGTACATACATACAGTGCCACTCTCATACATACTGTACATACAGTGCCACTCTCATACATACTGTACATACAGTGCCACTCTCATACATACTGTACATACAGTGCCACTCATACATAATGTACATACAGTGCCACTCATACATAATGTACATACAGTGCCACTCTCATACATACTGTACATACATACAGTGCCACTCTCATACATACTGTACATACATACAGTGCCACTCTCATACATACATACAGTGCCACTCTCATACATACTGTACATACATACAGTGCCACTCTCATACATACTGTACATACATACAGTGCCACTCTCATACATACATACAGTGCCGCTTTCATACATACTGTACATACATACAGTGCCGCTCTCATACATACTGTACATACATAGTGCCGCTCTTAAACATACTGTACATACATACAGTGCCGCTCTCATACATACTGTACATACAGTGTCGCTCTCATACATACTATACATACAGTGCCACACTCATACATACTGTACATACATAGTGCCACTCTCATACATACTGTACATATACAGTGCCGCTCTCATACATACTGTAC
Organism: Crinia signifera; assembly: GCF_055691185.1. Lineage (NCBI taxonomy): Eukaryota > Metazoa > Chordata > Amphibia > Anura > Myobatrachidae > Crinia > Crinia signifera. Next base: position 33,344,030 of record NC_139224.1, on the reverse strand, counting down.
ATACAGTGCCACTCTCATACATACTGTACATACATAGAGTGCCACTCTCATACATACTGTACATATACAGTGCCGCTCTCATACATACTGTACATATACAGTGCCGCTCTCATACATACTGTACATACATACAGTGCTGCTCTCATACATACTGTACATACATACAGTGCCGCTCTCATACATACTGTACATACATACAGTGCCGCTTTCACACATACTGTACATAGTGCCACTCATACATAATGTACATACATACAGTGCCTCTTTCATACATACTGTACATACAGTGCCACTCATACATTCTGTACATACAGTGCCACTCATACATACTGTACATATACAGTGCCACTCTCATACATACTGTACATATACAGTGCCACTCTCATACATACTGTACATATACAGTGCCACTCTCATACATACTGTACATACAGTGCCGCTCATACATACTGTACATACATACAGTGCCGCTCTCATACTGTACATACAGTGCCATTCATACATACTGTACTGTACATACAGTGCTGCTCTCATACATACTGTACATACAGTGCCACTCATACATAATGTACATACATACAGTGCCGCTTTCATAATACTGTACATACAGTGCCACTCATACATAATGTACATACAGTGCCACTCTCATACATACTGTACATACATACAGTGCCACTCTCATACATACTGTACATTTTAGTGTTCCCCTAGGAATTTTTGGGGGCAGGGCGCCGCTGTATGGGATGGGGGCGGACCGGGCCCGCCGATGTCATCGTTGTAGGCGTGCCCGGGCCGCCGCGTCATCGTTGTAGGCGTGCCCGGGCCGCCGCGTCATCGTTGTAGGTGTGCCCGGGCCGCCGCGTCATCGTTGTAGGCGTGCCCGGGCCGCCGCGTCACCAAAGGAGGCGTGCCCGGGCCGCCGCGTCACCAAAGGAGGCGTGCCCGGGCCGCCGCGTCACCAAAGCGGGCGTGCCCGGGCCGCCGCGTCACCAAAGCGGGCGTGCCCGGGCCGCCGCGTCACCAAAGCGGGCGTGCCCGGGCTTCCTCTGTTGTATAAGGGGGCGGACCTGGCCCCGCCGAAGTCCGTGAGCTGCCGGGGAAGCCTAGTGCCGCCGAGATTGCGGTGCCTGGAGCTTCCCTGGGCACAACATTAGTCAGGCAGCATGCTCTTTTAACGGGGCGCGGCTGGAGGGGCAGTGCGCATTTTGCCCTTTAGAAATCGGGCAGGGCGCAGTGCCCCGCTAAAACAGCCTAGCGGGAACACTACATATACAGTGCCGCTCTCATACATACTGTACATACATACAGTGCCGCTCATACATACTGTACATACTGTACATACAGTGCCACTCATACATAATGTACATACATACAGTGCCGCTTTCATACATACTGTACATACAGTGCCACTCATACATACTGTACATACAGTGCCACTCATACATACTGTACATACAGGTCCACTCTCATACATACTGTACATATACAGTGCCACTCTCATACATACTGTACATATACAGTGCCGCTTTTATACATACTGTACATACATACAATGCCGCTCATACATAATGTACATACATACAGTGCCACTCATACATACTGTACATATACAGTGCCACTCTCATACATACTGTACATATACAGTGCCACTCTCATACATACTGTACATATACAGTGCCACTCTCATACATACTGTACATATACAGTGCCGCTCTCATACATACTGTACATACAGTGCCGCTCATACATACTGTACATACAGTGCAGCACTCATACATACTGTACATACAGTGCCGCACTCATACATACTATACATACAGTGCCACTCTCATACATACTGTACATACATACAGTGCCACCCTCATACATACTGTACATACATACAGTGCCACTCTCATACATACTGTACATACATACAGTGCCGCTCTTAAACATAGTGTACATACATACAGTGCCGCTTTCATACATACTGTACATACAGTGCCGCTTTCATACATACTGTACATACAGTGCCACTCATACATAATGTACATACATACAGTGCCACTCTCATACATACTGTACATACAGTGCCACTCTCATACATACTGTACACACAGTGCCACTCTCATACATACTGTACATACAGTGCCACTCATACATAATGTACATACAGTGCCACTCATACATAATGTACATACAGTGCCACTCTCATACATACTGTACATACATACAGTGCCACTCTCATACATACTGTACATACATACAGTGCCACTCTCATACATACATACAGTGCCACTCTCATACATACTGTACATACATACAGTGCCACTCTCATACATACTGTACATACATACAGTGCCACTCTCATACATACATACAGTGCCGCTTTCATACATACTGTACATACATACAGTGCCGCTCTCATACATACTGTACATACATAGTGCCGCTCTTAAACATACTGTACATACATACAGTGTCGCTCTCATACATACTGTACATACAGTGCCACACTCATACATACTGTACATACATAGTGCCACTCTCATACATACTGTACATATACAGTGCCGCTCTCATACATACTGTACATACAGTGCCACTCTCATACATACTGTACATACATAGAGTGCCACTCTCATACATACTGTACATATACAGTGCCGCTCTCATACATACTGTACATATACAGTGCCGCTCTCATACATACTGTACATACATACAGTGCTGCTCTCATACATACTGTACATACATACAGTGCCGCTCTCATACATACTGTACATACATACAGTGCCGCTTTCACACATACTGTACATAGTGCCACTCATACATAATGTACATACATACAGTGCCTCTTTCATACATACTGTACATACAGTGCCACTCATACATACTGTACATACAGTGCCACTCATACATACTGTACATATACAGTGCCACTCTCATACATACTGTACATATACAGTGCCACTCTCATACATACTATACATATACAGTGCCACTCTCATACATACTGTACATACATACAGTGCCGCTCATACATACTGTACATACATACAGTGCCGCTCTCATACTGTACATACAGTGCCATTCATACATACTGTACTGTACATACAGTGCTGCTCTGATACATACTGTACATACAGTGCCACTCATACATAATGTACATACATACAGTGCCGCTTTCATACATACTGTACATACAGTGCCACTCATACATAATGTACATACAGTGCCACTCTCATACATACTGTACATACATGCAGTGCCACTCTCATACATACTGTACATATTAGTGTTCCCCTAGGAATTTTTGGGGGCAGGGCGCCGCTGTATGGGATGGGGGCGGACCGGGCCCGCCGGTGTCATCGTTGTAGGCGTGCCCGGGCCGCCGCGTCATCGTTGTAGGCGTGCCCGGGCCGCCGCGTCATCGTTGTAGGCGTGCCCGGGCCGCCGCGTCACCAAAGGAGGCGTGCCCGGGCCGCCGCGTCACCAAAGCGGGCGTGCCCGGGCCGCCGCGTCACCAAAGCGGGCGTGCCCGGGCCGCCGCGTCACCAAAGCGGGCGTGCCCGGGCTTCCTCTGTTGTACAAGGGGGCGGACCTGGCCCCGCCGAAGTCCGTGAGCTGCCGGGGAAGCCTAGTGCCGCCGAGATTGCGGTGCCTGGAGCTTCCCTGGGCACAACATTAGTCAGGCAGCATGCTCTTTTAACGGGGCGCTGCTGGAGGGGCAGGGCGCATTTTGCCCTTTAGAAATCGGGCAGGGCGCAGTGCCCCGCTAAAACAGCCTAGCGGGAACACTACATATACAGTGCCGCTCTCATACATACTGTACATACATACAGTGCCGCTCATACATACTGTACATACAGTGCCACTCATACATAATGTACATACATACAGTGCCGCTTTCATACATACTGTACATACAGTGCCACTCATACATACTGTACATACAGTGCCACTCTCATACATACTGTACATATACAGTGCCACTCTCATACATACTGTACATATACAGTGCCGCTTTTATACATACTGTACATACATACAGTGCCGCTCATACATACTGTACATACATACAGTGCCACTCATACATACTGTACATATACAGTGCCACTCTCATACATACTGTACATATACAGTGCCACTCTCATACATACTGTACATATACAGTGCCACTCTCATACATACTGTACATATACAGTGCCACTCTCATACATACTGTACATACATACAGTGCCGCTCATACATACTGTACATACAGTGCAGCACTCATACATACTGTACATACAGTGCCGCACTCATACATACTATACATACAGTGCCACTCTCATACATACTGTACATACATACAGTGCCACTCTCATACATACTGTACATACATACAGTGCCACTCTCATACATACTGTACATACAGTGCCGCTCTCATACATACTGTACATACAGTGCCGCTCTCATACATACTGTACATACAGTGCCACTCTCATACATACTGTACATACATAGAGTGCCACTCTCATACATACTGTACATATACAGTGCCACACTCATACATACTGTACATACAGTGCCACTCTCATACATACTGTACATATACAGTGCCGCTCTCATACATACTGTACATACATACAGTGCCGCTCATACATACTGTACATACATACAGTGCTACTCTCATACATACTGTACATACATACAGTGCCGCTCTCATACATACTGTACATACATACAGTGCCGCTCTCATACATACTGTACATACATACAGTGCCGCTTTCACACATACTGTACATACAGTGCCACTCATACATACTGTACATACAGTGCCTCTTTCATACATACTGTACATACAGTGCCACTCATACATACTGTACATACAGTGCCACTCATACATACTGTACATACAGTGCCACTAATACATACTGTACATACAGTGCCACTCATACATACTGTACATAGTGCCGCTCTCATACTGTACATACAGTGCCACTAATACATACTGTACATACATACAGTGCCGCTCATACATACTGTACATAGTGCCGCTCTCATACTGTACATACAGTGCCATTCATACATACTGTACTGTACATACAGTTCCATTCATACATACTGTACATATACAGTGCCACTCTCATACATACTGTACATATACAGTGCTGCTCTCATACATACTGTACATACATACAGTGCCGCTCATACATACTGTACATACAGTGCCACTCTCATACATACTGTACATACATAGAGTGCCACTCTCATACATACTGTACATATACAGTGCCGCTCTCATACATACTGTACATACATACAGTGCCGCTCATACATACTGTACATACAGTGCTACTCTCATACATACTGTACATACATACAGTGCCGCTCATACATACTGTACATACATACAGTGCCGCTTTCACACATACTGTACATACAGTGCCACTCATACATAATGTACATACATACAGTGCCTCTTTCATACATACTGTACATACAGTGCCACTCATACATACTGTACATATACAGTGCCACTCATACATACTGTACATATACAGTGCCACTCATACATACTGTACATATACAGTGCCACGCTCATACATACTGTACATACATACAGTGCCGCTCATACATACTGTACATACATACAGTGCCGCTCATACATACTGTACATAGTGCCGCTCTCATACTGTACATACAGTGCCATTCATACATACTGTACTGTACATACAGTGCCATTCATACATACTGTACTGTACATACAGTGCTGCTCTCATACATACTGTACATACAGTGCCACTCATACATAATGTACATACATACAGTGCCGCTTTCATACATACTGTACATACAGTGCCACTCATACATAATGTACATACAGTGCCACTCTCATACATACTGTACATACATACAGTGCCACTCTCATACATACTGTACATATTAGTGTTCCCCTAGGAATTTTTGGGGGCAGGGCGCCGCTGTATGGGATGGGGGCGGGGCGGACCGGGCCCGCCGATGTCATCGTTGTAGGCGTGCCCGGGCCGCCGCGTCATCGTTGTAGGCGTGCCCGGGCCGCCGCGTCACCGTTGTAGGCGTGCCCGGGCCGCCGCGTCCTCGTTGTAGGCGTGCCTGGGCCGCCGCGTCACCGTTGTAGGCGTGCCCGGGCCGCCGCGTCACCGTTGTAGGCGTGCCCGGGCCGCCGCGTCACCGTTGTAGGCGTGCCCGGGCCACCGCGTCACCGTTGTAGGCGTGCCTGGGCCGCCGCGTCACCGTTGTAGGCGTGCCCGGGCCGCCGCGTCACCAAAGGGGGCGTGCCCGGGCCACCGCGTCACCAAAGCGGGCGTGCCCGGGCTTCCTCTGTTGTACAAGGGGGCGGACCTGGCCCCGCCGAAGTCCGTGAGCTGCCGGGGAAGCCTAGTGCCGCCGAGATTGCGGTGCCTGGAGCTTCCCTGGGCAAAACATTAGTCAGGCAGCATGCTCTTTTAACGGGGCGCTGCTGGAGGGGCAGGGCGCAGTGCCCCGCTAAAACAGCCTAGCGGGAACACTACATATACAGTGCCGCTCTCATACATACTGTACATACATACAGTGCCGCTCATACATACTGTACATACTGTACATACAGTGCCACTCATACATAATGTACATACTGTACATACAGTGCCGCTTTCATACATAATGTACATACCATGCCACTCATACATAATGTACATACATAGTGCCGCTTTCATACATACTGTACATACAGTGCCGCTTTCATACATACTGTACATACAGTGCCACTCATACATACTGTACATACAGTGCCACTCTCATACATACTGTACATATACAGTGCCACTCTCATACATACTGTACATATACAGTGCCGCTTTTATACATACTGTACATACATACAGTGCCGCTCATACATAATGTACATACATACAGTGCAACTCATACATACTGTACATACAGTGCCACTCATACATACTGTACATACAGTGCCACTCATACATACTGTACATATACAGTGCCACTCTCATACATACTGTACATATACAGTGCCACTCTCATACATACTGTACATATACAGTGCCACTCTCATACATACTGTACATATACAGTGCCACTCTCATACATACTGTACATACATACAGTGCCGCTCATACATACTGTACATACAGTGCAGCACTCATACATACTGTACATACAGTGCCGCACTCATACTATACATACAGTGCCGCTCTCATACATACAGTACGTACATACATACATACTGTGCAGCTCTCATGCACATATGCATACATACATACATACATGCATGCATACATACTGTGTAGCTCACATACATACAGCCATTGTTTCCATTAACCCCCACCAGCCTACCCCTCGCACTACCATACTGGCTGGGTTGTGTTGGAGGTTTCAGATTCTTAAAAATGCTTATGCTGCCTGCTGCACTTCATTGTCTTACAGGCAGCGACGGGCATGTGAGCAGAAGGGTCACCTGAGCTGGCAGCGGCGGACAAGGGCTGTGCTGAATTGCTTGTTCTGCTGTAGGCGGAGGTGGGTACCGGCTTTCTGTTTCTGTCACAGCGCTGGCCAGCTCCTCTATGGTGCAGGCAGGGGAGGCTTCAATTCAAAGTGTGCGACTGCGTGTCATCATTCCTCAGACTCTCCGTCCGGCTTCTCCTCCAGCCCAGAGCAACGCGGGCCCAGGCCTTCCCCCCCTCTTCGCACATTGTGAGCTGCGTATAAAGCGGCCGTGGTGGCTTTTTTTAATAGTAATACAATTACTAAGCAGCATGGTCATGGGGCAGGGGAGTGCTTTCTGTCCATGGGGCCCGGCCCCCCCAGCTGCCGGGCCCCATAGCAGCTGCACCCTCGGTAGTTCCGCCACTGTACTATACTGTACTAAAGCTTTAACTGCAATTTTTTTTATTTTCAGAGTGCCGAAAGGCCAAGACATGGAACTAAATAATGGGAAGGAGCCAGTGCCTGTCAGCTCTTCACAAGCAGGTAAGCACTACTGTACTGTACTGTACTGTACTCTTTATTTTAAGAAGGACTCTCACTGGACTGTAACTTATTAAAAGCCTTAATGTACAGTACTGTATTTTAAAGTTTCTGCCATTTCCCCCTTTACTGTACTTTATCTGGCCACAACTATACAGTACTTTATTAATATTTTACAGTATTTCCGGTTCACTTACAGTAGTCATCTTTGATGTACTTTAGGAACAATTCAAATACCTTAAACTATTTTGTAATCCACAATGACCTTCTGTGTGGTACTGTATATTGACTGAGTAGTCCAGTTCAGCAACCTATTGTATAATGTACAGTATTGTAGTTTTTTTTTTTTTTAGTTTAGAGCCCCAAATTATCTGTAGTGGTGTGTAGAGGCAAACTTACCTTCTTTTTTTAATTTTCACATCACCTGATCCCCAAGACATTGAAGAGGAGACGCAGCCTTTACAAGCAAGTAAGTACTACTACACTGTACTTCTCATTTTAAGAATGACCCCTTCTCCTGTCCCTCACCTGTATTGTAATTGACCTTAATAAAAAACTTGGGGCAGGATGCACTAAACTCTGCTGTGCATTCCTCCGCACATCGCATCCATACTAATCGCATATGCATAAACATTCGATTAGTAAAGCAAACGACCGCTCTTCTGATTAGAGCTGTCCTTTGTGCTCACTCGGCACTAAACTTCAGAGTCGGAGACCTGAAAGTTCCTCTGCACATGTGCTTATAGTCTCTCTGGGTCACTTACTGTCGCAGTCTTTGATGCGGCACACTTCGAAAGCCTTACGCATTTCTACTGTATTTTGATTCATCTGACAGTACTGTATACTGTACAGTAATTGTGCAAGGCTACATTATCACACAATATCTATGTGTCTGTCTACTTACATACATACACATACTGCAAGGCTCTGGACTATAGAAGTAAATAGAATTAGTAATTTGGTTGGATACCAACCAAGCAATGGAAATATGAACTGAAACTCAAACAGCGCTGCATTCATATACTGTACCTAATAACCAAAAACAATTATATAGATGATGCTGTAGCGCTGTATAAATATAACAGTAATTAATGAGACTTAAAATAGAACAATAAAACACACTGAAAAATCTCTGAATTGCATAATACAAAAGAAAAATTCAAAGTTCAAATGGACAGGGTTGGGGAGACCTCCTACGAACAAACCACAGTTAATAGCAAAACTATTGGTATTATTTGCACACATTAATAAAGGGTAGGGCAGGGAAATGGGTGATTTTAAATCAATACATTAAATAAACAATTTTTGTTTGCCAAATTACAAATTTACAATTCCAGTTTTACAAGCACATAGCATGCCATTTATTTATTGAAGATCACATCATCGTTATGACCTCCGACTTTGCACAGGCATTCCTCTAATCTTCCAAGCATGTGTCCCATGACACTATGTAGCATAGGTATGGATTGTAGGGGCAACAGTCAATAGGTCAACTCCAATGGTCGACACAAGCAAAATGTTGACACAGGAAAAGTTTGTCATGTTTTTTTGAGCTGATATGTCCCCTATATGTATGTTTTACCCTTGATAAATCAAGGGTGAAATATATTGTGATTCTTTGGGTGACATTTAATGGTATGCAATTTTATTAAGGTTATGAAATCACACCTTTTTTTTTTTTTTAATAATCGACTATTTAATGGGATGCGAATATGCGGCTGAAAAATGCATAATGGTGCAAATTTTAGTCATGAAAATGTGCAAATGAATGCACATGTGCTATTTGTGTAAAAATGAAAGAAAAAAAAACACAGAGCATGACTAGCCCTGGGCTCAAAGAACCGGTCCTGGTTTTCTAAATTCAGGGGACAAAAAACATAGGGGATATGTGGTGGCCGGTGCACGAAGGGAACGGGTTCCCCTTACCTGAACTTTCCCGTGGCGACTCAGGTTCAGCCGTTCCTCTGTTCCCCGGTGGACGGAAGGAGGACACTTCAATGAAGGGGGATAACGCTTCTGCGGTACAACTCAGTTTTATTAGGAGATGAAGGCAACCCGTGCCCACTGACCCTCACGGCACGACAGCACTTGGGACTTAAGGTACATTAACAAGTAACAATAGTTATAAATATGAACTGGCACTTTTAGTATTTACCGAATAGAACAATAAGGTGTGACAACCTAATCACAATACGCATGTGCCCACTAGGGCCTGCAGACTCCACGTGTTCATGGTTCCGTGACGATGTTCGGGGTCAACCACCCCCGCTTTGAGGTTACTACTGGGTCAACTAATCGACACGGCACCATCAACACTGAAGACATACTTTTGGCATGTACGCAAACCAGACTGGATATGATATACCACAAACAACAATTATAACAGTAATAATAATTGGGACAACCGGTGTACCCGTATAACTAAATAACTGAGGTGACGTCACCTTAGGTGGAGCTCAGTCCTAGTCAACCTGTGCACAGGGGTCTGAGAAATGTCTGCCCTCTTGGGGCGTCCAGTATGCGCAATCAACTGCGATAGACCTGCGTCCTGCTGATGGGATGTGTCACGTGGGGCAATCGGTCCACTACCTTGGAAGTCCAGCAATACTGTGGTTGGGCCACAAGGTGGCGGCGTTTCCACACTAGAATGATAGTTAACAGGGAGCTGTGAGTCGGCTGGATCCTACGACTCTGCTTTAGTTACTTTCTCCTCTGGGTAAGGCTAACTTGCCTGAGCTATGGAGTACATCCGGGTACGAGTACAGGTGGGCACCTGAAATGACTGCCGGCCTTTGTCTGTGGGTAATTGGGCTAGCTGCCCAAGGTGTCAGGGAATGGACAGGGTGGCTGCCTGTGATGCCAGGCGTGGGGTGCAGGGGAAGTGACTGGGGTGATAACTTGTATGGGCAGGCGCTGGATGCAGGGGAAAGTCTGTCGGCAGGACGGGGGTACCTGTATGCAGCTCACTGTTGCAGGCTCCCGCCCGTCGCTCTCTGCCGTCCGCAGCCGGTGTCCTCCTCTTCAGGACGGCGACACACCAGTGTGGGCGCCACAGCCGTGACGTTGCCGCACTCGGTGGCTCCACCGGTCCCCTCTCTTGAGCCTGGCCAAGCTGGGCCGGTTCTCTCCAGGCGCCGCTACTTCTTTCTGCCGGCCGCCGGGTCTGGATGACGCGTCACACCGCGCCGTCTTCCTCTGCACCTCACAGGGACCTTCTGTCTTCAGCTCCGCTCTCTCCTTCTTTCCGTCCCCACGGGGATACGCCGCGCTCCGTCCTCGCAGCACTTCGGCTCTCCTTTCCACGCTTCTTTCCTGCACCGTCACCGCTCCGTCCTCACTCCTCCTTTCTTCCTGCCCACGTGAGTCTCTTGCAGGCTCTTTCCTGGCCAATCTCCTACCGGCCTGCCCTGTCAGTCATCTCTAAGGCGCAAAGTCTTGGGGGAATATTAACCCCATGTGTCCCGGCTGAGGTGTGGGTTAATTTAACCCTTGGTGACCCTGAAGGGATTTTGGGGGCACCACAGATACCCAGAATCTCTAAAACCGGCACCAGGCTTAAGGGCTTGTCCTGGTTCCCAAAATATTGGGGACAAAATTAGTAGAGGTCTCCAGTATTTTGGCAACCAGCACTGGGCCCAAACAGCCAACAGGTAATGCCACAGTCGGGGGAAACTTTTTATGCAAGTTCCCCTGGCCAAAGCATTCATCCCTGTGGCTGGCCAGCCCAGGCAGGAACCCTGGAGGAATGGGTAATAAATAATGGGCAATAAAGTGATCCCCCCTCCAGAGTTACCCCTGCCCAGGCTGAAGACCGGGGCTTTATCTGGTGCCCCTGGGGTGGTGGGCACCTGGATGATAAATGGTAAATAATAGATTTAACTATTGTGTAATGTTGTGGAATTACAAGTCCCACCTAGCCTGCACCGCATGCAGGGACATGGAGAACCACAAGTCCCAGCATGCAGCGCATTAAAGGGCCCGCTGGGTCTTGTAGTTCCACAACAAGACAAATAGTGAAATAAAGCACGCACACTCTAACTGTATAACTTTATTACATACTACATTCATTCACACATAATGTATATTACCTATGGATTCCCTTGAAGGCCTGTCCTCTTGTCCAAGTAGAATCCAAACGAGTACCTTCAGCCTGGGCAGGGGTAGCTCTGGAATTGAGGACCCCTTTTTTTTGGGGGGGGGGTCCCCACTCTTCCAGGGTCCCTGCCGGGGCTGATCAGCCATGGGGTTGAATGCTTTGCCGGGGGAACCGGTCTGTGCATGGTTCTGTCAAGCTCGGAATGCTGTCTATTTGTTTTGCGATTTTTGGTAACATTTTGGTGGCAACTTTAGGTCGACAAGCATTAGCTCAACACCACTAGGTCAAAAGGCAGGAAGGTCAACATGACTGAAGGATGACATGGGTTAGGTCGACAGGGTCATTAGGTCGACATGCATTAGGTTGACAAGAGGAAGGTCAACAGGTATGGATCATATGGATGGTCGACAATCATTAGGTCAACACCACTAGGCCACCATACTGAAAGGTCAACAGGGGTCTAGGTCGACATGGGACAATGTCGACAGGTCATTAGGTCGACACAAGCATTAGGTTGACATTGGATAGGTTGGATGGGGTTTTTCACAGTTTTTTTACCCGCATGTCGACATAGTAGACATGGGAACAGGTTAAAGTGCACCGCGTCTCCTCCCATGGCTCGCTGCACCACTCCCTAGTGCAGTGGTCTCCAAACTTTTTTGGGGCGAGAGCTACTCGAGACAAAATATACTGCATGAAGAGCTTCTAAAAAAATTTTTTAAAAGAAAAATGCCATTTACACATTATGCCACACACTGTAATGCCCACGATATATTATGCCACATACTGCATTGCCCCAGGCACAATATACCACACACTGCAATGTCCAATATGCTGCATACATACCTGCCAACATCAGAGGCAGAGGAGAAGGAACATCTGCGCATGCCAAAGGCACGCGGCCGAAAATAGGGGGGGATGATCTACAATTGTGGTACTCCTGCAAGGCCACGTCCCCCACTCTTTCTGCTATAGGGGCATGGCCAGCGCTATGAGATCTGCTGGCCATGCCCCCAGCCTCTCTAAGTAGACAGAGTGTGCGTGTTGTTTTGCAGTCTCCATCCTCTTTGCACCCCTCTATCACCTCTCGATTCCCCAGTCACCCTTGCATGCGTCTGTCCCCCCATTACTCCTTTACCTCCTGCACCTTTTTGTCCCCCTGCACCTCTCTGTCCCCCCGCACCTCTTCATCCCATTACCCCTGCAACTTTCTGTCCCCTCTGCACCTCTCCATTCCCCTCCCCCCCCCCCCCCCCCCCTGTAGCTCTCGGTCCCCCTAATCAACCTTGCATTATCAAAAACATAAAAAAAGCTCCTCAAAACTTATTCAACTTTTCTAACCTGCTGGTGGGTAGCAGGTACCCAGCCTGGCAGAGGACAGCAGGCATCAGGTGGCTGGGCGGTGTGGCAGACAACAGGCAGTGTAGCGGTCAGATGAGGGAAGAAAATAAGAAGGAAGGAAAATCCTGTCTCTCTCCCGCAGTAGCTGCTGCCATGGCTGCGTCCCGCCTCATCCAGTGGAGCTCAGCTGCTTCACAATCATAGCTGTCACAGCCAGGGGCAGATCCACAAGTAATTGATAGGGGGGCACCATTAAAGTGGATGGGGTGGCATGAGGGGATTAGTGTGCCAGGATGCATGTTCTCTGAGAGAATGGAGAGAGACAGACAGGAGAGAGGAGAGCAGAGAGAAAGAAGGATAGGGAGGAGAGAGCGAGAAGGATAGGGAGGAGAGAATGAGAAGGATAGGGAGGAGAGAATGAGAGAGAGAGAGGATAAGGAGGAGAGAGAGAATGATAGGGAGGAGAGAGAGAGAGAAGGATAGGGAGAGGAGAGGGAGAAAAGGAGATAGAGAGAGGAGAAAGAGAGAGATAAGGAGAGAGAAGGAGAGAGGAGAGGCAGACAGAAAGAGAGGGAGAGAAAGAGGGATAGAGAAGAATAGGGGAAAGGGAGTGAAGGGGGTTGAGACAGGTATGTGCCTGAACCCCCCCATACCAAACACCACAGCCTCCCCCTTTTCACTTAAATATACAAGCGTTGTGCCTATGGCAGCAGCAGGGCGATGGTCAGGCAGCAGGCATCCCATGGAGGAGGCTGAGGCGGGTCCTGTGAGTCCCATGGATGCTGCGGCTTCTGTTGAGGAGGAGGCTCTGTCGGTGGTTCGCAATGAGGCCTGGAAAAGATAGAAATTATTTGCTTCCTCCTCTGAGGAGGAAACAGACGCCAGAGATCATTTTTCACCTCTAGCGTCACGGTCTGACAGGGAGCAGTGCTACCCGGAAGTGCCGGGAGTGCTTAGCGCTGTGCTCCCTGCCTGTCAGACGCTAGAGATGAAATATGACCTCTAGCGTCTGGTCTGTTTCAGGGGAACACAGCAGCAGGGGAACGCAGTGGCAGGAGATGGGCGGGCGGTGGGAGATGGAGGGACGGCGGCGGCGAGAGATGAAGGGAGGGACAGACGGGCAGCCGCAGAGTGGTCGAGCCACCCGGATCGCCACCGCAAGCTACCAGTAGCTCGGGAGCGACAGGTTGGCGACCACTGCCCTAGTGGATGGTAGGGCATGAAATACCACCTGTCGGCACATGTTGGCTCAAAAAACAGTGAAAAACCCCGTATTCACCTTTTGACTGTCGATCTTGACCATGTCGACATAATGCTTGTGTCGACCTAATGACATGTTGACCTTGTCCCATGTCGACCCAGACCCCTGTCGACCTTTCAGTATGTCGAGGGGACGCGCATAACTTCACAAGTATTAAGCGTCCCCTTGCGGGGGTCGCTGCGCTCGCCACGCTTCGGGCTCGGTGGCTCGCTACGCTCGCCACACTATATAAGATCAACTCCATGCCGACGTGGATAGTGGGGGTATGAAAAGGTCTCGCCGCTCGCCACGCTTCGGGTTGGCGTTGATAGTGGGGTGGCGTTAACAATGGGGGGCTTTTAACATAGTCATTACCCATCAGGGTGGGTGTACAATCTAAAATCGGGTCTGGGGGGCATTTAACATAGGAATTAGGCATCTGGGTGCATGTACGACTTAAAATCGGTCGCATCACATCACATTCGATCATATGCAACGCGATTTTTAGTTGTACAATGACCTGCGATGGAAATTGGGGGCGCCGTGATAATGCACAAGTACCCCTATGGGCTATTTCACACACTCCGGCTCCTGCCGGGCGGCGAAAGCACGCACGGCCAGGAAGCCGTGTCGCACTCAGTAGTTTAAAATGGTAGGGATGGCCACAGCCCGGCAGCCGTCCCTTTCAGTGGTGGACTCCGCCTGCAACCAGTCGGCCGGGCCGTGGCCGTCCCGTGTGAATGGACACAATAGTGTCCATTAACAACTAGTGTGCTCGGCACGGCTTTTGCCCGTGTGGGATTTCGCCGTCCGGCAGGAGCCGGAGTGTGTGAAATAGCCCTATAACTGACAGGTTCTGGCATGGCAGAGAGGAATAAAAAGGTAGCTGTAGCCAATCATAGCAGACAGTCCAGATCAACACCTTTAATGACCAAATGCCCAGCAGCTGTTAGAACTTCACAGCAGTTTTAATCATGATTCTTTGTACAGCCACCCGGCATCCAGGTTTACCCAGGAACCAGTGAGCTGCTGACCGGGTGATTCCCGGTCACCAATGGCCGGCGCTTTCATAGAAGCCGAACAGTGGGGGTTTATTACTGCTGACTGCTTAGCAACGTCCCTGATCTCTAATGCGCTGCAGCCACTCATAACAGTTACCTGCAAGGAAACCCATGCCATCATCATTGCTATGAACAAATAGGGCTCTGTAGTGTCAGCAGGCAGGTGTGAGGGCATCTGCAAGACAAAAGGTACAGGGATTGGACTTCTGAGGACTGGGGTAAAGTAATTTTGGTGATGGACAGTATATTTTCCAGCATGGTGGAGCACCTTGTCATAAATAAAAAGTGATAACTAAGTGGCTCAGGGAACAAAACCTTTACATTTTGGGTCCTGAGGTCAATCCTCAGGAGGTGGGTGGACAAACAAAAGCCCACAAATTCTGAGAAACTCCAAGCATTCATGAGGAAATCAGTCAGTATGTGGCCCAGAAGTTGGTTGACAGCACGCCAGGGTGAAATGCAGAGGTTTTGAAATAGAAGGGTCAACACTGTAAATATTGTCAATAAAATCCTTTGACATTTATGAAATGCTTGTAACATATGACAAAAGTCTAAAAACAATGAAGCGGCAAACTACAGTATCTGTCTATCTATTTATCTACAGTATCTATATGTGTGTGTGTGTGTATACAGTACTCGAAGTGTGTCGGTATACAGCACTTCAAGCACACTTTAAAAAATAAAAAACTTTAGCAGCTGAATCTTGATCACTGTGGCCAGCAGTTATCTGGCAGCCTGCAATCCTCACGTGACTGCAGCACAGTGGACCCCACCTTGATTTTCACACCTTCTTCTTCTTCTCCCCACCCATCCGCAGCTCCACTGAGAATAGTCCTCAGCAGTGTCGTCCCCCCCCCTCCCAATACCTGGTGGCAGCTCCACTGTGAATGGACCACCTCACTCCCCTCTCCTCACCAGTCAGCGGCTCCACTGTGGTCGGACCACCTTACCCCGATCTCCCAAACCCAGCGGTGGCTACACTTTGGACGGACCTCCGCACCCCCTCTCCCCACCTGCTTGCAGCTCCTAAGGATGGTATCCTATTCGATGCAGTATATTCCCACAACTAATGTATCCCATGGGGACTATCCATTTAGGGCCTTATTTTGGTTACACCACAAGCCTGCATGTCCGCAGTTCGGGAGTGATGTTTTGCGCATGCGCAGTTATGCGCATGTGCAGAAGCTGGGTGAGAGCAGGCACATGCAGGCATTGGGTGTGGGGTGGTGGCGACAGGCTGCGCCAATGGGAAACACCCAGCGTTTCTTGGGTGCTCCCATGAAAACGCTGGGCTTTATCATGCTAATGTGAGTGTGACGAGGGTGTGGGGGAAGGGCAGCTGATGTCACAGGATGTCAGCTGCCCGCCCTCTTCCTGTACAGGGAGCACCGATATCTAAGACACCAGAGAGTGTCTTAGATTTGTATGCACCTGCCAAATCATTCAATGGTCGCTGACCATCAAATGATTTGGCCCCCACACCCAAGGCTGAGAATGGATATTTATGCTAAACATCCATTCGCAGCTGTGCGGGGGAACTCGGCAACTGCAGGGTGGGTGGGCCGTCGTTGCAGCATTGCTTTGCATGTGGAACAGAATAAGGATCCTAATACCATAAGCCAGAACTTATCAGTGATTATACTTTTTGTGCCTCATGCAAGGCTGGCAAGCAGAAACCCCCAATAAGCAGCCCTAGGAGGCCGCTTTTTTTTTCAGCCAATAACACATGGGTCCCGGATCTTATCCCAGATCCCATGTGTTATCTCCAGATAATTGGTCATTTACCACATAGTAATAATAAGCTATAATTAAGAGGTGGGGAACCTTTTTTGTGCCAAGGGCCATTTGTATGGGGAAAAAATCCTTCGGGGGCCATACTTTATGTAAAAATCTCTTACAAATTGTCTTGCTGCAGCCGTCCCACACTCCAGCGACTGCCGCTGAATAAGACAGTCGGTCTCTGGCTGCTGTTGATTAAGAGGAATCTCACAAGAACTACCGACCTCTCGTGAGAATTCCCCTGTACTTGACTCCCAGCAAAGCCGCTGGGCGGGTGGGCAGGCCACTCAGACCGGCTACGGGGGCCGCATATGGCCCCAGGCCTGAGGTTCCCCACCCCTGCTATAATTGGAAAGCTTGATAGTAGTATTGACTAAAAATACTGTTTTTACCATGCGGTAATATGTATACCGTCCTAAGAATCTCTACAGTCAGTACATACTATACTGTTCTGTTTCTTGCAGTTTAACTGCAATTTTTCTTTTCACAGTGCCTGAAGGCCAAGACATGAAAAAATATAATGAGGAGGAGCCTGTCAGCCCTCCACAAGCAGGTAATCACTACTGTGCTGTACTAAAGGTCTCTTTATTTTAAGAATGGCTCTCACTGTACTGTAACTTATTAAAAGCCTTAATGTATTGTACAGTACTTTATTTAAAGTTTCTGCCATTTCCCCCTTTACTGTACTTTATCTGTCCACAACTATACAGTACTTTATTAATATCTTACAGTATTTCCGGTTCACTTACAGTAGTTATCTTTGATGTAGGAACAATTCAAGGCCTTAAACTCTTTTGTAATCTACAATGTCCTGCTGTACTGTACTGTATATTGACTGAGTAGTCCGGTCCAACCTATTGTATAATGTACAGTATAGTAGTTTTTTTAGTTTAGAGCCCCAAATTATCTGTAGTGGTGTGTAGAGGCAAACTTACCTTCTTTTTTAATTTTCACAGCATTTGTATACAGAGAATAGGGGAAGGGGAATTGGGGTCCGCACACTGTTTCTTTACCCTCTCTTGTATATTTTAAAATTTTTTTTGGGGGGGAGTAGTTTTCCTATAAGGAAGAGCCGCCTATTATCTGATTAATTGGGCAGGGGTGCTATCCAGGCAAATGGGTACAATGGTTAGTATGGTGAAAGAAAAAGATTTGCTCGGTGGATACACACCAAAAGAGGTTGATTTTTGTTTTATTTAAGACTTATCCTTTATTGGTTTATTTTTAAAATAGGGGTAGAGGGGGCCTTGATATCTGTGTTCCTTTCTGTTGTGTGGAATCACAGGTCATGGTCCGCTCCACTCATTGTGAATTTAGGTAGAGATTACAAATTTCACGACATACATACACACATACATATATATAGAGTGGGGTGCTTGTGCACCGTAAAGGTAAGAAAGTGTGTTTAAAGATTTTTAAAAAGTGGTCGCTGGACTTGATTACTTTGTCTCTATATTGGCTGCTGTATTTTATACAGGAGATATCCAATGGTGTGTACACACGGGAGCAATATTAGGTAAAATCGCTGGGAATATGGTCGCTGAGCGACCATATTGCCAGTGATTTGGAGCGATAAATCGCCAGCTGTGCGCTCCCGTGTGCACTCCCTAATGGTCGCTGGAGCATGCTCCTGCGACCAGCGGCTTTCCCCGGCGATCGCTGTGCCGGAAGGTCAGCGCCGGGGAGATCAGCATCGATCTCCCCAGCCCAGTGCCGCTGCTCCCTCCCTCCTCCCTTCACGGAGGTCAGCGCCGGGAAGATCAGCATTGATCTCCCCGTGCCGCTGCTCCCTCCCTCCACGGAAGTCAGCGCCGGGGAGATCAGCATTGATCTCCCCAGCCCCGTGCCGCTGCTCCCTCCCTCCTCCCTTCAAAGTGACAAACGTGTGATTAGATGAGGTGTTAATGAGGTATTAATATATACACGCTATATTGCTCTCTTGAAGTGCTTCCTCACAGAGTTATTTCCTCCTTTATTTTAAACTGTTTTTTTTTTTTTTTATTGGGCTTGTATTTGTTGGGTAGATGGGTTACATATGCAACTTATTCTGAGAATATTCTCTTTTAAGATTACCTACACTCAGGAGGTTATTCTGGTTGGTGCGGTCCAGTCCGAATTCTTTCGGAGGGGAACGCTGTGCGGACATTGTAAGAACAAACGCCCACAGGTCCTCCGCATTCGGACGGACTCGCTCTCTAAGAAGAGGGTGTGTTTTCGGACCACATCCAAACCGTGCGTGTGCGGTGGGAACACAAAGATTCTGCACAGTCTTACAGAGTCAGAACGGACGGGAAGCTGCCCGTACGCACTGATGCGGGGTATTTCCTCAAAACTCACGACTATTATAAATCTGTCACATGACACACTCATGCAATTAGGCTACCTCATAAAAAAGGGTTTGTTTGTTTGTAATTGTAATCAATTAAATCCTATTTGATACTTAAACACATTACTACCACTTTACATTAACCCTTACATCATGTGAAGTGCTATTCAATCATTGTTACCCCTTTACGTAGGTTTTATGTATGCATATTATATAATAATTGCACGTCAAATGCAATATTCTACAATGTGCTAATTATTACTAACACATTATAAAGCAAACGTACCATCAGTTATAAACACAGTACACTAATTTGCGGTTCCTTCGTTTGGAATGTTTTGGTTGGTTCCCCTGTTGCCCTCTTTCGGCTACCATTACTGGCTGCTGTTCTTGAAGTGTTGGTAATATTCTTTTGTTGTGAAGCCACCTGATGTGTTCCTAATGATTCTGCTGTGGCTATGTATGAAATGGCAAAAATTTTATACACTTTTTTTTTTTTTTTTCAATATATTTGTATGTTCCCTTTATTTTTTGGCATGTGCCAATTAACATGCTAGAAAATTCATATGATTTCCACCAATTTAATAAATGTTATTTTTACCCCCAAATGTGTGGTGTTATTGCTGAATGTAAAAGTGACATGTAAAATTATATTATTGGTAGCAATTTCTGACCATTGCTTGCAGTGTAAATGTGGGTAAAATAGAAAACATGCAGTGGTGTTTTAGCTTATCTTTGTGTCGTTAAGTAATGGTCCATTTAGGCTGCAATGCTTCCAATTGAAGCAATGAAAAGAGTGTAATTAATGAGTAATGAGTAGAGGAGTGGATTGTATTGTGTTCAGCTGACAGTGTTTCAGGTGCGGGCGTACTAATTGGGCGAACCGAATGCCTAGCACATGCACAAGTGGTCTCCGCAAAGAGAAACTTACTTATGAAGACCGCATATTTCATGCACTCCCTCGTGTACGCCCATATTTACGCCCAGTTTTTCCCACTTTGAAACCACGCCCTTGTGTAAGTCCGAATGACGCCCAAAAACGCCCATATTTCCAGAGTCAATTCGGTGGACATTTCTGTACGGTATTAGGGCGGGATGCTATATAGCAGAAATGCGGTAAAAACCCCGTTTTCGGGGTTTCTACCGCATTTCTATATGCTATATGCCCCCTCCGCAGTGTCAGCGCTGCGGAGGGAATCGCCAGCTAAAGCTGGCGAATCCCTGCAGAAGCCTATGGGCTTCTTACCGCAGCGCTGTTTGAGGGATCCGTCACGGATCCCTCCCAGCGTGCCCTGCGGCCGGCGCCGGGGTCTGCGCATGCGCAGACGGACTCCCGGGTCACAGACCCGGAAGTCCAGCGCCGGCACCGCATCGCAAGGGACAGCGCTTATCGCAAGAGCTGTCCCTTGCATGAATAACGGCATATGTTATAGCATATGCCGTTATTAATAATGCGGTAGCCGGCGAAGGGGGCCGCGGATGTTACAACATCCCGCCCTTAGTGAGAACGAGTACGGAGACCATGCGTGGCACATGCGCATAGCGTTGCCTACGCATGCGCAGACGGCTAAAATGCGCCCTCCGAAAGAATTCGGAAGGGACCGCATTGACCAGAATAAGGCCCTCAGTTTTAATCCACTGCTATCTGGTGGTTTTTTCGTGTGGTTGGGAAATATGCTCTCTTTAGGTTGTTCACATATAACCCTTTATTTTGCTGCCATCTAGTGGAAAATGACAGGATTATTTCTAAATATCACTATGATTGTTGTCCTGTCACTTGCCAATATCTGGGCTCAAAAGATGTTAATACAAAAAATCTTAGGAGTATGTGTGACTATTAGTAGAGATTCTCTCTGTCACTTCACTCCTGCTCCTAACTATTACGCTTGGCTCCCTTTATACAGTCATTTTCTCTCTAATACATTTTGCAACATTTATATTTGTTTGTTCAATGACATTATTTAGAGACAAAAGTATCAATATTCAGGGTCACACATGTTTCACAACTCGCTTCATCAGAACCGCAAGCCGAGTGCCTGCAGTATCTCATATTTATTAATTATTGCTGGCCAATCGTTTCCTTATTCTTTGTCACATGGTTTCAGGTGACCAATAACGCTGGGGCTAGTTTGCCCTTACTGCTGAGGCCGCTGCCGCCCTTTTCTACAGTGTGCCTGTCCATGTGACCTGCGAATCAGTGTCACATGACTTTCTTTTCCAATCGCGGCTGGTTTTTGCCGCATCCCGGAAATATGGGGTTGATTTTATCGCCCCGGACTCTGTATAGCTAAATCCTCATTATCATTATTCTTTATTCATTCCGTTTTTGTGTTGAGTTAGTACATGCTTATTTCCACATGTGTATATCGCGCCTTAGTATGCGTTATCCATTAATATTATGGTGATGGGTACATCGTTTTTATTACATTCTTTATTAGGTTATGTATTTATACCTTTTTGGTCTTGCCGCCCCTGGCTCTGTATGGTTAATTAGTTTCTTGACTAGTTTATATTTAATGACATTGATCCTGCATTATTTTGCTGTATTCGTTTCCATATTATTGCAGAACATAATAGTACATATTATTTATTGTTGTTGTGGTGATAGTAGCATCACTTCTTATATCATTCCCAGTGAATTTATATTCATTCTACATGTGTTATCTTGCCACCCCTCACTTAGCATGATTTAATCAGTTTTTCAGTATCATTCATCACTTCTGTGCTGTGCCGTTATTTATTGATATTGATTTGATTGGGATGTTTACTAATTAAATTATATAGGGTTGTTTGGCCCTTGAGGGTGATATTGGTGATATATTTCAATTATTTTAATAATCTCTGATTTGTTGCCTTGTTGGGTCATTTTTTCCATTATTATTATTTTGTGGATATTCTCAATCATTTGATAGTATCTGCTTTGTTATTCATCCTATTGGGTCATTTCATTCCATCAATTATTTTTTGTGAATATTCAGTGTTTCTTTCAATTGTGTTGTTTCTTATAAATGCCTTATAAATTATTTCTTACATCGTGCCTTGTGTTGATTTCATTACATAGTGATTCTTGTGTGTTCAGGTTGTGACGTGAGTGTTTATTTGGTTTTGTGGTTATATTGTTCCTGTGATTTGACAGTTATCTTTTAAATAAATTATATTGTTATATAATATAGATGTGAGATGGGTAATGTGAATTGTGAGGGGAGGGGGCGTTTGGGGGGGGGGGTTGGGTTGTGAGGAGAGGGGTGTTTTTTTTTTGGGTGTAACTAATTATAGTGATATGTGAAAAAATAAAATTTCACAGCACCTGATTCCCAAGAAATTGAAGAGGAGAAGCAGCCTTCACAAGCAAGTAAGGACTATTACACTGTACTTTTCATTTTAAGAATGACCCCCTTCTCCTGTCCCTCCCCTGTATTGTAATGTACCTTAATAAAAGACTTGGGGCGGGATGCACTAAACTCTGCTGTGCATTCCTCTGCACATCACATTCATACTAATCGCATATGCCCAACCATGCAATTAGTAATGCAAACGACTGCTCTTCTGATTAGAGCTGTCCTTTGTGCTCACTCGGCACTGGACTTCAGAGTCTGAGACCTGTAAAAAACATAACGTAACTGTCAATAAAATCCTTTAAAATTTATGAAATGCTTGTTACCAAAGTAACATCTGTCAAAAGTCTAAAAACACTGAAGCCGCAAACTACAGTGTCTATCTATCCTATCTATCTATCTATCTATCTATCTATCTATCTATCTATCTATCTATCTATCTATCTATCTATATGTGTGTGTTTATACAGTCCTCGAAGTGTGTTGGTATAGAACACTTCAAGCACACTTAAAAAAAAAAAAAAAAAAAACTTTAACAGCTGTGTATCGATCACTGTGGCCAGCAGTGATCAGGCAGCGTGTGGCACCCCCTCCTTACGTGACTGCAGCACAGTGGATACCACCTTGATCTTCACACCTACTCCCCACCCAGAGACTGCTCCACTGTGGACAGACCTCCGCACCCCCTCTCTCTCCCCACCCATCTGCAGCTGAACTGAGAATAGTCCTCCACTGTGAATGGACCGCCTCACTGCCCTCTTTCTCCCCACCAGTCAGCGGCTCCACTGTGGTCGGAGCACCTCACCCCGATCTCCCAAACCCAGCGGTGGCTCCACTTTGGATGGACCTCCGCACCCCCTCTCCCCACCTGCTTGCAGCTCCTAAGGATGGTATCCTATTCGATGAAGTATATTCCCACAACTAATGTATCCCACGGGGACTATCCATTTAGGGCCTTATTTTGGTTACACCACAAGCCTGCATGTCCGCAGGCGGGAGTGATGATTTGCGCATGGGCATTTATGCGCATGTGCAGATGCAGGGTGCGAGCAGGCACGTGCAGGCAGGGGGTGTGGGGTGGTGGCGACAGGCTCCGCCAATGGAAACACCCAGCATTTCTTGGGTGCTTCCATGAAAACGCTGGGCTTTCTCATGCTAATGTGAGTGTGACGAGGGTGTGGGGGAAGGGCAGCTGACGTCACAGGATGTCATCTGCCCGCCCTCTTCCTGTACAGGGAGCACCGATATCTAAGACACAAGAGAGTGTCTTAGATTTGTATGCACCTGCCAAATCATTCGATGGTCGCTGACCATGATATGATTTGGCCCCCACACCCAAGGCTGAGAATGGATATTTATTCTAAACATCCATTCACAGTTGTGCAGGGGAAAACAGCAACTGCGGGGTGGGGGGGGCCGTCATTGCATGTGGAACAGAATAAGGTCTCTAGTGCCAAAAGCCCAAACTTATGGTACTTATGTATTATCTGGGCACCCGATATAAGGATTGTATGCCTTAACTTAAGGCATGCGATGCGATGCGATGGACCCGATATTTCCATAGGATTCAATGTTAAAATGGACTGAGTCCATTTTAACATAGGATTCTATGGAAACATCGGGTCCTCTTCCTTTCTCCACTATCCAAGTGGGCATGGAGTTGGATATAAACCTGTGGCGAGCGTAGCGAGCCACCGAGCCCGAAGTGTGGCGAGCGCAGCGAACCCCGCGAGGGGACGTGGATTCGTTAAAAAGTATTCCACGTCCCCTCGCGGGGCTCGCTGCACTTCGGGCTCGGTGGCTCGCTATGCTCGCCACAGGTTTATATCCAACTCCATGCCCACTTGGATAGTGGGGAAAATAAAAGGACCCATTTTTCCATAGAATCCTATGTTAAGATGGACTCAGTCCATTTTAACATTGAATCCTATGGAAAAATCGGGTCCATCGCATCGCATACGATTTGGTCGCATGCGATGCGATCGACCCGATTTTCATATCGGGCACCCAGATACTACATAAGTACCCAACTTATCAGTGATTCTACTTTTTGTGCCTCAGGCAAGGCTGGCAAGCAGAAACCCCAATAAGCAGCTCTAGGAGGCCGCTTTTTTTTACAGCCAATAACACATGGGTCTGGGAACTTATCCCAGATCCCATGTGTTATCCCCAGATAATTGGTTATTTACCACATAGAAAAACAGGATATAATTTGAAAGTTTGATAGTACTATTGACTAAATCTCCCGTATTTACCATGCAGTAAATTACAGCATATAATAGCATACTGCCCTAAGAATCTCTACAGTCAGTGCATCCTATACGGTTCTGCATCTTGCAGTTTTAACTGCTATTTTTCTTTTCACAGTGCCTGAAGGCCAAGACATGAAAAAATATAATGAGGAGGAGCCTGTCAGGCCTCCACAAGCAGGTAAGCACTACTGTACTGTACTGTACTATACTTCTTTTTATTTTGGGAAACACCGACTGGCAGCGGGGTAGTAGGACAGGAGGAGCTAGAAATGGAGACGGAGAAGGAGTGATCGAAGAGGTATGAGGTGAACCAGGAGAATACTGTGCCATTGATGCCAAAGGAGAGGAGGGTGTTGAGCAGGAGAGGGTGGTCAACAGTGTCAAAGGCAGCCGACAGATGAAGCTGGATAAGGATAGAGAAGAGGCCTTTGGATTTAGCCGATAGTAGCCCTTGGTCAGGGCAGTTTCAGTGGAATTTACAGGGCTGAACCCAGATTGGAGGGGGTCTATAATGGAGTTAGCAGTAAGGTGGACGATTATAGGCCAGATGTTCTAGGAGCTTGAAGGCAAAAGGGAGGAGGGAGATGGGCCTGTATTTGGACGGAGAGTTGGGGTCCAGATTAGTTTTTTTGAGAATTAGGGACACAAGAGCGTGTTTGAAGGAGGAGGGGAAGATCCCATAGCATAGGGAAAGATTAAAGAGGTGACCCAGGTTTAAGTAGACCGACGGACTGAGACGATGGATAATATTGGAGGGGATAGGATCGAGCGGGCGGGTGGGTGGAGGGAGAAGCGGATTGAAGGATAGAATGGACTTCAGCGGCAATGGTGGGGTAAAATGAGGACAGGGGTGGGAAGGAGTGGAGTGGAGATGCTGGAGGGGAGGAGGGAGAGGGTGAGGTCATGGCAGCAGTGATGGCAGTCCTGAGAGAGGAAATTTTGGTTGAAAAGTAAGTAGCAAAATCAACGGCTACGATGGAGGACGGAAGAGCTGGAGGAGGGGGGGAGAACAAGGAGTTGAAGGTGGCGAAGAGCCTGCGGGGGTTGGATGATTGGGAAAGGATGAGGGACTTAAAGCAGTACTCCTTTGCCAGAGCAAGGGCAGATTGAAGGAGGAAAGAATGAATTAGAAATGGAGATAACCTGCAAGGGAGCGTGATTTCTTCCAGAAGCGCCAGAGCACTTTTTAAGGAATCGTGTGATAGGCGAGTGCCACGGTTGGGGGTTGGAGCTTCAATGGCGGATAAAGCAGGGAGGGCAGGCAGAGTCCAATGCCGAAGATAGGGTGTTGTTATAGAGGGAGGCGGCGAGGTTCAGGCAGGACATGGCGGCGATTGGGTTGAGAAGAGGACACAGCGTGTCTGAGAAGGCAGCAATATGAAGTGTGTTGACGTTATGCTGTGAGACAATGCACAATGTACTGTAATTCATTAAAAGCCTTAATGTATTGTACAGTACTTTATTTTAAAGTTTCTGCAATTTCCCCCTTTACTGTACTTCATCTGTCCACAACTATACAGTACTTTATTAATATCTTACAGTATTTCCGGTTCCCTTACAGTAGTTATCTTTGATGTAGGAACAATTCAAAGGCCTTAAACTCTTTTGTAATCCACAATGTCCTGCTGTACGGTACTGTATATTGACTGAGTAGTCCGATTCAACAACCTATTGTATAATGTACAGTATAGTAGTTTTTTTTTAGTTTAGAGTCCCAAATTATCTGTAGTGGTGTGTAGAGGCAAACTTACCTTCTTTTTTAATTTTCACAGCACCTGATTCCCAAGAAATTGAAGAGGAGAAGCAGCCTTCACAAGCAAGTAAGAACTACTACACTGTACTTTTCATTTTAAGTATGACCCCTTCTCCTGTCCCTCCACTGTATTGTAATGTACCTTAAAAAAAGACTTGGGGCGGGATGCACTAACCTCTCCTGTGCATTCCCCGCACATTGCATCCATACTAATCGCATATGCCCAACCATGCAACTAGTAATGCAAACGACCGCTCTTCTGATTAGAGCAGTCCTTTGTGCTCACTCGGCACTGGACTTCAGAGTCTGAGACCTGGAATTCGGCGACTGCGGGTTGGGCATTCCGTCATTGCATGTGGAACAGAATAAGGTCCCTAATCACATAAGCCAGAACTTATCAGTTATTATACTTCTTGTGCCTCAGGCAAGGCTGGCAAGCAGAAACCCCAATAAGCAGCCCTAGGAGGCCGCTTTTTTTTCCCAGCCAATAACATATGGGTCCAGGAATTTATCCCAGATCCCATGAGTGATCTCCAGATAATTGGTTATGTACCACATAGTAAAAATAAGCTATAATTAAGGGGTGGGGAACCTTTTTTGTGCCAAGAGCTGTTTGTATGGGGGGAAAAACATTCGGAGGCCATATGTAAAAATCTCTTACAAATTGTCCTGCTGCAGCCGTCCCACACTCCAGCGGCTGTCGCTGAATAGGACAGTCGGTGTCTGGCTGCTGTTGATTAAGAGGAATCTCACAATAACTACCGACCTCTCGTGAAAATTCCCCTGTACTTGACTCCCAGCAGAGCCGCTGGGCAGGTGGGCGGGCCACTCAGACCGGCTACGGGGAGCGCATACGGCCCCCGGGCCTGAGGTTCCCCATCCCTGCTATAATTGGAAAGCTTGATAGTACTATTGACTAAAAATCCTGTTTTTACCATGCGGTAAATGACAGCATGTAATAGCATACCGCCCTAAGAATCTTTACAGTCAGTACATACTATACTGTTCTGTAGCTTGCAGTTTAACTGCAATTTTTCTTTTCACAGTGCCTGAAGGCCAAGACATAAAAAAATATAATGAGGAGGAGCCTGTCACCCCTCCACACGCAGGTAAGTACTACTGTACTGTAATATACTTCTCTTTATTTTAAGAATGACTCTCACTGTACTGTAACTTATTAAAAGCCTTAATGTATTGTACAGTACTTTATTTAAAGTTTCTGCCATTTCCCCCTTTACTGTACTTTATCTGTCCACAACTATACCGTACTTTATTCATATCTTACAGTATTTACGGTTTCCTTAGAGTAGTTATCTTTGATGTAGGAACAATTCAAAGGCCTTAAACTCTTTTGTAATCCACAATGTCCTGCTGTACGGTACTGTATATTGACTGAGTAGTCCGGTTCAACAACCTATTGTATAATGTACAGTATAGTAGTTTTTTTTTTAGTTTAGAGCCCCAAATTATCTGTAGTGGTGTGTAGAGGCAAACTTACCTTCTTTTTTAATTTTCGCAGCACCTGATTCCCAAGAAATTAAAGAGGAGAAGCAGCCTTCACAAGCAAGTAAGTACTACTACACTGTACTTTTCATTTTAAGAATGACCCCTTCTCCTGTCCCTCCCCTGCATTGTAATGTACCTTAATAAAAGACTTGGGGCAGGATGCACTAAACTCTGCTGTGCATTCCCCGCACATCGCTTCCATACTAAACGCATATGCCCAACCATGTAATTAGTAATGCAAACGACCGCTCTTCTGATTAGAGCTGTCCTTTGTGCTCACTCGGCATGTGGACTTCAGAGTCTGAGACCTGGAATAAACATAAGGTAATGGTCAATAAAATCATTTAAAATTTATGAAATGCTTGTTACCATAGTAATGTCTGACAAAAGTCTAAAAACACTGAAGCAGCAAACTACAGTATCTATCTATCTATCTATCTATCTATCTATCTATCTATCTATCTATCTATCTATCTATCTATCTATCTATATGTGTGTGTGTGTACAGTCCTCGAAGATTGTCGGTATGTGGCCAGCAGTGATCAGGCAGCCTGTGGCACCCCTTCCTCATGTGACTGCAGCACAGTGGACCCCACCTTGATCTTCACACCTTCTTCTCCCCACCCAGAGACTGCTCCACTGTGGACAGACCTCCGCACCCCCCTCTCACTCCCCACCCATCTGCAGCTCCACTGAGAATAGTCCTCCGCAGTCCCCCTCTTTCCCAATACCTGGTGGCAGCTCCACTGTGAATGGACCGCCTCACTCCCCTCTCCCCACCAGTCAGCGGCTCCACTGTGGTCGGTGCACCTCACCCCGATCTCCCAAACCCAGCGGTGGCTCCACTTTGGATGGACCTCCGCACTCCCTCTCCCCACCTGCTTGCAGCTCCTATGGATGGTATCCTATTCGATGCAGTATATTCCCACAACTAATGTATCCCACGGGAACTATCCATTTAGGGCCTTATTTTGGTTACACCACAAGCCTGCATGTCTGCAGGCGTGAGGCATGTTTTGTGCATGCGCATTTATGAGCATGTGCAGAGGCAGGGTGCGAGCAGGCACGTGTGGGCGGGGTGTGGGGTGGTAGCGACAGGCTTCGCCAATGGAAACACCCAGCGTTTCATGGGTGTTCCCATGAAAAAGCTGGGCTTTCTCATGCTAATGTGAGTGTGATGCAGGTGGTGGGGAATGGCAGCTGACGTCACAGGATGTCATCTGCCCGCCCTCTTCCTGTACAGGGAGCACAGATATCTAAGACACCAGAGAGTGGCTCCACTGTGGTCGGAGCACCTCACCCCGATCTCCCAAACCCAACGGTGGCTCCACTTTGGATGGACCTCCGCACCCCCTCTCCCCACCTGCTTGCAGCTCCTAAGGATGGAATCTTATTCGATGCAGTATATTCCCACAACTAATGTATCCCACGGGAACTATCCATTTAGGGCCTTATTTTGGTTACACCACAAGCCTGCATGGCCGCAGGCGGGAGTGATGATTTGCGCATGGGCATTTATGCGCATGTGCAGATGCAGGGTGCGAGCAGGCACGTGCAGGCATTGGGTGTGGGGTGGTGGCGACATGCTGCGCCAATGGAAACACCCAGCGTTTCTTGGGTGCTCCCATGAAAACGCTGGGCTTTCTCATGCTAATGTGAGTGTGACGAGGGTGTGGGGGAAGGGCAGCTGACGTCACAGGATGTCATCTGCCCGCCCTCTTCCTGTACAGGGAGCACCGATATCTAAGACACAAGAGAGTGTCTTAGATTTGTATACACCTGCCAAATCATTCGATGGTCGCTGACCATCAAATGATTTGGCCCCCACACCCAAGGCTGAGAATGGATATTTATGCTAAATGTGAGGATACCGGGTGACCTGGGTACCCTGGGGTTCAGGGATCACACAGCAGAGTGGGTAACTATGAAAACAGCTTGTACTTTATTCAGGGAGACCAAGAAATCCAGTAACCAGCAGCAGCATCAGGATTATACTAATAAAGTCCACTCACAGTTCGGCAAAGTCTCCTCAAGCTGCTATACAATGTACCAGTGTATCCCCTACAGTCCTGAGAAGCACTGGCAGCTGTAGCAGAGCACACAGAATGGGTATTCACTGATTAAACAGAGAGGGGATGGCACCCCAACCTCCAGTGACTATAGCTGTGCCCCTCACCTCACACAGTCACCTCTTCTTCCACTTCCTCTCTCCCACAATCCACCTTTGATTGATTTTTCGTTTTGCATTGGTGGACCATGCTGTCAATCTTTCCAAAGGGGGAGGAGGAAAGCTTTTCTAAAGAGAACACTTCCTTACTGTCTGCTTCTGAATGTCTTCCTGTTTGTAACCTCTGCAGACTAAGGGCTTTCATTTAAGAATACAAAACTTGGGCCATAGGGTAACTCATTTCTAAAAATGCAGGCAAGCCCTAACCTGTGCCTCCTAACATACCTCCCCCTTCTTAAATCGAGGAGACAGGCATGGTCTCAATATCAGAGTCCTGACTGTCGACTTGGCCCGAAGGTCTGCGAAGCTTGCCATTTTGTTCCTCACTTCTGGATACCCATCAGCGTTGTTATGGTTTTGTCCCTTTTTGTGAGAAATGGAAAATGTGAAACCTTGCAATGCCAAACTCCACCTCAACAACCCCCCATTTTCCCCTGAAGTTCTCTGCAGTCAACTCAAAGGGTTATGGTCAGTCACAACACTGAACTCCTTCCCATAGAAATAAGGTTGTAGTTTCTTTAAGGCCCACACTATGGCTAAACACTCCTTCTCGATAGTGGCATAAGCTATCTCTCGGTCAGCTAGTTTACGAGATAGATACATGATTGGGTGTTCCCTACCGTCTTCTCCTACCTGGCTTAACACTGCCCCAAGTCCACACCCTGAAGCATCTGTTTGCACAATAAATTTTCTATTGTAGTCAGGGGCAGCCAACACTAGGGCTCTAGTCAGCATGTCTTTTAGAGTTTTGAAGGCTTGTTCACACTCAGTGGTCCATTCAAACTTCTGAGCATATATCTTTTTTGTTAAGTCTGTTAGAGCCTTTGCCACGGTGCTGTAATGTGGTATGAATTTTCTGTAATAGCCAGCAACTCCGGGAAAGGCCCGCACTTGCTTCTGGTTGACTGGTTGGGGCCAATTGGCAATAGCCTCCACCTTTGCCGGTTCAGGTCTAATAACTCCTCCTCCAACCCGATGTCCTAAGTATTGAACTTCAGCCATCCCCATCTGGCATTTATCTGGGCGTATGGTGAGTTTGGCCTTTCTGATCCTTTTGAGCACTTCTGACACATAAGTTAAATGCTCCTCCCAGGTATGGCTGAAGATGGCGATATCATCGAGGTAGGCTTGGGCAAAGTCTTGACACCCCTCCAGTGGGTCATTCACTGTTCGCTGGAATGTGGCAGGGGCATTCTTCATCCCAAAAGGCATAGTAGTCCACTCAAAGAGTCCTATTGGTGTGATGAAGGCAGAACGCTCCTGGGCTTCTTTGGTAAGTGGGATTTGCCAGTAACCCTTGCTTAAGTCCAGCGTTGAAACAAACCTGGCCCCTCCAATCCGGTCTAGTAGTTCATCAACATGGGGCATAGGATAAGCATCAGTTGTGGTTACTTCATTCAATTTGCGATAGTCCATGCAAAACCGTGTGGTCCCATCTTTCTTGGGAACTAACACGACCCCAGCAGCCCATGTGCTTTTAGATGGTACGATGACCCCCAAAGCTAGCATCTCCTCGATCTCAGTCTTTACCTGCCTCATAACATCTGGCGTCATTCGGTAAGCAGCTTGTCGAATGGGCTTAGCGGTCCCAGTGTCCACATGGTGAGCGGTTAGGTGAGTTCGACCGGGTTGACAAGAAAACTGGTCTCTTTCATCTTCTAAGATCCTCTGCATCTCTTGCTGCTGGGCCGCATTAAATTGTTTTCCCACCTGGACTGATTCCACACCTTTCCTCTGTTTAGCAGCTCCCAAAAGGTCAGGTAACTGATCAGTTTCAGGAGACTCTATCGGAGGGCAGCACACTATCATGGTCTACAAAAGAAAAAGAGATACCAGTAGGCGCCTCTTGCACACAGGTATACAATTTATTCAATAAACAAATCATACAAACATTATTTGCATTATTCAAATTAATGAACACAGTATAATGAATAGATAAAAAATAAAATAAAAAATAAAAATAAAAATAAAATCAAAACATGAAAAATAAATAAAAATAAAAATAAAAAATAAAAATAAAAATAAATAAATAAAAAGATGAAAAAGAAAATACAAGGATAAATACAAATATAAAAATGTTATTATTAAAAAGCATGTGCAGTATTAGCAGCTGTTTAAAGTGCAGTATATAGTTACCAAGTCCTGGTTTATTGCTTTCTTTTCATATGCGCATATGAAGCCAGGAAATGATGTCCCAATTGGGGGATAAATCGCCAACACTTCTTGGGGATAAAAGAAAGGCTGTAGAGTGACCCAACAGGGTATTTGTAATCCACAAAGGTGATTTTCCAAAAGCTTTGAAATACCAGCAGGATGGGTGGTGTGACACTGTGGTCGACACTTGTGTCGATGAAGGCGGCAGCTTCAGATCTTGTATAGCAATAATTGCTCTGCAATAGATTTTAGTGAGGGAAAAGTAGACCACGCCAAATGCCCTGCGTACTGTGTCAGATGTTATCAGAGCGGCTGTGCCGGCCAGACAGCCAAACACAAGCCGCTGGACACTGACGCGGGCAGAGGCTGTTTGGAAGTATCGGTCTCCTGCGCTCCACCAGAGACACGGGGCAGCTGTATGTTGCAGAAAGTTCAATAGCTGCTGCCGTCTTCAGCACAACGCCGCTGCTGCGCCTGTAGGTGGTTACCAGGGACCGAGGTGAGATGGATATAATAGGGCTCAGTAATTGAGATTTACCTCCAGGTCCACTGGTTCAAATGGCGGCAGTGGGGCTCCTGTCCAAGACGCGTTTCGCCGCACTACGGCAGCTTTTTCAATTGGAGATCTCAAATCTTTCAAATTTCAATCTCCAATTGAAAAAGCTGCCGTAGTGCGGCGAAACGCGTCTTGGACAGGAGCCCCACTGCCGCCATTTGAACCAGTGGACCTGGAGGTAAATCTCAATTACTGAGCCCTATTATATCCAACTCACTTCGGTCCCTGGTAACCACCTACAGGCGCAGCAGCGGCGTTGTGCTGAAGACGGCAGCAGCTATTGAACTTTCTGCAACATACAGCTGCCCCGTGTCTCTGGTGGAGCGCAGGAGACCGATACTTCCAAACAGCCTCTGCCCGCGTCAGTGTCCAGCGGCTTGTGTTTGGCTGTCTGGCCGGCACAGCCGCTCTGATAACATCTGACACAGTACGCAGGGCATTTGGCGTGGTCTACTTTTCCCTCACTAAAATCTATTGCAGAGCAATTATTGCTATACAAGATCTGAAGCTGCCGCCTTCATCGACACAAGTGTCGACCACAGTGTCACACCACCCATCCTGCTGGTATTTCAAAGCTTTTGGAAAATCACCTTTGTGGATTACAAATACCCTGTTGGGTCACTCTACAGCCTTTCTTTTATCCCCAAGAAGTGTTGGCGATTTATCCCCCAATTGGGACATCATTTCCTGGCTTCATATGCGCATATGAAAAGAAAGCAATTAACCAGGACTTGGTAACTATATACTGCACTTTAAACAGCTGCTAATACTGCACATGCTTTTTAATAATAACATTTTTATATTTGTATTTATCCTTGTATTTTTTTTTTCATCTTTTTATTTATTTATTTTTATTTTTATTTTTTATTTTTATTTTTATTTATTTTTCATGTTTTGATTTTATTTTTATTTTTATTTTTTATTTTATTTTTTATCTATTCATTATACTGTGTTCATTAATTTGAATAATGCAAATAATGTTTGTATGATTTGTTTATTGAATAAATTGTATACCTGTGTGCAAGAGGCGCCTACTGGTATCTCTTTTTCTTTTGTAAACTCTTGCTTTTTTGGGGGCGGCAACCCCCTCCTAGAGGGCAGCCATTTGCACACAGCACACACACATTAGCCCATAGCGCTCAGAATCTTTTGCTACACTATCATGGTCGCTACTTAACGAACTCTAGAAGCTTTGAGTCAATTTATATGGAAGGTGCGTAGGTATTTCCCTCCCTTATCTAGGGAGACCACATAATTGACAGGTCCAGTGCGTCTTACCACGGTGTAGGGTCCATCCCAGGTGGCCTGCAGTTTGTTTCTTTGCATTGGGATAAGCACCATGACCTTTTGCCCATGATATAACTCCCGGTTTTGAGCATGGGCATCACACCATTCCCTTTGCTTTTCTTGTGATTCCCGGAGATGCTCTTCAGTTAACTGCAGCAGTCTTCTCATCCGTGTTCGCATGTTCTCTACATACTGCAAAATGGGCTGCTGGTATTCTTGAAAAGTTCCCTCCCAACTCTCTTTGACCAGGTCTAGAGGCCTCCGTACTTTCCGACCGTACAAGAGTTCAAACGGGGAATATCCGGTAGATGCCTGATGTACTTCCCGATAAGCAAATAGAAGTTGTTGTAGAGCTCTTTCCCAGTCCCTCCCCTCGGACTGTACATATGCTTGTAGGAGTGTTTTAAGTGTTCCACTGAAGCGTTCACAGAGCCCATTGGTCTGCGGGTGATAAGGGGAGATCTGAAGAGGCCGAACCCCCCACTTTTCCCATAGGGTTTGCATAAGTTTGCCTTGGAATTGGGGTCCTTGATCTGTGACTACTTCCTGTGGGTATCCAACCCGACTAAAGATGTCTGTCAGTGCTTGTGCAACATGCTCTGTGTCAATGGATGATAGGGCCACAGTCTCAGGGTAACGTGTAGCAAAGTCAACTAGTGTTAAGATGTACTTCTTGCCCGTATGACTTGAAATAGCTAATGGTCCAAATAGGTCTATGGCAACATGGGAAAAGGGCTCCCCTATAATAGGTAATGGATGCAGAGGCATTTTCCATTGAGGCTTCCCCAGTGTTTGGCAGGTATAGCAGGTGCTTCGATACTGCTTAACATCTCTAGAAATCCCTGGGCAGAAGAAATTCCGTAGCAGTCGGGCCAGGGTTTTATGGGTGCCGAAATGCCTGGCTGCGGGGATGTCATGAGCAAGAGCTAGTAATTGCACTCTATATGGTGTAGGTACCACCAACTGTTTAGTAGGCATGACAGCTTCCTGTCCAGGCTGAGGAACGAACAGTCGGTACAGTAATTCCTCTTCCCAAACTATCTTGTTTCCATCAGCTGTTTCCAGCCCCAGGTCAGCTGCACTCCTCAATTTACTCAGGGAGGGGTCAGTCGTTTGAGCCCGTCGGAACTCAGTGCGGTCCACCTCCCCCAAGTCTACCTCTAGAGTGTTAGATAAGGGACTAGAATCACTCACCGTGGTTGTCTGGGTAGGTTGTTTCTGTTTCATATATGTTGCCTGGGTAACTCTTTTGGCTTGGCTTCTTGTCACCGCCTGGACAAAGTGTGTCACCAGTCCTTGTCCCAGATAATTTCCAAAGATGACCTTGGCTGGTAGCCCCTTGAGTACTCCAACCTCCACAATTCCTTGATCAGCTACCCAGTCTAGATGTATCTTGGCGATGAGGATGTCGGTCTGTTGTCCCCCAGCGGTGGCAATTCATACATACTGTCCAGGAATCCCCGTGAATGCGGGAATCAGGTCTGGCTCGATCAAAGTGCGTGAGGCCCAAGAATCTCGTAGGCTCTGAACCGGCTGATCCTCCACCACCACAGTCTGTAGGTGCCCTCGCATATTTCTGGGATTTGCCTTCTCCTCCCCCAGTACCAGATAAACAATGTACACCCCATCTGCCATCCCATATGTATCTGACTGGATGACCTCTTCACCATAATCCTCCGTGGAGTAAGATACCACAGAGACTGGGGCTGGTCTAGCCCCAGGAAATGGTCCTCGTGTTCGTGGACAGTCTCTCAGCAAGTGCCCTGGTTGATTGCAGTGGTAACACTTCCGATGTTCTGGGTTAGCCACTCTAAATCTGGGCGGCTGATCGGTGATGCTTCTGATATAGACTCCTTTGTTAATATTATTGATGAACGGTTCTTTGTCAGGAGCTTCATTTTGGGATTCTTGCAGCAGCGACTCTCCATTGGGGCCGATTGGCTATATATTCATCAGCCCATTCCACAGCTTGCTCAGGTGTATCGGGCTTCCTGTCCATGACCCACTCCCGTACCTCTGGTACCATCTTAATCATTAGCTGTTCCAACACGATTAAGTTGATGATCTGCTCCGCAGTGGAGGCCTGCCTCCCTTCAAGCCATTTCCCACAGTTTTGCCATAGCTGACTAGTAAACTCCTGGTGGAAAGCAGTCCTACTTTTATTCAGCGTTCTGAATTTGAGATGATAAGATTCTGCAGTGATCTGAAACTTAGCTAGCAATGCCTTCTTTATACTGGCATAGACTTTACACTCCTGGGGAGTTAGGGCCCGATAGGCTTCCAAAGCCCTACCAGAGAGACTTGGCCCCAAGTACTTTGGCCATTCAGCTGGCTCTATTCCATGCACCTTTTTTGAGGAGAGAAAGATTTGTCATATGGTGGTGCACCATTTATAAGAACTTGAGTCATAAAATATACCTTTTATTGGTTATCACTTTAAAAAGGGACGCGAAATATGACATACAACATATAAAATATACACAGGAGAGAGCTGGGGTAATCCAAGCAATATTTGGGGTACAAATTCCTACTGGCGGTGGATATCCAGAGTCACCCCAAAGTTCTGGCCAAAACAAGCGACACTTGGGATTTAAGGATGTTCCCACGTTCCGGGAAAATGAAACAGACATTGACACTCACCTCCAGATCTTTGAGAATCTCATGGAGGTGCATGGAATAGATGAACAAAGGGTTTGTTGATCTGTTGCACAGGAAGAGAAACAGATATTGGGTATATTTAGGCTAGGCCCCCTCTAGTAATGATAGGTAACTTGTAATATACTTAGGGGTGTGCTACCACAGACAATATTACTAGAAGACTTTTTTGAGGAGAGAAAGATTTGTCATATGGTGGTGCACCATTAATAAGAACTTGAGTCATAAAATATACCTTTTATTGGTTATCACTTTAAAAAGGGACGCGAAATATGACATACAACATATAACATATACACAAGTGAGAACAGTGTGTTTTAAAAGGCACGTGCGAGTTCAAGGAGCAACCACCTTGATCAAATATTTATTAGTATCACCTTTTTATTACTCCTTCTTATCATAAACCAATTGTTAGGGAGAGAGGTGTCGATACGATTCTATCGGAGTTTGGTGTGTGTTAAAGTGCAATTTCAATCAGCCTTAATGGTAGCTACTTTCAGGTTACAGTGTTGAAAGATGTAGCGTGTCACTTTGCAATAAATCTGTTACATTAGACTAATTTGTTAATTATACATCAGAGTGCTGGCAATCTGCCCAATATATATCACTTCTGAGCCAGATACATGTTAGTCTTAGTAAATAGGCGTATTGGATTGGATCTTGTATACCCCGTTGGTCACCTCTTATATTTCGGAAGAAGGTGCTGTGATATGGGTTTTATTAGATCTCACTTGTCTCACTTCTGTATCACCGTCAGCTATGCTGATATTGCAGTGATTATAGGGAGACTGTAATTATCGCCTTAGGATAGATGTGTAATACCAGGACATGCACTCCCTATGAGGGAGGTGAATGCTACAATACACACTGCCGGACGTGGTCAGTCTCGCCCTGTACCGCCGACCGCTTGCGCTGGTCGTACTACGGTTAACAGGGAGACCGCCGGTACTGCAGTCCGAATAGCTTAGTTGATCTGCGAGCACTCCCTGTGCAGGGACAGATGCCGCAGTCGAGTTGCCGTGAGTCAGTTGTCCTGCCCCGTACCGCCGTCAGCTCGTGCTGCTGTTACTGCGGTCTTGGGGGGACTAGAGACTGTTAGGCTGCTGATTACATTAGAGTCCTGAAAAGGACTAGTAAATAAATTTTTCACACACACAAACAAACAGAGTGGTAGTGCTCAATGAACGTGCGCACGGCTGGGTCGGCCGGCGTACGCTTCGCAGGTCTTCCTCAGGGCCCCCCGCCAGTAGGAATTTGTACCCCAAATATTGCTTGGATTACCCCAGCTCTCTCCTGTGGGGTCGCACCATCACCAAGTGCCCCCAGTCAGCTCTGTAATGCAGCAGGAGTAACAGTGGTGGACTCTGGTAACTTACTGGATGCATTGATACCACTGCCTGTCGGCATCTCTTCATCATCACTCAGGTGGTTGGGATCCTCTGGGTGCGCCCGATCCCACTCCAACAACCTCAATACCAGTGTCTGCCGGGTCTCGGTCCCATCATAAGTAATACCTTTCATCCTGCAAAATCCTTGCAGGTGAGGATTCCGTGCTGTACGGTAAAACTTCTGCTCTCTCATTGTGTTCTCACCTTGATTGCTGACCACAACTTCTGGCTGACGCTCCATCCTGATATTCTGCAGTGTTACTGTTGCTTCTATCCAGTACCATGTAATCTCTGCAGAAACTGTGTGATGTCCCACCGCTGCCTCCAAATGTGAGCATACCGGGTGACCTGGGTACCCTGGGGTTCAGGGATCACACAGCAGAGTGGGTAACAATGAAAACAGCTTGTACTTTATTCAGGGAGACCAAGAAATCCAGTAACCAGCAGCAGCAGGATTATACTAATAAAGTCCACTCACAGTTCGGCAAAGTCTCCTCAAGCTGCTATACAATGTATCAGTGTATCTCCTACAGTCCTGAGCAGCACTGGCAGCTGTAGCAGAGCACACAGAATGGCTAGTCACTGATTACCCAGAGAGGGGATGGCACCCCAACCTCCAGTGACTATAGCTGTGCCCCTCACCTCACACAGTCACCTCTTCTTCCACTTCCTCTCTTCCACAATCCACCTTTGATTGATCTTTCCTTTTGCATTGGTGGACCATGCTGTCAATCTTTCCAAAGGGGGAGGAGGAAAGCTTTTCTAAAGGGAACACTTCCTTACTGTCTGCTTCTGAATGTCTTCCTGTTTGTAACCTCTGCAGACTGAGGGCTTTAATTTAAGAATACAGAACTTGGGTCATAGGGTAACTAATTTCTAAAAATGCAGGCAAGCCCTAACCTGTGCCTCCTCACACTAAACATTCCGTGCGGGGGAACTCAGCAACTGTGTGGTGGGTGGGCCGTCATTGCATGTGGAGCGGAGTAAGGGGTGAGATTTAATGGGATGAGAGATTCAGAAATTGAGAGATTTGGTGAGAAATCTCCAGTTTTTTTAAAGCGGCAATCCTTTATACTGCAAAACCAGTTTGATTTTGAAGTGTAAATGATTGCCGCTTTAAAAAAACTGGAGATTTCTCACCAAAACTCTCACTTTCTGAATATCTCATCCCATTAAATCTCACCCAAGGTCTCTAGTCCCAAAAGCCAAAACTTATAAGTGATTCTACTTTTTGTGCCTCAGGCAAGGCTGGCAAGCAGAAACCCCAATAAGCATTCCTAGGAGGCCGCTTTTGTTTTTCAGCCAATAACACATGGGTCCGAGAACTTATCCCAGATCCCATGTGTTATCTCCAAAGATTTGGTCTTTTACCACATAGTAAAAACAAGCTATAATTGGAAAGCTCGATAGTACTATTGACTAAAACTCCTGTTTTTACCATGCGGTAAATGACAGCAAGTAATAGCATACTGCCCTAAGAATCTCTACAGTACATACTATACTGTTCTGTAGCTTGCAGTTTTAACTGCTATTTTTTTTTCACAGTGCCTGAAGGCCAAGACATGAAAAAGTATAATGAGGAGGAGCCTGTCAGCTCTCCACAAGCAGGTAAGCACTACTGTAATGTACTGTACTTCTCTTTATTTTAAGAATGACTCTCACTGTACTGTAGTAGTAGTAGTTCATTTATTTATAAGGCGCCACAAAGTGTCCACAGCGCCGTACATAGCAAACAAAAAACAAATTACAAGGTAACATACAGGGTGTGTTGATAAAATACCACATAAATAGGGGTATAGCTGGTAGAACTAAAACCAGCATCAGTTCTGAAGTAGGTGTCGAAATTGTCGAGGAAACTGAAGATGCAGTAGAGGAAGGGAAGTATAGGGCAGGAGCACTGGTGAGGTAAAGAGGTAGGGTGAGTACGTGAGGAAGGTGGGCCCTACTCATAAGAGTTAACAGACTAAAAGAAGGTGGGTGGACAAAGGAAAAACAATAGGATAAGTAGGAACGGATGGAGGGGTAGGGTAGGCAGGATAGGAGGAGTGAAAGAGGTTAGGAGGAGGAGGGATAGGCTAGTTGGAAGAAGTGGGTTTTGAGTGAGTGCTTGAAGGAGGTTGTTCCAGTGCAGGGGAGCAGTGCGAGAGAAGTCTTGGACACAGGAGTGGGAGGAGGTGACTAGGTGTGAGGTCAGGCGGCGGTCTGCGGCG
This sequence comes from Crinia signifera, assembly GCF_055691185.1. Lineage (NCBI taxonomy): Eukaryota > Metazoa > Chordata > Amphibia > Anura > Myobatrachidae > Crinia > Crinia signifera. The sequence goes on along the minus strand of NC_139224.1, from coordinate 33,302,896 downwards.
GAGCAAAGAGGACAGGATTGAGTGTGGATAGAGATCAGTTAAGAGAGGTAAGGAGCGGTGGAGGAGGAGAGAGCCTTGTAGGTGGTGGTGTGGAGATTAAAGAGAACTCCGAAAGGAATGTGGAGCCAGTGAAGAGATAGACAGAGGGGGGAGGTGGAGGTAGAGCTGCAGGAGAGGAAGATGAGCCTAGCAGCGGCGTTAAGAATGGATTGGAGAGGGGCAAGGTGGGCGAGAGGTAGCCCGGAGAGAAGGATGTTGCAGTAGTCAAGGCGGGAGATGACAAGTGAATAAGAATTTTGGTCGCGTCAGTGGAGAGGAATGGTCTGATGTGCAGGATGTTGCGAAGGTAAAAGCGGCATGACTGAGAGAGAACGAATGTGGGGGGTGAAAGAGAGGGAGGAGTCAATGATGACAATGATTCTGCGCGTTTGGTCGGTGGAGGTGATCTCGGTTTCACCAATGCTGATGGAGATAGTGGGAGAAGAGGGGATGTTCGGGGATGGAAGATTAGAAGTTCCGTTTTAGCCATGTTTAGTTTCAGGAAGCGTTGGGTCATCCAGGCTGAGATGGCTGTGAGGCATTCAGAGACCTTGGACTGGAATGATGGGGATAGGTCGGGGGAGGAGAGATAGATTAGGGTATCATAAGCATAAAGGTGGTAATGGAAGCCGTAGGAGCTTATGAGGGTGCCCAGAGAGGTGGTGTAGAGGGAGAAGAGGAGAGGGCCAAAGACTGACCCTTGTGGAACACCGACTGGCTGTGGGGTAGTAGGAGAGGAGGAGCTCGAAATGGAGACGGAGAATGATCGATCGAAGAGGTATGAGGTGAAACAGGAGAACACTGTGCCAGTGATGCCAAAGGAGCAGAGGGTGTTGAGCAGGAGAGCGTGGTCAACAGTTTCAAAGGCAGCCGACAGATCAAGCTGGATGAGGATAGAGAAGAGGCTTTTGGATTTAGCCGATAGTAGCCCTTGGTCAGGGCAGTTTCAGTGGAATCTAAAGGGAGGAACCCGGATTGGAGGGGTCTATAATGGAGTTAGCAGTAAGGTGGCTTCGGAGACGATTATAGGCCAGACGTTCTAGGAGCTTGAAGGCGAAAGGGAGGAGGGAGATGGGCCTGTAGTTGGACGGAGAGTTGGGGGTCCAGATTTGTTTTTTTGAGAATTGGGGATACAAGAGCGTGTTTGTTGGAGGAGGGGAAGATCCCATAGTATAGGGAAAGATTAAAGAGGTGAGCCAGGTGAGAGTAGACCGACGGACTGAGACGACAGATAAAATTGGAGGGGATAGAATCAGGCGGGTGGGTGGAAGGAGAAGCGGATTGAAGGATAGAATGGACTTCAGCGCCAATGGTGGGGTAAAATGAGGACAGGGGTGGGAAGGAGGGGAGTGGAGATGCTGGAGGGGAGGAGGGAGAGGGTGAGGTCATGGCAGCAGTGATGGCAGTCCTGAGAGAGGAAATTTTGGTTGAAAAGTAGGTAGCAAAATCAGCGGCTACGAAGGAGGATGGAAGAGGAGGAGGGGGGGAGAGCAAGGAGTTGAAGATGGCGAAGAGCCTGCGGGGGTTGGATGATTGGGAAAGGATGAGGGACTTAAAGTAGGATTCCTTGGCCAGAGCTGAAGGAGGAAAGAATTAATTTGAAAGGGAGATAATCCGCGAGGGAGCATGATTTCTACCAGAAGTGCTCAGCAGTGCATGAGCACTTTTTAAGGAATCGGGTGATAGGCGAGTGCCACTGTTGGGGGTTGGAGCATCAATGGTGGATAAAGGAGGGAGGGCAGGCAGAGTCCAAAGCCGAAGATAGGGTGTCGAAAACACTTGGTGCAAGAAATGACACAAGTTAGAAGATAGGGTGTCGTTATAGAGGGAGGCGGCGAGGTTCAGGCAGGACATGGCGGCGATTGGGGCGAGAAGAGGACACAGCGTGTCCGAGAAGGCAGCAATATCAAGTGTGTTGACGTTATGCCGTGAGACAATGCGCAATGTACTGTAACTTATTACAAGAATCTTATTACTATTACTAGGAATCTTTACAGTCAGTATATACTATACTGTTCTGTAGCTTGCAGTTTAACTACAATTTTTCTTTTCACAGTGCCTGAAGGCCAAGACATGAAAAAATATAATGAGGAGGAGCCTGTCACCCCTCCACAAGCAGGTAAGCACTACTGTACTGTAATATACTTCTCTTTATTTTAAGAATGACTCTCACTGTACTGTAACTTATTAAAAGCCTTAATGTACTGTACAGTACTTTATTTGAAAGTTTCTGCCATTTCCCCCTTTACTGTACTTTATCTGTCCACAACTATGCAGTACTTTATTAATATCTTACAGTATTTCTGGTTCCCTTAGAGTAATTATCTTTGATGCAGGAACAATTCAGAGGCCTTAAACTCTTTCGTAATCCACAATGTCCTGCTGTACGGTGCTGTATAATGACTGAGTAGTCCGGTTCAACAACCTATTGTATAATGTACAGTATAGTAGTTTTTTTTAGTTTAGAGCCCCAAATTATCTGTAGTGGTGTGTAGAGGCAAACTTACCTTCTTTTTTAATTTTCACAGCACCTGATCCCCAAGAAATTGAAGAGGAGAAGCAGCCTTCACAAGCAAGTAAGAACTACTACACTGTACTTTTCATTTTTAGAATGACCCCTTCTCCTGTCCCTCCCCTGTATTGTAATGTACCTTAACAAAAGACTTGGGGTGGGATGCACTAAACTCGACCGCTCTTCTGATTAGAGCTGTCCTTTGTGCTCACTCGGCACTGGACTTCAGAGTCTGAGACCTGGAATAAACTTAATGTAACTGTCAATATAATCCTTTAAAATTTATGAAATGCTTGTTACCATAGTAACATCTGACAAAAGTCTAAAAACACTGAAGCAGCAAACTACAGTATCTATCTATCTACTATATATGTGTGGGTACTTATGTAATATCTGGGCTCCCGGTTTTCTTATGAGACCGTGTCCCCTCGCGGGGCTCACTGCGCTCGCCACGCTTCGGGCACGGTGGCTCGCTGCGCTCGCCACACTATATAAAATCAACTCCATGCGTAGTTGGATAGTAGGGGTATGAAAAAATGGGGTGCATTTAACATGGGAGTCCAGATAATACATAAGTACCTATGTGTGTGTATACAGTCCTCAAAGTGTGTCAAGCACACTTTAAAAAAAAAAATACTTTAGCAGCTGTGTCTCGATCATTGTGCCAAGAGGTAAACAGGCAGTGTGTGGTACCTCCTCCTCATGTGACTGCAGCACAGTGGACCCCACCTGGATCTTCACACCTTCTTCTCCCCACCCTGCGACGGCTCCACTGCGGACATACCTTCGCACCCCCCTCTCTCTACCCACCTGTCAGCAGCTCCACTGAGATTGGTCTTCCGCAGTCCCCCTCTCTGACAAAACCTGGTGGCGGCTCCACTGTGAATAGACCACCTCATTCTCCTCTCTCTCCCTCCACCAGTCAATGGCTCCACTGTGGTCGGACCACCTCACCCCCATCTTCCAAACTGGTGGCTCCCCCTTGGGTAGACCTCCGCATCCCCTCTCCCCACCTTCTTGTAGCTCCACAGAGTGGGTGGCCCTCTGCACTTCTCTCCCCACCTGCTGGGGAGGACCTCCTGACCTATCTCCCTTCTTGACAGCTGCAGAGCAGGCAGCCAGCCCACTATACCTCTCTATCCACCCACTGACTGCAGAGCAGATGGCCCTCTGCACCCCCATCCTACCCGCCAGCTGCAGAGTGGACAGCCCTCTGTACCTCTCTACCCAGCCACTAGCTGTAGAGCAGTAAGCCCACTATAGCCCTCTAGCCACTGGCTGCAGAGCAGGTAGCCCACTATACCTCTCTACTTACCCCCAGGCTACAGAACAGATGGCCCTCCACTCCCCTTTACCAACCTGCCAGCTGCAGCGCAGGCAACCCTCTGTATCCTTCTACACACCCACTGGCTGCATAGCAGGTGACCCTCTGCAATCCATTCCATACCCACCAACTACAGAGCAGGTGGTCCTATGCAGCCCTATCCCTTCCCACCAGCTGCAAAGCAGGCAGCCCACTATAGACCTCTACCCTCCCATCGGCTGCAGAGCAGGCAACCATCCGCAATCCTATCCCTACCTGCCGACTACAGAGTGGATGGCCCTCTGCACCTACTGTATCTCCCCACCCATTGGTTTGGATCTCCAAACCCATCTCCCTACCTGCCAGCTGCAAAGCAGGTAGCCCTCCCTTCTCACCCACCAAGCACAGCCCTGGTGGCTCTTGACACCGCACTCCCTACCTGCCAGCTTCGGAGTGTGCAGTCCCCTGCAACTCTTTACACATCTGCCAGCTGCAGTAAGGATGGCCCCCTGCAGCCCTCTCCGCACCTGCCATGGCGGACCTCGACATCCCTCTACCCATCCATGGATATCAGAATAGGTGGTCCTCTGTACCACACTTGCTGTCCGTGCTGTTTTTCTTTCTGTCCTTCCTGTCACTCTCCCTGTCCATATGTCACTGCTGTCACTATCCCTGTCCCTGGCTTCACATTTCATGTACCTATGTCCCTGCTGTCACTTTTTATGTCCTCATGTTCCTGCTGTCACTCTCCCTCTATGTTGCTGCTGTCACTCTCCTTGTCCCTGTTTCCACTCTCCCCCCTGCTGTCATTCTCTCTGTCCCTATGTCCCTGCTGTCACTATCCCTGTGTCTACTGTCACTCTCCCTGTCCCTACTATCACTCTATCTGTCCCACACCCTTGTCCATATGCCCCTGCTGTTACTCTCTCCCTGCTTTCACTCTCACTGTCCCAAACACAGCCTCCTCTGCACCACTGCCACCAACCTCAGACTCCTCCTCCTCAGCACCACCACATATCTCAGCCTCCTCTGCTGCTGCTAACTAGGAGCATCCTTCAATTCCACACCACCATCACTGATGATCACAGCCTCCTCGCCGCTGCTCATTGGGTAATCTTACACTGCTAGAAAAGTCAGTTAGGCCCTTATTCTGGTTGGTGCGGTAATATCCGCGTGCGTTCGTCCCGCCGATGTTTTGTGTCTGCGCATGTGCGAGCGGGGCGTACGGCCAAATCCCGCATGATATGTGAACACTCCGAACAGGGGGTGGAGAGGGGCGTGAAGGGCTATTTGGGCTCATTACCATATGCATACGCCCCGCGTTTCATGGGCGTTCCCATGCAAACGCTGGGCGTACGTATGGTAATGTGGCCGTGACTCACGTGTAGGGGGCGGACATATGACATCGCCGGATGTCAGCTGCCCGCCCAGATCCCTGCTTTTGCACGGAGAAATGTCCGTGTGGTCTGAGGTTGCGGGAGCTGGTGGAGCACTCGGTCCTGCAGTCGATGGTCTGCGACCATCGAATGTTGGGGGAGGTTCCCTGAGATGGAGGAGGCGTATTCCGTGAAAAATACACGTGCGGTCCGTTCGGCCAGCTTCTTACCGCGTACGGATGGAGTTGGCGATCCGTATGGAAGGCGGGGTTTCGCACGCACGGTCCTGGCCGCATATTCGGATCCGGCCGCACCGATCAGAATAAGGCCCTTAGTGACAACTTTGCGCAAAATGTCCATAAAGGTATCTTTATGTCACACCTCTCACCACGCGTAGTAGAATATAGGGCCTTATTCTGGTCGATGCGTACTTTCCCGAACTCTTTCGGATGGCGTTTTTTTAGCCGTCTGCTCATGCGTGGGCAACGCTATGCGCATGTGCCACGCAAAGTCTCCGTACTTGTTCTCACTAATACCGTACAGAAACATTGCACCGCATTCACTCGGGAGATATGGGCGTATTATGGGTGTCATTTGGAAGTACACAGGGGCGTAGTTTCAAAGTGGGCTAAACTGGGCGTAAACATGGGCGTACACGAGGGAGTGCACTAATTCTGGTACGCGTACATTCGGACAGCACACCGACTGCACACGAACAAAAAGGCAGGAAATATGCGGTCTTCATAAGCAAGTATTGCTTTGTGGACACCACTCTGTCATGCGCTAGGCATTCGGAACGCCCAATCAGTACGGGCGCACCTGAACCAATGTCAGCTGAACACAATACAATCCACTCCTTTACTCATTACTCATTAATTACACTCTTGTCATTGCTTCAATTGGAACCATTGCAGCTTAAATTGTAAAGTGTTTAATTATCAATTTGAGAAATAATAGATGACCATTAAAAACAGTCCCTTTTTAATGAGGTAGCCTAATTGCATAAGTGTGTCGTGTGTGATGTATGAGTTCCGATGATAGTGGTGAGTTTTGCGGAAATACACCGCATCGGTGCGTACGGGCACGTTCCCGTCCGTCCTGACGCTGTAAGACCGTGCAGAATATGTGTGTGTACACCGCACACGCATGGTTTGGATGTCGTCCGTAAACACGCCCTCTTCTTAAAGTGTGAGTCCATCCGAATGCAGAGGACCGGTGGGCGTTTCTTCGTACGATGTCCGCACAGCGTGGCGTGCGGACCGCTCCGAAACAATTCGGCAATTTACGCACCAGACAGAATAACCTCCATATATAGGAATAGTTGATGCTTACACTTCGGCTTACATATACTGTAAATGCTCGGTGTCACTCTCATCAAGGTATCTTTGTGGTGTTTATATCCTCAGATCCACATATATTTCATGTGAGTATTATATGAAAAAGGAGGGAAAACCCTCCCATAGTGCATTAAATTTTTTTGATTAAAATCACATAACATACAGTTAAAAATATGAATGAGGATAACCTCGTACCAGATTCTCAGGTCAGAATGTCAGAAAACAGTCAGAAAGAAAGATGGAACCTGTGTGTTCTTAAAAGCCGAATGTGGGCACTTTCCCTTGCCTCTGGTATTCTGGATTACCTCGACTCCTTCAACATGTTTGCATGTCACTGAAGGAGCAAATAACAGAGCAAGATGCAAAAGCCAGATATGCAGGACTGGGACAGGTTGGGAATCTGCTGGGGACTCTTAGCGATGAGGAGTTTGAGCAGCCGCCCCACCCGACAGGCATCGGCCCACCCTCGTACCCATGGGGATGCTCATAAAACGCTGGGTGTTCCCATGGGCCACCCCAGTCCCCACTGCCATCCACCCCGGGGTTGACTATGCAAGTCGCCAAAGCCGTTCGCAAAGGGGACCTGCACATTTGCATAATATACCATGGCATGTGCAGGGCCCCAAACATCATAACGGGGCCAAATTTAGACCTGTCCGATCAGATCAGAATGAGAACCATTATGCAGTTTCTGTTTCTTTTGGATATTTATAGTGCTGGTTCATAAGACGCTGACTGCTTAGTAAAAATTTTAAAGTTTTTTACTTACGTACTGTAAATATACATACATACAGACTTACCTATCTTCACATGTTGTTCGGTCTCCTGTCTCTATTTAGATATTCATTATGTGCCTGTGAAAAAAATCACCTACTCCAGTGTAGATCTTGTCCTCTTCTGTCCATGTAGGCAATCCAAGGGATAAAATAAAAACTAGTGACCTGAACCATACATACTTAGGAGCCGAATGTATGTTTATAAATGTGGCCCTTACTCAAGAATGAAGGGAATCCCACTGATGTCAGTCAAAGGGCCTATCCTCAGCCTATCAGGGCCGAGCTCCACAGGAACTCTGCGCCTGGTAGGCTGTTTGCATCTCCATTGATGCCCATGTTGAGAGTTTAACATGGACTTCTATGGTGGGAACCTGCAAATCACCCTCAACTTAAAGTTATTTGGAGGAAACCTGAAAGGTGACCCCAATTATCTTTGTGGTCAAGGTGATTTGCCCCAAAATGAATAAGTCCAAATGAGTCAAAAGAAAAAAACACAAAAAAAGTAAAAATAAATCTTATTGTGATGATTAAGGCCCTCAACCTATTCATGTCCCTTTTGGTGGATACCCTCATGTGTGTGTCCTGACACTTCACCTTGGGGGGTTCCATACAGGGCTTACATACACCTGCATAAGCATGTAAATGTGTGTGTGTGTGTGTGTATGTGGTTTTTTGCCTTTGTCTGTACTTTGCTGCAACCACCTCTACTGTGGAACCATATTCCGTGGTAAAATAAATGATAACATTTAGAGATTTTTATAGAAAAGTAGTATTATGAAGCACTGAAGAAGATGTAGAACGCGTTTCCACGCGTTTCAAGGCCCAAGAGCCTTGACAAAGACAGCATTAGCTGTGGAAACGCGTTGGCCTAAGGAGTGACTGAGTTTTTTAGACCTGGGTTGTGGCTGCTATGTATCCATCTGAGATAACTGTGCTGTAAGTACGGTACGCCATATATTTTATCATTGGACCCATGACACTTGGTGGATATAAAAAGATACCTTTATGAACACGGTGCAATTAATTTTCCTGTGAGTTGGGTACGCATCTGGTGAAAGGTGTTTTCATGAAAGATATAAAATTGTGGTCCTTTACTTATCCATTGTTGTGCACTTTTTTTCCTACCTAACTCGGTATACAATTGGGGAGGGATGACCTTGAGACACCGTGACCACAGCCTATAAAGAAACCTTGATGAGAGGAATGTACCTATCATATTAGTGAGTACGGTACGCATGCTAGTAATCCATCAGACCCCAGTACCAGTGGTGAACCCATAAAGATACCTTGCTACACGGGGGCTCACAAATAGATGTGTGAGTTCGGTACGCTCTCAGTTATACCCTCTACAAAAATTGTTTCAATTAAATTTGAATATATTCTGATACATATTATACCTTTTCTTCTTTACATCTGTACACTTGAATGTACGCATAAAACGAAACATTGGAGTCAAGCGCCATCAGTGTCGTTCGTAGATCACTGAAGAAGATGTATTCTACAGCAAAAAGTGATCCTTACCTAATTACTAATGGCTTTGGAAACACAAATACTGATGGTTGGGTTGTAGAATTTCCCACATTATGCATCTCTCATAATAAAACTAACTTTGTTAGTCTTAAAAACTTGGATGCTGTAAAAATCTCTCATGACTTATATCTGGCAATGAAAACTTAGACCCTATTACATTGCCTGAGTTGCGGGAAAAACTCTCACATTATAATGTCTGAGTTTGTGAGATTTTATCGACCAGAAAACTCTCACCCCATTACATGTGGCTCCTGAGGATTATTTTGTTAGACAGATCTTGTTCCACTATAGGTACTTTTTGGAGTTATGCTTTTTCAGGTTATGCTATTTATTTCAACATGCCCCATTATAAAGGGGCATGTTGTTGTCCGCAGGCAGGGGTGGGTTTAAAAGGAAAAAAAGATAATTAGGTTATCCTAGTGGAGGCGCAAAAGATTGAGCTGTGTGGTCAAGCGGCAGTACAATAAATGGGGGTGTCACTCCCCAATATGAACAAACAAAAGAAGATATGGAGGTGACTGCGCTAATAAACAAGTTATAACATGGTGCTCATGTCAATATTAATGTGTTTAATATACAATTTGTAACATATACAGGGTTGGGTTTAAGGCCACCAGCTCCCCTGGGGCTCCCCTAGCATCTTTTTCCTCTTTGTCCAATGGGCAGCAGCATTTCAGCTTTTTTTTTTTCCATGGTTGCTGCACCGCACATCTGGGGCTTCCAGGGCGTCTTCACTCGGCGGGTGGAGGCATTACAGCTTTTTTGCATGGCCACCACCTCCCTGGGCTTCCCATTGTCTTCTCCCTCTTCACCCGATGAGCAACGGTCATTCACTTGTTTTGCACAGCCCACAACCCGACCCCCTGGGGCTTCCCGTTGTCTTATCTATCTTCACCCAGTGGGCGGAGGCCTTTCATCTCTTTTGCATGGCCGCTGACTCCTCAAGGCTTCTGAGCACCTCCCTCTTTGCCCATTGGGCCATGGCCTGTCAACTCTTTTGCATGGCCACAAAAAAAAAAGTCAAAATAAATCTTATTGTGATGAGGAAGGCCCTCAACCTATTCCAGCCTCCCCAGTCTTGTCCTGGCTAATATTAGCTATTAGAAGCAGGTGGAGTAATGATGCTGCAAGTCATTATTTGGTTCCTGCCGCACCATTAAAAAAAAAATGCATGTCCGCATGCATTGTCTAATATTACATAAGTGCACGGCTGGGGAGGCAGTCCAACAGTGGAGGAGGAGCAAGGAAGAGCAATAGAAGACAGCGTGAAAGTCCCGAATGAGCAATGGCCATGCAAAAGAACGAAGGTGCAGATAAATAAAATATTAAAACAGCCAGTGTTGTGTGTTTATTTTAATATTTCCTTTACAGGGGGACTATAGGTACCAGTGAGCCCTTAATGCCCCACTTACTGGTACTTGTGGTTCTCCAAGTACCATTATTCAGGACAAGCTTTCGTGACCTAGAGTCCCACTGTAAAGGACAATAATACTTTACATACAGTACAGTAGTAGTACAAGCTATCAACCCTCAACCCACAGCCCAGGAGTGCAGAAGCTAGCCCCAGGCTTTAGCCCAGGCCTGGAGTAACCTGAAGCAGGGGTACTCCTTTATTTTGGGGGCTTCCAACCTCATAGAGTATCCCTAGCTTGGGCAAACTAGCAAGGTGGATGAATGCTTTGGCCACGGGACCTGTCAAGTGTGTCCCCTATCTGGGAGGAAGTACAGATGGTGTAATGGTTAGCATTACTGCTTCACAGCACTGCGGCCATAGCTTTGATTCTCACCATGGACCTAACTGTGCGGCGTTTGTATATTCCCCCTGTACTTGCATGGGTTTCCTCTGGGTACTCAGGTTTCCTCCCACAATCCAAAAATATACTGGTAGGCTAATTGGCTCCCAACAAAAATTAACCTTAAAATGAATGTGTGTGCATGTACATGTGGTAGGGAATATAGATTGTAAGCTCCACTGGGGCAGGGACTGACTGTTCAATATGTGTGCGCTACAGTATATAAGAAACTGTAAATAATTAAATCTGTGGCATTACCTCCCTGGCTAATGGAGCCCCGTGCTAGTTAAAAATATGGGGGACCCCTTGTATTTTTAGTACCTGGTCCAGTTCCAAAGGTTTGGGGCTGGATATGCAGGAGTAACAAAAGGATTCATTGTGGTAAGTAGAATTGGAAGAACGAGAAATGGAGTATCTGCGCTGTTTTTTATTATTTATTTAATAATTTGCACCATGGATGAAATCACTTCACATACACAATCTTTATCTGTTTATGAATATTTATTTTCATTTATTTGTATAAAAAGATTTTATCATATAAAATACATTACAATTTTTATAGGCGGCCAGCTACAGATATAGAGAAAAGTATTATAGCGATTGCATAAATATTATTTGTCATGCAATCGGTATATACACGTAAATGTTTATATAAACAACTTGATTTCACATATAAAATTAATCACATTTAAAAGGAAAAAATTATATATATATATATAATAAAAATATATTTTCAAAAGAATAAAAAATATATATATAACAGTAAGCTTTGTGACTTATAGCCCCAGGATGGCGAAAACTGTATAGCCAGTCCAGGTATCTAGAATTCTGGACTGATATTATATATTTTGAAGAAAGACTGAACTGAGCGGGTCACTTTCCATATAGAACTTTTTTGTCCTTGGTTAAAGAAACAGTCTTTTTCCAATTAAAGATGAATTAATACGTATGATAATTTGTATGCATATACTTGTAACTTTAGATGACTTGGCGATATATGCCTTTTGGACAAAAGTAAAGTGCACAGCAGTGCGTCTCTCACCTGCACCGGTTGTGCGTGGATACTTGTCCCAGCAGCGGGATAACTCGCTGCATATACCACGCTCAGATGTCTGCACGGGTTGTGTAGATAATTGTCCCAGCAGCGGGACGTCTCGCTGCACACACTGCGCTTCGATGTCTGCGCTAGTTGTGGAGTGTCCCTCCGGTGAGTGAGGTGGTCGGGGAGGACGCCGCGTGGATGTTGTTAGCTGGCGTCTCACTCACCCGTAGTTGGAATCCAACAGCGGGCGCTGCTCTCACCTGCGCAGGTGAGAGCAGCGCCCGCTGTTGGATTCCAACTACGGGTGAGTGAGACGCCAGCTAACAACATCCACGCGGCGTCCTCCCCGACCACCCCACTCACCGGAGGGACACTCCACAACTAGCGCAGACATCGAAGCGCAGTGTGTGCAGCGAGACGTCCCGCTGCTGGGACAATTATCTACACAACCCGTGCAGACATCTGAGCGTGGTATATGCAGCGAGTTATCCCGCTGCTGGGACAAGTATCCACGCACAACCGGTGCAGGTGAGAGACGCACTGCTGTGCACTTTACTTTTGTCCAAAAGGCATATATCGCCAAGTCATCTAAAGTTACAAGTATATGCATACAAATTATCATACGTATTAATTCATCTTTAATTGGAAAAAGACTGTTTCTTTAACCAAGGACAAAAAAGTTCTATATGGAAAGTGACCCGCTCAGTTCAGTCTTTCTTCAAAATATATAATATCAGTCCAGAATTCTAGATACCTGGACTGGCTATACAGTTTTCGCCATCCTGGGGCTATAAGTCACAAAGCTTACTGTTATATATATATTTTTTATTCTTTTGAAAATATATTTTTATTATATATATATATATAATTTTTTCCTTTTAAATGTGATTAATTTTATATGTGAAATCAAGTTGTTTATATAAACATTTACGTGTATATACCGATTGCATGACAAATAATATTTATGCAATCGCTATAATACTTTTCTCTATATCTGTAGGTGGCCGCCTATAAAAATTGTAATGTATTTTATATGATAAAATCTTTTTATACAAATAAATGAAAATAAATATTCATAAACAGATAAAGATTGTGTATGTGAAGTGATTTCATCCATGGTGCAAATTATTAAATAAATAATAAAAAACAGCGCAGATACTCCATTTCTCGTTCTTGTAATTATCTTTATATATCTGTCTAGAACCTGTACCCTAAAAAGTCGGGTGATAAACAGATTGGGTGTATCCACACTGGTACACATGGGAGAACTGCAAGCTAAAATACAGAACAACTAGACTTCAAACTATTATAGGTCAAGTATTTATCATTTGTATAATTGATACCAACTAGCGCCTAATATTCCACTAATTTAGTGGCTCCTTTTTCTTTTGTGTAAGTAGAATTGGGGCATCAAACAGTAGTAGTAGTAGTAGTAGTATCAACTATTATTTAAATGGGACTAAGAAAATGAAGATTGAGGTGATGTTTGGGCCCTTTCAAGATGTGAAGTTATAATCTTATGTTTGGAAAATTCTGCTGATCACTAAAATAAATCTATTATGTATGGGCAAGTCAGATAATTGGGGAAACAATTTATCTGGGGGACAAAAGTCAAAGGATCTAAGAAACAATTAAGTTTGATTGCCTTTACATCACCTAATTGTAATCTCTATAACAATGATTGTCAGTGTGAGGAAAAAGCATGAGGGTATTCAGTCCTGGTCATAAACAGCCATACTGTCGAGTTGACTTGGTTTTGTTTTTCCCGCCTGCCAATTCTTAACTCGACAGTTGAGTTCTCTGCCTATTCCCAGTTTGAAACTGGCACGATGCCTCCTGTTGAGTTTGGACCAATGTTGCGAAAAATAGTCATCTCTAAAAGGTGCCCACAGACGCATCGATCCCGGCGTGCGTTCTGTGCTTAACTAGCACACATAGCATCGCATCGTATGCCTTGTGCATGCGATGTGCATGTGATGCTATGCGATAAAAAGCGGGAGCGCGCACCCCATCGCATAGCATCGCACCGCCGGGATCGGTGCATGTGTGAGCACCATTACTCATCTTCCCACCTCGACAGTGCTTTTTATGGTTTGGTGCCGTTCTGTTTAACTGCAGAGCTGTAATGGGAGCTGTGTGGTGACCAGAACCGGGGCCAGGACCAGAACCAGTACCAGAACCGATAGCAGAACCAGTACCAGAACCAGTACCAGAGCAATGTCCGGGAAGTGCTGAGCGGACCTGCAGCCAGAAAAGGTATCAGAACTGGTACCAGAACTAGAACCAATACCAGAAGACTTAGAACCAGTAACAGAACCAGTACCAGAAGAACCAGAACCAGTACAGAACTGGTACCAGAACCATTACCAGAACCCAATCCAGAAATGTTATCAGACAAGGACCAGAACCAGATTCAGGACCGTTACCAGAACTGGATTCAGAGCTGGAACCAGTACCAGATTCAGAACAAGAACTGGATTCAGAACTGGGACCAGTACCAGAACTGGAACCAGATTCAGAACCAGGACTAGGAGAGGTCAGAGAATACAAATCCATCAAGATTTTGATGTACAAAGGCTGCTCCCGACAGAAAAACTGTCTAGTTAAAATTGTCGTAACATGACTAAAATTGTCTAAACCAACTCGACAACTTCACGTTGAATAGGTTCATGCCATTTTTCTAAACTCCAACTTGACAAAATGGTAAAAATGTCGAGAAACAAACATTTCGACCGTCGAGAAAAAAAAACCTGTCGAGATGGATTTGAGAGTCGGAAAAACAGAACAATGAATAGGCAAAAGCAATACGACGTCTTTTTCTGTCGGAAAAGAAGAGGATCACGACAAAACCACTAATTCGACCAGGATTGAATACCCACCTTAATAGATTATCTTTAAAAAAGCAATGAAATTCCATAAACAAAAAACCTTCTGGTTTCACATGTGTTATTAATGCTTTCCAGACATGATCTGAAATTTCACAAAACAACTACATTTCTACCACTCAAAATAAAAAAGCAATGAAATTACGGTCATTAAGGCTGACATCTTAATGGACGTGTTCCTTGCGCAATACAGATATGGTATGCCATCACATAACTGCAGATCAGAACTCTCATTGAGTGAGATTGTTGTCACTTATACAATAGTGTAGCTGCTTATTCACAGAATTGTGTGCTAACTGGAATACACACATGCAGTCTATGAAACTGCAAGTCTGAGCAGTTATGTGGCACACCCATCCAACTCAGTGTCCACAAGCATCCCACTCTGTCACTCCCACTAACAATCCCACTGGGTTACAATGTCCATCTCATTCAGAATACACATTCAACCCCCAACATCTTGCATAACTGCTTAAACTATAGTATTCTCTCTCAGATTAAGCCTTCAGGGGGCCCGGTAACTTTAGACAGGGGGCACCCTCCCACTTGTCAATACATAGAAACATAGAATTTGACGGCAGATAAGAACCACTTGGCCCATCTAGTCTGCCCCTTTTTTAAAAATGTTACCTCAAACCAGATTTGATCCTTATTTTTTTTTGTAAAGATATCAATATGCCTATCCCAAGCATGTTTAAATTGTTATACTGTATTTGCCTCTACCACCTCTGATGGGAGGCTATTCCACTTATCTGCTACTCTTTCTGTGAAGTAATTCTTCCTCAAAATTCCCCTGAATCTTCCTCCCTCTAGTTTCAGTGCATGTCATTGTGTTCTGTTGCTCCTCTTCCTGTCAAGAATGTCTCCCACCTGTACCTTGTTAAAACCCTTGATATATTTGAAAGTTTCGATCACGTCACCCCTTTCCCTAACTATACATATTAAGATCTTTTAGTCTTTCCGGGTAAATCTTGTGATGTAGGCCATGCACCATTTTAGTTGCCCTTCTTTGTACAGTCTCTAATGTATTTATATCCTTCTGGAGATATGGCCTCCAGAACTGAACACAGTACTCTAGATGAGGCCGTACCAATGACCTATACAGTGGCATTATTACTTCTTTCTTCCAAAAGGAGGGGTTGGGGGTTCAGTCGCACAAGACCATAGTAGTGAGATATGTCACAATTGAGGGAGGCCCCCTGCTATGTATAATATTGTATAAAGAATATATATATATATATATATATATATATATATATATATATATATATATATATATATATATATATATATATATATACAGTAGGGTATACGGGCAGAGGTGTGCTACCACGGAAAAAAAATTCAATTGAGAAAAATAGGGGATGAGCAAGGATTGTCACAGGTGTGGTGCACCTAAGAAAAGTAAATGGAGACTTAAAATTTACTATTTATTAAGATATATATATTAAAAGGCTGCGGAATATGACAAACTTACATGAAACATATAACAAAGACATAGTGAAATAACGTGCATGTTAAAAATGCACATGCGGTGTCCCTTAGCGCTTATTCCTTGAATTCTAATAATGATGTGTCTACATTTCCATGTGCTACGATAATATTGTGTCCACTGATCTATCGTATGCAAGTACCAATTAACCTTGGAATATCATTCATATCTATGTGTCAATGATTTACAATCACTTGAATCTGTGTGCAATTTTTACAACAGTTCTGGTTGGGCTCTTATAAGTTCAGTGGCAAACGCAGGATTTTCAGAAGGGGGTTTCCAGAGGGGCGGAGCAAAGCACGGAGATGGACACTTAGGTGACCCAGTATATGCCGAGTCAGTTAAAGTATTATAGATAGACCAAATGTATATAAATTATAATATATATATATACATACATACTGTATATATACATACAGGGGCGTCAACAGCAGTGTAGACCCCTAGGCATAGCAATGTACTGGGGCACCTACCGATCCTCCAGCGGTAGGGGTGGGATAAGCATTGATAGTTGATTTTGGTAGGGGTTATTATATCAACCGCTCAGCATGTAGGGCCTGGATCAGTAATTTCCACTAATTACCCCTTTACTGCACAGATGGTGGGAGATGGAGTGGGTGAAGGGGGCATTGGGCTGAATGAAGGGGCCCTGATACATATTTTCCATTTTCTGATGGGTGGACAGCTTGATTGACTGCAGATATCTCCTGCTCCCAGTAATAGATTTCTTAGATTTTAATGGAATTAAAAACTAGAGAATCCCTCCTACCAAATGATATTGGGGACTAGGGGATCAGAGTTCAGGAGGCAGAGCAATCTGCCAACGAGTATATAAAACTACATACCAGGTGTGTGAAGCTGGAGCAGTAACCAGCTGCTGGAAGGCTGATATCTCTGGTTGTGGGAAGAGTAGGGACAAGCTACTAGTGTCCATCAAAGGGGGAGAGACCCAGCTTTTGGAATATACCCTCAGAAAAACTCTAAGTTAGACAGAACCTGAAATATCTGACTTGGAAGAGCAATTAACAGGCTTGGATGGGGACCATTGCTTTGAAATCAGATATCTCCGGTTCCCAAGGGCCGATTTTTAAAATTCTTATACCCATGAAAAGAGGGGATCCTCAGCTTTCAGCCTAGGGCCCTTACACTCCTGGGGGGGTTTCTGGGTACTCAGAAACCCCCCCTGCGTGCGCTACTGAAGTTAGTATCTTAAGGTCTCAGTACAGCTTATGTGCTTATGGACATATGTTTGCTCGTGGTATCTGACACAATCCACTGTTGACAATGAAACAGTGTAGCAAGCATCACATGTTATGTTCAGTTAGAATCTCAAGTGCATACACATATGTTACAATATGTAGAAGCCTTCCCTCTCAGTTATACATCCTTTATTGGGTAGTGATAAGTGAGACTCGCTCGTCGGATCCACTGTATAATTCCCTGGGGGACCAAATATATATATATATAGTGGGAGATATATCTCCTTATAATTTGTATAGTGATGATAAGATATGTCCTGCCTCAATCGCATATACTAGTCCATCAATATTTGTTAATGTTAGTATGATTAGGCGGAAATCGCCCAGTGTGTATGGTGCTGATAGTGTAAACTCCTATTACCAAACCAAGGTTCACCACTCATCACCACGTTCAGGTATGTGATCTGCAGCCACTCTTATATATGTTTCTTGTGCCCTACGTTTATATTGCACGTATTATGGGTATATATCTCCCCATTAAGTAGGGTCACACATACTGGTCCTCGGAGGGACTGATATATGAGTGTATTGCTGCACATGTGTAATATAGCTTGATGCAAATTGTGGTGGACAGAAATCGCTCAGTGTGTACAGTGCAGATTGTGTGGGCTATTACTGTTGACGTTTACCAAACATCAGCACATATAGGCATGTAGTCTGCAGTCGTTTGCTATTATATGACTTTTGTACCATGCAAAAGTATATGCAATCACTGTGGATGTATTCATCTCTTGCCAGGGGATGAGGTAATGCAGTGTATTGGCTATTCAATGAGCGCGATGCTGTAACAAAATAAAGCCCATTGGACGTGGAGCTTGTCAGATAAATAGTCTTACTGCAACAATGATTATATGAAACCTACGTAGGACTTAACATTCAGGCTCTATGCTGTGGACAAGGTTGCCCGGTGTATAGAGTGTTAGCAGGGTGGGTTGCCTGTAGTTAACCACATGCCAACACACGCCAACACACTGGGACACGTGGTATATGACAATGAGCCTTAGGTTGCCGGCTGGGGTACGATCCAGCACCAAGCTAACACAGATAGCACAATGTAGATTAACACACATTAGAGTCCTGACAAGGACTAGTATAGAAACATATAATACGGATGGCTACAGGGAGCGACCGCACGGCTAGGGTGGCCGGCGTTAGCTTCGCAGTTCTTCAGGGCAATCGGCACTGATGTCATGGGCGAGTTGAAATAGCCGGCACTGTTCAGATCTACTAATGGTGGTCCTCTTACCAAAGCCCGCCTCCCCTTGTCATTGGGTAACGGGTTTTGCTTAACTTCTTTCTTCCCTCTGCTGATACCTCTCCCTATGCAACCAAGCATCTGACGTGCATTCTTCATTGCTTTGTTACATTGCCTACCTGCCTTTAAGTCCCCTGAAATAGTGGTACATACCCCTCTGCTGCATCCTTCTGTCTCCAGTAGCACTAATCATTTCACACTGGTGCATACTGCTATACTGCCCTCAGCTACCTCAAACAGTACTCTGCAGTCCCATCTCAATTACCAAACTCACTGGTGGCAGCCACGCTACCTGCATGCTGAGTTTCCCTCCAATCTCCAAACAAGGGTGACACCATCTTGCCTGCGGTCACATGACACTCAGCAGCCAATCTGGGTAACTCTTTGCTGACATTTCTCTCCAGCCAACGCCTTATCCCTATAAGGATGCTGGGATAAGACCAAGGAATCGTCAGTGCAATGGTGTCTTAAGCCTAGTAGCATCTTAACATCTGCTCCTGTGACATCCAGTCTCCAGACCTGTGCTTTATTATCTGCAGCACAGCCTGACTCCCAGCAGTTATACGGCATTTGATCCATCAGTCCCAGCCAATAACCTGTGCCTAATTGTTAGCTTCCAAGCTATTCCAATTGGGTTCTCTACCATCAACATCGACTCACCATCGATAGTCTTTTGGTTCCAGCTGCCCCCCAAAATCTCTAGCTTCTACACTATTCCAAAATGTCTTCATTGACCCAACATCGCTTTACCATCGATATTCTATTGTTTCACTATCGGTCCTAGTCGATTCCTTGTGGTTATTGTAAGCTTCTCCAGCAGTTTACATAAAAATTTTCCAAGCATCTCTGATTACCACCGGATCTGCATCCGTTCACTATCCGATCACCGCTGCTTCCAGCCTTCACTGCTTACTACATAATTGCCCATACCAAAGTTCCACCTGCTTCTACTAGTCACCATTCAGAGTACTCCATCAATACCAGTCACCATCAGTACACAAAACATTGATAAGCTGTCATCATTGGTGAACTTCTGGGGTATCTGTTATAGTGGCACTTACCTGAGCTTCCATACTCTCATGCAGTGTTTCTCATCATATCTGACTTAACATGGATGTTCATCATCAGAGACTCCTAGAACTGCATTTCTGTACTCTTCATTCATAGTCTCTCAGGTTACAGATAGATCATGTTTGTCTGTTGTTACCAGCGACTACTGTCTACACCCAGTTCCAGTCCAGTCTAGTGTTCTCCATACCCATTGCCTTACATACTAATTTTTGCACCCAAGCACTATTTACTGTATCTCACCAATACTCCAGTTCTCCTAGGCATGCTTTTGGGTCCTGGAGTTTATCTCATTACCTATAGTCTTCCCATTTATGCGAGTTAGACATTTTAGGAATCCCACATTCCTTTAAAAGTCTGCTCCGGAGGTTTATTCACAGACAACACTAATTTAATCCTCAGGCATGACAATTTACACTGACCTAATGGATTAATCTGATGGACAGGTTCTAATTAGCAGCCAGATTGGCTCATGAAGAGGCTGCACAGTTCATACAATTTCAGTTCATACAATTTCTGCAAGAACTGTCGACTCGGTTGGATAGTATACAGTCTACCCTCTGTGGCACTCCAGTTTGTCAAACTAATTGCATAGAGCCAGCACCACTGGTAATTTCCTCCACCTCCCAGCTTCATCTTCCCACACCTTCAAAATTTGATGGATCTGTCACAGGTTTCTCAACAAGTGCAAGATTAATTTTGAACTGCAACCACATGATTTTTCCACTGACTGGATAAGAGTGGCCTATGTCATTTCACTACTCTCTGGTTCAGCCCTCGATTGCTCCTTGCCTCTGTGGGAAAGATTGGATCCCCTTCAGGGCCGGCGCCACCACTAGGCAGCCTTAGGCATTTGCCTAGGGCGCCGGCCACAGGGGGGCGGTGCAGAGCTGCAGATTAAAAGCAGAAAACCAGGTACCTGACTGACGCGCGAGGAGCAGGAGGAACAGGAAGAAAGCAGTCACCAACCCAGCCTTCTGGGAAACAGCAGGTGAGTCCGCAGCACCCCCACACCTGGAGGCTGGTCAGTGTCATCAGCGGGAGGCAGCGCCTGCATCGCCCGCCCCCTGAAGCTGTTCAATTTCATCGGCGGGAGGTAGCGCACGCACCCCCCCCCCCTCCCTGGAGATGATCAATGCCATTGGTGGGTGGCAGCGCCGGCATAACACCCCCACTGCCCCGTCCGTGTATCTGAATCTGCGGGTGGCAGCGCCCGCCGCCCGCATAACTCCCCCACCCCCTGTCCATGGATCTGGATCAGTGGGTGACAGCGGCAAATCTCTCAGCACCATTTAAAAAAAATTGCTGCCTGCCTTAGCCTGCGCCTGTCATCATCATAACTGTATGACAGGGCAGGCTGCAGAAGCGCTGGCAGCAGGATCCCCTCACCACTCGTTCCCTCTCTCGTCTCATGCACTTGGCTGCCCACCTGTCAGTGTCAGCTAGCTACAGGCAGGCAGCGTCCCTCACTCCCCGTGTGTCTCCGGCTTCCTGATCTAAACAGGAAGTCACATGATGCACACGATGTAACTGTGCACTGGAGGAGCCCTGCTGCTCAGCCAGCCTCAGCCCAGCAGTAAGGAGAAGAGCTGCAGCAGCCACCCATCAGAGCAGAGACCAGGCAAGTTCTGCTAAATATAATAGGATAGGGGGTGGGGGGGTGCCACATTAAGGATTGGGGAGGGCTGAGAGTGACATATTAAGCTTTTTTTTGGGGGGGGGGGGGGTCACATTAAGGTTTAGAGTGGGGGGGGGGTGTCACATTAAGGTTTACGGGGAGGGAGGGGGAGCGGGGCACATTAATGTTTGTGGGGAAAGAGTCACAGTAATATATGCTGAGGGAGAATATCACAGGTAATGCTGCCTGGGGGGGGGGGGGGGGGAGAGGAGTATCAAAGTAATGTGCCCCATATATATACTATAGCCCTGTCCTCAGCACCACCGGTAACCCTGCCGGGTGTATGTATGTATATATGTATGAGAGCGGCAGGGTGTATGTATGTATGTATGTATGTATATATGTATGAGAGCGGCAGGGTGTATGTATGAGAGCGGCAGGGTGTATGTATGTATGTATGAGAGCGGCAGGGTGTATGTATGTATGAGAGCGGCAGGGTGTATGTATGAGAGCGACAGGGTGTATGTATGTATGTATGTATGAGAGCGGCAGGGTGTATGTATGTATGTGAGCGGCAGGGTGTATGTATGTATGTATGGAGCTGCAGGGTGTATGTATGTATGTATGAGAGCTGCAGGGTGTATGTATGTATGTATGTGAGCGTTGGGTGTATGTATGTATGTATGGAGCTGCAGGATGTATGTATGTATGTATGTATGAGAGCTGCAGGGTGTATGTATGTATGTATGTATGTATGTGAGCGTTGGATGTATGTATGTATGTATGTATATGAGCTGCAGGGTGTATGTATGTATGAATGAGAGTGGCAGGGTGTATGTATGTATGTATGAGAGCGGCAGGGTGTATGTATGTATGAGAGCGGCAGGGTGTATGTATGAGAGCGACAGGGTGTATGTATGTATGAGAGCGGCAGGGACTGGGTGTGTGCATGTATGTATATGTGAGAGCAGGGTGTATGTATGAGAATGGCAGGGACCATGTATGTATGTATGAGAGCGGCAGTGACCGGGTGTAAGTATGTATGTATGTATGTATGTATGTATAAGAGCGACCGGGTGTATGTATGTATGTATGAGAGCGACAGGGTGTATGTATGTATGAGAGCGGCAGGGTGTATGTATGTATGAGAGCGGCAGGGAACAGGTGCATGTATGAGAGCGGCAGGGTGTATGTATGTATGTATGTATGTATGTATGTATGAGAGCGGCCATAATTGAATGGTTGCCGCTCACATGAAGCCACTGCCAGAAATTTTCCAGGGCCACTTTTAGTCTCCAATCCGCCCCTGGCTGTAACAGTACTGGGGCATCAATCAAAGAGCAGCCTTCCCCCCCACCAATGTTCAGCTTCTTCTTGTTAAGGTATGGCACATTGGCACTTGCAGTAGTGGCTGCCTGGGGGAGGGGATTATAATATATTTGTGTATGATATATATATATATATATATATATATATATATACATATACACACACATGTATATGTATATACACACATGTCTAAAATATCTATCATCTGAAATATACACACAGAAGATTTGGAATGTTTCCTGTTTGCAGCAGGGCCCTCCTTCCTCCATAAATGTCTGTTTTACCCAGTTTGTTCTTGCAGAGTTCTCAACATTTGTAAAACGCAACGGAATCTGCTGCGCTATATAAGAAACTTTAAATAAATAAATAATGCCTCTTTCTTAAGGGTTAATGGGGGGGGGGGGGGGGGAGTCAGAAGAGGTTTTGCCTAGGGTGCCAAAAACTCTTGCACCGGCCCTGATCCCCTGTTGTCTACTTAGAAAGAATTTATATAGACCTTCCATTGCATATTCGATGAACCTGGGTGAATAACATCAGCTTCAGCAGACATTCTCTGTTTGTGACAGGATTTGTGGTCTGTGGGTCATTATTTGGTTCAATTCCAGATTTTAGCCTCCAAATTATCGTGGAATGATGAAGCCACATTCTGGAATGATCTTTCTAACCTCATCAAGTTTGATGATCTAATTTCGCTTTGCAATAAAGAGGATCTTCACTTTAAAGAAAGAGCTATTGAAAGAGGAAAATCTGTGCATCACAAGTCATCTACTAATATTCCTCATTGTGGCTCTACCACTAAGGATGAAGCGATGCAGGTTAACAGAATTCATCTGTCTCTGGAGTAAATGGAAAATAATGCAGGAGGAACATCTGTCTCTACTCCCCAGCTCCTTCGTATCTTATTATCAACTTTCCCAAGCATCTGGGAAACTTCAAGTTCTAGCCTCCCAAGGAGACGGTTGGCTAGGAGTACTTAAGTCCTCTCCTAAATTCATCCAGTTTTCATCCAGATATTAGAGAGAGAAAGAGGTTGGGAGACCCGCACCATAAATATAGTACATATGATAATTGTCTGCGGATGGA
Source organism: Crinia signifera (assembly GCF_055691185.1). Classification (NCBI taxonomy): domain Eukaryota; kingdom Metazoa; phylum Chordata; class Amphibia; order Anura; family Myobatrachidae; genus Crinia; species Crinia signifera. The sequence continues at coordinate 33,279,199 of NC_139224.1, read as the reverse complement.
TAAAATCACCCCAGACAGGAATCTTATCCAAATATCTTTCCTGGCTGGTTAGGTTGCTGTCCCCTGATTTAAGGTTATACAGTGAAAACAATAGAGAAAAAAAGAAATCAGTTTGGTTAGGACGCACTCCTCATCCACCTAGTCTCTTTTAGACTAGTTGCTAAAAATACCTAAAACTAGGTGTATATTTTATTAATGATAAACTTATTTGACTAATCAGCCATCATTTTGTATTTTTACTATCAAATTTTATTAATTTTTGTTAATTGTCAAAAATTAATAAAATTTGATAGTAAAAATACAACATGATGGCCGATTAGTCAAATAAGTTTATCATTAATAAAATATACACCTAGTTTTAGGTATTTTTAGCGACTAGTCTAAAAGAGACTAGGTGGATGAGGAGTGCGTCCTAACCAAACTGATTTTCCAGAGCCACTGGAAACTTTATTACTTTTGATCTTGTTCCTATCCCCATCTATTACTGCTGTGGATGGCAGCTAAATTCAAGGAGGCATGAGTGCCCTCAGAACTCAACCCCTTAGTATACGGGTTGAAGTTCTTCACTCTGAACTTTTACGTTTTTTGGTAAACCAAAGGCTTTGCACTCTTTAGTCCTGGGCCTAACGTGGCTTTGTTTACACAATCCTCGATTGATTGGAATACATACCAAGTCACAGCTTGGGGATCAACCTGCTTCGGTTCTTGTCTTCAGCAGGTATTTCCTGCACACTACTCTAAAACCAAAGCCACTGACACTCCTCATCCCTATAAGGATTACACTGACATAGTCAGTAAAGCGCCAGCAGGCTTCTTTGTGAAAAACAAAGGATGGAGGATTATGACACTGTATTGATTTATAGGGGTTTGAACGTCATTACCTTTTAAAAATCATTACCCTTTGCCTTTGATCACTGATCTCTTTGATTGTGTAAGTGCGGCAACCATCTTTACAATGTTGGATTTACGGGGTGCCTATTACTTGATATGTATCAGAGAAGGTGATGAGTGGAAGACGACATTCAACACCCAAGATGGCTACTATGAGTTCCTTGATGTGCCCTTTGGCCTCACAATCTTTTGTGACCTGCTATATCATCATGTGGTCATTTATTTAATATATTGTAATTTTTGCCATTGTAATCAAGTTAAAGCGTTCCTATGCCATCTCAAAGCAAACCACTTGTTCTGTAAACTTGAAAAACATATCTTTGAAGTAACATCTATACTGATCCTGGGATATATAATTTCTGGTTCTGGCCTCAAACTGGAGCCCGAGTAACTTCAAGCAATCAAGACTGGGCAATGCCTTCCACTCTGAAGTATCCAGAGATTTTAAGGGTTTACAAATTATTACAGGAAACTCATTTACAATTTCTCAACTATGGTAACGCCCATAACAGCTCTGACCCGAAAGGGTGCTAATCCGTCTAAGTGGTCGCATAAGGCTATCGAGGCATTCCATCTCCTCAAACAGAAATTTTATCTCAGCTCCTTTTCTATTGCAATCCAATGTATCTCTCTCATTCACCTTAGAAGTAGATCTGTAGGCATTAGCGCAGTTCTCTCACAGGGGTTTATTCTGGTGCGGTCGGACCGTACACGGTCGGATCAGGCGCATGCGTATCTTTCGCAATGCGCATGTGCGGCGACTGCACACCGCTCACGGACGGATCTCTTCGTGCGAAAAAACCTGTCCGCAAGAGCACGGTCATTGTGGGCGGGATGTGGGCGTTTTTATGGGAGCAGCCGGAATAATTAGGGAAACTGGGCATAAACATGGGCGTACACGGGGGTGTGCACACAAAATGCACAGTGCCACAACCGCCTCGATCGGCGAACGCACCGTGCATTTTGGCCCAAAAACAGGTGGACGCCAAAGAGTGCTCCTGACCACCCCTAGAGCTACCGCATGAGAGCGGACGCCTGGGTCTGCTAATTAACGCAGATTACTAGTCATACATATACACCCGAATGTAATAAACAATGCTGCAGGCTATTAAGTGAAAACCATTATTTCACTACCTGCAAGCCACACACAGCCCTCAAACACATTGGAAGCGTATATTTCTACACTTCTCAACATGTAAAGGTTGGTTTAATTTTAGGTAATATTCATTCTAATACCTGGTTATATTTGTCCAGGTAGTTATTTTATAACCATCTACACCCATTCATAAAGTGTTTTTTTCTACTTTAAAAAGCAGGACACTCAATTCACAGGAGTCGACATGTGTCAACTTTTTCACTGTAACAAACATACCAGTTTTTTATTATGAAAAAGACACATAAACCACGTCTAAGAGCAACAATGATGTTTTTGGACTCAATTTCTACTTGCAATGAGTTTTCCATTAAAAAAGGCAAGAGACCCGTCCGTGCACTGTGGCGTACGCTCAGATATACGGAAGGTGTCGGTGGGAAAACGGATGAGATCTGTCCATGCACTGTGGCGTACTCTCAGATGTACGCCAGGTATCGGTGGCTAAGAGGGAGATCCATCTGTGCACAGTGGTGTACACTCAAGTGTACGCCACTCCCCATTGTCGGTGTCTGTGACCGTCCGTGTGCAGCTGTTCTGTGGGCGGACTTGCGTTCACCGTGAGCTTACGGAAAACGCACTGTGTGACGGACCGTACGCACGTTTCACCGATCCGATCAACAGAGAGGTCCTGACAGTCACCTTAATCGATGCAGATTCTTTCCAGCTGAACAGAATTACACTAACAGGGACCAACAGTTACTTGCTATTAAGCTAGCATTAGAGCAGGGCTGGGCAACACCGGCCCTCCAAATGTTGATGAACTACACATCCCAGCATGCCTTGCATCAGTTTCAGCATGGCCACATAGCAAAAGTAATGCAAAGCATCCTGGGATGTGTAGTTCATTAACATCTGGAGGGCCGGTGTTGGCCAGCCCTGAATTAGAGGAATGGTGTTGTCTCTTGAATTCAGTTTCCATCATCACTGATCAAAAAATGTACTATATTTGAAGTCAGCTCATTGTTTGAATCCTTGACAAGCCAGATGGGCACTCTTTTTCTCGCAATTTAAATTTAAGTTGTCGCTTTGTACTGGGACATTGAATCGCAAGGCAGATGCACTTTCCTGTTCATGGGAGCAAGACAGTGCTACAAGTTCCACAGAAAAACATCTCTTCATAGATCCCTTTGCTTTTTCCACTGTCGGTATTGATGTGCTAGAATTTTTTGAACCTCCTTAATTGTGCCACCTAGTGGGGTGCAGCTCTAATGACACAGAGAAATACCACCAAAAGTTAAAATATTTAGAAGAGGCAAGATTGTGTCACCATAAAGCGATCCCACATCAATAAAATCACTTCTGCTTACATCAACAACTGTACTCTTGTGGGAACTCTTATATGGCCATGCCCCTTCCTTGCAAGACAACAACACTTTTTTGTGGTGCTTTCAGTGCAAGATGTCCCTTTAAGTTTTTGGGTCGCCAAAATCCTGACCGCCATTACCTATATTAAAGCCTGTCCGTTATTACTACGGATTATGCTGGTGCTTGGGGAGGGGGATGAAGTGTAGTCTGCACCGGGAGAGTTACACGGGGGGTGCGGGTTATGCACTGGGAGGGGAATATTTTACACGGGGGATACACAGGTAGATCACCAGTCAGTATGTGTACAAAAAGTAGATCCAGGGTTAAAAAAGTCCGGCCACCCCTGCACTAAGGCATTACTTTACCCGGTGCCAGGGAGCTGAGAGGAAATCTCAATCAGGGACATGGCATACAGACTCTCCGTGGTAACCAGCAGCGCTGACCAAACTCCCTCTCCGGCTTCTATGCTTCCCCCCTGTGCCCAGCAGCCTGCTTACAGCTCATATTTACAGCCCAGCTGACCTCAGAGCATAGGGGGACCGTGCTAGGAGTAATCCCCAGACTGAGCTGGAGTAGCTGATGTGCTCCACTTTTATACCCCTGTAGAGCGGTGTCACCTAGCCCCTTCCTCTGGTAGAGAGATCTGATACCCAACTCCCTGTCAGCTCTGGGGATTGCCAGCTGTAAAGGATGGAGGGGATTCCAGAACTTTCTTTATTACATTGGCAACCACTGTTTAACACCTGTATCTTGCATTTAATACACATATATGAAATATCCCCTGCACCACTAATGTGTACATACAGTAACAGCAAGTATTGTTTAAATACAGAAATGTAATATGTTATTAAATATATATTCACTATGAATTTATTTTCTGATACACATCCAATCATTTTACCTACATGTAAATATAGGACTTTACAATGGGTTTGTACCTAAAAAAGTGCATATTTTTATCAACTATAGACCCTTCATAAGTATTTGATTTATTTACCCCTTCATAGGGTTACACCATTGCTGTAACTCTACAGACAAATGCATGTGAGGAAGCCCAGTATCCATTTTCCTGCTTTATAAATTTTCCTGCACATTTTAGAACAAATTCAAATTTCATATACTAATATGTACCTAAAGTCAAACTTTACAATCATTTGTGTACAAATGAGCAGAGAGTTAACATGTGGAAAAGTGCATTTATTTATAAGGGTCAGTTTATTTTAATAAAATGTCTTCTTGGATTCTTCAACAGACATGTCAGGAGAACCTACAGAAGAGGATAAAAGTTCAGCCGCTAGAGAGCTTTACAGCAAACTCACAGAGACTGGCTTGGATCCTGTGAAATGGCGCCAATTGTTACAAGATAAACTGTGCATTGTTAATATACAGTCATTACATTATGTAAAGCCTGAAGACTGTTTATTGCTAGAGGAGAACATTACATTCCCCTGGGAAAGAAGAGCATTGCATAAACTATTTAACATACCAGACAAGAGTGTGCAGCTTGTGGATGCGCAAGAGAAGCAATGTCAGTTACTGAAAAATAAAAATGAACAAGCTTCTAAGATACTAACGCAATTGAAAGAGATGAGAGATGAGAAGAAAAGTCAACAAGATGAGATTGTCAGGCGCAGTGTAGAAGAAATGTGGAAAGCCCTGGAGATACCACCTGAATGCTCAGCTCCTCCTGAAACACCATTAGTGGATCTGGTAGATTATTTTGAAAACCAAATTAAGCTCAGAGAGGAATCAGATCTACATAAAGAAAACATATGTGATGAAGACATCATTACATGTGCTTCAGGAGGGCTGGCACTTGAGGGAATCTTTAAAACACAAAGCCTAGAAGATGTGCTTAAGAAACGTGAACCACTTCTCTGTTTTTCCGAAAGCTTCAAACTTGTTGGACCACAGCAAAAACCAATTCTGCAGCAAAAGGAATTTACATCTCAGGAAGAGGAATCACAATTTCAAAGACTTTGTGAAAAGATTGGGTTAAATTTTAATTCTTCAATTAGTACTGGCTTTAAGGGGTTTGGACTAAACAGCAGCATTGGTACCAGACAATCTTCACGATCTGATAAAGCTACAAATGAAACCAGTGAATGTACTTATGTGTGTACAACCAGATATAACTACATCCCTCGAGCTTCTTGTTACCTTACAATGGATCAGCTCAGACTTTCCCAGGCTGCACTAAATGCATTAAAAGACATTGAAAACTTAATTGACATAAACACAAATGAACATATTATAGCAGAAAGGTGTGATGCCTTCTTCCAGAGATTTGGCTCACATGCCAACCTCGGACCCCTACACTTTGGAGGAATATACTGGTGGAAAGCTTCCATGGAAGGCATTTCTACCAGTCAGTTGCAAGAAGCAAAAAAAATGACATCCGAAGCCCTAAACATGTACATGGGTGCTAGTTATGCAGGGAGTGGAGGAGATATTGACCTGGAAACAACAAATACACAGGATTCTGTGGACAAGTCTAAACTATCCTCATTGCAGAAAAATATTCAGTTTTCTGTAACCAAAACAGGGGGCCCACCAGAATCTGATTCTCTCTCCCACTGGAAATCAGGACTTGTAACCAGTAACAAAACCTGGAGTGTCATAGATCGAGGATTCCAGCTGATACCTGTATGGAAGATCATCATAGACAATCATAAGGATGAGTTCAAAGATAGTGCCAAACTCACTTCCTGCCTAAGTGATCATTACACATCAGTGACTGGTCTCACCTCTGAAATGATGGTGGGAGAACAACTAGTGAATGAGTTGGAAAAAACAAAACTTTTCTTACAAGGTGTGAGATCCTGGAAAGTTGACAAATCCATAGATCATTTAAAGGAGCTGATTGACTTTCAACAGACACTCAACGAAACCACAAGTAGTTACAGTGCTTGGGTGACTTTATGTCTTTCAGACAAAGGACTACAAGAATATTTAGTTAATGTTGTTGAGAAATACAAAGATCTATCTGACCAAGATACATATTCCATAAAAAGTTCATTGAAACAGCTAACTGATCCTCATATTTATTCTGTTGCTAACTTTCCCAATGCCTCATTTATTATGAGTTGGATTTATGACTCTGAGAAGGACGAATTAGATGACAAGCCTGTGATTAACTTTAAGGAGCTCATTGATGTTTTACAGAGTTCAATGGAAGAAGTTCTACATGCTAGTGTCACCTTGAACACATCCACAGAAGATTACCACCAAGCAAAGGTTAAAGCTACAATACATATCAGTCTCTCACTGTATTCCTTCTTGAGAACTTTGGGAAACATAAAACAAACTGACAAAGAATTACTGGTTCTCTGCATTGCACAGAACTCTGGGTATTGTATGAAAAATCACTGCTTCCGGGACCTTTTAGGATATAACGATATTGGATTTCTAAAAAATCAAATGCAAGAAGTCTATCAAGAGTACACAAACCTCAGAAGTCAATCTGCTCAGCGGGCTCAAGCATTTGTGCTGTACACAGGTTTGACAGCTGTGGGTCAATATAAAGAAATCTCTCTGGAACAAAAAAGAGAACGCTTACATTATATGATAAATCACCTGGCCGGCAGTCTGTCTCCCAGTGTCAATGCTATAACTGAGCAACATTCTCAATACTGTGACTGGAGTAAAATGGAAGATGACCTGAGAGCCTTTAGCTATGGATACATAAAGGAAGAATTTAAAACAGATGAGATTGCTAATGAACTTAATAATGTCTACCAAGAAAGCGGAACATATGTCATAAATGATGAAAAAATGGACTGCAGCAGCATGAATACACATTTTAGGGCATTGCTGAAGAGACTGGACCTGGACAAGTATTATCCACAAAAAATGAAGACTGCGGATTTTCATAAGATCTGTAGATCATCCCTCGTTGAAACTCAGATTTTGGAAGAAACACAACTTCCTTTCCATTTTTTGCAAAGATTGCTCATGTTGGATTATCGCGCACGATATGTACACTGTGGAGTCAACATTGATCCGATTCAGGATAACACAAGCAATGAAGATACTAACACGGATACTTTGTTTAGCTTAGTAGAATCCCTTAGCTGTATTAAAGAAGATTTTGCATCTGAAAGCACAAGCAGTAAAGTAACAACCCACCCTATGGATGTCCAGATGGCCATTTTCCATTGTGCTGATGATTTTATGAGACAATACATTTATACAAAACTATCACTTTGTCAGTTTGCGGTACCACTTTTAGTACCTAATCCCAACACAAATAACATTGAGTTTCCACTTTGGTCTCTTCAAGAAGTTAAAAAGAAGTGGAAAACTAAATGTGTGGAAAATACAGAGAATGATAAATCGAATGACAAATTTATTAAGGAAACCGAAACCCCCATTGTATCCTTCATCCGTCTTGGCTCATCTACATCCTCTAAATCCCAGATAATAAATTGGCTGATGAGTAGACAAAGACACAACATCTTCTACCATCGCCACTGCAAAGGAAGCCCCAAGAGCTCTGTGCTGATGAATGGTGTTACAGAGATTGCCTGGTATTGTCCTGGTGGGAAGGAGGATGATGTATTTGATGACTGTATCGCATTCACTAATCTCCATGGGGATGCCAGAGATCACGAACAACAGGTAAATTTCTTGGTGCAGATTTCATCAGTCATTGTTGTACTGTTAACTGATGCAGATGCAAAGGATATAAAGGGGAGAGAAGTGTTTCAAAAGATGCAGAAATCCAAAATACCATTAATCTTCTTGCTTACAGACAAAGTAAAGTGTTCACCAACAACTGTAAAGATAAAAATAATTGGCATGAAAAATAGAAATGAAGCAGAATTGTTGCAAGAAGTAACATCAGCGATACAATCCTTATTACCTACTTTAAAACTTAGGTTCTCACTTAACAAATGTGCCAGCATTGCCAGAGAATATGGATTTTTGGTTGATGAAGACAAAGAACAATGCCAGCATGGCAGGGAACAAGCTGAGGTTCTGATCTCCCTGATCAAAGAAAAAAAGGTATCCGATGCAAAGACTGAATTTCTTCCTTTACAAGGGGAACTCTGGCACATGTGGTGCATGAAAGACAAAGAACTGACCCGACTGAAGGCAAAAAGCAACCAGAGCATTGAGCAACAACGAAGTGACATTGAGTCTCAAAAGCATACAATAAGAAATCGGCAACTAGAAAGAGCTTTTCCTCTCAATAATTTTATGAAATCTTTTCTACAGATTCTACACTCAAATGGTCAATGCTCCAAAATGTATTTTCTCCAGTGGTTTAAAATGTATCTGGACGACTTGTCTTCAAGCACTCTTTCAGTGCTATACCAGAAATACCACAATGTGTGGTCAAATGTAGAGAAGGAAAAGCAAAAAGGTGAAAATAAACAAATTATAGAAAAAATGGGGGAAGATTTAGAAAAGCTATCAGATATGATCAATAAGTCAACATTCGGACTTGAACACATACTGAGAGAACTTGGACAAATCTATGACGCATCAGAAACTTTCCCCAAAGATAATGCAAGTTTTTCCCATTTGCCAAAAATTGTGGCAAATCTCATGGTTTCAGGGTATCCGGTGGAGTTGATGGATGGTGATGCTGCCCATGTGCCATTGAGGTGGATTAAATCAGTTCTGGATGAACTGATGAAAATACTAGGAGACAAAAAGCTCTATATTCTCTCTGTACTGGGTATACAAAGTACAGGTAAATCCACATTACTCAATGCTATGTTTGGGCTGCAGTTTGCAGTAAGTGCCAGGAGATGTACTAGGGGAGCATTTATGCAGCTTATAGAGGTAGATGGAGAACTAAGACGTGAGATGAACTTTGATTATGTTCTAGTTGTAGATACTGAGGGGTTAAGAGCTGTGGAGTTGTCAAACAAAAGTGCAATTAATCATGACAATGAATTGGCTACTTTTGTCATTGGCCTGGGTAACCTTACAGTCATCAACATTTTCGGTGAAAATCCCTCTGAAATGCAAGATATCCTACAGATTGCTGTACAAGCATTTCTGAGAATGAAAATAGTCAATTTACAACCCAGCTGTCTGTTTGTTTATCAAAATGTAGGAGAAATCACAGCCAAAGAAAAAAATATGGAGGGTCGAAGAAAACTACAGGAAAAACTGGATGAGATGACATTGTGTGCCGCGCAGCAAGAGCAATGTGATGTAACCTGTTTTAATGATGTCATCAAATTTGATGTAAACACCCATATTCACTACTTTGCCCACCTATGGGAAGGGGACCCAAGTTACAGCCAAAATGTGCAAACACTAAGACAGGCCATACTCAACTCAGCCAAACAGGAAGCAAAACAAAATATTTTAAGTATTTCAATGTTCAAAACACGGGTTAGTGACCTGTGGAATGCTTTGCTCCATGAGAATTTTGTTTTCAGCTTTAAAAATTCACTTGAGATTGCAGTTTACAATAAGCTGGAAGCCAAGTACAGCCAATGGGCATGGACACTGAGAGAACACATGCTGCTACTTCAAAACAAAATCATTAACCAGATTCACAAGGATGAAATAAAATCTGTAGATGTGATGTTTCTACATAAAGAGCTTGATCAAAAGTACAAAACAATTTGGGAAGATTTAAAGTTATTTTTTAATGAAGAAAACAATAAAGAGATACTAGTTCAATGGAGAGTGAATATTGAAAACAGGCTCACAACTATTAAAGATGATCTTATAGAAGAGATTAGGAAAAAAGCAGATACTTTAATTGCTTTTAAAAAGGACAATAGAAAAGTAGAGGAGATAAAGCAGAAATATGAGGAACAAATGTTTGCTAAAAGTAGAAATATGCAAGGAAAAAATTTAAATGATGAAAATTTGCTTGAAAAATTCAATGAAATGTGGAACACTTGCATAAGCAAAGCAACTGCGGCAATACGGACTCCTGAACCACCACCAATCCAAGCGCATATGGAGAATGTTTTTCAAGAAACCTTCAAGCAAGTAATAGATTTAGCTGATACAATTGCAAATTCTTCTAAATGGACAAACTTAGTTGAGGAGTTCTCGAAGTATATTTCAACTAAAAGCAGGTACATGTATGTATTATGGAATGAGACGCTTGAAGATCCAGTCAAGAAACAACTAGAAGGTGTCACCCGTAATCTAAACAAGCAAATAGATGATTATATAGATGAAAAACTGCAGCAAAAAATTGATTATCAGCCTTCTTACTTTCATGAAATTCTGACCATCCTAAATACAGAAATTGGCGTAATGTTGGACTGTAAGTTTAAATTTAAACGTGAATACACGCTGTACGTGTCTCTGTTCTTGTGCCAAAAGGCTGCCCGCAGATTTACCCTGATTTCTGATGCTTTTAGAAAAGCCAATGACCCTCTTGTCTATCTACAAAGTAAAAGAGAACACTTCTGGCAGAATTTTAAAATCTCTTGTGAAGGAACAATACAAATAAAGTCATTGGCTGACTTCCTGTGTAACACAATAAAAGCCTCCATCCAACAAGGAGTGTATGAGAGGTCTGCAATACAATTAGCTGGTGCTATGAAAAGTAACCACCCAGCTCTGAATGGGAACAGGTCAAAACTGGAGTTCTGTCTACTTAAGTCACTGGCAGAGGAAGAGAACTTCCAGGATTATATGGATTATGTCGAAAATCTTAAATCAGCAATTCAAGTCTTTATTGGGAAATGTATTGACCAGTATTATAATGACAAGAACAAGATGTCCGTCAACCTACACATTAATGTGGATCACTTCAGAAACCTTATAATAAAGGCTATAGATACATCCACTGTAATGGCCAAAGACAGACGTGGGGATGTCAGCTCGTGGCTGGAGGCTTTCTGCTCAGAGCTCGGAAGTGAGATGAATCTGTCCAGTGCTGACCTGAAAAGTGTGAAATATCAGAACATAACAGATATAGATTTTCTACAAGAGGCGATGACAAAGGCTATGGAGATTGTGGTTAAAGACCTAAAATGTGACTTTTCCAATTGTGATCTAGTCAATTTGAAAATGAAGATTCTTGACATGCTCTTTAGTGGGTTTCAGGGGTGCTGGCACACGTGTCCGTTCTGTGGTGCAGTCTGTACCAATACTATTGCTGGACATGATGGAAAGCACAGTGTGAAGTTCCATCGTCCTCAGGCTATTGGGGGTTTGAAATGGGTTAAAACCGATCACTTTTCAATAGAGATATGTTCCACTCTTGTGTCCAGTGATTTATCATTTGTACTCAATGATGACAGGAGCTTATCCTTCAGAAACTACAGTGATGCCGGACCTCCATACAGTGACTGGTCTATTACACCAGACAACTCTGCATTATCTTACTGGAAATGGGTGATCTGCCGCTTTCAGTCTGATTTAGCGGGATATTATGAGAAGTTCCGATTTACAGATGAGGGATCTATCCCGTCACAGTGGATGAGTATAAAGAAGCAGGATGTAATTTCTGAGTTAGACAAACAAATGTAAATGGCCCACTGTATGTTATAAACCTTGAGTGCTTAATGTTATAAACCTTGAGTGCTTAACGATACATAGCCTACATGTACTGTATATATGATCAGTGTCAAAGATCAATTTATGCTTCTGTAGTAATAGTAATTATTGTAAGGGTTACATTAATTTCCAGTTTTCAATTGGTGGAAATTATTGGTGGATTTCAATTGTTTTCCACTGCTGTTGTCACTATGATGCCCTGTTATTGCTCTGTTATGCTGTGAGGGGACATTTGTAGTGTGAAGTTATCTGTGAAAAGGTTTATGTTTATGGTTTTGGTATCTAAATGGCTGTTTGCGTTCCCCAACCAGGACTTTAGATGGGTTTAGCCACTATACTGTATGTAGCTAAACCCCATCCCATCTACTTGGGCGCAACAAGCATGATAATTAATGGGTGTCTGGAATACAATTGAATTGTTCGTTGGACACCCATTAATTATAACAGACTCCAAAATATTTGATATCCCCACTAATATCGTTCATATTCTCAATCAAATTAATTTGGAACAAATATTGCTGAATTGCAAAACTCTCGAAATACTATGAAATTTTGTTTTATGTTACAGTATTTTGTAATGGTTCAAATATAGTGGATAAATAATAAATGCATTCAAAATAATCAATTTCCTAAGGACTTTGTGTTTTAATTTAGTAATGTTCAAGGATACTATTAGTATGGGCCAAAATTAACTACAAAAAGCCGTTTTCATGGTAAAAATCTCAAATTTACCCCAAATCCTGAATTTGTCCACAACCCCCCACCCACACCCCCTTGAATGACTAGCTAGGCACTTTTATTGGATTTTTCCATTATAGACCATAAAAAAGTCAAACATATACATAGAGTACAAGAGTATACAAGAGTTGTGCAAACTCCAACAGCAAGCGTCTGCGGCGAGTTACACACTCGCTGGGCCTTTCGCAGCAGGGAGGGAGGGACGGGACGGACAGGATGGGGACCGCCCATGGGAATGCACAACGTTTTATGGGCCTCCCAATAAAAATGCTGGGCGTTCCCATGAGTACGCGTGTGGGCCGATGCCTGCCGGGGACGGGCAGGTGACATCACAGCCACCCGCCCCGTCTTCATCCAGCTGCAGGTAAATAAGTCAGTTTTCACTGACTTCTATTTGTGAATTCAGGAGAAATGATTCGCTGGTCGGCAACCATCAAATGATTTCTCCTGCCGTGGAGGCATGTAAGATTGTCTGTTTTCTTACATATTCCCTCGAATGGTACCAAGGGGAAGGCGGCTCAGGTTTTCGGTAAGCTGCGATTTTTTCACCTTACCATGCAAACCTGAATCAGGCCCTGTGTCCTGACATTTCTGACTTATAATAAAGATTTTCTCTACCTTTTTCCTGCTCAGGGGAGGTGCTCAAATAGACATTAATTACTCCAGAAAAGCAATGCATGTTTGGAATTTAATTAAAAATGGAATTCCTGGTGGAAGTTCTGTGTGACATGTTGGACCCAACTCACCCTTAATTGAATTAATCCCTATATGTATAGTTCTTTTGGTAAACAATAATTATTTTAGTTACTTTATTTGGGCATTGTGATGTTTATGTAGCGTTTATACTGTATCATGTCGTTGATCCCTTTTTCAATCCATTATAGTGGTATAGAAGCAGTAGGGCATGACAGGCTTTATTACTTCATCCTAATGCACCTCACACCTAATGCTGGGCATACAATTCTCTCAGAGAAGCAGACATTTATCTAGCAAGCTCCTCAGAAATCACCACCAGAAGTTGCCATTCACCAGAAAAGTGCATCAAAAACGACTTCCCTTATTTTGAAATCAGATGAATCTTCTATAATATTGGTAGTTCTTTGACTCTACAAATAACTCCAAAGAGGAACAATCCTGCAGTACTGTCTGTACACCATAAATCAATTTATTAGCTGAAATTTACCTTCACATATTCAAGATGTAAAATCGCATGTAAATCCACAATAAGTGGATGCCACAAGGTTCTCCTTCTTAGCAATTTTCTTATGCAGAAGTACTAAAATAACAATATTGTTATGACAATTAAAAATATTTATTTCACAATTGCACTCACATTAAAAATATTAAAATCACATATCACCAATAATTTGGTAGGTATCCATCTGAGGTCCCAACAGACACACTGTGAAGGTCTCCAGTTGATGGTGTAAGGAAAAAGTCTGGCTCCAGTCCCGGAAACTGTCATCCAAGATAAACTCCTTAATGGAATCCTCCACAGATAGGCCCTTATTCTGATCGGTGCGGCCGGATCCGAATATGCGGCCAGCACCGTGCGTCCTAAACCCCGCCTTCCATACGGATCGCCAACTCCGTCCGTATGCGGTAAGAAGCTGTCCGAACGGACCGCACGTGTATTTCTCATGAATACACCTCCTCCATCTCAGGGAACCTCCCCCATCATTCGATGGTCGCAGGACCGAGTGGCCAGGCAGCTCCCGCAACCTCAGACCACACGGGCATTTCTCAGTGCAAAAGCAGGGATCTGGGCGGGCAGCTGACATCCGGCAATGTCATATGTCCGCCCCTTACACGTGCGTCATGGCCGCATTACCATACGTACGCCCAGCGTTTGCATGGGAACGCCCATGAAACGCAGGGTGTAAACATATGGTAATGAGCCCAAACAGCCCTTCACACCCCTCTCCACCCCCTGTTCGTAGTGTACACATTTCATGCGGAATGTGGCCGTGCGTCCCGCTCGCACATGCGCAGACACAAAACATCGGCGGCACGAACGCAAGCGGATATTACCGCACCAACCAGAATAAGGGCCATAGTATGGTCCTCAGGTATAGGTTAGGTGACTTGTAGCCTGAGAGCTTTCGTACACAATGTCCTTCATCAGAGGCATAAGTCATTTACTGTATGTCCAGACAGAGGGCGGGATGTATTAATATACATCGCCGCCCTTCGCCGCGATGCTGCCGCATATGTACTAACATATGCGGCTGGCATCGCTGTGCAGTGACGGAGGCCCCCTGTGATACCTGTACTCTGGTGTGCGGGGGGTCTCCGTCATCTCCCTGCCGCCACGCTCTCCCCTCACGCCGGGGACAGCTAAGCATGCTGTCCCCGGTGCCTCCTCCTCCCCCCTTCAGCCGGAAGGATGTCCGGCTGCGTCACTAGGGGGAGGAGGGGTTTACCTTCCAGGGTCCAGGAGGACCCTTCAGGAAGGTAAGCCAGAGGGGGGGTCGGCGAAGCGGCGGGTTTGCGTCGGCGGCGGCGAAAAGAAGCCTATAGGCTTCTATAGGGTATTGCCACCCAAAGGTGGCGATACCCTACACTGCGGTATCATTTTTGATACATTGGAAAATGCGGTAAAACCGGGGTTTTACCGCATTTTCCATTTGATACATCTCGCCCATTGTTTTTATACCTTTCCTAATCAACTACATTACCCATCATTTTCTCATGCATCTCCCTCCTAAACACAGGTGTTAGGACGCCGTAGCTCCGTGAACCGGAAGTGCATCTTCCAGAAATGACGCAGCGTTATCAACGTCTCTGTCAAATTCCGGAGCACTGCGGTCTCCCGGACGTGACGTGTTGCCTGAAACGCGTCCTCCGTAGAATTTATTCAACAGATGGGATTTTGCATTCCATTGGTCACTTCCTGCATTTCATATACCAGGAAGTGTCTCCTTTTATATTCACAATGCCCTCCTGTGCTCCAGTGTGTCAATCCATCTCCCCAGCACCCCTGGAGAGTCCATAGCCGCATACACCCAGCCCAGCAGCCGTCTCCGGAGATAGCAGACACGCAGGTGATAGATGCGTGTACCGACACTCCATCTCTTCGTGACTCCACAGACAAACTGCTTACACCGCTGCAGATCTCCAGCTGTAAGTGCTGTGCCCCGACATTACAAACTGCTTGCACCACTGCAGGTCTCCCGCTGTAAGTGATGTGCCCCGACATTACAAACTGCTTGCACCACTGCAGGTCTCCCGCTGTAAGTGCTGTGCCCCGACATTACAAACTGCTTGCACCACTGCAGGCCTCCCGCTGTAAGTGCTGTGCCCCAACATTACAAACTGCTTGCACCACTGCAGGTCTCCCGCTGTAAGTGCTGTGCCCCGACATTACAAACTGCTTGCACCACTGCAGGTCTCCCGCTGTAAGTACTGTGCCCCGACATTACAAACTGCTTGCACCACTGCAGGTCTCCCGCTGTAAGTGCTGTGCCCCGACATTACAAACTGGTTGTACCACTGCAGGTCTCCCGCTGTAAGTGCTGTGTCCCGACATTACAGCGGTAATACATGCGACATTATTTACCACCCCACGGGCCAGGCCTGCTATTTCAATATATGGCAAGTGCCACTTAAATATTTACTTCAGAATTTATATCCACATCCATATTTGTGGGAACTCTTGTACTACAAATACAATACATACTGTATATTTTTTATGTGTCCATAATATGCATGTTTTTATCTTTCTAGTAAAAGAAATTTGATTTGAAAGAAACCATGACTCTTTTTGAATTATTTGAGAAACTCAGCCAGCGCTGGTTATTCTGTTTGTCTTGCTATTTTCAGGGATTGACAATCCCTTAATCAGAGGCAGTTCACGGCGCACCTTAATACCACATCATTTCTTGCTTGAGGCCAGGGGTTACATGCCCATTGCCAGGGAATTATCTTGTTGCCTGGGGGTTGATTGCTCCTTGCCAGGGGTGTTAAATGCCCATTGCTGGGGGGGGGGGTACATGCTCCTTACAATGGGTTTGATCCTCATTGCCAGTGGTTTGATGCTCATTGCCAGGGAATTATCTTGTTGCCTGGGGGTTGATTGCTCCTTGCCAGGGGTGTTAAATGCCCATTGCTGGGGGGGGGGGGTACATGCTCCTTACCATGGGTTTGATGCTCATTGCCAGTGGTTTCATGCTCATTGCCATGGAAAGGGGGTGTTAAATGCTCATTTACAGGGGGAGTTACATGGTCCTTGCCATGGAGGACTTACTGGTTTGTTGCCCAGGGGGACTTTCTGGCTCATTGCCCAGTGGTGCGCACTACAGTAAGTGTTTCATGTTCGTTGCTGAGGGGATTCGCACTCCACGCCAACGCTACCAGAATGATCAGTTTTAGGTAGTGCTGGGCACTCTGGCACTCCTGTCAGATACTAGAGGTGCAGAAGCATCTCTAGCATCTGTCCTAGCCACAGTATCCCCTCCTATGGCTGTTTGACTGGCACGCAGTGAGCAACAGGCAACCCGTGGCCCGCCGCTAACAAGTAAAGGCTTCAGGTGTTGTTTGGTAGAGTGGACCGGGCCATCCCCTTTCTTCAGAGCGGCAGTGTTGTCACATTTTTCCACTGACTTGCGAGAATCACATGTATTGGCTGGGAGCCTGACATTGCGGAAACTCTAGAAGAAGAAGACTGGGATGACATTTTTTCCAACGCTGGGCGGTCCCATGAAAATTGCCCAGTGACACAGGTGGGGGGGGGGGGGGGGGGCGGGCAGCTGACATCACCGGATGTCAGTTGCGCACCCACTTTCCCCTGAGGGTGCAGGCATATGTAAGTGAACTGAGAGTCACTTTAGATATGCGTGAACCATTGCCACCATTCTATTTGACCAACCTAAACATTCCTATCAACCCAAAATACTTTCTGTTGCCATTGTGTCACCAACACAAACTTATTCGCCCTGTTATCTCTGCAGCTACATGTGTAATTGTTGCAGCTTGGAAGACAACTGAGTTCCCTACGATAAATGAGATTGGCGAAAATGACCGCGGATTGTCAAAGAATGGCCATGAATTTGTCAATCTGTAGCTTTTTACGACAAAACAGTAATTTTGCCAGGATTGAATTGCTTCTAGACAACAGTCTATTCCCTAACCCTCATTATAATACCTATAATAGTAGAGATGAAGGACGCTATGCTGCTCTTTTTGCAATTGAACCAATAACCGTTTAACATGCCACTCGCATCGCTTACCTTTATGCAGAGTGATTGACAGGGTGGTGGTAGCAAAATTACAGGAACGTCATGAACATTGAGCGTGTCACTGGGTGCACATATCAATCTGTACTCAAGCAACGTCACTACAGCATCTCTGATCAGGCTGCCATTCTACATGGCCATACATTTAATATTTAATTGAATATTGTAGGAAGGGTACAGTTTGTGCACTGGGAGGGTGTACACATTTGCTATGTGATGGCTTCTTTGGGTACCTGTACTTTTCAGGGCTGCTGAGTTACTTTTAAATAATTTCACACCCCCTCAGCATGCACAATCCCAGCTGCAGTCCCCATAGCATCCATCCGTGAATCAGGAAATGACATGATTGTAGATGGTTTTGTATATTTTGAAAAGAACAAGAAACACTTGAGGATGCGCACATCTCTAATATAATTGGACCCAACTATGTGGTTCTCCAAGGCTGTAGGAAATTGGGCATCAACAGAGCTGCACACAGTGCACATTGTTCGTGTGAATGCGCTTCACCATTGGAGAGGTATGCAAACCACAGGTAAGTTTAGCTCAGACGCCCAGAGGCAAATTGAAGTTTGGTGCCCCCCACAACCCATATGCTATATGTCAACATTCACCTGTGTGTAACATCTCAGAGTCCAGCAACATTGCAGGAGCCATCCTGTCCCCGATTGCAGATGTTAGCAGAGCTCCTGGTATACAGCCAATTAACTACAGGTGCGCACCACATGTGCTGCTTTACATGCAGGTGCCTCTTCAGGGCTAGGAGCCTCCACTTCCTCTGGGAATTGCGCCCCGGCAGGTACCCCACATTTTGTGGCAAGCCTTGCCATTTTGATGGAAGCACTTGCTGTTTCCATCTCGCCTCGCCATTGAATACTCTGACGGCGATTTATCGACACTGCTCGCCATATAGCTCACCGTCAGCCTCTCGCCGACAGCATGTAATATGCCTGTATCTGTTTACTATATAAAAATGAGCCTAATAAGACTTTTCCATTTGAAGCAGGACTTAAAAAACCATATATTTATTTCATACTGGTTTTATGGTGTCTAATTAGACTATTCCCCTCAGGTGTGTTAATTGGTGGTCCAATGAACAACACCTGTATTCGTATTATATAGTGTATAGATGTAGTTGTATTTTCATTCGTATTCCAGAGGATAATTTACTAATCAGTCGTATTTGACTGATTCATATTATACGATGGCATATTGATTTGTATTTTTTCTGATACAAATTCGTATTTTTAAATACAAATTTGTATTGGTTTTCGCCTGCATGGATCAAGTCAGATCCGTGCAGGCTGCAGTGTAATTTTTTTTTTTTTTTAATAAATAATTTTAAAAGTGTGTATGTGTGCTTAGTGGCCTTTTATAAGTCACACATTTGTGATTTGGATCAGCTGGGGGTTCATTTCTGATTTTTTGTTCCTCATGTGTAAAATTCTAAGATGTGAAATACACTTCCAAATCAAGGTGTATTTTTTTTTGGCATTATTTTTTTTACAATTCTTTTGCGTTTACGATTCGTATTCATATTTTTTACAAATACGAATTGTTAGTAAATGACTAAAGTACGATGTTTTCATGTTAAAAATAGGTGTATTCTGTCGATGTCGTATTCAAAAATATGAATACGCCATGTAAACACCATGAATACGAATACACATCACCGTATTTTCAGGATAGTAAATTCTGAAAAAATCGTATTTTGCTGTACGAATACAAATTTTTTATACGATTTTACCTTAGTAAATTTCCCCCACAATGTGAGAGATTTAGATTTGATAGGAGGGTGTCCAAAACGTTATCTTAATCTGTGTCCGGCCTTTAGTCTTTTCAGAAGCATACAGTATGCACACTTATATTGTCCTACAATCACATATGAGAGGGAATATCATTCAATAAGGGCTCAATAAACCTACATTGAGATGTAATGGCTTCTCAACTGCAGAACTAATCTATAGACCTATGTAATGAAGAACGTAATACCAAGCATATGAATAAAGATGACGTATTGGCAGGACAATAATTGAGAAATGCGGTTCCCGAAAAAATTATTTCAGATCTAGTAAGACGCAGCAGACCATGTGCATTACAGACATTTAGGAAAATGAAGAAAAGTGGAGCGCTAGGTGGATCAATTGGATATCACAATTTTATTTTTAAAAAATATGTAATAAAAACAATCAATAAAAATAATTGTAAACAAGCATCTGTATGAATGACAATAAAAATAGATGGACAAGGAAGATAATACTTATGTCTCTGCGTAGCTGTCCTGTATCCTTGATGATTTTGGGGCTTTAGGATTTAGCCCTGGATTGTGGGGGTAAGCAAATTGTCGTCCTGGATGTTGCAAATTTGAACGCTGGAGGATGATCTAATTCCCAATGGTGGGGTCCTCACTATAGTGCGCTGATTTCAGAAGGGTACCAAAGTGGGTGGCTCGCTGGAGGATGATCTGTTTCCTTCTGTTGAAGGGTCCTCACGATGTTGCGAGTGTTGGGGGTCCACGATGTAGTGGTGGAAGGCTACCCAAGTTGAGTGAAATTCGGAGGACAATCCAGAGTGACAATGAAAGGGAAAATAACTTGAATCAGGGGGGGGGGGGGCCAGCGGAGGCAGAGATTCTTCCTGGTCCAATTGAAGTTTAGCAAGTGCTGCCTAACATGTTTTGTCGTGATGTCACGACTTTATCAAAGGTACCCATACCTTTGATAAAGTCGTAAAAGTCGTGACATCACGACGAAACATGTTAGGCAGCACTTGCTAAACTTCAATTGGACCAGGAAGAATCTCTGACTCCGCTGCCCCCCCCCCCCTGATTCAAGTTATTTTCCCTTTCATTGTCACTCTGGATTGCCCTCCGAATTTCACTCAACTTGGGTAGCCTTCCACCACTACATCGTGGAACCCAAACACTCGCAACATCGTGAGGACCCTTCAACAGAAGGAAACAGATCATCCTCCAGCGAGCCACCCACTTTGGTACCCTTCTGAAATCAGCGCACTATAGTGAGGACCCCACCATTGGGAATTAGATCATCCTCCAGCGTTCAAATTTGCAACATCCAGGACGGCAATTTGCTTACCCCCACAATCCAGGGCTAAATCCTAAAGCCCCAAAATCGTCAAGGATACACGGCAGCTATGCAGAGACATAAGTATTATCTTCCTTGTCCATCTATTTTTATTGTCATTCATACAGATGCTTGTTTACAATTATTTCTATTGATTGTTTTTATTACATATTTTTTAAAAATAAAATTGTGATATCCAATTGATCCACCTAGCGCTCCACTTTTCTTCATTTTCCTATTGTACCCATAGGAGGGTTGACATCCCTCCAGCAGGAGCAGCTGAGCATTACACCCCATCGGGCGCCTATTCCTACTCTGAGTACCCCATCTCGAGTATACCCCCATTACTCACATTACAGACATTTAGTATACAGTTGTTTACACCAGATTTACTATAGTAAGATAAGACACCAGCTGATATTTTATGTGTCTGGACCCCCCATCCACCCAAAGAGTGACCAGTCCATCTCTCTCCCGACGACGATTTATAACTCCTTAAAAACTGGACCTTCATCTGGGATACACGTCATATTCCTAATCCAGCTAAAAGGAGGACACTCGCCAAATAGGGAGCCTTTGAAATTATAAGGCAAGGACATTCTGGAGTCACCTTCCCTGGACCAGCCCCATATCCAGGTGATATACAAAAAGGATGGTAATATACAAACCACATCATTATGGAGTCCTAGACATTTAATTGCGCAATTTGCTCATATAAGAAATTTCTTACAGCACCTAATTGAAAAATGTATTCAATTTTTTTATTATTATTTTTATATATAATTTTTTTCATGTATGCATACATATATGTCTTTTTAGAAATATATTGAAGGATTATTGTGTAAAATAAAATGTATACTTTTTCAAACCGTTGAGTATACCTTATTGAAGCAGCTAGCACCGACACACCCCCTCTCAAGATAAGACACCACCCTGGGACTGATTTTGCATGCATTTATTTAGCCATTTGTGGTTTACAACAAAAACAGCAACACATTTCTTATGATTCAGGCTGTATTTGAGCCTGGCGATTCAATAATTAAAGACACTGGTACAGTATATTAGTTTTTTCTTGAACAAATGAATTATTGAGAACATACGTTATCAGTAATTGCACTGATCAGGTCAAACATAATTACAGTAACAAGAAAATGAAAATTGCATTAAACATATTTTAATATTTAGACATACTGGTTTAATATGCTAGTTATAGGGCTAAATAACTATCTCCAAAAGAAAAATAAATCATAAAGATCATTGAAGAAATGACATTGTTCTAAGAGGAGTCAGTGAACTCAATGTCAGAGAGCTGCATCTGATTATTATATCATGTGCTGCTCAATTCTATGTTCTACATCTACAAAACCTTAAGGTCTACATCAACAATGCCTACAAGATCACACTAATCATTGAGCATTTTATGTAGATTTACTACTAGATTATGATCAGTCTAAAATGACAATCGTTATAGGATTGATGTAGACTTTACAGCTGCAGGCTCGATTTCACTTATAACATTTACATTAGTTTCTCCACCTCCAAAATGACCTCCTGCATTTTTATACTTCTCCACTGTGATTGGATAGTTCCTCTGTCTGTAAATCGTAACTTATAATATTTCTCTAAATCAGACTGGAAGTGGCAGATCACCCATTTCCAGTAAGATAACGCAGAGTTGTCTGGTGTAATAGACCATTCATTGTAAGGCGGTCCGGCATCACTGTAGGTTTTGTAAGGAAAGCTCCTTTCATCTTTAAGTATGAACAATAGATCACTGGACACAAGTGTGGAACATATATCTGTGACTAGGTTGGCCCCCAAAACGCCGGGATTTCAATCCCGGGATTGGAGTTTCCAATCCCGGGATTTTCGGGATTAGACTGCGCATGCCAGCTGACCCAGCAACCTGGCTCCCGAAGTAGGAAACTGCCCACCCGGCATCCCGGCTCCCACCCATCAACCCGCCGCCGGCCGGCCCTGCAAATGTAAGTAAATGCGGGGCGGCCAGGGCGTTTTTTTATTAGGAAAGCCAATCCCGGGTTCCCGGGAATCCCGGGAATCCCGGGATCGAGCATTTTTCAATCCCGGATCCCGGGATTGAAAAAATACCCCGGGATTGGCTTCCCTATCTGTGACAAAGTAATCGGTTTTATGCCATTTACCATGATCAATAGCCCGAGGACGATGGAACTTCACACTGGGCTTTCCATCATGTCCAGCAATAGTATTGGTACAGACTGCACCACAGAATGGACACTTATGCCAGCACCCCTGAAACCCACTAAAGAGTATTTCAAGAATCTTTATTTTCATGTTCAGCAGATCACATTTGGAAAAGTCACATTTTAGGTCTTTCACCACAATCTCCATGGCCTGCGTCATCGCCTCTTGTAGAAAATCTAGATCTTTTATGTTCTGATATGTCACACTTTTCAGGTCAGCACTGGACAGACTCAGCTCACTTCCGAGCTCTGAGCAGAAAGTTTCCAGCCACGAGCTGACATCACCACGTCTGTCTGTGACCATTACAGCTGAAGTATCTATAGCCTTTATTATAAGGTTTCTGAAGTGATCCACATTAATGTGTAGGTTGACTGATATCTTGTTCTTGTGATTATAAAACTGCTCAATACATTTCCCAATAAAGAGTTGAACTGCTGATTTAGGATCAGTGACATAATCCATATAATCCTGGAAGTTCTCTTCCTCTGCCAGTGATTTAAGTAGACAGAACTCCAGTTTTGACCTGTTCCCATTAAGAGCTGGATGGTTACTTTTTATAGCACCAGCTAATTGTATTGCAGATCTCTCATACACTCCTTGTTGGATGGAGGCTTTTATTGTGTTACACAGTAAATCAGCCAGTGATGTTTTTTTTTTTTTTTTAATCCTTTTTATTTGAAGCTTTTATAAAATACACATAACATACACATTTAACAACATCAATGACTAAACATTACAATCCACAAACATTACAAACATTACACTACTTGCAATACCACATAGCATATTAATATTCCTTCCTTACAACATAATTTCACCTAACTTCGATATTTCTTTTCTTTTAGGCCCTCACTTCACTCTCCTATCTTCTATTGTTTAGTTACCTTACTATACTTAAGCCGACAACTTTGCTATATTCACCTCTGGTTACAACCTAGGTCCCAATTTAATTGATTTTTTACTGACCCATCCGGTCTTACTTTACCATATGTGTTTTATAAATTTTTTCTATTGGTGCGTTTTTAAATGTATTAACCTGTGTTATTCTTTTCACTATCTTGTTTCCCCTTATTTTCCCTTTCTTTCCCCTTCCCTTTTCCCTTAAGTAACCACGTCCTTTATTTTAACTCCCGCTTCGTGTATATTCTTTAGTGCTCTTGCTTTCCATCAAATTTATTCATCCTATTTCTATCAATCCCTTAGACTTTATTTAGTATAACAACGTGCAACACAAAATATAATAATAAATAAAGAAAAAAAAACCCACGAAAAAATAAGTATACAACATTACACAACCACAAGAAAAAACCGTGGGGGGAGGAGAAAAAAAAAAGAAAAATAAGAACTTATAAAGGGGATTATCCCCTTCCAAATTCTCACTACCCCATTTTCCCTCCCCCTATATATATCCCTTATTATACCACCCACCCCAGATCCTATAGAATTTTGTTACTGTTTTCCTTGAGATGTGAATATATTTCTCGTGCTCTATTGTGATATTTACTAATTCTATCCATTTACCAATATCTGGACCTTCTTTGGCCATCCAGGATCTTGCAATACTAACTTTTGCGATTGCACAGAGGTTTAAAGCCATTTGTCTTATTTCTGACGTGGTGTTTTCCTGAGGCCAAATACCCAAGATACAGCTGCTTGGCTGCACGCTATGCTGTGGGATCCCTAGATCTATCAATATGTCCCTGACCTTTTGCCAAAGGGTTTGCACCTTTTGTCACTGCCAAAGCAAGTGAAAAAGTGAGCAGCCCGGTTCTCCACACTTTGGACAATTATCCACTTTGTGTCCCGCAAATCTACTCAACTTCACAGGGGTTATGTAAGTCCTGTGTAATATATTTATTTGAACCTGCTGGACTCTAAGGGAATTGGTCGCACCCTTTGTTGATGCCATAGCCCGTATCCAGTCCTCATCACTAATCTCTGGGATGTCTGTCCTCCACTTGGTTCTCAATTCTGGGAGATCATTTTCTTGTTTGAAATTTAAGAGGTATTTATACATTTTAGAGACTCTCTGCCCACTACTAGTCTTGTTAATGAAGCTTTTTACCGGTGTTTCAATAATTATTTGTGAGTTCTCCCCCCCAATGTATTGGGAGAGTGCACTCCTAATTTGCAAATATCTAAAAAACATTGTTCTAGGTATCCCAAATTCATCCTGCAGTTGTGAGAAAGATTTTAGTATGTTATTGTCATATACCTGCCCCAATACATTAATACCATAATTATTCCATAGTCTGCCCCCTTGTTCTACCTTCAATTTTTCCATGTGTTTAAAGGAAAAGAGATGCATATCAGGATCAAATCCTTTATGGTTAGTAACTCTACCCACTCGTTTCCAGACCTTAATTGCCTGAACCAGGATCGGTGGTGTCCTCCGGCCACACCTCGCCGCCAATACCACCTGTAGCGGAGTGTGCCCAGGGGCAACCGCCCCTACCAAGTCCAGCAGCCCGGGTGGCTCTTCCCCCTCCCTAATCCAATTACTAATGTGGGCGAGCTGAGTAGCCAGATAATAAAGCCCAAAGCTTGGCATTGCCATCCCTCCCCGTTCTTGCTCTCTAATCAGGGTATCATTTTTAATTCTTGGGCGTTTGTTTCCCCATATGAAAGACGTAGTTATACTGTTTATTTTCCTAAATGTATCTTCGCCAATAAATATTGGGGATTGCTGAAAAATGTACAAGAACTTGGGCTCTCTATAATCTGTTTATTTTTACCTATTTGCTTTTCCTTCTTTACATTTGACCACACATTGTGGTATTTCTGGTATAGCACTGAAAGAGTGTTTGAAGACAAGTCATCCAAATACATTTTAAACCACTGGAGAAAATACATTTTTGAATACTGAACATTTGACTGAAGAATCTGTAGAAAGGATCTCATGAAATCATTGAGGGGAAAAGCTCTTTCAAGTTGTTTGTTCCTAATTGTATGTTTTTGAGACTCAATGTCACTTCGTTGTTGCTCAATACTCTGGTTGCTTTTTGTCTTCAGTCGGGAATTTCTGTTTCCTTAATGAATTTGTCATTATATTTATCATTTTCTAGATTTTTGACACTTTTCGTTTTCCACTTCTTTTTAAAAAAGACCAAAGTAGGAACTCAATGACATTTGTGTTGGGATCAGTTACCAAAAGTGGTACCGCAAACTGACAAAGTGATAGTTTTGTGTAAATGTATTGTCTCATATAGTCATCAGCACAATGGAAAATGGCCATCTGAACATCCATGGGGTGAATTGTTTGCTTATTACTTATTGTATGCTTTTTAAAACCTTCATAAAAGTCACTAAGGAAATCTTCAAAATTATCCTGAGATGTGTCCATGTTATGGGCATCATTGCTTGTGTTATCCTGAATGGGATCACTGTTGATTTTGCATTGTACATATCTTGCACGATAATCCAACATGAGCAATTTTTGCAAAAAATGGTGAGGAAGTTTTTTTTCTTCCAAAATCTGTATTTCAGAGGGGGAAGATTTAAAGATCTTATGAAAATCAGCAGTCTTCATTTTTTGTGGATAATATTTGTCGAGGTCAAGTCTCTTTAGCAACTGCATAAAGTCTGAATTGACATGAAAAGTGTTGATGCGGTCTCTTTTTTCATCATTTGTCACATAGGTTATTCTTTCTTGGCATACTTTATTAAGTTCATTTCCAATCTCATGTGTTTTCAATTCTTTTTATTGTGTGACCATAGCTAAAGGCTCTTAGATCATCTTCCATTTTACTCCAATTTCGGTATTTAGAATTTTTCTCAATGATCGCATTGACATTGGGAGAAAGACAGCCGGCCAGGTGTTTTTTCATAAATTGCAAGCGTTCCCCTTTTTGTTCTAGAGAGATTTCTTTATATTGACCCGCAGATGTCAAACCTGTGTACAGGATGAATGCTTGAGCCCGCTGAGTACATTGACTTCTGAGGTGTGTGTACTCCTGATGGGCTTTTTCCATCTGATTTTTTAGAAAGTGAATATCTTTAGAGCCTAAAAGTTCTCGGAAGTTGTAATTTTCCATTCTATACCCAGAGTTCTGTGCAATGCAGAGAACCAGTAATTCTGTGTCAGTTTGTTTCATCTTCCTCAAAGTTCTCAGGAAGGAATACAATGAGTGACTGATTTGTATTGTAGCTTTAACCATGGCTTGTTTGTGTTCTTCAGTGGATGACTTCAAGGAGACACTAGCCTGTAGAATGACTTCCATTGAATTCTTTAAAACATCAATGAGCTCCTTCATATTAGACACAGAAATGGGATCATGTTCGCCCTTCTCAGAGTCATAAATCCATCTCATAATAAATGAGGCATTGGAAAAGTTATCAACAGAGTAAATATGAGGCTCGATTAGCTGTTGCAAAGAACTCTTTATGAAATAGGTGTCCTGTTCAGATCTAGGTTTGTATTTATTAACTACATTCACTAAATATTCTTGTAGTCCTTTATCCGAAAGACATGTATTCTCCCAAGCGCTATAACTTCCTGTGGTTTCATTGAGTGCCTGCTTAAAATCAATCAGCTTTTTTAAATGTTCTTTGAAATGGTCAACTTTCCAGGATCTCACACCTTGTAAGAACAGTTTTGTGTTTTCCATTTTATTCAACAGATTTTCCCCAACCATCATATCAGAGGTGAGACCAGTCAGTAATTTATAGTTATCAATTAAGCAGGAAGTGAGTTTGGCACAATCTTTGAACACATTCTTGTGATTGTCTATGATGATCTTCCATACAGGTACCAGCTGAGATCCTCGATCTATGACACTCCACGTTTGGTTACTGGTTACAAGTCCCGATTTCCAGTGGGAGAGAGAATTAGCTTCTGGTGGGCCCCCTGTTTTGGTTACAGAAACCTGAATATTTTTATGCAACGAGGATAGTTTAGACTTGTCCACAGAGCTCTGTGCATTTGATGTTGCCAGGTCAATGTCTCCTCCACTCACTGCATAACTTACACCCATTTTCAGGTTTAGGGCTTCAGATGTCATTTGTTTGGCTACTTGCAACTGGCTTGTGGAAATTCCTTGAATGGAAGCTTTCCACCAGTATATTCCCCCAAAGTGTAGGGGCCCGAGGTTGGCATGTGAGCCAAATCTCTGGAAAAATTCAGTACATCTTGCTTCTAAAATATGTTTATTTGCATTTATAGCAATTAAATTTTCAATGTCTTGTAATGCATTTAGTGCCGCCTGGGAAAGTCTGAGCTGGTCCATTGTAAAGTAACAGGAAGCTAGAGGGATGTAGTTATATCTGGTTGTACACACATAAGTCTGCTTACTGGATTCTTTTCGAACGTTCTCATATTCTTCCGAATTTTTATAACGAATACTGGTGTTCCCCCCAAACCCCTTAAAGCCAATGCTAATTGAACCATTTAAACTTAACCCAATCTTTTCAACAAGCCTTTGAAATTCCGATTCCTCTTCATGAGACATAAATTCCTTTTGGTGCAGAATTGGTTTTTGCTGTGACTGAACAAGTCTGAAGCCTTCTGGAACACGTAGAAGTGGTTCACGTTTCTTAAGCAAATCTTCTATGTTTTTTGTTTGGAAGATTCCCTCAAGTGCCAGCCCTCCGGAAGCACATTTAATGATGTCTTCATCGCATAAGTTTATATGTTGTTGGCTTTTTGCTATTGATCTCAAGTTTAACTGTGTTGGCATATTAGAAGCTTGTTCAGCTTTATTTTCCCTTAACCAACATGGTTGCTCTTGTGCTTCCGCAAGCTGTACACTTCTGTGAATAGTTTATGCAATGCTCTTCTTTCCCAGGGGTATCTGATGTTATCCTCAAGTATTGAGCAGTCTGCAAGTGTTACATACTGGAATGACTGAATAGTTACAATGCCCAGTTTATCTTCTAGCACACTGCGCCATTTCTCAGGATCCATGCCGTTCTCTGTGAGTTTGGAGGCAAGCTCTTTAGCAGCAGAAGTTTCATCTTGTTCATAAGGTTCTGACATCTCTGTTGAAATACCAAAGATATGGATTAATTCATGTTATTAACCAGAGATCAATAATGCTAACTGAAGTACTGCAGAATGAACAAATTTAGCTTTTTGTAAACTAAATATTTTAGCAATTCGTTTCTATTTACATATTAGGATGAGATTTGTACATTTGTTCCAATATGTGTAGAGACCAATCTTTAAATCTACGTGGGCATTATGTGCAAACGATGGCTATTCTGCCATATGTAGATATTTAGATTGTTAAATCTGAGGGGAAAAAACGGTACTCTTTACCTAGAAGGGCGCCCGTCGCGGGCATCGCGGGTACATTTATGTATGGCCGCGACGCGACCGACGCGATGCCCGCGATTTCCCATTGAAACCAATGTTAAACATGAAAATCGCGTCAGTCGCGTCGCGGCCGGCCATAAATGTACCCGCGATGGCCGCGACGCGATGCTCCCGATTTCCCATAGGAATCAATGTTAAAAGGCGCGATGGACCCGATTTTACTGTTCAATGGCTCAATCCACCCGATTTGGCCATAGGAATCAATGTTAAATGGGCCACAGAGCCCATTAACCCTTAAATGTCCCCCCCAATTTTTAACGCCACCCCACGATCCACGCCAACCCGAAGCGTGGCGAGCGCAGCGGTACGCGTCCTCCGACCTTTTCATGCCCTACTATCCACTAGGGCGTGGTGTGAGAATATAATAGTGTGGCGAGCGCAGCGAGCCACCGAGCCCGAAGCGTGGCGAGCGCAGCGAGCCCCGCGAGGGGACGCGGATACCTTCACAGGTAGACGCGTCCCCTCGCGGGCTTCACAGGTGTCCGCCTCGCCACGGACACCTGTGAAGCCCGCGAGGGGACGCGCATAACTGTGAAGGTATCCGCTGCGCTCGCCACACTATTATATTCTCACACCACGCCCTAGTGGATAGTAGGGCATGAAAAGGTCGGAGGACGCGTACCGCCGCCCCTCGCGGGCTCGCTGCGCTCGCCACGCTTCGGGTTGGCGTGGATCGTGGGGTGGCGTTAAAAATTGGGGGGGACATTTCAGGGTTAATTTGGCCTATTTGGCCCCAAATCGGGTCCATTGAGGCATTTAACAGTAAAATCGCGGTCAATCTGCCGTTTTAACATTGTTCCCTATGGGAAAATCGCGGTGATCGCGGTCATCGTGGGCATCGCGGTCATCCCGATTTACCCGCGATGCCCGCGATGACCGCGATGACCGCGATTTTTACCCCCGACGACCGCGATTTCAATCGCTGGCGCCCTTCTAGGTAAAGAGTACCGAAAAAACTTCTCACGAACAAATACCACTGCTAATAACCATGACAATAAAATATGGATGCAAAAAATGAGTTCAAAATTATAAAAAAAACTCTGTAAAACAGATGTGGTAGGACGGCCCGACAGTCGGGATTCCGATGGTCAGTATACAGACATTGGAATCCAACTGCTAGTACTCTGATGGGGGTCAGCGCCAATGTTCCCTCTAATTTTACGAAGGCTGTGTGCGGCAATAGATATTGCCTGTGCAACTTTGGAAGGAAATTAAAATTATTGTGCGTCACATATATATAACTGGAAAACAACGTTCAGCATTTGCGTTAATTATATTAAATATTCAAAACATTTAAACACTCAAATCACAGCGCACAATGTCTTTAATGTATGAAACTGCAAAAAAGGGGACCACTGCTGCTTTGTGCGCTCTGTTGTAATGTCTGTGCGCACGCTCGGCTAGTTGTGTGCGCGCGCACATGCGCACAGCTAAGAGGGAACACTGGTCAGCGTAAGGAAGCCAGTAGCGGGCTCGGTGGCTCACCACAGGTCCAAGTCTCTCTAAGGGGGTCATGGATCCCCATGATGAAGAACAACATTTGAACAGTCAGAATTCCGATGTCAATATGCTGACCGTTCGGATCTTGACTGTCGGGCCATCATCTGGCACCTCTGCAAAACATGTACAGTATTCCATTTCTTGGATTGATAATTCTTTTCAGGGAAAATTATTTTTTTCATCAGCTCTAGCATGCACTAGAAGACAAGGCAATGTGAAACATTTATATCTTCCTTGGCATTACCTGCTAATATATAAATGTCCCTGTTCTGACTCAATAACCAGGCTGTAAATGTAAGGTCTTTAAGACAGTTCATCTGTGTATGTCTATAATGAACCAGTACTTACACCAGGAGACTTTGTCAGACAGTGTCAACTCAACTGAAGAGGCATGTGTGAAGAATCCAGATGAGGGTTTATTTCAAGCTGATATTCTTGTAATAATGCACAAAAACAGTAGGTGAAAAGATAATAATTTGCCAGAGCTCAACAGGAATCAAATGAAGGTTAAGATGGCAGACATACAATGAGATAGAGATGGGAAGAAGGCAGGGCTAATGACATCAGAGTCCTACAGGAACAAGGAAGGACAATTTTCACAAGATGCAAAGCTTTGCAATAGTAACATGACAGTAACTGAACAGCATATGAAGACACATACTTCGTGGGACATGTGACTCCCCGTCTGAAATCTTTAGATTTCACGATAAATCAAACATAATAAAGTCATTTGGTGAAGTGCAGAATTGATCTTGAGACCTGTAAACAAAGAGAACCTGCAACAATAACAGATAATGATAAGAAAACATTTAGTCTAAATCTTGTGACTGAAGTCCCAAGTGTTAAACCCATCTTCGGATTGGGGAAGTCGCAACTTGCAAACACTTCCACCAACCCACACTGTAATCCAAATAATTAGGTGTCGATGGTATGATAGCTGGAAGTTTGTAGTAAATTTCTTCCTATGATTAGCTGAATCTAGTAGTCAAGTTCATCTTTATGTGACATCTTCCTTTGGAAGAAGAAGCACTAATTCACTAATTGGACTGAAGAAAACTCGGACAGAACCTCCTTTGGTCACTTTGACTTCCACTTTACGAGTCTTTCCATCGTCGCTTAGGATAACCTTGGTGATAAGTCCCATTGGCCAGTCATTGCGATGAGCCTCTTTGTCCTTTAAGAGGAAGAGGTCACCGATCTGGAGGTTGGGTTTTGAAATCTGCCATTTATGACAACTTTGAAGCATGTGCAGATACTCCGTCTTCCAGCGATACCAAAACACATTGGACAGGTGTTGAACCTGTTTCCACTGACGCCTGTAGATGTCATTGTGGTCTAAGATTTCAGAAGGAATTAAAGCAGCTCCAGTCTTATTGGATTTTGCTATACGACTGTCCGCTCCTAGCAATTTGTGACAATCCATTCCTGGGTTCAGTTCAAAGAGTGCACTGTTCTCGGATAGGGTGGCTCCCTTTGTGATCTTATCAATTTCTTGACAGTATACAGTACTTCTTGTTGTACACACTGAATGAGAAACTCCTCTGCATGTTCAGGGTCTGCAACTGTTTGTTGTAGATTGTTTGGTAGTTTCACTCTTGGCAGGCGGAAGGGTAAAGGTGTAACCCAGCTGTTGGAATCATCTTGAGTGAAATCTTTGTCCATTATCTTGAGAAATTCTTTATCTTCTCTTGCATATGCTAACTTGTTATCCTCACTTGTTGAATTGAAAACTGTCAGTCCAAGACTGTCATCCCGAGACAGGACTATGTTCGTATTATTGTAATGGTCATGCTGTAATTTACTGCTACCCAGCTTCTCTTTTGCCCAGTAATGATGTGGGCATAGCTGAAAGTGAGTGCCGCAACCATTTGGCAAGAGGTTTGTCTTAAATGAGGAAATCTTGGTAGGCGGCTTCATTTTGTCCATACAGACATTGCCTATGATAACCCAACCTAGATCAAGGCGTTGGGCAAACGGAGCATTATTTGGTCCATTTATATGTTGACGCACCTTATGTACTTGGAGAATGTCTCTACCGAGTAGAAGTAAGATCTTTGCATTCTCGTCGAGGTTTGGTATTTCATTGGATATAGGCCTTAGGTGAATGTGATGAAGAGCGACCTCTGGTGTGGGAATCTATTCTCTGTTGGATGGTATCTGGTTACACTCGACAAGTGTGGGTAAGGGTATCTCAAGATTGTCTTTGAGAGATGCTACAACCAGTCCACTGGCTCTTCTTCCAGATTCCTCCGTAATTCCACTACAGGTACCCAAAGTGTAAGGATAAATATCTCCTTCTAATTTTAACAGATCAAAGAGTTCTGGACTTGCGAGTGACTGATTGCTCTGGTCATCCAAGATGGTGTAAACCTTTAGAGTCTTCTCTGGCTGTCCCTTGGGGTATACATTGACTAGACATATCTTTGCACAAGATTTGTCACAAAGACCTTCCCCACAAACTTTAGTGCATGAAGAAGATATAGTAGCGGGACCTGCCGATTGATCTGTAATCTCCCCGCCATGCTTTGGCATAGGAGGGAGATGTGCGGGTGGTGTAGGATTTAGTTGAGATGGGTGAAGTGCCTGCACGTGGTCCTCACAGTAACATTCTGTGCATTTAATAGCAGTTTTACAGTCCTTAGCAAAATGTTCAGTGGAAGCACAACATCTGTAACATACCCCAAACTTCTTTAGAAGTTCCAGGCCTTCCTGGAGTGGTTTCTTTCTGAAGCCAATGCATTTTTTGAGGGGGTGTGGTTTCTTATGTATGGGACACAGACGATTAGGGTTTTCGATCACTTCACCTTGGTTGCTCTTGTCAGGAGCTGATGTTGGTGTGGAAAGGATTTCTGTCTTATTCACTGACACTGGCGCCGTATGGTTCTTGTAGTTAGAACGTGGGCTATCATACTTGGGGGAAAGCGAACCAGGATGATTTGGCTCACTATAGAAGAAGCTTGGTTCATTCTTGGATTCTGCAATGTTCTTGACAAACTCACAGAAGTAGGAAAATGGGGGAAAGGAGACTTGATTTTCCCTTTTGTATCTTGACCCAAGTGTAGTCCACCTTTCTTGAATACCGTATGGCAGCTTGGAAACTATTGGGTTTACCCCATGAGCTGTGTCCAGGTAACTGAGGCCAGGTAAGTGAGTATCAGCCTTGGCTAGCAGGAGTTCAAAGAGTAGGTCACTGAGCTCTTGAAATTTCTCATTGTCTTGATGGATATTTTGGGGAAATTCTGCAGCCATTTGAACAAAGCATTCTCTATGGCTTCAGGACTTCCAAAGCTCCTTTCTAGCCTTTCCCAGGCAGCAATGAGGCCTGCCGCAGGATTAGTGATGTGGACGGATCTGAGTCGCTTGACACGTTCTGTGGACTGTGGGCCAAGCCATGTGACCAGCAGATCTAGTTCTTCAGTAGCAGTAATGCCAAGGTCACTAATTGCGGTCCTGAAGGCACATTTCCAACCTCTGTAGTTCTCAGGCTGATCATCAAACTTAGTGAGGCCAGTCTTAATAAGTTCACGGCGAACCATATATCTTGCGAAGTCTGACATGTCTGTTTTCTCTGACTTTGGGCAAGAAAATGCTGGCTGCTGAGTTTGGTTGTTCGTATTGTTTATAGTGTTCTGGGTAAGAGACATAGGGAGATATGGTGGTGCATAGGCATTCAGCCTAGGAGCTGGTTTAACGTCCATAGATCTCGCTGCATATGAAACTGTGTGGTTACCAGGGATCTAGTGACTGACTGGCATATTGGTTTGCGACCATACATTTGTATATGGAGCTTCTTGAGGCATTGGACCTTGGTGCACTGTGGTGTGTGTATTGTACTGACCTTGGACATGGTTTGTTGAAAAATGATCTGAGTCCCTTTGTTGTGCCCGGTTAGGAATGTTTTCAGCAATCAGGGGTTCACTGTTCTGGCTTAGGATGTAATCTCTTGTGCGCTTAAGAGGATCCTCTGCATCCACTTCACTTAAATTGATGCTGTCTCTTTCACTTACACTGGCAGCTTGTTCTAAAATCTTTAAACGTGCCATTGCTGTAGCATGTTCACATTGTTTCTCCAGAGCTTCTATTTCTGCCTTTTCCCGCGCTGCTTTGGCTTCCATTTCAGCCTTTTCCCGTGCTGCTCTGGCTTCCATTTCAGCCTTTTCATGCGCTGCTCTGGCTTCCATCTCAGCCTTTTCGCGTGCTGCTCTGGCTTCCATTTCAGCTTGCATTTCTGCCTTTCTTTTTGCAAAGTCGGTTTGTATTTTAGCAGTTTCTACTTCGGCACGTGCCTTTACAAGTTGTTCACTTAGCATGGAATATTTTGAACTTCGTGACTTAGATGATCGCTTTGAATGCCTGGTTGACACAAAAATGCGTGATGATGTTTCCAATAATTGTGCGATTCTGGCGGCTGTCTTACACTTAACTTCACATAGTAAACTGTCTCGATCCAAATTGAGATGATTGAAGCCTTGCCATTCTTTTAATGCATCGTGAGTACTAAGCGTTTTCAAAACATGAACATATTCTTGACATTTCACTGTGTAAAGTTCATATACTTAACAAAGCTGACCTAGGGCTCCCTCTAGTGGTGAGACATCACAATCATGCTGAGAGATGGTGGACATGTGACTTTGTAGTTTTTGCCATAAGTTTAGGATATGGGCAGAAAGTTCATGTTTCCTACCTTCAAGATTCTCTTTAACCTTCCATGTAGGCTTAACAGGGCGTTTAGACTGTAAGTTGAGATCCATAACTTCTTCTTGTTCTGATTGTAGATAGTGTTCATCTTGAACAGGCTGCACAGTGTTCCCTTCAGCCATGATAGCACACAGGTAGAATTAGCTGAATAACATACCTCCCAACTGTCACGATTTTAGAGGGACAGTCCCGATTTTCGGGTCCTGTCCCGCTGTCCCACCCGCGGCAGGCATTGTCCCGCTGCGGGGGGGTGGCAGTTGGGAGACCCCCAATCTAGTAGAATAGACGCTGTACGCATGCGCACAGCGTCTATTCTCGTATGAAAATGAGGTTGCGGCTAATTAGCATGAGCCGAGCCCTCATTTGCATACACCCCGCCCCCTTTTCGGACAGAAGTTGGGAGGTATGGAATAACACTGGAGTAAGTTTGTACAGTAGCTTGCTAGAAGAATCTGTATGATGTAGCTGTATGTGTGGCTGCAAAACACTGATGATTTCTCCTCACACTGCAGGCAAACTAGTTACTTTCTTTGCATCTGCAGAAGCTGCAGCTGGCTTGCTGGTATATCTGGCAGTTTATAAACTATCTTTTCACTGTTCTGACTCAATAACCAGGCTGTAAATGTAAGGCCTTTAAGACAGTTCATCTGTGTATGTCTATAGAGAACCAGTACTTACACCAGGAGACTTTGTCAGACAGTGTCAACTCAACTGAAGAGGCATGTGTGAAGAATCCAGATGAGGGTTTATTTCAAGCTGATATTCTTGTAATAATGCACAAAAACAGTAGGTGAAAAGATAATAATTTGCCAGAGCTCAACAGAAATCAAATGAAGGTTAAGATGGCAGACATACAATAAGATAGAGATGGGAAGAAGGCAGGGCTAATGACATCAGAGTCCTACGGGAACAAGGAAGGACAATTTTCACAAGATGCAAAGCTTTGCAATAGTAACATGACAGTAACTGAACAGCATATGAAGACCCATACTTCGTGGGACATGACAGGCGCTCCATAGTGCATAAAAATTTTTTTATTCAAATGTACAGCAAACAGCAGCAAGAAAAATGGTCACAAGTTGCTCGTACCAGATCATTCAACAGTGTGGGCTGGATACCACATGATCTAATCAATAGATGTTACCAGGCCAAAGCAGGTCCAATGGAAGTCCGGGGCACCGTCAGGAGCACAGCCCACGCCGCTTTCCCCAAATAGGATTCAAAGCGTGCCGGGAACCTAGGCAGGTACAGACCGCTGGAGGACGGCCTGGAAGCAAGACAGCTAGCGTCACCGTAGCCACGCTCTAACGCGTTTCGTGGAACACTTCGTCAGAGGGCGTGGCTAACGGGCGCTCTCTGACGTCTCAAGAAGGTGCATGTAGCCAATAGGCTCTCACCATTCACGATAGGCAGAGAATCTGACCTATCACACATTGCAACCGCTATCACCAATCGGGTTATGACTTAGCCCTGATTGACAGGTTAAACAGCAAATCTTATTGCACATGCCTATTTCAATACAGCATTTTACGAGCAGCACTTTTTAGTTTAAAGTGACTCGGTACATTTTAAAAAACACATAATTCATTTCAAAGACATTACAGTTTTAACCCCTTCCCGCCGCAGCTTGTTTTTGCCTTCCTGACAGAGCCCTTTTTTTCAAATCTGACATGTATCACTTAAGTGGGGATAACTTTTTTTTGCTTTTACTTATCCCAGTGATTTTGAGATTGTTTTCTCGTGACACATTGTACTTCAAGTTAGTGGTAAATTTGGGTCGATACAGTCTGTGTTTTTTTGTGAAAAATACCAAAATGTCGTAAAAAAATTGAAAATTTAGCAATTTTCAAAATGTTAAATTTTCTGCTTGTGAGACAAATAATCATACCACTCAAAATAGTTAATAACTAACATAGACTATATGTATACTTTATGTTTCCATCATTATTTCAACCTCCTTTTAATTTTTTTGGACACTAGGAGGCTTAAAATATGAATAGCAAATTCTCAAATTTTCAAGAAAATTTCAAACACTGATTTTTTTAGGGACCAGTTCAGTTCTGATGTGACTTTGAGGGACTTGTATGTGAGACACCCCCATAAATGATGCCATTTCAAAAACTGCACCTCTCACAGTATTCAAAACAGCATTTTGGAAGTTTGTTAACCCTTTAGGTGTTTCACAGGAATTAAAACAAAGTGTAGGTGAAATTTCAAAATTTAATTTTTTTTGCAGATTTTCAATTTTAATACATTTTTCACAGTAGATTTTACTAGAGAAATGTGACTAAAATTTGATTCCCCCAATTCTTTTGTTTTCATAAATATCCTATATGTGGCCCTAGTGTGCACGTTGACCAAACCACAGGCTTCATAATAGAAGGTGCACCTACTTGATTTTGGAGCCTCCTTTTTATGAGATTATTTTTTAGGCACCATGTAGGTTTCTAGGCACCATAAGATGCTAAAAGTTAGGAACCCCCCCACAAGTGACCCCATTTTGCAAACTACACCCCTCAGGGAATTCATCTAGGGGTATAGTGTACATTTCAAACCCCCAGGGGTTTCACCAATTGTGGTACAACTGGGCAGTGAAAATGAAAAATTAAATTTTTTACACAAAAATGCAGTTCTGGCTCAAAATTTTTCATTTTCACAAGGAATGAAGGAGACAAAGCACCCCAAAATCTGTGCCCCAATTTCTACCGAGTACGGCAATGCCTCACATGTGACCAAAAAATACCATTTGGGTGCATGGCAGGACTCAGAAGGGAAGGAGTGATATTTGGATTTTGCAGCACAGATTCTGGTGGAATGTTGGTGGGTGCTATGTCGCATTAGCAAGACCCCCGAAGCACCAATACAGTGGAACCCCCCCACAAGTGACCCTTATTTTGCAAACTACACCCCTCAGGGAATTCAACTAGGGGTATATTGTACATTTCAAACCCCCAGGGGTTTCACCAATTGTGGTACAACTGGGCAGTGAAAATGAAAAATTAAATTTTTTTACACAAAAATGCAGTTCTGGCTCAAAATTTTTCATTTTCACAAGGAATGAAGGAGACAAAGCACCCCAAAATCTGTGCCCCAATTTCTACCGAGTACGGCAATGCCTCACATGTGACCAAAAAATACCATTTCGTGCATGGGAGGACTCAGAAGGGAAGGAGTGATATTTGGATTTTGCAGCACAGATTCTGGTGGAATGTTGGTGGGTGCTATGTCGCATTAGCAAGACCCCCGAAGCACCAATACAGTGGAACCCCCCCACAAGTGACCCCATTTTGCAAACTACACCCCTCAGGGAATTCAACTAGGGGTATAGTGTACATTTCAAACCCCCAGGGGTTTCACCAATTGTGGTACAACTGGGCAGTGAAAATGAAAAATTAAATTTTTTACACAAAAATGCAGTTCTGGCTCAAATTTTTTCATTTTCACAAGGAATGAAGGAGACAAAGCACCCCAAAATCTGTGCCCCAATTTCTCCCGAGTACGGCAATGCCTCATGTGTGACCAAAAAATGGCAGGACTCAGAAGGGAATGAGTGATATTTGGATTTTGCAGCACAG
This sequence comes from Crinia signifera, assembly GCF_055691185.1. Lineage (NCBI taxonomy): Eukaryota > Metazoa > Chordata > Amphibia > Anura > Myobatrachidae > Crinia > Crinia signifera. Next base: position 33,239,999 of record NC_139224.1, on the reverse strand, counting down.
ATTCTGGTGGAATGTTGGTGGGTGCTATGTCGCATTAGCAAGACCCCCAAAGCACCAATACAGTGGAACCCCCCCACAAGTGACCCCATTTTGCAAACTACACCCCTCAGGGAATTCATATAGGGGTATAGTGTACATTTCAAACCCCCAGGGGTTTCACCAATTTTGATACAACTGGGCTGTGCAAATGAAAAATTACATTTTTTTACACAAAAATGCAGTTCTGGCTCAAAATTTTTCATTTTCATAAGGTATGAAGGAGAAAAAGCACCCCAAAATCTGTGCCCCAATTTCTCCCGAGTATGGCAATGCCTCATATGTGACCAAAAAATACCAGTTGGGTGCATGGCAGGACTCAGAAGGGAAGGAGTGATTTTTGGATTTTGCAGCTCAGATTCTGGTGGAATGAATGGTGGGTGCTATGTGGCATTAGCAAGACCCCCGAAGCACGGTGAAATGATGAACCTAATAATCCATAGATGTGTGGTATATTTTAAAACACTCCTTTATACATAGGCCGGGTTTGTCGGGGCAAGTTTCACAGTGGAAAATAGTATCCTTTCTTATTCCCTTTTTATAGCAAACTTTGCACCTTTTTTGTGTCCTGCCCTTTTTTGCAGTGGAGGGGATTTCGTTAGGAAAATGCTGCCCTTGTACAATACGGGGGCCAGTACTAGAAGTACTGGGGCCCTCTGCCTGCTGGTTCCCAAATATTAGGCCCTTTATGACTTCCTCTTGAAAGTGCATAAATGTCCCCCTCTGGCTGGTAGAACGGAATAGCACGTAAGCGTTATACAGTGCCATCTGGATGATATACACGGCCAGCTTCTTATACCAGATTTTTGTTTTCCGCAGGGCACTGTACGGCTTCAGTACCTGATCTGAAAGATCCACTCCGCCCATGTACTTATTGTAATCTAGGATACAAATAGGTTTTGAGGTGTGGGTACTGGTACCTCGTACAGGGACGGAGGTGGTACTGTCTCCATGAATTGTTGTCAGTATAAGGACATCCCTCTTGTCCTTATATTTGACCAACAACATATTTTCGGTGGATTGTGCCCTGCTTTCACCCCTTCTCAGTACTTGGGCAATGTGCGTTTTTGGGAGGCCTCTTTGGTTCTTGCGCACAGTACCGCAAGCTGCTGTACCTCTTGAACCAAGGGCCTTAAACAGGGGGATGCTAGTGTAAAAGTTATCCACATAGAGGTGATAACCTTTATCCAGGAAGGGGTGCACTAAATCCCAGACAATTTTTCCACTAACACCTACGAGGGAGGGGGGGCATTCTGGCGGTTCAATTCTTGAATCCTTCCCTTCATATACCCTAAACCTGTGGGTGTACCCTGAGGTGCTTTCACACAGTTTATACATTTTTATGCCATACCTTGCCCTCTTACTGGGAAGGTACTGGCGGAATTTAACCCTTCCTTTAAAATGTATAAGGGACTCGTCGATACAAATAAATTTTTCAGGGATGTACAACTCTGCAAATTTGGCACTGAAATGATCAATGACCGGCCTGACTTTGAATAGCCGGTCAAAGGTGGGATCATCTCTGGGTGGGCACTGTGCATTATCGGTGTAATGTAAAAATTTAAGAATTGTCTCAAATCGAGTCCGGGTCATGGCCATACGGTAAAATGGAGTACTGTACAGAACATCTGTACTCCAATATTGCCCATTAAATTTATAAAATCATCAGAGAAAAATAATTTGAAAAAGTCAATTTCTCTGAGACCTGTTGAATCAAATTGGATTCCTGGGATGGCCAAAAACTCAGGAACCTGGGGCTCAAAATTGTCTGGTGGTGGGGTCCATACGGGATCAATCATTTGGGGGGGGGGTCTCAGCTGCTCTACGGGGGCGTCTTTGAGGGGGTCCCTCATCACTAGAGGAGGAAGATGAGCTTAAGACGAATCCTTCAAATTCCCCGCTTGCATCACTGGCTGTGTCAGAGTCAGAGGCAAGCATGGCATATGCCTCCTCCGCTGAATACATTCTTCTGGATGACTGGGATGACATTTGGGATGACATTTGGGATGACATTTTTATTTTTGTGTTTCTGTAAGTGTAATGTTTCAACACGTGTATAGTGTAGGGGGGGTACAAACTTTATTTCAACACGGGGGTATGTAGTGTGTAGTGTGTATGCAGTGCAGAAAAAAAAAATACTTTATACAGGAATATGATCCCAATAAAAAAAAAAAAAAATAGATCAACCCTGTGGCAAAAATGCTGATCTGTGATGTACGTCACTGATCAGCGCTCAGCGGCCACAGGACACCCACAAAAGCAACGTGGGTGTAAAAACAATAAAAAAAAAATAAACCACAGCACTCTCCAAAAAAAAAACAATTTAAAAAAACTGCAGAAAAAAAATTATATCAACCCTGTGCCAAAAATGCTGTTCAGTGATGTACGTCACTGATCAGCGCTCAGGGGCCACAGGACACCCACAAAAGCAACGTGGGTGTAAAAACAATTTAAAAAAAATAAACCACAGCACTCTCCAAAAAAAAAACAATTTAAAAAAACTGCAGAAAAAAAATTATATCAACCCTGTGCCAAAAATGCTGTTCAGTGATGTACGTCACTGATCAGCGCTCAGCGGCCACAGGACACCCACAAAAGCAACGTGGGTGTAAAAACAAAACCCCACTGCACTCTCCAAAAAAAAAAAACCTGCAGATCAGTGATGCAGTGATGCAACACTGATTAGCAGTGAGGGGCAGCAGGCACACAACTGTGGGTGCAACCTGACAGGGTATATATATAAAAAAAAAACCTGGACCCCAAAAAAGGTGCTGATCACTTAGTTTATACTGATCAGCACAAAAGGGGGGCAGCAGTCAGTTGCACAGGCAGCACAACCTTTGGTGCAACTGACAGGTATATATATATAAAAAAAAAAACCTGCACCCCCAAAAAGTTGCTGATCAGCACAGATATACTGATCAGCACAAAAGGGGGGGCAGCAGACACAAAATATAGCACTCTCTATCATTCTCTGTCACTATCTGTCACTATCTCTCACTATCTGTCACTCTATGACACTGCAGCACACAGGAAGTCACAAGATCCAGGAAGCATCTAGCTGCTGGCAGCACGCTACCAGCGGTGATCAGGTAAGTATCAGGCAAGGATCAGGTCAGTATATCACGACAGATTGGCACGGTGACCGCTCTGCACGCAATTCCAGACCGGAATGGCGTCTGCAGCGCAGTCACCGTTAGTTTAAATCACGCGCCATGGCTGTGATTGGTCCGTCGGTCCGACGGACCAATCACAGCCTTGGGGGCAGGTGGGGTGAGGTGTGGTCATCACCGGTGACCCCCTCACGCCCCCTCACACCCGGCGGTGATTGATCCCTGTGTTACCGAGCGTCTGATTCGCCGGTAACACAGGAAAACGCTGCGATTGGCTGTTCACATTGAACAGCCAATCAGAGCGATCGCCGACGGGGGGGAGGCATCGCCGCCCCCCTGGGCATGCAGGGACATGTCAGGGACAGCAGACATGTTTAAACTGTCACCGCGTCTATAGACGCTGTGACAGTTTAAAGTCATGACGTATATATACGTCATGTGTCGGGAAGTACATCCCGGCCATGACGTATATATACGTCAAATGTCGTGAAGGGGTTAAAAAACAATTTTGAAGTAGTTCAAAATATATATAAAACTCGGCACTAGGTATATGTAGTAATTCATATCGCATATCCTGGCTGTATTGCGTTTACTGTCATTATATATAAAAAATACATATATATAAACAATTCATTAAAAAACACAGATAATGTACACATAGATTCATAATACATGGGTTGGCCTGATTGAATAAACATTTCATAAAGTACAGTACGGTCAAACAATTCCATATATTGAATCCATGTAAATGTAAAAAATAATTCATACATAAAATGGTTATATATTAAGAGAAAAAGGCATTTAAGAACTGTATATTCATTTTAAAAAGGGCGTAATTTCATATCCCTTCTTGAGACGTCAGCGAGCGCCCGTTAGCCACGCCCTCTGACGAAGTATTCCACGAAACGCGTTAGGGCGTGGCTACGGTGACGCTCACTGTCCTGCTTCCAGGCCGTCCTCCGGCGGTCTGTTCCTGCCTAGGTTCCCAGCACGCTGTGAATCCTCTTTGGGGAAAGCGGCGTGGGCTGTGCTCCTGACGGTGCCCCGGACTTCCGTTGGACCTGCTTTGGCCTGGTAACATCTATTGATTAGATCATGTGGTATCCAGCCCACACTGTTGAATTATCTGGTACGAGCAACTTGTGACCATTTTTCTTGCTGCTGTTTGCTGTACATTTGAATAAAATTGTTTTTATGCACTATGGAGCGCCCCTCTCTTTATCTATTTGCTACAGATCTATCTTACTCCTGAGGATCCAGGGAGTCATCTTTGGAGGGAGCGGCAGTCTTAATTTATTGGGACTTGGTGCTTATATAGCCCTGTGATCAGAGGCTTTTTATGCTGGACTGAGGACTTACTAGCGCTATATATCCACCTTCTGTGTATGGTTTGTTGTGCTTTGGATCCATTGGATATATTTAGCAGCTTGTTATATTTGTTCTGCATTTTTTTTCTGTATTCCTACTGTTTAAAACTGTGGGGGAAATTTTAACATGTACAGAAATAGTGATTTGAGAACTCAAAGATCACTTGAATGTGACCGTATTTTTTCTGATGACCCATCTAAAATTGAGGGTATTATTATTAATGGGAATAAACCAGAAACAGTGTCCCTTCTAGAAAAACTCCTTGTGAGAGAGACAAAATGCTGGTGGGACATCAAAAGTTTAGATAATTACCTGTCCTGTGGGAGGGTCCCACGTGGACTTAGACTTAATAAAACACCCACTTCAGGACAGGATGACACTAAATTTATGATAGAATGGAATCACATCCTTGATGGCTGTTCCTTTGAACTAATGCGTCTTTTTATTATGGAAAAAAAACGCATCCTTATAGAGACTAAAAAGGAGCTAGAAAATCTTAAACCAGAAATAGAGCTCATACAGGAAAGTGAGTCCTTTAAGAAGAAAAAAAGAGATTGATCAAAAGGTCACAAAAATCGAGTAAAAAATAATTGAAACTAAGCGTAAAAAAAAATATGCGAGATAAGATGGATTATGACTCTGACCAAGTTAGATCATGGCATATAAACCATAAACAGGAGAATAAAGTCCCTGATAAAAGGAAACAAATTTTTAAAACCCCAAAAAGGGACCCAGTAAGAAAACTACAATATAGTGAGAGACGCCCAAATCCCACAAATAAATGTAATAATAAAGAGACCTGGGTAAAAATTCCCGTTAAACAACGGACACCCCGCAACTCTGACAGACCCCAACAAAATCAAAATAAAAGAGGTTTTGTTCATAATAACCGGTTCGAAAGGCTTAGGTCTACAAACGATGACATCTATTCCGAAAGGAATTTTTTAGGCCAGAAACCCACAAAATACGGACATCGTCCACAACCCATTACAGCTCAGACCCCATTAGGACGAAAAAGACAATGATGGGAAAGAGAGGATCTGGAAGGTTTAGAGAGAGAACCAAAAATGCGGAACCCCCCGCTAGATACTAAAAGTAATAATATCTTTAACCTCTCGAAAAAAACGCTTACCCCTTTAGAGTCAAAAGTCCTTAGCAAAGGATTATCTTTTGCGCCCTCTAGACAGCCAACTAAATTTGACCTGTACGTAGATCTCAACCTCTTTGTGAGAAAACTCACCATAAAAAGGCACTTTCTGAGAAAATCAGATGCACCCATTAAGAACTGGGAAAGCAATAGTCAATCTTATGATAGAAACATGAATACATCAGGCCTTCGCCCCAAATCTACCTTTTACCCGGTTGAGTCGAGAGGGGCTCATATCGATATGTTTTCACAATTAGTGAAACAAGACTTTGAAAAGATGTATGAGAAAAGTGAACCTATTAGAAAATGTGGTAACTCACAGAGAAATTTGAGCAGACTGGAGTCTGAGGCTCTAAGAAATCTGGCTTCAGACACCAGTATTGTTATTAAATGTGCAGATAAAGGGGGCGGAATAGTCCTTATGGACCGTGATTACTATATGACTGAAGCATACAGGCTACTTAATGATGAGGTTTCTTATAAAATTAGATAGTAACCCCACAAAAGCATATGTAGAAGAACTTCAGGTCCTTCTAAAGAAAAGTTTAGAATCCCGTGTAATTGTTGGTGATGAGTATAAATATTTGTACAATACAGCACCGTTTTTTGCTACCTTCTATCATTTGCCAAAGGTGCACAAAAACCCGCTAGCCCCTCCGGGTCGGCCTATTGTAGCGGGCATAGGGTCACTTACCTCCAGAGTATCGGAGTATGTTGATTTTTTAAAAAAAAAGTATGTACCTAAACTTGACTCTCATGTGAGGGATTCTACACATATGCTACAGATGTTGGGTGATGTGGTGTGGTAACCAAATTATAAATGGGCCACTATTGATGTTGCATCTTTGTATACGTCTATTCCCCACACTAAAGGTATTGATGTGGTGAGAAAAGTGCTTGACAATGATCCCGATATATCAGTAGAAAAAAATCATTTTATATGCGATTGTTTGGCATTTGTCCTACAGCGCAATTATTTTGAGTTCCTGGAGGAGTGGTTCGTGCAGGTTTGGGGCACGGCGATGGGGACGATCTGTGCCCCAAGCCTGGTGAACCTTTACATGGGGGAGTGGGAGACCACTACACCCACTATATCTCAGAATGAAAATATAAAAATGTTTAAACGATATATTGATGATATATTAATCATCTGGAGTGGTGGGTTAAATGATTTTGAGAAATTTATGGAACAAATAAACATAAACTCCTTTAGTCTCAAATTCACTTCGAATATACAAACCACTAAAATTGAGTTTTTAGACCTCATGCTAAGTGTGGAAAATTTCCCATTGATTGGTACCATCGAAACATCGACCTACTTTAAGGAGGTTGATAGCAATAGCTACCTTGAATACTCCAGCTGTCACCTGAATTCCTGGAAAAACAATATTCCATTCTCTCAGTTTTTACGTCTAAGACGAAACTGCACCAGCCTGGAAGTCTTTGATAACAAGGCTGAGATTTATAAAACCAGGTTTCGGGAGTGGGGTTATCCCTGTAGTATTGTACAAATAGCCCTTACAAGAGCCAGATCCCAAGATAGGGAAGAGACTCTTGGGTGTTTTCTCCTTATACCTAAGGAGGATAATGATAAACTCAATTATTTGTTTATTACTAAATATAACGATAAGCAGAGGGAAATTAAGAATATCATGGAAAAAAATTGGCATGTTCTTAAATTGGACCCCATTTTAAAAGACTATATTGAAGACAGACCCAGAATTGTTTACAAAAGGTCCACCACTGTTAAGTCGATGGTGGCTAAGAGTCAACTGCAGCTACCTGATAACAATGGAGTCCCCAAAAATATGTTAGACATTAAAGGCTGCTTCCCGTGTGGAAGATGTAAGGTCTGCCCACATATTGAGAAGGGGAACAAAATTAAAGATAACATGCTAATTAAACAGTTCATTAACTGTAACTCTGCATTTGTTGTATATATGCTTACATGTGGATGTGGTAAAGTATATGTGGGAAAAACAAAACGTAATCTGAAGATCCGGATGCTTGAGCATATACGGAACATAAAGAATGGGGTGCTAAATCATAGTGTTCCAAGACATTTAAAAAAATTTCATAACAGCGATCCCAGCAGTTTAAAATGTAAAGGTATAGAAATTGTATATGCCAACAGGAGAGGTGGGGATAGGGATCAGGATCTGATAAAGAGAGAGTCATTCTGGATCCTGAATCTAAATACCCTGACGCCTGAAGGATTGAATGAGGGATATGAAATTACGCCCTTTTTTAAAATGAATATACAGTTCATAAATGCCTTTTTCTCTTAATATATAACCATTTTATGTATGAATTATTTTTTACATTTTTTTACATGGATTCAATATATGGAATTGTTTGACCGTACTGTACTTTATGAAATGTTTATTCAATCAGGCCAACCCATGTATTATGAATCTATGTGTACATTATCTGTGTTTTTTTATTGAATTGTTTATATATATGTATTTTTTATATATAATGACAGTAAACGCAATACGGCCAGGATATGCGATATGAATTACTACATATACCTAGTGCCGAGTTTTATATATATTTTTAACTACTTCAAAATTGTTTTTTAAAACTGTAATGTCTTTGAAATGAATTATGTGTTTTTTTTAAAATGTACTGAGTCACTTTAAACTAAAAAGTGCTGCTCGTAAAATGCTGTATTGAAATAGGCATGTGCAATAAGATTTGCTGTTTAACCTGTCAATCAGGGCTAAGTCATAACCCGATTGGTGATAGCGGGTGCAATGTGTGATAGGTCAGATTCTCTGCCTATCGTGAATGGTGAGAGCCTATTGGCTACATGCACCTTCTTGAGACGTCAGCGAGTGCCCGTTAGCCACGCCCTCTGACGAAGTGTTCCACGAAACGCGTTAGGGCATGGCTACGGTGATGCTCGCTGTCCTGCTTCCAGGCCGTCCTCCGGCGGTCTGTTCCTGCCTAGGTTCCCGGCACGCTGTGAATCCTCTTTGGGGAAAGCGGCGTGGGCTGTGCTCCTGACGGTGCCCTGGACTTCCGTTGGACATGCTTTGGCCTGGTAACAACTATTGATTAGATCATGTGGTATCCAGCCCACACTGTTGAATTATCTGGTACGAGCAACTTGTGACCATTTTTCCTGCTGCTGTTTGCTGTACATTTGAATAAAATTGTTTTTATGCACTATGGAGCGCCCCTCTCTTTATCTATTTGCTACATATATATATATATATATATATATATATATATATATATATACATACCGTGTTTCCCCGATAATAAGACACTGTCTTATTTTTTTTTCAACCAACAAAAAACACCATAGGCCTTATTTTCAGGGGAGGTCTTATTTTAAACATGCCCCTGTCCTCATTTTAAACATGCCCCTGTCCTCCTGTTAAACATGCCCCAGTGCACCTTTTAAACAGGCCCCAGACCGCCATCTTTGACATGCCCCAAACCCCCTTGATATGGTAAACATGCCCCCAGTGCTCCTTGTAAACATGCCCCCAGTGCTCCTTGTAAACATGCCCCCAGTGCTCCTTGTAAACATTCCCCAGTGCTCCTTGTAAACATGCCCCGTGCTCCTTGTAAACATGCCCCAGTGCTCCTTGTAAACATGCCCCAGTGCTCCTTGTAAACATGCCCTGTGCTCCTTGTAAACATGCCCCAGTGCTCCTTGTAAACATGCCCCCAGTTAAAGATAGGGAACGTACCGTAGCCTCCTTTACACACCTCTCCTCCTCTCTGTCTCATCAACGCCAGCACTCCGTGCTCTGCTGCAGCCGCCGCGTGATGTGCGCGGCGACGTCACGCGGCTCCCACAATGCATCCCTGGGACCGGGAGCAAAGCGGCATCTGTAGAACCCGGAGGTCTCTAAATACCTCAGAGGTGATTGAAGATCACCTGGAGGTTAGCGGGGTCTAGTATTTATTGTTTGCAATCCACAGGATTGAAATTTGAATCAGCCTTATTTTCGGGGGAGGTCTTATTTTGGACATATGTCCAAAATCTAGGGGAGGTCTTGTTTTCGGGGGATGTCTTATTATCGGGGAAACACGGTACATACTCACACACACACACACACACACGTGTGTATATATATATATATATATATATATATATATATATATATATATATATGGACCGTGCTGTTATACTCTGTGCTGCTGTCACCTATAGGGTACGGTGCTGTTATACTCCGTGCTGCTGACATCACTGTTATACACTGTGCTGCTGTCATCCGTAGTGTACAGTGCTGTTATACTTTGTGCTGCTGACACATGTAGTGTATAGTGCTGTTTTACTCTGTGCTGCTGTTACCTATAGTGTGCAGTGCTGTTATACTCTGTGCTGCTGTCGCCTATAGTGTGCGGTGCTGTTATACTGTGTGCTCCTGTCACCTGTAATGTACAACACTGTTATACTCGGTGCTGCTGTCGCCTATATGTCCAGTGCTGTTACACTCTGTGCTGCTGTCACCGATAGTGTACAGTGGTGTTATACTCTGTGCTTTTGTCACATACAGTGGTTTTATACTGTGTGCTGTGGTCACCTATATGCAGGGGCAGATTGACCCCCAGAGCCCATTCCCCTTCCGCCCGGAGCTGAAGAGCAGCAGCAGGTGAGTCGGCCGGCCGCCCCCTCCGGGGCATTCCCGCCGCCGCCAGCACCCCCTCCTCCCACCACACGGCATACCACCGCCGCCATACCCCCCCGGCGCATACCGCCTCCTCCTGCTTCATCCCCCTGTCTAGTTTCCCCTAGCTACTGGGCCTTTGCATGAACCTGCTTTGTTTTCTGACCACACTGAGAGCCTTCCCTCCTGTATTCACTAATGTCTCTGTCACACCATTAGGCTTCGGAACCAGCACCCTTCGCTGCCGCACCTCTCCACACACACTCATTTTCACAACCTGGCTCAAGGTTGCTCAACACCTTCTGCCACATCCTCTTCACTCTCCCACACGCAGCCTGCAGGACTTCACCTAGTTGTGCCTTGATTTCAGCACCTAGGTCAGGGTCCCCTTCTCCATCTTGCACTCATGTTTGCCACTGGCTCCACTATCCATATACACTGTTTAACTTATTTAATTATGTTTATTTCACATCACATTTTATTCACAGTTTGCACGCACCACACTCTTCATATTTTGTATGTCAGTCATACCTGTGTCTTAATCATGCTTTTCTTTGCATCCCCCAGCCTACGCTGCAAACATAATCAGTGAGTCACTAGGCGGACACCCCTAAGGCTCCGTTCCCTATCCCTGTATCACGCGCCGCCAGAGCGCACACTGTTTTGACAGGAGCGCATTACATGGCGTCATGCCCTGGTTACACGCACACTGGTTATTGGACATGCCCCCCGGTGACCCCGAATTCTCCGACACTCCAGTTGGGATGACGTCATATGCTGTTCGCCAGGTGCCGTGCAGGTGATGGTTGCACGAGGGGATGCGGGACCATTTGTCTACAACAAGAAGATAGACAGCCATTAGGTCGACACCATTAGTTCGACAACTCAATAGGTCGACATGCATTTAGGTCGACATACCATTAGGTCGACATACCACTAGGTCGACATGTCATTAGGTCGACATGCCATTAGGTCAACAGTTTTTTTTTCAACATGGTTTTTTTCACTGTTTTTTTACCCAAATGTCGACACAGTCGACATGGACACAGTTTGAAGTGAACCGCAGCCCCTCGCATTGGTCGCTTAGTTAGCAATGCTTCGGGCACGGTGCCTCGCTGCACTCGGCACACTATTATAATCTAACTCCACGCCCTAGTGGATGGTAGGGCATGAAATACCGCCTGTCGGCACATGTCGGCTCAAAAAACAGTGAAAAAAACCATGTCAACCTTTTGACTGTCGACCTAGACACTGTCGACCTAATGGCAGTGTCGACCTAATGGCATGTCGACCTAATGGCATGTCGACCTAATGGTATGTCAACCTAATGGTATGTCGACCTAAAAGCATGTCGACCTATTGAGTTGTCAAACTAATGGTGTCAACCTAATGGCTGTCTATCTTCTTGTTGTAGACAAATAGTCCGGATACCGCACGAGGTGCCCCTGCCCCCACACAGCCCTATATATGTAAGTAAGTTTTGTTTATTCTGTTATGTCTTGATAAAGGGTGAATGCCCGAAACGTTGACACACTAGACCAGTGTTCTTTGACTTTTGTTGCATCATTGACTGCCGCCGTGCAGTATTGTAAAAATCTCTAGAGTGCCATCTATATCTGTTTGATTGATATATATATATATATATATATATATATATATATATATCTAGGACCCATATACGAATACAGTTGGAACCTGATGCAGCTGTGCATTAAATATTAAGGATCCCCAAAGGATCCGATTTTTTAAGAAGGTTTACATACCGGGAGTGAATATTCTCACTACCCACCAACACACGGAAATTTTGCCCCTGAGGAAGTCGTATCGACGAAACGCGTTGGGTGTATTTCCTTGTTTTGTATGAACCAAACTACATACAGATGAAAACTACATGTTTTTAAATAAATGTTGTATTAAATTGCTAATTGTTAACATCTGACTGGAATTTCCATTGATTGGTTATCTTCTGGTGGTGGAATTTATGATAGGGGCGCACTCTGTTTCTCTTTTTTCCATTTCCCCCACTTCCCCTACTAACAGGGGGGACTAATAGAGTTGCTGCCCCGACAGATATCAATTAGCGCATTGAAAGGGTATTTCTCTCGTGTTATATATATATATATATATATATATATATATATATATATATATATATATATATATATATGCCACCCTGCATACCCCCTCCCACCCTGCTTCCCCCTTCCCTACCTGCAGAGGCGGGCTGGGCAGGGGGGCAGGGTGCCACTTGCCCCCCAGGCCACTATACTTTTAGACATTTGGGGCCGCGACCAGGTGGAGTATCGGGCCAGCATTCTCTTGCTGCCTCCGGCTGCTAGCTGTCAGTCTCAGTGACTATCAGTGCTGCGGCCACGCTGTGGCTGTACTGCTGGGTGAAAACAGTGTTGATTGGTGGATAGCTCTGACCATCCACCAATCACAGTTGCGGGAGAATCTAAACGCGCTCCCTCTGCCAGCCAGTGAATGTGATGCTGCAGACATCACTAGAGGAGGAAAGAGACAAGTGACGTGAGTACTAGTAATATTGGTCTGACGCTGACCAAAAGATCAAGGTCTCCTTATTGCAGGGGAATCAGGGACGTCAGAACAGGGGGGGGGGCAGATTGAGCCCCCCCCCCCCCCCCCCCGAATTATTTGATAGGAGCACCAGATAAAGCATCCAGCAGGGGCCCTAGAGTGGCAGGCAATGTAAGTCAGACTAAACTAGTCTGAACTCCGGAGGAGCGCAGGGACTAGAAGGGGCGGGTGCAGCAGCTCGGCAGGAAGGAGAGGGGGAGACTAGCCTGATACACAGTGACATGCTGCTGCTGCACCACACGGAGCCAGGCAGGCTGTCACACAGGCATCCAACCAGAGAGCAGAGTGCTCTGCTGTCCTGCCTTCTTTGTCTGCTCTGCCTGTGTATGGGAGAGATCCAGGCAGCAACACAAGAAAAGTAAGTGGAGGAGAGCTCTAAGCTTACCTAGTTGAGTTGCATGTGAAGGGTGTGGGGACATGTGCAGGGCATATGAGGTGTGTGGGCACATGTGCTGTGCATATGAGGTGTGTGGGCACATGTGCTGGACATATGAGGTGTGGGGACATGTGCAGGGCATATGAGGTGTGTGGGGACATGTGCTGGACATATGAGGTGTGGGGACATGTGCAGGACATATGAGGTGTGGGGACATGTGCAGGGCATATGAGGTGTGTGGGGACATGTGCTGGACGTATGAGGTGTGTGTGTGCACATGTGCAGGGCATATGAGGTGTGTGGGCACATGTGCTGGACATATGTGGGGACATGTGCAGGGCATTTGAGGTGTGTGGGGACATGTGCTGGACATATGAGGTGTGTGGGCACATGTGCAGGGCATATGAGGTGTGTGGGCACATGTGCAGGGCATATGAGGTGTGTGGGCACATGTGCTGGACATATGTGGGGACATGTGCAGGGCATATGAGGTGTGTGGGGACATGTGCTTGACATATGAGGTGTGGGCACATGTGCAGGGCATATGAGGAGTGTGGGCACATATGCAGGGCATATGAGGAGTGTGGGCACATGTGCATATGAGGTGTGTGGGCACATGTGCTTGACATATGAGGTGTGTGGGCACATGTGCAGGGCATATGAGGTGTGTGGGCACATGTGCAGGGCATATGATGTGTGTGGGCACATGTGCTGTTCATATGAGGTGTGTGGGCACATGTGCTGGACATATGTGGGGTGTGGGGACATGTGCTGGGCATATGAGGTGTGTGGGGACATTTGCAGGGCATATGAGGTGTGTGGACACATGTGCAGGGCATATGAGGTGTGTGGGCACATGTGCTGTGCATATGAGGGGTGTGGGGACATGTGCTGGGCAATGCCCCTTAGTGGCAAAACCAGGGACACGCACAGGGGTCCTGACTGGCAGATTTACAAAGTTGGGAGGTATGGGATCCTAACGAAATGCAAAAACTCATGGCTCATTTCAAGATGCCTGAGATCTGCTTCATGATTGGTTTACATATATATATATATATATATATATATATATGTATATACCAATCATGAGGCAGACCTCAGGCATCTTGAAATGAGCCATGAGTGTGCAATTTTGAAGTTACTGTGAACAAGTACAAAAGACAGGGCCTACTAGTATTGCTGACGTATCTACCTGTCTTGTGCCTAGTACTGTCTTATCTACCTGTCTGGTGCCTAGTACTGCCATATCTACCTGTCTAGTGGCTATTACTGCCGTATCTACCTGTCTTGTGCATAGTACTGTCTTATCTACCTGTCTGGTGCCTAGTACTGCCATATCTACCGTCTGGTCTGGGGCTCACTGCCTAATACTGCGGTATCTACCTGTCTGGTCTGGGGCCCACTCAGTGGCGTAAATAAGGCTCCGCAGCCCCAGCGGTGGCGGGGGGGAGCCGGTGCCACAGGTGCGCAGGAGCCCCGCTGATCCTTGCAATGCACACAACTGCTGCATCCCACAGCTTGGTCTGATAGATGGGAGGGGAGGTATCCTACAGTACTTCCTGTTTTATTAACCCTGGCAGGCATCCTGTCAGCCGGGGCTGGGCTCCCTCGCTCACCAGCGCCGCTGATCAGGAGTCCGGCGCGCACAGGCAGCCCCTCATGCATGCCCTGCACCGCCCACAACTATAAACATGGCCACCACAGCGTCGTGGGTGCTAGCTCTCATGGATGCTGCTGCTCACCTGCCCAGCGGATCCCCCCCCCCCCGGCCACATCACGCCGGTGGGAATGGAGTCTGCACAGCAATCTCCATATGCGGGTGTGTGCGGTGTGAACAAGCTGTGCCCATACGCCCACCCGTGCTTGCTCTCTTTCCTCGGGCCAAATGTACTGGGCTGCCTGGGCTGTTGGAGGAAGAGAAAGGGCTGCAGCTGAAGAGAAAATGCCTCTCCACAGCCCCAACATGTAAGTTGAATTTAAAGTAACTATTAGTAGCAGGCAGGCACAGCACTAGGGGGGTTATTCTGGTTGGTGCGGTTGGGCTGTACGCGTACGTACCGGGATTTTTTTTGATCTGCGCATGCCTACCTTTCGCAATGCGCAGGTGCGGCGACTTCACACCGCTCACGGAGGGGTCTTTCCGTGCAAAAAACCCTGTCCGCAAGAGTACGGTTATTGTGGGCGGCATAGGGGCGTGTTGAGGGGAGCGGCCAAAATAATGAGGGAAAATGGGCGTACACGGGGGTGTGCACCAAAAATGTACGGTGCTACTACCGATCGATCGGCAAAAGCACCGTGCATTTCGGACAGAAAACAGGCGGCCACCACGACACCTCCAGACCACCCCTACAGATACCGCATGAGAGCAGAAGCCTGGGTCTGCTAATTAACGCTGATTACTAGTCAAACACATACACCTGAATGTAATAAGCAATGCTGCAGCCTATTAAGTCCAAACCATTATTTCACTACCTGCAAGCCACACACATCACTCAAACACATTGGAAGCATATCTTTCTACACTTCTCTACATGTAAAGGTTGGTTTAATTTAAGGTAAGAATCATTTTAAGACCTGCTTATATATGCCAAGGTAGTTATGTTGTAACCATTTACACACATTCAGTAAGTGTTTTGATATACTTTAAACAGCAGCACACTCAATCTACACAAGTCGACATGTGTCAAAGTTTTCACTCTAATACAAACATATTTTTATTTATTATGATAAAAATACATAAACCACATCTAAAAGCTACAAGGATGTTTCAGCAATGTTCTACAGCCATGGCCACTATTTTGCACACAATCTTTGTATTGTACCCAAAATACATAACTTTACCACTTTCTGATCTGCTATGAATTGGATGTAGTACACTCTGGATGTAAGATGCCACCAATCACATTATTGCAATCACATCTCTCTAACAAAGGATTCCAACATCTGCTTATGACACTGAAAACTCATATTTGTAACAATATTTTAACATGTTTGTTCACAAGCAATTGTATCATGTTTTGTCGACTCACACATCTTTAACATACCTGTACCAAGACCTGACTGGTTTTTTAGGGAGGACACATATGAATTCCTACACAAATGTCCCTTTTGCCCCTTGTTTGCCTACCTCACTTACTCCATGAGGAAATCATTGTTCTGGACCTGCTTTTACCTACTAATGTAGGAGTTACCTCACCTGCACAGAAACTGCTTTCTCACCTATAAAGTTGCTCTGCACATGTGCTGCCACAAACAAATTAGCTGGGAAAAGTTGGATATGAACATGTGCATGGCCATGGAGAGGGTTATACATGGCAAACTTCTACAACATTTCAATAAATGCACCAAAAGACCAAGGTCAGTAAGTACACATAAATGTATTATTTGTTTGACACAAGAAATTACACATACAACAATTGTTTTGTAATTGTGAAATAAAATTTATTTGCTGTTAAGCATCACAGCTTATTTGAATATTTAATGGCATCAATAAAATTTAAACAAAATATATTTACAAAAATAACAATCAGCCAGAACAAGAAGTTGCATATCTCCAAACAATATAGCCCATATTAACAAATATTTGTGTATATATTGTACACTGAAGGTAAGGCTCCTTCATTCTGGCACTGGCACCCCTCCCATCTACCCTCAGGTGTTTTAATTAGCACAGGTTCCTACATTGCTGACTGCATGTTAATATGGGCTCTATTTGAAGGTAAGACCTAGATAAATTTATATAATGTGTTAGTATTAGAAATGTTAGGGACCCCTCTAATGAAGTTCACCTGGACGCGGTGGATGGGCCCACATATTTGCGCAAATGTGTGCTAAGAACTTCAATTATACTCCATGTTAATTGTAAGAGTTATCAAAATTATTTTTACTATCTGTGTTCTTAGCACCTAGAGTGTGCATCAGTATTGTTCTTTTTTCCTGTATGGTACTAGAAGCCTTAACTTGGTAGCACCTCTCATTATGTTTAAAAATATGGTGTGCAGTCCAGTCCCCCCCCCTCTTTCCCAAATATTTGTGTATATATTGTACACTGAAGGTAAGGCTCCTTCATTCTGGCACTGGCACCCCTCCCATCTACCCTCAGGTGTTTTAATTAGCACAGGTTCCTACATTGCTGACTGCATGTTAATATGGGCTCTATTTGAAGGTAAGACCTAGATAAATTTATATAATGTGTTAGTATTAGAAATGTTAGGGACCCATCTAATGAAGTTCACCTGGACGCGGTGGATGGGCCCACATATTTGCGCAAATGTGTGCTAAGAACATCAATTATACTCCATGTTATTTGTAAGAGTTATCAAAATTATTTTTACTATCAGTGTTCTTAGCACCTAGAGTGTGCATCAGTATTGTTCTTTTTTCTGTATAGTACTAGAAGCCTTAACTTGGTAGCACCTCTCATTATGTTTAAAAATATGGTGTGCAGTCCAGTCCCCCCCTCTTTCCCAAATATTTGTGTATATATTGTACACTGAAGGTAAGGCTCCTTCATTCTGGCACTGGCACCCCTCCCATCTACCCTCAGGTGTTTTAATTAGCACAGGTTCCTACATTGCTGACTGCATGTTAATATGGGCTCTATTTGAAGGTAAGACCTAGATGAATTTATATAATGTGTTAGAATTAGAAATGTTAGGGACCCATCTAATGAAGTTCACCTGGATACGGTGGATGGGCCCACATATTGGTGCAAATGTGTGCTAAGAACTTCAATTATACTCCATGTTAATTGTAACAGTTATCAAAATTATTTTTACTATCAGTGTTCTTAGCACCTAGAGTGTGCATCAGTATTGTTCTTTTTTCCTGGATATTTATATGCTAAACTCCAATGATGAGTGTTTTTGTCACACGCAGCCGCGGCGGTGCGCGGCGGGCATATTACTCACCCATTCGCGCCCGCCGTCGGCTAGCGTGTAGTGGTCTCCGGGTCAGCGGCAGCAGGCACCGGCAGTCTGGTGGGCAGCAGGCAGCGTGGGATGCCGGCAGGTGTAGCAGTGTGTGCTGTAGTGGCGCCGGGAGGCCGGTGCCGCCATCTTGGTTAAGGGCAAATAGCAGATTGGCCCAGGTCTGAGGTTTCCGCCCATACTGACCTGAAAGCCAATGGCAGCCGCCCTCTAGGGATATAGTGGATCTGCCTAGGGCTGTTCAGTGTCAGTACAAAGAGTCTCCAGAGGCGTTCACAGCTCCCAGCTGACTCCGGCTCTCTGACTCACCTCTCCTGACTTTGGTGCCTTGCTTCCTGTGCTCTGTGGCTGGTCTAGGTTACTGCGTAACCCCATCGCTGCCAGTCCTGTCCGCAGTCTGGTCTCTGCCTGTATCCCTGAGCTTTCTGGCCTAGCTCTTCAAGTCTCCTGCTTCCAAGCGATTCTTCATTCATCATTCATCTTCTTCCAGTCTTCAAGGATACTTCATTTATCATCAAGGCCATTCTCTTTCCGGATCCTCTTATTCTTCAAGATCCCAGCCTGTCGTCCTCAGTGCTTTTAAACTGTCATTATTTAAATGACCTTTCTTCTTCCAAAGTGCCGTGCTGGCTCAAGTATTATTTACCACTAACTGCCACTTAAAGAAAGTATTCAAGTGTGTATTGTTTTCCATTTATGAATTATATTATTAAACCTGCACGATTTAATCCTTCCTCCTCTGGTCTGCCTCCGGTTGCTACACCCCACACGACTTCATCCAGCCCTTCAGTTGTGACAGTTTTCAGGTGGTCTCTGTTGGAGTACGTGTATGCTTTCTTAAACAAATTTAAAAACATACCAACCTTACAATGCTTTCCTTAAATTTGTTATGAGTATTAATTTGTCATACACCAACATGTTGTATGTGCGTTGTTATAAGCGTGTGTATTAGTACATGGTTGCGTGTATAATTTTTTGCACATTGTATATACAGTACGTGTCTCCCTACATTGAATGCATAATGTATGTTATGGTGTGCATATCGGAACGGTCCGCGAAAGTTTGTATTCGCATACATATTGTTAATGTAAGATGGATTAATAAAGTTAACAATAAAAAAACTATGTTTTCATACAATCAGCAACGACCAAAACTTATATATGTAACTGCAATTAATAACTGCGCCATTGCCAATATGTCTTTGACACGGGCTACCCCATTTTCCACGCAGGAACTGATGGCCTTGGTCTACATAAGGGCCGCTGGCCCCCAGGCGACGGTCCATCTCAACAGCTACATGTGCACAGTTTGGACATCCTTGTTTCATTAGCATCATATGGAACATGTTACTACAACTCTTTTTCAAAAACACACTTGCTGTTGTCCCATCACATACTTCACATGAGCAGAACTGTGCCCATAACCTCACATCACACCAATGGAGCATGTTTCTTATATAAATGTGGGTTATTAGACATGGTTGTGTTCACATGTGTCATTGAAGTGTAGCACTATCTACAAACACACCTTTCTATTATTCTCAAAACATACATGTAACATATGTACACACATATGACATTATCAGGGGGAGAAACACACTTGCCTTTTCTTCACTGATGTCAAATCCCTTTCCACTCTTGACACCTGGTTCACTTCCTCTGTGATCTTCTCCCAAATCTTTAGCCTTGCACTGGCAACCGGCTTCCTGGGAGCTAATTCTATCCATTCTCGTGCTCTGGGCACTAAAACTCTCAATTCTGCCTCTTAAAATGCAGGGTTTCTCTTTTTGGTGGTGGTATCCTGCTCAGTACTCGGCCTAGATGTTGCAGGTCATTTTCTGGTGGCCCCAGTTCTCTCACCATGCAGCTGCTGGGTCACAAATGTTTGGAGAGATGCAACCTCTTGTTCTGGCTGGTTGATTGGCCCTTGTTGAGCTGGTGGTGTTGTAACAGTGCCTGTTAGTGAGGGGCCCCCTTGCTCTTGGGCCCTCCTTCTCAGCTCCTGCTCCCTCTGCCTCAAAGTTTCAAGCAGGGATTCAGCTCTTGCTCTCTGTAGGGCGTCCTCAACTGCGGAATCATCTGAGATAGACATGTTTGCAGCAATTATGGCCTGCATCTGACTGGATATTTATATGGGAAAGAGGGGGGGGGACACTGGACTGCACACCATATTTTTAAACATAATGAGAGGTGCTAACAAGTTAAGGCTTCTAGTACCATACAGGAAAAAAGAACAATACTGATGCACACTCTAGGTGCTAAGAACACTGATAGTAAAAATAATTTTGATAACTTACAATTAACATGGAGTATAATTGAAGTTCTTAGCACACATTTGCGCAAATATGTGGGCCCATCCACCGCGTCCAGGTGAACTTCATTAGATGGGTCCCTATTATTTCTAATACTAACACATTATATAAATTTATCTAGGTCTTACCTTCAAATATAGCCCATATTAACAAATATTTGTGTATATATTGTACACTGAAGGTAAGGCTCCTTCATTCTGGCACTGGCACCCCTCCCATCTACCCTCAGGTGTTTTAATTAGCACAGGTTCCTACATTGCTGACTGCATGTTAATATGGGCTCTATTTGAAGGTAAGACCTAGATAAATTTATATAATGTGTCAAAATTATTTTTACTATCAGTGTTCTTAGCACCTAGAGTGTGCATCAGTATTGTTCTTTTTTCCTGGATATTTATATGCTAAACTCCAATGATGAGTGTTTTTGTCACACGCAGCCACGGCGGTGCGCGGCGGGCATATTACTCACCCATTTGCGCCCGCCGTCGGCTAGCGTGTAGTGGTCTCCGGGTCAGCGGCAGCAGGCAGCGGCAGTCTGGTGGGCAGCAGGCAGCGTGGGATGCCGGCAGGTGTAGCAGTGCGTGCTGTAGTGGCGCTGGGAGGCCGGCGCCGCCTTCTTGGTTAAGGGCAAATAGCAGATTGGCCCAGGTCTGAGGTTTCCGCCCATACTGACCTGAAAGCCAACGGCAGCCGCCCTCTAGGGATATAGGGGATCTGCCTAGGGCTGTTCAGTGTCAGTACAAAGAGTCTCCAGAGGCGTTCACAGCTCCCAGCTGACTCCGGCTCTCTGACTCACCTCTCCTGACTTTGGTGCCTTGCTTCCTGTGCTCTGTGGCTGGTCTAGGTTACTGCGTAACCCCATCGCTGCCAGTCCTGTCCGCAGTCTGGTCTCTGCCTGTATCCCTGAGCTTTCTGGCCTAGCTCTTCAAGTCTCCTGCTTCCAAGCGATTCTTCATTCTTCATTCATCATTCATCTTCTTCCAGTCTTCAAGGATCCTTCATTTACCATCAACTCCATTCTCTTTCCGGATCCTCTTATTCTTCAAGATCCCAGCCTGTCGTCCTCAGTGCTTTTGAACTGTCATTATTTAAATGACCTTTCTTCTTCCAAAGTGCCATGCTGGCTCAAGTATTATTTACCACTAACTGCCACTTAAAGAAAGTATTCAAGTGTGTATTGTTTTCCATTTATGAATTCTATTATTAAACCTGCACGATTTAATCCTTCCTCCTCTGGTCCGCCTCCGGTTGCTACACACCACACGACTTCATCCAGCCCTTCAGTTGTGACAGTTTTCAGGTGGTCTCTGTTGGAGTACGTGTATGCTTTCTTAAACAAATTTAAAAACATACCAACCTTACAATGCTTTCCTTAAATTTGTTATGAGTATTAATTTGTCATACACCAACATGTTGTATGTGCGTTGTTATAAGCGTGTGTATTAGTACATGGTTGCGTGTATAATTTTTTGCACACTGTATATACAGTATGTGTCTCCCTACATTGAATGCATAATGTATGTTATGGTGTGCATATCGGAACGGTCCGCGAAAGTTTGTATTCGCATACATATTGTTAATGTAAGATGGATTAATAAAGTTAACAATAAAAAAACTATGTTTTCATACAATCAGCAACCACCAAAACTTATATATGTAACTGCAATTAATAACTGCGCCATTGCCAATATGTCTTTGACACGGGCTACCCCATTTTCTACGCAGGAACTGATGGCCTTGGTCTACATAAGGGCCGCTGGCCCCCAGGCGACGGTCCATTATGTGACCAATATGGAGAAGCGGTGGGCGTATAATGCTACCCGCTGCTTGATTTACGCCCGGACCAATGTTGGTCCAGAGGAGCCTTCTAGTGTTGTAGAAGTTATGTGGGACCAGGTGTTGTGTAACTACACTTTCCAGCATGATGTTCAACATTAATTTCTACATTGGTTTGTTAATAGTGTGTGAGGCCATGCGGATGCATGCTTTTCCCAAAAAGCTCTAGGCCAGTGGTCTCCAACCTTTTTTTGGGCGAGAGCTACTTGAGACCAAATAAACAGCGTGAAGAGCTACTAAAATAAAAAAAATTCTGCCTAATAACTGAAAAATGCCTTTTACACATTATGCCACACACTGTAATGCTCCTGACATTATGCCACACACTGTAATGCCCCTGACACATTATGCCACACACTATAATGCCCCTGACACATTATGCCACATACCGCAATGTGCAATATGCCGCATACATACCTTCCAACATTGGAGGCAGAGGAGAAGGGACATCTGTGCGTGCCGAAGGCACGTGCCCGAAATTAGGGGGCATGACCTTCTATAGTGGTACTCCTGCGAGACCACGTCCCCCATTTTTTCACTATGGGGCTTGGCCAGTGCTCTGGGAGCTGCAGTCCATGCCCCCAGCCTCTCTGAATAGACGCTGAACTGCGGGTATGGGTAAAAACCGGACCAGGATAAGACCCCCGGACCGCACATCAAAATCTGCAGTCCGGGGCATGTAGTGTCCGGTCTGGGGGGTGTCCTGTCCGGGGATGTCCTGTCCGGGGGGGCTGCCTGTGACACCTGTCACCAGGGGAAGGAAGAGGGCTAGAATAAAGCCTCCCTGTATGGTCCGGGCATGTAGCAAAAACCGGACGGTCCGGACGACACAGGGAGGCTGGTGATAGCTATCACAGGGACCCCCCGGACGGGACACCGCCCGGACCGGACACTACAAGCCCCGAACTGCAGATTTTGATGTCTGGTCCGGGGTTTAGTCCGGGTCCGGTTTTTACATAGTTCCTTAACTGCTGCTGAGAAAAAACCTTGTCCAGTGATATCTCATCCAACGTGCTATCACTACAGTGGCGGTGCCAGTGGCTGGCCTTTAAACAAAACATTTCCCTGTTAAAAAGACCCTGTGTGTGCGTGGTTGAGGGGGTGGGTGAGGAGAGTGATCAGGGTTACGCAGCCTGTGGTTGAGGGGGGGGGCACAGAAGGGGAGAAGGGGGATGAGAGCAGGAGAAGGGAACATGTGTGGGGGATGCCACAGATGGGGGTGATGGGGTGCCTTGGATGAGGGAAGGGGGGTGAAAGGAGAGAGTGAGCAGGGGGAGGCAGCCTGTGGGGAAGAGGGAGGGAGGGCTGCAAATAGAAGAGGGGGATATGAGCAGGAGAAGGGAACCTGTGTGTGGAGAGGGGGTGCCGTGGGGTGGGGTTGCCAGGAGGATGTGAGCATGAGAGGGAACCTGTATGGGGTGGGGGATGTGAGGGTGCCATGGGGGTGGGGGTGGCAGGGAAATGTGAGCAGGAGAAGGAAACCATTGTAGGGGGTTGGGGGAGTGACACGGAGGGTGTGTGTGTGCGTGGGGGGGGGGGGTCGGAGGTGCCGTGGATGGGGGTGGGGGTGCTGCAAATGGTGGAAGGGGTCCCGCAGATGGGGAAGAAACGAATGACAGCAAGACCCTGTAAAATAAATAAGCAAGTCTCCATACAGAGCCTACCCTGTTCTGTAAGGTGCTGAAGCCTGGTGGAGGCTCGTCTAGTGTCAGATCAGCACCACAGGCTCTCTCTGTCTCTTCCCTACTTCTAGCATCTGACAGGGAGCGCAGCGCTGCAGGTTACCCGGCACTTCTGGGTAATGCTGCAGCGCTGCGCTCCCTGTCAGACGCTAGAGGTGAAAAATTACCTCTAGCGTCTGTAACAGCCGAAGGGGAAGGCAGCTGCAGCGTACAATAGAGCGGCGGGCGGGCGGGCAGCAGCGGACAAACAAAAGGGGGTTAGCGGCTGACAATGGAGGAGCGGCTGGCCGGGCACAGAGCAGTCGAGCCACCCATATAGCGGCCGCGAGCTACCCGTCGCTCGCGAGCGACGGGTTGGCGACCGCTGCTCTAGGCCTATAATTTGTACACCAATGTCAAAATTTTTAATTAGTCAGGACTGCTTAAGCCGCAACAATGTCATTACCCTTAAATAGCACAGGTTAATTGTGAGGTTTGAGGTGATTCCACCAGCACAAAACTCCCAATTGTGATGCAGCATACATTCATCCAAGAAGGAGGAAATTAATTAATGTTATGTAATATGTACTGTATGTGTGTGTCCACAGAATAGTATTTAGTACTGTGTTTACAGCATACCCATCTTCAATGTAGTTGAAAAATGTATGTGCCCTTCACACTTCACTCACAAATTCTTAGTATGTTACAATGCAACAAACATTTGTGTATATGATATATTCAATATAATGTTTTTTTTCCCCTTCACTACAGACACTGAACAGCACTAGGAAGGAACGAAATCTTTTTGACCCTGCTGTATTTAAATACTTCGTTTTCTCGGTTGGAGGCCCTCGTTTAATTTTTTACCCACACCTTTCATTTTTGCACGAATAAAAGTTTTTTGACAGTTAGAAGTTGCCTGTGTTTTTCATCATAAATATGTTATAGGGTTTGTAAGGACAGGTACACACAGATGTGTAATGTAACTAATTTGAGGTGAGGTGTAACGATTGATGTGTGAATGTGTGTGTGTTTTTGAGTTACATAAGACATAGTGAAAAGGTATGAGTTTTTAATGTTGTCAGATTAAAACATCACACATAACATCAGGGTAGGTATACATGTTAAACATTTTGGACAAACTAATTATGGACATAATTTAGTACATAACCACAAACACCAACATAACTTTTCAAAAAAGTAAAAGCAATGTGGGGACACATAGATAGTGATTACAATTAGAGATGAGCGCGTCTGGATCCCCGAGATCCGACAGATCCGAATATCGGGGATCCGGGTCAGATCCGAGTTGGCTCGGGAGTTCCCGCCTGAATTCCGGACCAATAACGAGGCCGAACGTCATCATCGCGCTGTCGGATTCCCGCGGGAGCGGGATCTTATAAAAGACGCACGCGTGCCCCGCCATCTTCACTCCAATCTTGGAGAGGGAAGAGGGTGGTTGGGAAGCTCCGTGTGCCCTGTGCTGTGCTCTGTGCCATGTGCTCCGTGCTGTGCTCCGTGACCTGCCCTGTGCCCTCACTGCCCTGTGCTGTGCTCCGTGCCATGTGCTCCGTGCTGTGCTGTGCTCCGTGAACTGCCCTGTGCCCTCACTGCCCTGTGCTGTGCTCCGTGACCTGCCCTGTGCCCTCACTGCCCTGTGTTGTAGACTTGTATTGAGAGTCAGTGACTGTTTATAGGCCTGAGCCCTGTAGTGTGATTTAACTAACTAGGTGCTGCAGTGCTCACACGCAGGGGCTGCAGTGTCCACTGTCCAGGGGCTGTCCTGTGACCCGTGTCCTGTTGTGATTTATTTAGCCCTAAGCCCTGTGTTGTGATTTATTTAGCCCTGAACCCTGTGTTTTTTGTGATTTAACTAACTAACTCAGTGCTGCAGTGCTCACACGCAGGGGCTGCAGAGCTGCTGAGTAGTACACTGTGTACAGGGGCTGCAGTAATACAAGGGGCTGTGTCCAGTGTGACGTCCTATATCTTATCCATTGTCCAGTGTCACGAGTCACTCACGACATATATCCTGTGTCCTGTGTGACGACATATCCTGTGTCCAGTGTGATGAAATATATCCAGTGTCCAGTGTGACGACATATATCCAGTGTCCAGTGTGACGACAATATACAGGTTGAGTATCCCTTATCCAAAATGCTCGGGACCAGGAGAATTTTGGATAACGGATTATTCCGTATTTCGGAATATTTTAATATTTCAATGATGTATTTTGAAGTATCTTGCATTTATGCTGTATAAACACATAATATACACACAAATATATTTTATTACCACATAAAATACACACAATTATATTTTAATTGTTCAAAAAACAAGGTTTCAAAACGTGAAACAAAACGTGAGTACTATCTCAGCACTGAATTTGAATGCCAAGCAATCATTGTCTTGCACATATATAGTGCCAGTTACATATCATGTCCCCAGTGATGCTGTTACAAATGTCCCCAGTGAGTTTTTAGCAAAAAAAAAAAAAATTCTTCACTTTCTGGAATGTCCGTATTTCGGAATAATTCGGATAACGGATATTCGGATACGGGATACTCAACCTGTATCCTGTGTCCAGTGTCACAAGTCACAACATATATCCTGTGTGCAGTGTGACATGTAATGTGTGCCGGCATATATCCTGTGTCCAGTGTGACATATATCCATTGTCCAGTGTGACGACATATATCCAGTGTCCAGTGTGACGACATATATCCTGTGTCCACTGTGACGACATATATCCTGTGTCCACTGTGATGACATATATCCAGTGTCCAGTGTGACGACATATATCCTGTGTCCAGTGTGACGACATATATCCTGTGTCCAGTGTGACGACATATATCCAGTATCCAGTGTGACATCTTGAGATTAGACCTCCTTGATGGCAACCAATGAGAGAGCATGTACACGCCTAGATTCATGAATAATAATGAGGGGTTGGTATATAGGTGACCTAAGTGCGCCCGCTCGGTTAGCCTTGAAAAAGCAAAACTGCGAAACGCGCGTTGGCGTGGATCGTTATAGTGGGGGTAGCTGGGGAATGTATTTTGATTGTTTGTAGATATGTTCTAAGTGCCCGACGAGTAGCCGGAGATAGATGCGGGTCACACCTCGGTGACAGCATACACCGGCTACATACACGCGGTGTAGCCGTCTGCGCCGTAGAGAGCTTGACTCTCCTGATAATTTGTCCGTGTGCCCACTAGCCCTCACCGGCAGTGTGCGCAGCCCCCAGGGGGTGATAGCTGCAGACGGGACGCCGTCTCTGCAGTATCTCCTCCAACTGTGACCGTAGCTGATGATCTCGCAGCACGGCGCATATGAGAGACACTGTGTGTCTGTCTGGCAATTGTTAAATTTGTCTACTTAAACAGAAACGGTGAACTTGTTACTATTACACCGCGTGTACTTGATACAATAAGGGTTCTGTTAGTTTGTATAGGTGTGCTCATATAATACAGGGACACGGTTCCCCTCACTTTGGGAAAAAAAACACCAGTGACTACAGATTGTACACCCCATTGTATAGGGTACATACCAAGCAATCAGCAGATTGTGTGATTATGGTACACACCAAGCAATCAGCAGATTTTTGTGATTATAAAAATCCAGATATCTACCCCCACTACGATAAGGGGAGTTTCTCTCCCCCTTTTTAATGAGTCCAGTGTCAATTTATGTTGTATGTTTTGATTTTATATTTCGCATTTAACTTCTTAAACTAATTAATTAAAGTTATATCTTAAAATATTTTTTCTCTCCTCCCTGTGCACCGCCAAAAAAGACTTTCTGTTGTTTCCCTTGTACTACTATATTACTGTCTGGCGGTAGCACACCTCATGATTGTATAGAGCATTTGCCACGAATTATAACAAAGAGGTTTCAATATATCATCCTTAATTCCAGTGCGATCAATCACCCCTTCCCCCCTTTGTATATCCAGTATCCAGTGTGACGACATATATCCTGTGTCCAGTGTGACGACATATATCCATTGTCCAGTGTGACGTATATCCATTGTCCAGTGTGACGACATATATCCTGTGTCCAGTGTGACGACATATATCCAGTGGCCAGTGTGACGACAATATATCCTGTGTCCAGTGTCACAAGTCACAACATACATCCTGTGTCCAGTGTGACATGTAATGTGTGCCGGCATATATCCTGTGTCCAGCGTGACATATATCCGTTGTCCAGTGTGACGACATATATCCAGTGTGACGACATATATCCAGTGTCCAGTGTGACGACATATATCCTGTGTCCAGTGTGACGACATATATCCAGTGTCCAGTGTGACGACAATATATCCTGTGTCCAGTGTCACAAGTCACAACATATATCCTGTGTCCAGTGTGACATGTAATGTGTGCCGGCATATATCCTGTGTCCAGTGTGACATATATCCATTGTTCAGTGTGACGACATATATCCAGTGTCCAGTGTGACGACATATATCCTGTGTCCACTGTGATGACATATATCCTGTGTCCACTGTGATGACATATATCCAGTGTCCAGTGTGACGACATATATCCTGTGTCCAGTGTGACGACATATATCCTGTGTCCAGTGTGACGACATATATCCAGTATCCAGTGTGACGACATATATCCTGTGACCAGTGTGACGACATATATCCATTGTCCAGTGTGACGTATATCCATTGTCCAGTGTGACGACATATATCCTGTGTCCAGTGTGACGACATATATCCAGAGGCCAGTGTGACGACAATATGTCCTGTGTCCAGTGTCACAAGTCACAACATATATCCTGTGTCCAGTGTGACATGTAATGTGTGCCGGCATATATCCTGTGTCCAGCGTGACATATATCCATTGTCCAGTGTGACGACATATATCCAGTGTCCAGTGTGACGACATATATCCTGTGTCCAGTGTGACGACATATATCCTGTGTCCACTGTGACGACATATATCCAGTGTCCAGTGTGACAACAACATATATCCTTTGTCCAGTGTGACGACATATATCCTGTGTCCAGTGTGACGACATATATCCAGTGGCCAGTGTGACGACAATATATCCTGTGTCCAGTGTCTCAAGCCACAACATATATCCTGTGTCGAGTGTGACATGTAATGTGTGCCGGCATATATCCTGTGTCCAGCATGACATATATCCATTGTCCAGTGTGATGACATATATCCAGTGTCCAGTGTGACGACATATATCCAGTGTCCAGTGTGACGACATATATCCAGTATCCAGTGTGACGACATATATCCTGTGTCCAGTGTGACGACATATATCCATTGTCCAGTGTGACGTATATCCATTGTCCAGTGTGATGACATATATCCTGTGTCCAGTGTGACGACATATATCCAGTGGCCAGTGTGACGACAATATATCCTGTGTCCAGTGTCACAAGTCACAACATATATCCTGTGTCCAGTGTGACATGTAATGTGTGCCGGCATATATCCTGTGTCCAGCATGACATATATCCATTGTCCAGTGTGATGACATATATCCAGTGTCCAGTGTGACGACATATATCCAGTGTCCAGTGTGACGACATATATCCAGTATCCAGTGTGACGACATATATCCTGTGTCCAGTGTGACGACATATATCCATTGTCCAGTGTGACGTATATCCATTGTCCAGTGTGATGACATATATCCTGTGTCCAGTGTGACGACATATATCCAGTGGCCAGTGTGACGACAATATATCCTGTGTCCAGTGTCACAAGTCACAACATATATCCTGTGTCCAGTGTGACATGTAATGTGTGCCGGCATATATCCTGTGTCCAGCGTGACATATATCCGTTGTCCAGTGTGACGACATATATCCAGTGTGACGACATATATCCAGTGTCCAGTGTGACGACATATATCCTGTGACCAGTGTGACGACATATATCCTGTGTCCACTGTGACATCATATATCCAGTGTCCAGTGTGACGACATATATCCTGTGTCCAGTGTGACGACATATATCCTGTGTCCAGTGTGACGACATATATCCAGTGGCCAGTGTGACGACAATATATCCTGTGTCCAGTGTCACAAGTCACAACATATATCCTGTATCCAGTGTGACATGTAATGTGTGCCGACATATATCCTGTGTCCAGCGTGACATATATCCATTGTCCAGTGTGACGACATATATCCAGTGTCCAGTGTGATGACATATATCCAGTGTCCAGTGTGATGACATATATCCTGTGTCCAGTGTGACGACATATATCCTGTGTCCAGTGTGACGACATATATTCTGTGTCCAGTGGGACGACATATATCCAGTGTCCAGTGTGATGACATATATCCAGTGTCCAGTGTGACGACATATATCCTGTGTCCAGTGTGACGACATATATCCTGTTTCCAGTGGGACGATATATATCCTGTGTCCAGTGTGACGACATATATCCAGTGTAACGGGCTGTGTCCAGGGGCAGTGTCCAGTGACCAGGGGCAGTGTCCAGTGTCACAGGCTGTGTCCAGTGTAAAAAATAAGACAAATAAATAAAAGTATTTAAAAAAAACTGAACTTCTGAAGCTGCTACCACCAGTCAGATTCATGATGGCATGGCCGATGGTCAAAGGCCTAGAGGCCATGTAAAAGCAAAGCAGAAATCTCATTTTAAAATGGTCCATAAAAAAAACATTAAGTCACGTGCGTAGAAAAATAAAATTGGCAATATGTCGTTCACCACACGCAGTGGGAAGGAAAGGCTACGGCCTTGGCCTTTGTTTCACAAATGTCACAAATCCCAGAGGAGAGTCTAAGTGTGTCCGCGGATGCCATATGTGAGACGGACCTTTCAAATACTGTTTGTGAAGAGGAGGTTCATTCCACCATTTGCATGCCCTCTGCAAGTGTGTGCAAGAGCATCCCCAGTCAAGATTTTGACCTGGTTATTGAGGATGCTTCTGAGGAATTGGATGAGGATGTGGATTCTGTTAGTGAAGCTGGCACACAGAGGGATGCGGATGATGACGATGTTGAGGATGATGTTGTTTGTTTTAAGGCGCCGACGGAGACAGTTATTGTCCGGGGTGTGGAAAAGCCCATTGTCATGCCAGGGCAAAAGACCAAAATATCCACCTCGTATGTATGGAATAATTTCTACCCAAATCTACTGTCAAGCCGTGTGTAGTGTTTGCAAAGCTATTGTAAGTAGAGGTAAGGACGTGCAGCACCTTGGGACCTCCTCACTGTTACGTCATTTGCAGCGCATCCATCAGAAGTTTTTGTCAAAAGAAACTGTGAACAAACATGTAGCAGCCCGCCCAGCGTCACCGTCCTGCTCCCCTTTCTCTGTTAAATCCAAGGTCCTGCAATCTCCTCAAACACCTGCATCATCCCCATCCTCAGAGATTATGGGATTGGGAAGTAGTCCTGCACCCAATGTCATGATCCTGACTGAATCCCTCAGAAGCATCCTTAACAGCTACACCTGTTGCTTCTGCTGCTGCTGCTGGTGCTTCTGCTTCCAGGAAGGGGACCAGGAATGCTAGTCCTGATCACTTAGCCAAGCAACTGGCTCTAAATCAATCCTTTGAAAGGGGGATGAAGTATGCCAGCAGTCACCCCGTTGCACAGCGTATTACTGACGCCATAACAACTATGTTGGTAATAGACGTGCGTCCAGTATCCGCAATTAATTCTGTGGGTTTTACCCAGTTGCTAGAGATCCTGTGTCCCCGTTACCAAATTCCATCTAGGTTCCACTTCTCCAGGAAGGCAATACCCAGACTGTACACGGACATTAAAAAAAGAGTTGTTACTGTCCTTAACCCCTTCCTGACAGAGCCAGTTTTTGCGTTCCTGACAGAGCCCTTTTTTTCAAATCTGACATGTCTCACTTAAGTGGGTATAACATTTTTTTTGCTTTTACTTATCCCAGTGATTTTGAGATTGTTTTCTCGTGACACATTGTACTTCAAATTAGTGGTAAATTTGGGTCGATACAGTCTGTGTTTTTTTGTGAAAAATACCAAAATATCGTGAAAAAATGGAAAATTTAGCGATTTGCAAAATGTTAAATTTTCTGCTTGTGAGACAAATAATCTTACCACTCAAAATAGTGAATAACTAACATAGGCCATATGTCTACTTTATGTTGACATCATTATTTCAACTTCCTTTTAATTTTTTGGGACACTAGGAGGCTTACAATATGAATAGCAAATTCTCAAATTTTCAAGAAAATTTCAAACACTGATTTTTTTAGGGACCAGTTCAGTTCTGATGTAACTTTGAGGGACTTGTATGTGAGACACCCCCATAAATGATGCCATTTCAAAAACTGCACCCCTCACAGTATTCAAAACAGCATTTTGGAAGTTTGTTAACCCTTTAGGTGTTTCACAGGAATTAAAACAAAGTGTAGGTGAAATTTCAAAATTTCTTTTTTTTTTGCAGATTTGCAATTTTAATACATTTTTATAAGGAACACAGTACATTTTACTAGAGAAATGTGACTAAAAATTGATTCCCCCAATTCTTTTGTTTTCATAAATATCCTATATGTGGCCCTAGTGTGCACGGTGACCAAACCACAGGCTTCATAATAGAAGGAGCACCTACTTGATTTTGGAGCCTCCTTTTTATGAGATTATTTTTTAGGCACCATGTAGGTTTCAAGGCACCATAAGATGCTAAAAGTTAGGAACCCCCCCACAAGTGACCCCATTTTGCAAACTACACCCCTCAGGGAATTCATCTAGGGGTATAGTGTACATTTCAAACCCCCAGGGGTTTCACCAATTGTGGTACAACTGGGCAGTGAAAATGAAAAATTATTTTTTTTACACAAAAATGCAGTTCTGGCTCCAAATTTGTCATTTTCAGAAGGTATGAAGGAGACAAAGCACCCCAAAATCTGTGCCCCAATTTCTCCCGAGTACGGCAATGCCTCACATTTGACCAAAAAATACCAGTTGGGTGCATGGCAGGACTCAGAAGGGAAGGAGTGATTTTTGGATTTTGCAGCTCAGATTCTGGTGGAATTTTGGTGGGTGCTATGTCGCATTAGCAAGACCCCCCAAGCACCAATACAGTGGAACCCCCCCACAAGTCACCCCATTTTGAAAACTACACCCCTCAGGGAATTCATCTAGGGGTATAGTGTACATTTCAAACCCCCAGGGGTTTCACCAATTTTGATACAAGTGGGCAGTGAAAATGAAAAATTACATTTTTTTACACAAAAATGCAGTTCTGGCTCAAAATTTTTCATTTTCAGAAGGTATGAAGGAGAAAAAGCACCCCAAAATCTGTGCCCCAATTTCTCCCGAGTACGGCAATGCCTCACATGTGACCAAAAAATACCAGTTGGGTGCATGGCAGGACTCAGAAGGGAAGGAGTGATTTTTGGATTTTGCAGCACAGATTCTGGTGGAATGAATGGTGGGTGCTATGTTGCACCAATACAGTGGAACCCCCCCACAAGTCACCCCATTTTGCAAAGTACACCCCTCAGGGAATTCATCTAGGGGTATAGTGTACATTTCAAACCCCCAGGGGTTTCACCAATTTTGATACAAGTGGGCAGTGAAAATGAAAAATTACATTTTTTTACACAAAAATGCAGTTCTGGCTCAAAATTTTTCATTTTCAGAAGGTATGAAGGAGAAAAAGCACCCCAAAATATGTGCCCCAATTTCTCCCGAGTACGGCAATGCCTCACATGTGACCAAAAAATACCAGTTGGGTGCATGGCAGGACTCAGAACGGAAGGAGTGATTTTTGGATTTTGCGGCTCAGATTCTGGTGGAATTTTGGTGGGTGCTATGTCGCATTAGCAAGACCCCCCAAGCACCAATACAGTGGAACCCCCCCACAAGTCACCCCATTTTGAAAACTACACCCCTCAGGGAATTCATCTAGGGGTATAGTGTACATTTCAAACCCCCAGGGGTTTCACCAATTTTGATACAAGTGGGCAGTGAAAATGAAAAATTACATTTTTTTACACAAAAATGCAGTTCTGGCTCAAAATTTTTCATTTTCAGAAGGTATGAAGGAGAAAAAGCACCCCAAAATATGTGCCCCAATTTCTCCCGAGTACGGCAATGCCTCACATGTGACCAAAAAATACCAGTTGGGTGCATGGCAGGACTCAGAACGGAAGGAGTGATTTTTGGATTTTGCGGCTCAGATTCTGGTGGAATTTTGGTGGGTGCTATGTCGCATTAGCAAGACCCCCCAAGCACCAATACAGTGGAACCCCCCCACAAGTCACCCCATTTTGAAAACTACACCCCTCAGGGAATTCATCTAGGGGTATAGTGTACATTTCAAACCCCCAGGGGTTTCACCAATTTTGATACAAGTGGGCAGTGAAAATGAAAAATTACATTTTTTTACACAAAAATGCAGTTCTGGCTCAAAATTTTTCATTTTCAGAAGGTATGAAAGAGAAAAAGCACCCCAAAATATGTGCCCCAATTTCTCCCGAGTACGGCAATGCCTCACATGTGACCAAAAAATACCAGTTGGGTGCATGGCAGGACTCAGAAGGGAAGGAGTGATTTTTGGATTTTGCAGCACAGATTCTGGTGGAATGAATGGTGGGTGCTATGTTGCACCAATACAGTGGAACCCCCCCACAAGTCACCCCATTTTGCAAAGTACACCCCTCAGGGAATTCATCTAGGGGTATAGTGTACATTTCAAACCCCCAGGGGTTTCACCAATTTTGATACAAGTGGGCAGTGAAAATGAAAAATTACATTTTTTTACACAAAAATGCAGTTCTGGCTCAAAATTTTTCATTTTCAGAAGGTATGAAGGAGAAAAAGCACCCCAAAATCTGTGCCCCAATTTCTCCCGAGTACGGCAATGCCTCACATGTGACCAAAAAATACCAGTTGGGTGCATGGCAGGACTCAGAACGGAAGGAGTGATTTTTGGATTTTGCGGCTCAGATTCTGGTGGAATTTTGGTGGGTGCTATGTCGCATTAGCAAGACCCCCCAAGCACCAATACAGTGGAACCCCCCCACAAGTCACCCCATTTTGAAAACTACACCCCTCAGGGAATTCATCTAGGGGTATAGTGTACATTTCAAACCCCCAGGGGTTTCACCAATTTTGATACAAGTGGGCAGTGAACATGAAAAATTACATTTTTTACACAAAAATGCAGTTCTGGCTCAAAATTTTTCATTTTCAGAAGGTATGAAGGAGAAAAAGCACCCCAAAATCTGTGCCCCAATTTCTCCCGAGTACGGCAATGCCTCACATGTGACCAAAAAATACCAGTTGGGTGCATGGCAGGACTCAAAAGGGAAGGAGTGATTTTTGGATTTTGCAGCTCAGATTCTGGTGGAATTTTGGTGGGTGCTATGTCGCATTAGCAAGACCCCCCAAGCACCAATACAGTGGAACCCCCCCACAAGTGACCCCATTTTGCAAACTACACCCCTCAGGGAATTCATCTAGGGGTATAGTGTACATTTCAAACCCCCAGGGGTTTCACCAATTGTGATACAAGTGGGCAGTGAAAAAGAAAAATTACATTTTTTACACAAAAATGCAGTTCTGGCTCAAAATTTTTCATTTTCAGAAGGTATGAAGGAGAAAAAGCACCCCAAAATCTGTGCCCCAATTTCTCCCGAGTACGGCAATGCCTCACATGTGACCAAAAAATACCAGTTGGGTGCATGGCAGGACTCAGAAGGGAAGGAGTGATTTTTGGATTTTGCAGCACATATTCTGGTGGAATGAATGGTGGGTGCTATGTTGCACCAATACAGTGGAACCCCCCCACAAGTCACCCCATTTTGCAAACTACACCCCTCAGGGAATTCATCTAGGGGTATAGTGTACATTTAAAACCCCCAGGGGTTTCACCAATTTTGATACAAGTGGGCAGTGAAAATGAAAAATTACATTTTTTTACACAAAAATGCAGTTCTGGCTCAAAATTTTTCATTTTCAGAAGGAATGAAGGAGACAAAGCACCCCAAAATCTGTGCCCCAATTTCTCCCGAGTACGGCAATGCCTCATGTGTGACCAAAAAGTGGCAGGACTCAGAAGGGAAGGAGTGATATTTGGATTTTGCAGCACAAATTCTGGTGGAATGATGGTGGGTGCTATGTCGCATTAGCAAGACCCCCAAAGCACCAATACAGTGGAACCCCCCCACAAGTGACCCCATTTTGCAAACTACACCCCTCAGGGAATTCATCTAGGGGTATAGTGTACATTTCAAACCCCCAGGGGTTTCACCAATTTTGATACAAGTGGGCAGTGAACATGAAAAATTACATTTTTTTACACAAAAATGCAGTTCTGGCTCAAAATTTTTCATTTTCACAAGGAATGAAGGAGACAAAGCACCCCAAAATATGTGCCCCAATTTCTCCCGAGTACGGCAATGCCTCACATGTGACCAAAAAATACCAGTTGGGTGCATGGCAGGACTCAGAAGGGAAGGAGTGATTTTTGGATTTTGCGGCTCAGATTCTGGTGGAATGAATGGTGGGTGCTATGTGGCATTAGCAAGACCCCCGAAGCACGGTGAAATTATGAACCTAATATTCCATAGATGTGTGGTATATTTTAAAACACTCCTTTATACATAGGCCGGGTTTGTCGGGGCAAGTGTCACACTGGAAAATAGTTTGCTTTCTTATTCCCTTTTTATAGCAAACTTTGCACCTTTTTTGTGTCCTGCCCTTTTTTCCAGTGGAGGGGATTTCATCAGGAAAATGCTGCCCTGGTACAATACGGGGGCCAGTACTAGAAGTACTGGGGCCCTCTGCCTGCTGGTTCCCAAATATTAGGCCCTTTATGACTTCCTCTTGAAAGTGCATAAATGTCCCCCTCTGGCCGGTAGAACGGAATAGCACGTAAGCGTTATACAGTGCCATCTGGATGATATACACGGCCACCTTCTTGTACCAGATTTTTGTTTTCCGCAGGGCACTGTACGGCTTCAGTACCTGATCTGAAAGATCCACTCCGCCCATGTACCTATTGTAATCCAGGATACAATTAGGTTTGGAGGTGTGGGTACTGGTACCTCGTACAGGGACGGAGGTGGTACTGTCTCCGTGAATTGTTGTCAGTATAAGGACATCCCTCTTGTCCTTATATTTGACCAACAACATATTTTCGGTGCATATTCCCCTGCTTTCACCCCTTCTCATTACTTGGGCAATGTGCGTTTTTGGGAGACCTCTTTGGTTCTTGCGCACAGTACCGCAAGCTGCTGTACCTCTTGAACCAAGGGCCTTAAACAGGGGGATGCTGGTGTAAAAGTTATCCACATAGAGGTGATAACCTTTATCCAGGAAGGGGTGCACTAAATCCCAGACAATTTTCCCACTAACACCTACGAGGGAGGGGGGGCATTCTGGCGGTTCAATTCTTGAATCCTTCCCTTCATAAACCCTAAACCTGTGGGTGTACCCTGAGGTGCTTTCACACAGTTTGTACATTTTTATGCCATACCTTGCCCTCTTACTGGGAAGGTACTGGCGGAATTTAACCCTTCCTTTAAAATGTATAAGGGACTCGTCGATACAAATAAATTTTTCAGGGATGTACACCTCTTCAAATTTGGCACTGAAATGATCAATGACCGGCCTGACTTTGAATAGCCGGTCAAAGGTGGGATCATCTCTGGGTGGGCACTGTGCATTATCGGTGTAATGTATAAATTTAAGAATTGTCTCAAATCGAGTCCGGGGCATGGCCATACGGTAAAATGGAGTACTGTACAGAACATCTGTACTCCAATATTGCCTAATTTCTGGCTTTTTTACTATGCCCATATGAAACACCAGACCCCAAAACGTCATCATCTCTACTGCATCTACAGGGGTCCACCTAGCAAATGATGACGTGGGGTTTTGAGCAATAAACTGCTGGGCATATAAATTAGTTTGGTCCACCATTAAATTTATAAAATCATCAGAGAAAAATAATTTGAAAAAGTCAATTTCTCTGAGACCTGTGGAATCAAATTGGATTCCTGGCATGGCCAAAAACTCAGGAACCTGGGGCTCAAAATTGTCTGGTGGTGGGGTCCATACGAGATCAATTATTGGGGGGGGGGTCTCAGCTGCTCTACGGGGGCGTCTTTGAGGGGGTCCCTCATCACCAGAGGAGGAAGAGGAGCTTAAGGCGAATCCTTCAAATTCCCCGCTTGCATCACTGGCTGTGTCAGAGTCAGAAGCAAGCAGGGCATATGCCTCCTCCGCTGAATACATTCTCCTGGATGACTGGGAGGACATTTGGGAGGACATTTGGGAGGACATTTGGGATGCCATTTTTATTTTTGTGTTACTGGTAGTGAAATGTTTCAACACGTGTATAGTGTAGGGGGGGGTACAAACTTTATTTCAATCCGGGGGGTATGTAGTGTGTAGTGTGTATGTGGTGCAGAAAAAAAAAAAATACTTTATACCAATAAAAAAAAAAAAAATGAAGGGGTTAAAAATAAAAAATTTAAGGGGTTAAAAAAAAAAAAAGGTCCTGCGCCAAAAATTGAGCACAGATGTTGGTCAGTAACGTCTGTCACTGAACAGCGCTCAAAGGCAACAGGAATTTGATCAAAAAAAAAAAATATAGATCAACCCTGTACCGAAAAAGATGATCAGTGATGTACGTCACTGATCAGCGCACAGCGGCCACAGGACACCCACAAAATCACAGTGTGTGTAAAAAAAAAATTAAAAAAAGACCCCACAGCACACACACAAAAAAAAAAAAGGTGATCAGTGATGCGACACTGATTACCAGTGAGGTGCAGCAGGTGCACAACCTTTGGTGCAACTGACAGGTATATATAAAAAAAAAAAAACCTCTGTACCCCCAAAAAAGTTGCTGATCACCTCAGATATAGTGATCAGCACAAAAGGCGGGGGCAGCAGACAAAAAATTTAGCACTCTCTATCACTCTCTGTCACTATCTCTCTCTATCTCTCTATCTCTCACTATCTATCACTCTATGACACTGCAGCAGCAGCACTGACAGGTATATCTATATATAAAAAAAAACCTGCGCCCCCAAAAAGTTGCTGATCAGTTAATTTATACTGATCAGCACAAAAGGAGGGGGCAGCAGTCAGTTATATCAAAAATATATAGCACAATCTGTCACTATCTCTCTCTATCTCTCTCTCTCTATCTCTCTATAACTATCACACTGCAGCAGCACAAAATATAGCACTCTGTCACTAGGCCTCTCTATCTATCTCTCTCTCTCTATCTCTCTCTATCTATAACTATATCACACTGCAGCAGCACAAAATATAGCACTCTCTGACACTATCTCTCTCTATCTCTCTCTATCTCTCTATAACTATCACACTGCAGCAGCACAAAATATAGCACTCTGTCACTAGGCCTCTCTATCTATCTCTCTCTCTCTATCTCTCTCTATCTCTCTATCTATCTCTCTATCTAGCTAGTACACTGCAGCAGCACAATTTCACAGGAAGGCACAAGTAGCAACAGGATCCAGGAAGCAGTGATGAAGCAGCGATCAGCACTCTCTGACACTATCTCTCTCTCTATCTCTCTCTATCTCTCTCTATCTCTCTATCTCTCTATCTCTCTATCTCTCTATCTATCTCTCTATCTCTCTATCTATCTAGCTAGTACACTGCAGCAGCACAATTTCACAGGAAGGCACAAAGTGTAACAGGATCCAGGAAGCAGTGATGAAGCAGCGATCAGGTAAGTATGGAGCAAGCTATGGAGCAAGGTTCTGGTCAGTATGGCGGCAGGGAGGTACGGTGACCGCACTGCACGCTATTCCAGACCGGAATGGCGTCTGCAGTGCAGTCACCGTTAGTTTAAATCCCCCTCCTTGGCTGTGATTGGTCCGTCGGTCCGACGAACCAATCACGGCCTTTGGGGGCGGGCGGGGTGCGGTGGGGTGACACCAGTGTCACCCTTACACCCCGCGGTGATTGGTGCTGTACTTTACAGCACCAATCACCTCTGATCCCGTGTCACCGGCGAACGTTATTCGCCGGTGACACAGGAAAACGCTGTAATTGGCTGTTCACACTGAACAGCCAATCACAGCGATCGCCGACGGGGGGGCGGCATCGCAGCCCCCCCTGGGCATGCACGGACATGTCTGCTGTCAGGGACAGCAGACATGTTGAAACTGTCACCGCGTCTATAGACGCGGTGACAGTTAAATGCCATGACGTACATTTACGCCATGTGTCGGGAAGTACTTCCCGACCATGACGTAAATGTACGTCAAATGTCGGGAAGGGGTTAAAAATGCCTCTGTACCCACTGTCCACTTAACCACAGATATGTGGACAAGCGGAAAAGGGCAAACAAAAGACTACATGTCTGTGACTGCTCACTGGGTGGATGTATTGCCTTCAGCAGCAGCACCAACAGCAGAAGCAACATCATCTCCCATTGCTATTCAGAGGCAGGCTACACTGTGTATCACCGTTTTCAGTAAAAGGCACACAGCGGAAAACCTCCTAGAAAAACTATGGGAAGTCATTGCGCAATGGCTTACCCCACTTGGGCTCTCCTCGGGATTTGTGGTATCCGACAATGCCACCAATATTGTGAGTGCATTACATGTGGGCGAATTCCAACATGTCCCATGTTTTGCTCACACAGTAAATTTGGTGGTGCACCATTTCTTGAAAAAGGACAGGGGTGTTCAAGAGATGTTGTCAGTTGTTCGGAAATTTGTGGACATTTTCGCCATTCTGCATGTGCGTGCAGGAGACTGCAAGACTTGCAAGAAAAGCTAAATTTGCCCTGCCATCAGCTGAAGCAAGAGGTGGTCACGAGGTGGAATTCCACCCTCTATATGCTTCAGCGGATGGAGGAGCAGCAAAAGGCCATCCAAACCTCGACCTATGACATAGGGAGAGGAACGGGAATGCACCTGAGTCAAGCTCAGTGGAGAATAATTTCCGTGGTGTGCAAGATCCTGCAGCCCTTTGAGTCTGCTACACGCGAAGTTAGTTCTGACACTGCCAGCTTGAGCCAGGTCATTCCCTTGATAGGCCTTTTGCAAAAGCAGTTGGCGAAATTGAAGGAGGTGTATATTCTGAGAGAGTCTTCACGCAGCTGGGAACCTTGTTAGCGATCGGCGTAGGAGGTTACTTCCACAAAACATGGAGAAGATGATGTTCATAAAAATGAATTTCAAATTCCACGAACTTGACCTCCTTCACCAGCACTTACGTCCTCCTAATACACACAGTCCTCCTGTATTGGTTGATTCCAGCGACGACGAATTAATTGTGTGTGAAGAAGAGGATGAGGCTGAGGAATCTGATGCTGAGGATGACATCTTGTAAAGCCAGTTTGTGCAATGCCCATTGCCATTTATTTTTCGTGGGGGCCCAAACAAACCAATCATTTCAGCCACAGTTGACAGTCCCTGCCGCTGAAGTCCCTGTCGCTGAAATGATTGGTTTGTTAAACTGTGCATGTCCTGTATACAACATAAGGGTGGGTGGGAGGGCCCAAGGACAATGTCATCTTGCACCTTTTTTGCTGCGTCGTTTTGTTGGCTGTTGTAGCGTCCTAAATTTTTAAATCTTTGATGGATGAATGGTGGGGAGATGGGTGATTTCTCTCTCCACATTATCTGTGATGGATGAAAATATGTCCTCATGGACATCCATGGTCTCAACCATTCCTATCGTACTTCTTTTTTGGATGGGATGTCCCGGATGTATGTCTGGGTGGCAGGGCCCCAGCAATTCTTTTACTTGCACCTCTTTCTGCGTCATTTGTTGGCTCTTTGTAGCGTCCTAAATTTTTAAATCTTGGATGGATGAATGGAGGGGAGATGGGTGATTTTTTCTCTCCACATCATCCATTATGGATGAAAATATGTCCTCATGGACATCCATGGTCTTATCCATTCCTATTGTACTTCTTTTTTTGGATGGAATATTCCAGATGGATTGATGGGTGGGAGGGCCCCAGCAAATCTTTCTTGCACCTCTTTCTGCGTCATTTGTTGGCTCTTTGTAGCGTCCTAAATTTATAAATCTTTGATGGATGAATGGTGGGGAGATGGGTGGTTTCTCTCTCCACATCATCTATGATGGATGAAAATATGTCCTCATGGACATCCATGGTCTTATCTATTCCAATCGTACTTCTTTTTTTGGATGGGATGTCCCGGATGGATGGGTGGGAGGGCCCCAGCAGATCTTTGTTGCACCTCTTTCTGCGTCATTTGTTGGCTCTTTGTAGCGTCCTAAATTTTTAAATCTTTGATGGATGAATGGAGGGGAGATGGGTGATTTTTTCTCTCCACATCATCCATTATGGATGAAAATATGTCCTCATGGACATCCATGGTCTTATCCATTCCTATCGTACTTCTTTTTTTGGATGGGATGTCCCGGATGGATGGGTGGGAGAGCCCCAGCAAATCTTTGTTGCACCTCTTTCTGCGTCATTTGTTGGCTCTTTGTAGCGTCATAAATTTTTAAATCTTTGATGGATGAATGGTGGGGAGATGGGTGATTCGCTCTCCACCCCATCCATAATGGATGAAAACATCCTCAGGGACATCCATGGTCTTATCCATTTCTAGACCGAGTGCGTGGCTTCGGGAGGAACACACGTGATTTGGTGAAGTGGTGAGGGAGGTAAGGGAAAACACATCTAGCCAGCCAACTCAAACAAATTAACCTTAGCGGTGAATTGGGTGACAGATGTCGCAGACAAATTGACCCTACTACCTAGATAGCGGTCTATAAGGGTAGACTATATAGGGATCTCCAAACCTGGGGTCCTAGAGAGGTGGAGGCCACCAATTACCCCACCCCTGCCACCAATTACCCCACCCCCTCCACCCATTAGGTGATGGATGAGGAGGCAACTGGTAATGCTCCCAGCGTTCAGAAACCACGTGACCTCACGCCAGATAGATATTAAACTGATCTAAACAGATACTACCTTGCAGACTAAATAAGTGCTGCACGAAACGCCCACTGCTCCTTGGCTGAACACGAGGAAGAGTGCACAATCAAGCCAAACAGGGGTTTTGGTACTTGATTGGATCTTCTACCAGAGGAGCGCAGCTACTAGTATAGCTTTGAACGAAGATCGGTCCTTCTCTATTGGGGAAGAATATATGTCATCAGTGACATCCAGAGTATTTATCCTCCTTTTGGGATAGTATGGATGGATTGATAAATGTTTGGGAAGAAGAAGTCCCAACAGCTGCTGATGGTCAGCGTACTAGACCAAGTGCGTGGCTTCGGGAGGAACACATGTAAAGTGGTTAAGTGGTGAGGGAGGAAATGGAACGCACGCCTAGCCAGTCTGATCAAACTGGATAAGGAGGTAACTTGTAATGCTCCCAGCGTTCACAAACCACGTGACCTCACGCCAGATAGGGGTCTTGTTGGATATTAAACTGATCCAAACAGATACTACCTTGCAGACACAGTCAATGCTGCACCAAACGCCCACTGCTCCTTGGCTGCACATGCCAAACTGCAAAATCAATCCACATTGGGCTCTTGGTACTTGTGTGGAGGTTCTAACAGAGGAGCGCAGCTACAAGGACAATTTCAACTTGCACATCTTTGTATTCTTTGCTCTTTTTTTTGGGGGGGGGGGGGTTATTAAACTGCCACCCTGTCTGCCCCTGTAGTGCTGCTCTGCTTCCAACATGTGCCAGGTTGGAAGTGTAAGGTCCACATGTATGTGATGCCCACTTCTGTCTCCTAGCTTAGTCATCCAGCTACCTCGGGATAACCTTATGGCCCTACTACAGTAAATGAAAACGATTTTGTGAGCTCTGAAGTGATCAAAATTGACTAGAAATGAGTGGAAACTAATGTTATTGAGCTTAATAACACTTTAGGGGCAAAAACAGGCCCGAAATCTATTATTTTAGCAATTTTTAGCATTTTTCCAAAAAAATCCAGATCCAAAACCAAAACCCGCAAGGGTGGTTTTGCCAAAACCAATCCAGATCCAAAACCCGAAGGGAGATCCAGATCCAAAACCAAAACCCGAAAAAGTGCCCGCCGCACATCTCTAATTACAATACAACATTAGAGCATAATAAATATACATGTAAGGAGGGTTACAATTTATTTTTATTAGTGTGTTCATTAAGGTAGACAATTGAGGTAATAGAAAACAATAATTGAATAACAATTAGAATAATTCATTTAATTGTCTTAATCATAGTTGAAAGGCTAGATTAGCAGGTTCATATATGTGAAGGGTATGTCAGCGTGCACGGACGTATGCTCACTCTCACGATGGGTGACAAACACTGAGTTTTCCATTGAAAACAGGCGAGACCCGTCCGTGCATGGTGGCTTTACGCTCAGACAGCCGTAAGCTGTCGGTGTTTTAGCGGAGGAGACCCGTCCGTAAACGTTGGCGTACGCTCTATTGTACGCCAGTTATCGGTGTCTGAGAAGATCCGTCCGTGTACCGTGGCGTACGCTCAAGTGTATGCCACTCCCCTTTGTCGGTCTTTGTGGCTGTCCGTATGCGGCTGTTTTGTGGGTGGACTTTCCCTTACCGTCCGCGTACGGGAAATGTACGGTGATGCGGAACGTACGTACGTTTGGCCGCCCGAACCGGAATAAGGTCCTAGGTTTGGCTTCCTGACTAAATTGAGTTTTGTGTGTGTGTTTTTGGACAGTGGAGTCACTGACTGACATTGTCAAGAGCACAACTACTGCAGCTGGAAAGAGTGAAGAGTGTTTACATTTTTAACCTTCATGGTCGTGTGACATGTATAGGCCATGTTAGAAGCCTATCTTTAACTATACACCCCCCCCCGCCTAAATTTAATTATACACCCCCTGTAGCCTA
This sequence comes from Crinia signifera, assembly GCF_055691185.1. Lineage (NCBI taxonomy): Eukaryota > Metazoa > Chordata > Amphibia > Anura > Myobatrachidae > Crinia > Crinia signifera. The sequence goes on along the minus strand of NC_139224.1, from coordinate 33,195,178 downwards.
CCCCTACCTATACATCCCCAACACCACAGCCTAGCCCTATCTATACACCACCCCCACCACCTAATTTAAGGTGCCCATACACGCTGTGATAGCAGCGTGCATTGGGATGCGTTATGGGATGGATCGCAGCGCATGCATTTTGCATGTGATTTGCATGCAATGTGATCTGTGGGTAGTACAAAAAGCAGGACATATTTTGCTGCTATAGTAGCGTGTATGGGCACCTTAACTATACATCCCCCACACCCTCAGCCTAACTCTGACTATGCACCCCCCTGTAGCCCAACCCTAACTATACACGCCCGCAGCCTAACTAACTATACACCCCGCACCCCCACATTGTAACTAACTATACACCCCCCACAGCCTAACTCTAACTACATCCCCCTGAAGCCCAACCTTAACCTTATATGAATAGTATAATAATATATTAGTATTGGGGGGGCGCCAGAAAATATTTTGGCTGGGGGGAGCAAAATTTATAGTTACGCCACTGGGCCCACTGCCTAATACTGCCGTATCTACCCAGATAGGGGTCTTTTTGGGGCCTACTTTTTTAAACTGCCATCCTGTCTGCTGCTGCAGTGCCACTCTTAGATGAGCCACGTGTTTGTGCCGCACACTTGTGTGGCTTAGCATAGTTATCCAGCTACAGTACCTTGGTGCAACCTTTTGCCCTAAAAACAATATTGTGAGGTGTGAGGTGTTCAGAATAGACTGGAAATGAGTGGAAATTAATGTTATTGAGGTTAATGTAGCGTAGGAGCAAAAAAAAACTAAAATTCTGCGATTTTAGCAGTTTTTATGCCTTTTTAACAAAAAAATCAGAACCCAAAACCCAAGAAATCCAAACACAAAACACTTAGGAGGTGTTTTGGCAAAACCCATTAGAACCCAAAACCTCAAGGTAATCAGAACCCAAAACCCGAAAAGTGGCCGGTGCACATCCCTAGTTCCATATATGGAGAGATTGTGATATAGCAGTACACACCTAGAAGCGTGGGTGTGTACAGCTATATTTGAGAGGAAGCTTTTAAAATTGCATATATCCAAATGTAGATGAGCCCCAGAGCAGTTAGTAAGTGCTGCTGTACTTAGTAAAGTGCTAGGAGACGGTGCTGATGATTCAATGTAAATGTATCTAACTCTCATTGCTTTTTTCCCAAAAAAATGTAACAGTGTAATGTGGGCTAGGAGAAATTAGGGAGATTGCTAGACTAATGAGGGAGAGAAGGAGATTGCTGCTATTTCAGGGAGTCTCCTGCACAATGAAGGAGGGTAGGCAACTATGCCCCAACTGCCCCCCCCCCCCCTGTTCTTGTGGGTCAGCAGGATAGTGTCCAATTAGCAGAACTGTCCCTCTGTAATTGGGTGGTATGTATTATTATTATTATTATTATTATTATTATTATTATTATTAATACTATTAAGAAGAATTTGGTACTTGTTTCCTAGCACGGCACCCGTCGGGTCCCATCGCATACCATAACTTAAGGTATGCGATGGGACCCGATCAGAGCCGACCGACCCGATTTTCGGGGTTTAAAGACGTTCCCCTACAATTTGAAAATCGGTCGCATCACATGCCATTACAATGGCATGCGATGCGACCGACCCGATTTTACTACGTACAGCCACCCTGATGGCAGATTACAATGTAAAATGCCCCCCCAGACCCAATTTTTAATTGTATACCCACCATGATGGTTAATTAGTATGTCAAATGCCCCCCCATTTTTAGCGCCATGCCACGATCAACGCCAACCCGCGTCCTCCGACCTTTTCATACCCCCACTATCCACGTCGGCGTGGAGTTGATTTTATATAGTGTGGGGAGCGCAGCGAGCCCAGCGAGGGGACGCGCAATACATGTGAAGTCATGCTCGTGCGCTCGCCACGCTTCGGGCTCTATATAAAATCAACTTCACGCCGACGTGGATAGTGGGGGTATGAAAAGGTCGGAGGATGCGTACCGCCGCCCCTCTCGGGCTCGCCACGCTTCGGGTTGGCGTTGATCGTGGCGTTAACAATGGGGGGGCATTTGACATAGTAATTACCCATCAGGGTGGCTGTACAATTAAAAATCGGGTCAAATTGGTCGCATCGCATGCGATCTGGTCGCATGCGATGCGATGCGACCGATTTTACACACCCAATGTCATACAATCTACATCAGTGGCGCCATGTTAGGAAACAAGTACCGAGAATTTATAATGCAGAGCATTGTAGTGAATGTTATACAATATAGCGTGTAAACAACATTTTTGTTAAAACCTTTTGACCTCCTTCCCTGCGATTTCCTGGAAATGGGCTGATTTCTATATGTGTGAGGGCGAAAGTGAAACTAGTTTAGGAATTTTCCCTATAAATACAATGGTCGCAGCTGCTTTCCCCACGCAGATTGAAGCAGAACTCTGCAGACTGCAGACAGACATCAGAAGCAAGGTAATTATTATACTGGGGAACTAACAAATAAAAAGCTGTTATACATTATGTACAGTATAGCAGTGCACACACTGGGCGAACACCAGCGCCGCTGATATTGTTAACTATATCGGCAGTGCTGGCATTAACAGACAACAGGGGAGCACACATCGTTAATGATATATAATGTACTCATTGAGCGATTCTCACAATATACTGTATATCGGTAACAATAACGATATCATGCTTATCTTTAACTATATATCGCTTAGTGTATACTCAGGCTATGTTCTTTCAGTTTCATACGATGTAGTATAACTGGTTGTAATTTACTGATATCATCAAAGTACAGAAAATAAGGATTTAGGATTTAAATTGTCTGGGTTTAGTTGCCTGTCCTGCATTTTGCAGGAGACTCCCTGAAATAGCAACAATCTCCCTGACTAGCAGTTTCCCTCATTGCACCTTACCCACATTATGCAGCTGTTATGTTTTTTGGGTAAAAAAAAAAGCAATTAGAGATGAATACATTCAAAAGGAATCATCAGTGGCATTCCCTTGCATTGGTTAGAAGGAACAGTCGGGCAGATGTATTAAGCCCGGTAAAGTGAAAAAGTGGAAGGTGATAATGCACCAGTCAATCAGCACACAGCCGGGTTGCCTGGGGCAGGGCCGGGCAGCGGCTGATGGACTGTTCAGCAGCACTGCCCAGACCCAGGGGGTGTAGTGGTGTTTTTTTTAGGGAGATCTCCATAAAAGAAGAAACACCACTGAATGGGGTAATACATCTGCCTCAATGATCCCTCATGCATTTTTAATACGGTTTCTTGTGGCCACTTACAGTGTATGGACCCACTTGTTGTAATACACATTACATGAACAATACCAGACACGTATCAGTGTCTTTCCTTCAACAAGTACAGTAGATCTTACTAATGTCCGGGGCACACGGTGTCCATGCTGAGCGCAAATCGCTCAGCACACAGCGATACACCAGCAACAATGGGAAGGTTGACAGCCAAAAGGTCGACATGAGATTTCACTTATTTGTTTAGCCGACTTGTGGCGACAGGCGGTATTTCATACCCTACCAGCCACTAAGGCGTGGTGCCAGAATACAATAGGTACTTGGAAATTGGGGACAAAAAGACATGAAAACTCATGTCAACCTTCCTATTGTCGACCTAATGCTTGTGTCGAGCTTCCTATTGTTTTGCCGACCTTCCTATTGTCGACCTAATGCTTGTGTCGACCTTTCTGACTTGGTTGGCCTTAGCCATGTTGAACTATTTCATGTGTGGAACTAAGCACTGTTGACCTTTAGTGGTCGACCATAGTGTTGACCCTATTACCCATACCCATACTTGCCGACGCTCCAGCTTTAGACACCATTCTTCCGGTCCCCCGCAAAGCCCCCCCAATCCCCCGGAATTTCAAAGCTGAGCTTAAAAAAACGGACTGCGCATGCGCTAGTCTGGCGCGTTGTGGGCGGGGCTTGGAACTACTGCGCAATGTCAGCGTGTGAGCCGCATGTGAGAACCTGCTAGCTATCAGCAAGCAGGGAGACTCCGAGCAGCAGTGAGTGAAGCCTGCCCCTCTGGCCTCTTCCCCTCTGCCTCATCTGAGAGCTGCTACTGCTGCATGCTGGAGACACAGAGGAGGAGGGGGGAGACGGGGACCGGCATAGAAAGCAGCTGTGAGGACTGACAGACCTGCCAGCTGGGAGCTTGGAGGAGAGGCTGGGGGAGGGCTCCGTTCCCAGGTTAGTAGTAGTACATGTACATGCTCCATGCTGGCTGGTCCTGTGTGTAGGCAGCTATGTCATGTGATCTGTTTGTTTTTTTAGCTTGCCACTGACTTTAATGTGTGTATGTAGGTGACCTATGGGTGCAGGGGCATAACTACCATAGGTGCAAGGGGGCCCAGAGCTGAAGAGGGCCCATCTTTGCTGTCTAAGTATATGTTTTACATACATTTATCACATACCTCCCAACAGTCCCGATTTTATCGGGACAGTCCCGATTGTCAGGGCCTGTCCCGATGTCCCACCCGTGGGCGGCAGTGTCCCACGGTGTGGGGGGGGCTGTTGGGAGTCCCCCCTGTCAGCTGCTAAGCAGCGGTGAATAAACGCTGTGCGCATGCGCACAGCGTCTATTCCCGCAGACAGCGGGCTGGGGGCATGGCTAGAGGCTCACAGAGGCAAAATGGGGGCGTGGCCTCGCGGAAGAACCGCGAGTATAGGCCACGCCCCCAAATTAGGCCACCCCCCCCCCCCGAAAAATTCGGCACGCCTCCGGCGCGCAGGAGCATCGTCCCGCCTGCAACACTTCGAAAGTTGGGAGGTATGTTATCACAATCAGTTGCTAAATAGGGGCCCTTACAAACTTTTGTTATGTGGCCCACGATTATCTAGGTACGCCTCTGTATGGGTGTATCTATTAAACCTGGCACTGTGTGTGTCATTGTGTGTGAATACACTGGCACTGTGTGTGTATAGCCTAACTCTGTTCTGTCTGTGTGTGTGTGTGTGTTTACTGGCAGTGATCCCTGTGAATTTTAGGCTGGCACTGAGCATTTGTTCATATGTGTAGGTAGGATCCCTGTTTGTGTATGTGTGTGTGTGTGTGTGTGTGGGGGGGGGTGGTAAGGTAGTGACCCCTGTGTGTGTGGGGGGCCGGTAGTGACCTGTGTGTGTTGGCCGCTAGTGACCCCTCTGTGTGTGTGTGGGCGGGGGGGACAGTAGTGACCCCTGTGTGTGTGTGTAGGCTGGCAGTGACCCCTGTGTGCGTGGGCTGGAAGTGGCCCCTGTGTGTGTGTGTAGGCCGATAGAGACCCGTGTGTGTGTGTGTATATGCAGTGACTGATAGTGACCCCTGTGTGTGTGTGTGTAGGCTGGTAGTGACCCCTGTGTGTGTATATGCAGGGACTGGTAGTGACCCCTGTGTGTGTAGGCTGGTAATGACCCCTGTGTGTGTGGGCTGGTAGTGACCCCTGTGTGTGTGTGTGTGTGTGTGTGTGTGTAGGCTGGTAGTGACCCGTGTGTGTGTTTGTGTGTGTGTGTGTGTAGGCTGGTAGTGACCCCTGTGTGTGTGTGTGTGTGTAGGCTGGTAGTGACCCCTGTGTGTGTGGGCTGGAAGTGGCCCCTGTGTGTGTGTAGGCCAATAGAGACCCCTGTGTGTGTATATGCAGGGACTGGTAGTGACCCCTGTGTGTGTGTGTGTGTGTGTGTGTGTGTGTGTGTGTGTAGGCTGGTAGTGACCCCTGTGTGTGTGTGGGCTGGTAGTGACCCCTGTCTGTGTAGGCTGGTAGTGACCCGTGTGTGTGTGTGTGTAGCAGGGTTGCCGACTTTTTCTGTCTCCTCTCCGGGAGAAGCCCGGAGAGGAGACTTCCAACTGCAGTTCGGGGGGCGGGACTTGAGCCATACATCATTAAGCCCCGCCCCCAGGATGGTAAAAACCCCAATTCACGGATCTCCGTGGAGGGGGCGGGGCTAAAATGACGCGATTTTAGCTCCGCCCCCTCCTCTGAGACCCGCGGATTGACGGGTTTCAATCCAAAGGTATGTAAGAAGACGCCACCATCGGGGGGTGGCGTGGGGGTCCCCCGGTATCCGGGAGGGTTGCCCACTTTTCCGGGGGGCCGGGAGGAGGACCCGATTTTCGGGATCCTCCCAGTAATTCCGGGAGGGTCGGCAACCCTGGTGTGTAGGCTGGTAGTGACCCCTGTGTGTGTGTGTGTGTAGGCTGGTAGTGACCCCTGTGTGTGTGTGTGTAGGCTGGTAGTGACCCCTGTGTGTGTGTGTGTGTGTGTGTGTGTGTAGGCTGGTAGTGACCCGTGTGTGTGTGTGTGTGTGTGTGTGTAGGCTGGTAGTGACCCCTGTGTGTGTGTGTGTGTAGGCTGGTAGTGACCCCTGTGTGTGTGTGTGTGTGTGTGTGTGTAGGCTGGTAGTGACCCCTGTGTGTGTAGGCTGGTAGTGACCCCTGTATGTGTGTGTGTGTGTGTGTGTGTGTGTGTGTGTGTGTGGGCTGGTAGTGACCCCTGTGTGTGTGTGTGTGTGTGTGTGTGTAGGATGGTAGTGACCCCTGTCTGTGTGTGTGTGTGTGTGTGTGTGTGTGTGTAGGCTGGTAGTGACCCGTGTGTGTGTGTATGTGTGTAGGCTGGTAGTGACCCGTGTGTGTGTAGGCTGGTAGTGACCCCTGTGTGTGTGTGTGTGTGTGTGTGTGTGTAGGCTGGTAGTGACCCCTGTGTGTGTGTGTGTGTGTGTGTGTGTAGGCTGGTAGTGACCCATGTGTGTGTGTGTGTGTGTGTGTGTAGGCTGGTAGTGACCCGTGTGTGTGTAAGCTGGTAGTGACCCCTGTGTGTGTGTGTGTGTGTGTGTGTAGGCTGGTAGTGACCCCTGTGTGTGTGTGTGTGTAGGCTGGTAGTGACCCCTGTGTGTGTGTGTGTGTGTGTAGTCTGGTAGTGACCCCTGTGTGTGTGTGTGTGTGTGTGTGTGTGTGTGTAGGCTGGTAGTGACCCCTGTGTGTGTGTAGGCTGGTAGTGACCCCTGTGTGTGTGTGTGTGTGTGTGTGTGTGTGTGTGTAGGCTGGTAGTGATCCCTGTGTGTGTGTGTGTGTGTGTGTAGGCTGGTAGTGACCCCTGTGTGTGTAGGCTGGTAGTGACCCCTGTGTGTGTGTGTGTGTGTGTGTGTGTGTGTGTGTAGGCTGGTAGTGACCCCTGTGTGTGTGTGTGTGTGTGTGTGTGTGTGTGTGTAGGATGGTAGTGGCCCCTGTGTGTGTGTGTGTGTGTGTGTGTGTGTGTGTAGGCTGGTAGTGACCCCTGTGTGTGTGTGTGTAGGCTGGTAGTGACCCCTGTGTGTGTGTGTGTGTGTGTGTAGGCTGGTAGTGACCCCTGTGTGTGTGTGTGTAGGCTAGTAGTGACCCCTGTGTGTATGTGTGTGTGTGTGTGTGTGTGTGTGTGTGTAGGCTGGTAGTGACCCCTGTGTGTGTGTAGGCTGGTAGTGACCCCTGTGTGTGTGTGTGTGTAGGCTGGTAGTGACCCCTGTGTGTGTGTGTGTGTGTAGGCTGGTAGTGACCCCTGTGTGTGTGTGTAGGCTTGTAGTGACCCCTGTGTGTGTGTGTGTGTAGGCTGGTAGTGACCCCTGTGTGTGTGTGTAGGCTGGTAGTGACCCCTGTGTGTGTGTGTGTGTGTAGGCTGGTAGTGACCCCTGTGTGTGTGTGTAGGCTGGTAGTGACCCCTATGTGTGTGTGTGTGTAGGCTGGTAGTGACCCCTGTGTGTGTGTGTGTGTGTGTAGGCTGGTAGTGACCCCTGTGTGTGTGTGTGTGTGTGTGTGTGTGTGTGTAGGCTGGTAGTGACCCGTGGTTGTGTGTGTGTGTGTGTGTGTGTGTAGGCAGGTGACCCCTGTGTTTGTTTAGGCTGATAGTAGGTTGCCGACAATACTCAATTCCCATCAAAAAATCCAGACCGCACAGTGCGAGTCTGTCCGCAACGGGGACATGATCATGCCTAATACGCCACGCCTACTTTGCTGTGGGGAGGTATGGAATCTCCCTGAAATCAGTTAAAAAAAGTAGGCAAGTATGCCCATACCCCTTATAGGTTACAATCACCGTTTTTGTCGGCACACATTGTCGGCAATGTATTGTGTTTTTAATTTTCCTATTCTTAAGTGTTTCTGCCACTATGAATCGAGTATCGGTCATAGGGTCCACAGCACTAAGGTCGACATGCATTGGGTCGGCCACTGAAGGTCAACATGAGCCAAGGTCAACACATGGGCTTAGGTTGACATGCCATTAGGTCGACACACGCATTAGGTTGATGTGGGCTAGGTCGACAGGCAAAAGGTCGACCAGATTTTTACCAGAATGTTGACACAGCTGACATGGACACCGTATTGGAACACCGCATCCCCTCGCATGGCTCGCTATGCTCGGCACACTTTTATTCTGCCTCCAAGCCCTAGTGGATGGTAGGGCATGAAATACCGCCTGTCGGCACATGTCGGAAAAGAAAAGAGAAACAAACCCCATGTCAACCTAATGTCTGTGTTGACCTAATGACATGTCGACCTAAGACCTGTTTGAGACTGTATTTTAACTAGCGATACTTTAATTGCAGCTTAGCGAATATTAATTGTATAATCCCAAATCAATTAAGAAGTGATCTCAATGTCCGTTATAAAATGTCACATACATTGTGTCTTTCTTTACGTATGATGGCCTGTATATCGGGGTATAACCAGTTAAAAACTGTCACTATATGTTTGTTATAATTTTTGAGGTGATGCGGTCATTGGGTCAACAGTGTCGACAGTAAAAAGGTTGACACATGGAAAAGCTTGACATTATGGCGACATGGTCAAAAAGAGCAAAATTTTGACATGAAAAAGATCGACATGCATTTTCCCTTGTTCATACTTCACCATCCCAGTGGACCTGGAGGGGGGATATAATAATGTGCCATGCGCAGCGTGAGACTGTGCGCGAGCCTTGTGTGGTATACTGATACGGTGTCCATGCTGCCCTACGTCTACAGACACCAAGAACATAAAAGAATCGTGTCCACCTTTTTCGTGTCAAACCTTTGACCATATTGACATAGGGCATGTCGACTTTTTTCATTTCATTTTTTCACTGTTTACCAATATTGTTTGACCTTTTCACTGTCAATTTAATTGTGTCGACCCTATGAGCCACACCCATGGATGAGAACATACGGGGTTTTTTATTTTGTTACATAAGAATGTAATGTGCTGCATTAACCTATTTTCACTGCTGCGGTTTATATCGTACAGCCAGTGATCTATTCCTGCCTGTGATAGCAAAACACGATGGGCCTGATTCAGACCTGCCTGCAAATTCACAGCATGGGCATCATGTCTTATACTGCGCATGCGCTATTTTCATACTGCACGTGCGCCAAATATTTGTAACTAATTCCTTTGCAAACGTACATGCTAAAATATGCACGGAAGGGGGTGTGCTCCTGCTTGAACACAAACCCTTTGCAGCTAACCAGTAAGGGGGTGATTCTTATTCATTCGGACGGGGCCGAGTCGCCGAGCCGTTCGCAAAGTTCAGGGTGGGCCAAGGGCGGACGGCGTCGGGGACAGGGATCAACCATGGGAACACCCAGCATCCCCTGTCTTCGTCCTGGTGCTAGCAAATAAAAGTCAGTTCCCACTGACTTTTATATCAGGGTTGCCTACCTGAACCTCTTCGTCGGGGAGAAAATGCTCTGTTCCTGGACTTCCCTGGTAATGTATGATTGCCAGCACCTGTGGGGAGCTAGTTAATAGATAAGAAAGGTGTTTCACCACAGGTGCTGGCAATCATACATTACCAGGGAAGTCCAGGAACAGAGCATTTTCTCCCGCATGGAGAGGGTCAGTTAGGCAACCATGGGGCTACGCGTGCCTGTGAATGACTTGATACATACTGTATATGATCCATCATCAATAAGAGCTTTTAATTACCTATACACACACACGCTACGCTTAGGGGTGGCGTGGATAGTGGGAGGCCTAAAACCTCATTGTATATCATACAATGATATTTTTGTATAGCTCATTTAATGGCATCGCACACCCTATAAAATCGCATGCGATTTTGCGGGAGGTGCGACGCGATGCAATCCCCCGGGGCTAAGAGAGCAATGAATAAATTACATAGGAAAATCGCATTGCATCACATAGCATCGCACGGCTCTTAAAATGGCCCATGCAATGTGCTGCGATGTGATTTCACGAAGTTAACGTACCTAATACGTATGCTAATTGGGCACCCAACTAACATATAAGTAACCTTTTATATGCTTATAATTTGCTAATGCTTTTAGTGTATCTGTCTGCAATTTTTTTTTAACTAAAACAAATATTAAACCTTGTGCACTTCTGCCACACTAAGATAATTAATCCTAAATCTAACACCACAAACAATTGGATAATGGGCCACCCTCATTTCAAAATACTAACCAACAATGGAGAAATAAATGTTATTTATTTGAAATGTGGAGGTTTGAAAGCAATGGCTTCTACACAGGTGTAGTCAGTGGCGGAGATATTGTAAAGCAGCCCCCACTGCTGCTTGGGGGAGCAGGGGCTGCGTGGGCTGGACAAGTGAGTGTGACAGACAATCAGTGAGTCTGTCACACTACACTCAGTGGCAGAGACACTGCGGGAGCGGGGGGCGGCATGGGCGCCAGGTGCCGGACAAGTGGCACTGCCTCCCTCCTCCAGCAGGATATCTGCGCCTGGGTGAGATGATATATATATATATATATATATATATATATATATATATATAAATTCCAGCTGGGGGGGCGGCACTCAAATAAAGCAGTCAAAGTAGTCAAATGAACATGAAAGAGACAAAGTGTATTAGCGCCAAGTGCTTTCAGGGACTATCCCTGTCCTTAGGGCATAAATACACGGGAGAGAAAAGTTTAATAAATAATAAATACACGGGAAAAGAAAGTTTTCTCTCCCGTGTATTTATGCCCTGAGGACGGGGATACTCCCCGAAAGCGCTTGGCGCTAATACACTTTGTCTCTTTCATGTTCATTTGACTGCTTTATTTGAGTGCCGCCCCCCCAGCTGGAATTTGTATCATAATATTGGGAAGGCACCTATTTCTCTGGATCTACCTGAGTGCCAGCATATTGGAGTAATATAGATATATATATATATATATATATATATATATATATATATATATATGAGGATGTAGGGACGGCGGCACTCGCAGAAATGAAAACTCAAGGCAGGCTTAGTTTAAACTAAGCCTGCCTTGAGTTTTCATTTCTGCGAGTGCCACCGTCCCTACATCCTCATGTTTACTTGACTCACGGCTGTGAGCTGAAGCTTGGAAGGCACCGCAGCACTTATATCGCGATCAAGCTAGTATCCCTATTGGGACTGCATTGCCCATCAGAGTGCCGCCACAGCTACACTATATATATGTGTGTAATGTACTGGAACTTTATTTTTGTTGTTTTCTACCTTTCTCTTTCAGGTTCTATACGCTTCCTTCTTCTACTTCCAAGACTCTTCTCTTGTCGGTAAGTGTAAGCAATTTCTTTTATAATAAGAAGTTTAATTTGTCATTTAAGATATTATATTAATTACATAGATAACTTTTCATCTTTCACAGGATATGAGACAATGCATGTCAACGTATAACAGATACAATGGCAAAACAATCTCAATTAATCAACAATGCGATAAATTCTCCTATTTCGGTTAGCTAAATTGCAGTGCAAACAATAAACTTCAGAGTTGTTCTTCTAACAATTCAATTACTATACACATCTACCTTGAATAAATTAAAGTCAACTTTACTGTTCTAAATGCACATTTCACTTTATACAGGCAGCTCAACTTGTGTCCCAAAGGTTTCCCAGATATGTTACGGATTGTTATATCAAGCCACACTGTCTGATTCTGACAGTAACCTCTCGCTTTCAAAGTATCAACGCCTTTGCTACAATGTGTAATCCTGTGCTTCAATGGACTAGACCTCTCATATTTAATGCTGTCAGTTGAAATAAGAATCCCTTGCTCTATTTAGGCTCTGTAACATATGAAGATACTTTGCTTGATCCTGCCTGTCTTTTTATCTTTAGAAACTACTGTGACATTCCCTGAAGAACACTGGCATTCCGTTTCCCGGTAAGTGTGCTGTGCTGCTCATAAGCCTTTGTATCCACTTCAGTATGTTAGCTGTCACACTCACTCCCTGTCCAATACTTTACTTGCCCTTTCTTTGCTCTCCCGTTACAACAGCTGTAAGGTCTGTCCTGCTGGATATTCTTTATTAAAAGGTATTGGTGGTGTGTCCTTGGGACCAGTTTTTAGTTCCTCATAGTCTGAGTATTCCTACTTATTCTGAGGGCAACAGTACTTATACTCTATTCTTCTCTCTCCTGTGCCCTAATAGCTAGTCTGCGGCTACTTGTACGTTTATTACCTTGAACTAATATTGTAACTGTCTCCGCCAAATCATCAGCAGGCTTTCTCCTAAATCTGGCAATATTGTTTACACAGGTTACGGTATCAGGGCAAAACTTCTGCCTCCCATATAAGTTCCAGCGAATCAAGGTCTCACAATGCACACACAGTCCTTACATAAATGCAGTAATAAATGCAGGGGAAACGGACATTTGCTGAGTGTAATTGTAGTCTCTGCCTGCGATTGTAGCTCACTCGCTGCACTACCCAGGCTATTGCCTCAGTCTCCTTCTACACCCCTTTTGGGAGGGCCTAAGTGCGTCACACCTCTTCTCTGCATCAGGTGCTTACCGTTGGCTGCTTTTCAGCAAGGCCGCGCCTCCTCACACCAGCGCCGCCTCTTGCTGCAGCATTCACTATTGCCGGCTTCGGGACCGCCCAGCGCCGGCCTCCTCCTACCCGGCTCACCTTCGGTATTGGTGCTATGAACTCCGGGTCCGCCCAGCGGGCGGGGTCACACCTCCTGGTGGACCGGGATGCGCTCGGGTCCTGCACCCGGTCACCGGAGTTCAGCCACTGGCACACTGCTGACGGAGCGCTCCCTTCTGCGCTGTCAATCTCCGCTACCCGGCGCAGACAGTGGGGATGCCGCCGGGCCCTCCGCTGGATTCTTCAAGCCCTCCGGTAAGTATCGTGGCTATTTCCCCAGCAACGCTGTCCACCGCTGCTGGCTGCGCAGCTCTGCAGTCACTAGGCTTCCCCAGGGGACTACTGTTTTTCCCGTTAACGGCTGCCTTCTTTTATGTGCTTCCTCACGCGCCCCACAGTTATGCGACGGGCACCCGGATCTGGGGCTCGAGCCCCCCAACTTTATTAGTCTCTTTTTACCACCGTATCCATTCACAGGGGCTTCTCCCCTACTTTGCAGGGGATATTGTCCAGTCCGTAGCCCTCCTGCTTTAGTTAAACAGCTGGACTAAACCATTATACATTATATCCGGACCAAGGGGCATAATAGCTCCCCTATCAATGTCTATTCTGCACAAATCTCTTAAGCATTGTCTCCCAAATGAGGATAAAAGTCTGTTTGCTTGCTATGTACACATTAACACAAGGTCTGGTTATTACATATGTATAGGGGGGAGGGTGCACCACAAACTTTTCTGCAGGGGGGAGAAAAAATTGTCGTTAAGCCACTGGTTGTAGTACAGGGTTGCCTACCTGACCCTCTCCTAACCCTGCTTATTCAGTTGTTGGTTGCTCCCACATTTGATTCGGTGCCGCCCATGTGAGGCCACTTCTATAAATTATTAAGTCCAGGGTAATGGTATTTAAGATCTGCAGTCATACAGTATGGTCGACAGGGTCCAAAGGTCGACAGCAAAAAGGTTGACAGGGTCAAAAGGTCGACAGTCAAAAGGTCGACAGGATTCAAACATCGACAGTAGAAATGTCTACTGTGAAAAGGTTGTTGTGGTCAGAAGGTCGAAATGGAAAAGGTCAACATGACTTTCATGTTTTTTGGGTGTCTATGTCGACATAGTCTAAGTGTACCGTGTCTCCTCGCACTGCTCGCCGTGCTTCAAGCTCGGTGCATCGCTGCGCTCGGCACATTATTATATTCTCCCTCCATGTCGTAGTTGATGGTAGGGTATGAAATACTGCCTGTCGATACATTGGCTCCAAATTTTGTAAAAAAAAATGAATGTCGACCTTTTGACAATAACGACCTTTTCACTGTGACCTTTTGACCCTGTCAACCTTTTGACTGGCAACCTTTGGACCATGTCGACCTGTTGACCCTGTCGACTTTTTTTCACTGTCGACCCATAGTGGTCAACCGAGAATCAATCTATCATGAGTCCAGATACCGAGTCCAATGGTCTCTTGTTCCTGCCCCCCACCTCCCCCGCCTGCTGTGCAGCTAATGTATGCAAACAATAACTATGGCTTTAATATTAACTGGTTAAGGTTATCTGTTTTTTATCCTGTTCGCGCTAATTTGTTTGTTTCTTTGTTTCTGTACAATCATTTATTTACAGTACTATACTTACTGTAGCAATTAGTACATCTTTACATTTATTAAAACTTAATTATGGAAATACGGTTTTGATTTTTTCATAGAAATCGAAAGCTCGCCGCAGGAACCAGACCCATGTGTCCCAGGCATCCACTGAGGAGGAAATAGGCCCAAGCCGATCTGCACACCAGTAAGTACTGTGCTACTACCAGGGCTATTTTTCATCAGGCTCCAGCAGGAACTGAGGCCCTTATTCTAGTTCACTCTTTCTGACAAAATATTTCTTAGATGGACAAAACCATGTGCACTGCGGGTGAGGCAGGTGTTACTTGTGCAGAGAGAATTAGATTTGGGTGGGGTTTTACACCTGGTGCAGTGTGCAGATGGTTTTGTCCATCTAAGAAATATTTTGTCAGAAAGAGTGAACTAGAATAAGGGCCTCAGTTCCTGCTGGAGCCTGCTGAAAAATAGCCCTGACTACTACTATACAGTACATAATACTTATCTTTCTTTTAAGGATGTATCCTATTCGCTGCACTAAATTCCAGCAACTAATGGATCCCACGGGGGCTAAACATTTAGGGCAGTGGTTCCCAAACTTTTTGGAATCACTGCACCCTCCTAGAGCATCAAAATATTTTCAAGGCACCCACCTCTAGGCCAAATATTTATTATCGAGAAATTCTGAAGAAAAAAAATAATAATTAAGTGCATTGTGTTTATGTCACAGTTATCTGGTGAGGGACAGGATTTGCTTCTGTTTGTCCACATATATTATGATTGGCAGCCACAAGCACTGGTTTTGCCTGGTACATTGGCCATAAATCATATGAATTGATCTTGGTCCACCAACCCAAGGCACCCCTGCAAGTGTCCTGAGGGGTTCCCATGAAAACGCTGGTCGCTCTCATGTTAATGTGGGCATGACGCAGGTGCAGGGTGCGGGCAGCTGACATCACTGGATGTGAGCTACCCACCCTCTTCCCGTACAGGGACCACACATATCTAAGACAATAGAGAGTGTCTCAAGCCCCGTACACACGGGGGAGATATATTGCTAGCAATATATTGCTGAGCAATATATTGCCCAGTGTCTCCTTTGCATCAGCGACCAGAGATGGTCGCTGATGAAAACGAACCTCTGCCGGGGGAGCCGCAGAGGTAATTAGCTGGTCCCAGGAGCAAGCTCCTGCGACCAGCGATTACAATGGGGCAGAAAACGGGAGAGCGCACCCGGCGATTTATCGCTGGTGCGCACTCCAATCACTGGCAATATGGTCGCCTGCGACCATATTCCCAGCGATTATAGCCCCTATCGCCCCCGTGTGTACACAGCATTAGATTTGCGTGACCATCAAATGATTTGGCCCACGCACCCAAGGCTGTGAATAGATGTTTATGCTAAACATTCATTCACAACCGTGCGGGGGAACTCGGCGACTGCAGGGTGGGACGTCTTTGCAGCATTGCGTTGCATGTGAACCAGAATAAGGTCCCTAGTCACATAAGCCAGAACTTTTTCATGGTTTTTCATGGTTTTCTTTTTGCCTGATATATCTCCTAATTTTATGCATGTTTTGCCCTTGATAAATCAATAAGAAACGGGGAAATACATTTGGACCCTTTGGGTGACAATTAACTTTTTTTTTTTACTATTTAATGTGATGCGGATTTGCGGCTGATAAATGCAAAATGGAGTGAATTTAGTCATGAAAATATGCTAATTTTAGTTACGAAAATATGCAAATGAATGCACATGCGCTAATTGTGTAAAAAGGAAAAAAAAATAGGGTCCCACCTCCTGAGCACGATCGGCCCCTTAATCCCAAAAACATTTCCTTTACATTTCAGCACTGCCACAAAAGGAACAGCTGACATGTCAGTGATTCTGAAGTTAACACAGGTGAAAGTGTTGACGCGTGCAAGACTGGAGATCACTCTGTCATGATAACTGAGTTATAATAAGAGACTTTAAAAGGAGGGTGATGCTTGAAATCATTGTTCTTCCTCTACACATTAACGGGATACGGTCACTAGGTCTACAAGCATTAGGTCGACATGATTGAAGGTCCACATGATTGAATATCGACATGTGGGAAGGTCGACATGATTGAAGGTCGGCATGGGTTAGGTCATCAGGGTCATTAGGTCGACATGGGGAAGGTCGACAGTCAAAAAAGTTCAACATGGGGTGTTTCACTTTTTGTTTGAGCCGACATGTGCCGACAGGCGGTATTTCATGCCCTACCATCCACTTGGGCATAGTGGGAGAATAAAATAGCGGTGTTATATTTCAGTGTCCATGTCCACTTTCGGGACAAAAAAACCCCAAAAAAACCATGTTGACCTTTTGACTGTCGACCTTCCCCATGTTGACCTTTTGACTGTCGACCTTCCCCATGTTGACCTAATGCATGTCGACCTTCAGTCATGTCGACCTTCAGTCATGTCGACCTTCCTGCATGTTGACCTTCATGCATGTTGACCTTCATGCATGTTGACCTAGTGGTGTCTACCTATTTGCTGTCTATCCAATGATCCATACCCGTGTTAACCATGGTTCTGATATACCAGATTCTACAAGCATGACACCCGAGTGATAATACACAAGGTCTTCTACCATTAACTATCACCTGTTATTGTAACATTAAGGGCTCATGCAGCATCTCTGGGGATCTCAGGTAACAATATACAGTAACAACTAATATAGATTTCTACCACTCTAGACTTGATGAGCTAGATCAGGGGTGTCCGATCTTTTTGCGATGAGGGCCAGATTTGGTGAAGTGTGTGGGGGCCGACCATTCAGCCTGACATTCTTTGAATCATTAATCACATCCGAATGGTGCCCCACTCTGCCCCCCTTCACTCTATGTCCCACAGCCTGACCCTTCACTGTATTTCCCCCAGCCTGCCCCCATTCACTGTATGTTCCCCACTCTGCACCCATTCACTATGTCCCCCGGCCTGCCCCATTTATCTTAATGTCCATCAGTGCCTCCCAGCCTGCCCCTGCTCCCCCTTCTCTGAATGGCCATCACTGCCTCCAATCACTGTATGTCCCCCAGCCTGACTCTCCTTCGCTGTATGTACCCCCACTCTGCCCACTCCCTTCTCTGTATGTTTCCCAGCCCCTTGTGTGAGCCAGAGGAAGAAGAGGCAAAGCAGGCACTACAAGGACAGGAGATGCTTGGGCTCCCGCTGCTGCCCTCCTCTGCACTGCATGTTACGGGAGTAAGCTTCCCCCTTGCTGCCCCCCCCCCCCCCCCCCCCCACACACACACACACACACACACACTGCTGTCACTGTGATTGTGGAGTAGGGTGATATACGATTGCAGCAGCAGGGGTAGGATGCCAAACACATCTGACTGTGGCGGCCGGCACCTCCTCACTGCAGCAGACATCAAGGTAAAGGCGTGCTCGCCGGGGCCCCACCTTTAGTGTCCTGTGCTGTGCTTCCCACATCTGATACTCTGCCCGCTTACAGCTGGAGGCTTCGGGCCACTTGAAATGAGAGCACGGGCCACATTTGGCCCCCGGGCCTGACTTTGGACATGCCTGAGCTAGATAGTCAGACCAGGATTACAGGATGACAGGATGAGGAAGCACCAGTAATACTGGTGCACAGGAATGCACAGATTGGGAAGATAATTTCATATAAAACTTCCAACAGATGATGCAGGTCAGAAAAGCAGGACTGCATGGCCAGAGGTGACAATTACCATGTAGGACTTCTCACAGGTGTTGCAGGTCAGGAATACAGGACTTGATTATCAGAGATATACAGATTAGCAGAATATACAGTACAGAACATCTGACAGGTGTTGCAGGTCAGGAATGCTGGATATACACAGCAGATAAGAATATACTGTATCATGCAGGACTTCTGACAAGTGTTTCAGGTCAGGATTGTAGTAATTGCACAGCCAGGGATGGTAATAACTGTACAGGGATGCTGATAGGTGTTGCAAGTCAGGAGTACTATAATTGCAGACTAGAAACACAAGTTTGAAGATGACAAACTCTGGAGCCAGGACGATGCTACCAAATAGAACCTATAGTATAACTGACAGGTTCTGGCAGGGCAGAGAGGAATTAACAGGTAGACGTAGCCAATCATAGCATACAGTCCAGACCAGCACCTTTAATGACCAAATGCCTAGCAGCGGTTTGAACTGCTCCGCAGTTTTAGGGCCAGATTCTCTAAGCTTCAAAAGTGATAAAATAGATAGTGATAAACAGCCAGCCAATCAGTTCCTACCTGCCATGTCACAGACTGTGTTTGAAAAATGTCAGACAAGAGCTGATTGGCTGGTTGTTTATCACTCTCCAATTTATCACTTTTGAAGCTTAGAGAATCTGGCCCCTTCTGGATTCTTCCTACAGCCACCCGGCCTCCATGTTTACCAGGGAACCAGCGAGCTGCTGACCGGGTGATTCCCTGTCACCTAGCAATGGCCGGAACTTTCATAAAGCCAAACAGTGGTGGTTTATTACTGCTGACTGCTTATGATGGCCACACATCAGACCAACTTTCCTCCAACCGTTAAACTAGTTGCTTGGATGGAATAAAAATCTGGTACTGGATAGGAGCAAATGTAATATTTACTTCAGGAATTTGCTCTCAAAATCTGGAAAAGGACAAAAACTGTTGCTCAGACACGGTACTGTAGTTGAACCTGTTTGATTTAAACAATTTGACTGAATGTTTTTGCCACAGTGATCAGGCAGCCTGCGGTACCCCCTCCTCACTGCAGCACAGTGGACCCCACCTTGATCTTTACACCTTCTTCTCGCCACCCAGTGACGGCTCCACTGTAGACAGACCTCCGCACCCCCCTCTCTCCCCCACCCATCAGCAGCTCCACTGAGAATAGTCCTCCGCAGTCCCCCTCTCTCCCAATACCTGGTGGCAGCTCCACTGTGAATGGACCGCCTCACTCCCCTCTCTCTCCCCACCAAGTCAGTAGCTCCACTGTGGTCGGACCACCTCACCCCCATCTCCCAAACCCAGTGGTGGCTCCACTTTGGATGGACCTCCGCACCCCCTCTCCCCACCTGCCTGCAGCTCCACAGAGTGGGTGGCCTTCTGCACTTCTCTCCCCACCTGCTGGGGTGGACCTCGAAACCCATCTCCCTTCTCGACAGCTGCAGAGCAGGCAGCCCACTATACCACTTTACCCACCAACTGACTGCAGAGCAACTGGCCCTCTGCACCTCCATCCCTACCTGCCACATGCAAAGCAGACATCCCTCAGTACCCCGCTACCCAGCCACTAGCTGAGGAGAAAATAGGCCCAAGCCGATCTCCACACCAGTAAGTACTGTACTATACAGTACATACTGTAATACTTATCTTCCTTTCAAGGGTGGTATCCTATTCGCTGCAGTATATTCCCACAACTAATGTATCCCACGGGGACTATCCATTTAGGGCCTTATTTTGGTTACATCACATGCCCGCATGTCCGCACTGGGGAGTGATGATTTGTGCATGCGCTTTTATATAAATGCAGATGCTGGGTGAGAGCAGGCACGTGCGGGCAGGGGGTGTGGGGCGGTGGCGACAAGCTGCACCAATGGGAACACCCAGGTTTTCATGAGTGTTCCCATGAAAATGCTGGGTGTTCCCATGCTAATGTGAGTGTGACGAGGGTGTGGGGGAAGGGCAGCTGACGTCACAGGATGTCATCTGCCCGCCCTCTTCCTGTACAGGGAGCACCGATATCTAAGACACCAGAGAGTGTCTTAGATTTGTATGCACCTGCCAAATCATTCGATGGTCGCTGACCATCAAATGATTTGGCCCCCACACCCAAGGCTGAGAATGGATTTTTATGTTAAACATCCATTCGCAGCCGTGCGGGGGGAACTCTGCAACTGCGGGGTGGTTGGGCCATCATTGCAGCATTGCATTGCACGTGGAACAGAATAAGGTCCCTAATCCCAAAAGCCAGAATTTATCAGTGATTCTACTTCTTGTACCTCAGGCAAGACTGGCAAGCAGAAACCACAATAAGCAGCCATAGGAGGCCGCTTTTTTTTCCAGCCAATAACACATGGGTCCGGGAACTTATTCCAGATCCCATGTGTTATGCCCAGATAATTGGTCATTTACCACATAGTAAACAAGCTATCATTGGAAAGCTCGATATCTAACAAATTAACATCAGATGGTGAACTCCGTGATAAGCACATCACATTTTTGTTAGACTCAATTCAATTTAAATTAGGTCACAATTATTTTCTTTTTAACTCCACCTACTATTTACAGGTGATGGGAACGGCCATGGGGACCAGGTTCGCCTCGAGTTATGCCAACCTCTACATGGGTATGGTCGAGGACCACCTAGTGTGGGGTGGTGGATATGGGGCGCATCTGGTCCTCTATGGCCGTTATATTGATGACCTTTTCTTTGTTTGGGATGGGGATGCACAGTCAGCACAATCTTTTGTCACCTATATGAACACAAACACTTTTAATTTACACTTCACACACACATTTCACCCCACCCAGAAAAATTATGGGTGGGGTGAAATGTATAATCAACAACCAAATACACACCTCTAACTATGTGAAATAAGTCAATACAAACTCATATTTACACTATCACAGTGCACATTACCCCCCCCTGGAAATGCAACATACCCAAGGGACAGTTTCTTCGGTTACGAAGGAACTGTTCAGATCTAAAAACTTTTGAAACACAAAGCACCCAAATGACCAATTCTTTCCTTGACAGGGGATACCCACAACAAATTATCACAGCAGCTCATACAGAAGCAGCCACAAGTGAAAGAATTTCCGGTACTCTTTACTTAGAAGGGTGCCCATCATGGCCATCTCGGGCATTGAATGCACTAAAAAATCGTGTGCGATGCGACCGACGAGATGCCCGTGATTTCCCATAGGGAACAATGTTAAATGTCTCAATTGACCCGATTTTCCTGTTCAATGCCTCAATTGACCCGATTTTTCCATAGGAAATAATGTTAAATGGGCCACAGAGGCCAAATAGGCACCCTGAAGTGTGAAATGGCCACCCGAATTGTTAACGCCACCCCACGATCAACGTCAACCCGAAGCATTGCGAGCGCAGCGAGCCCGCGAAGGGCGGCGGTACGCGTCCTACGACCTTTTCATACCCCCACTATCCACGTCGGCGTGGAGTTGAGAATAGAAAGTGTGGCGATACCTTCACAGGTATCCGCGTCCCCTCGCGGGCTTCACAGCTGTCCGCGTCCCCTCGCGGGGCTCGCTGCGCTCGCCACGCTTCGGGCTTGGTGGCTCGCTGCGCTCGCCACACTTTCTATTCTCAACTCCACGCCGACGTGGATAGTGGGGGTATGAAAAGGTCATAGGACGCGTACCACCGCCGCTCGCCACGCTTCGGATTCACGTTGATCGTGGGGTGGCGTTAACAATTGTGGGGGCCATTTCACACTTCAGGGTGCCTATTTGGCCTCTGTGGGCCATTTAACATTGTTTCTTATGGAAAAATCGGGTCAATTGAGGCATTGAACAGGAAAATCGGGTCAATTGAGACATTTAACATTGTTCCCTATGGGAAATCGCAGGCATCGCGTCGGTCGCATCGCACCCAATTTTTTAGTGCATTCAATGCCCGAGATTTTTTACTAACGATGCCCACGATCAAAATCGTGGGCGCCGTTCTAAGTAAAGAGTACCGAATTTCCCTCCTAAAAAGCAAAAGTAAAAATAGAAATGCAAACAATGAAAACAAGCAGAATCAGAAAATCAATACAGATATTAATTTTATTTCTACTTTTAACGGCGAATACCGCCAAATAAAAGAAGTCATAAATAAAAACTTTAACCTTTTGAAATGTGTTCCCATTCTGTGGGACCTGTTGCCCACAAAACCTGGGTTTATATTTAGAAGAAATAGGACTGTAAAGGATGTACTAGTATCAAGTATGTTTAAAAATAAAGTAAAGAATCTTTTCAACAGAAAAAAACATCTTGGCTACACCCCACACACAGGTGCTATAGATGTAGTAAGACTAGATGCATCACGTGCAAACATATTCCCAACGAAAGCTCACCATATAAAATCAAAACATTTATCAACTGTGAGACGGCTTATGTGATATACTAATTGACGTGTTCCTGTGGCCTAAAATACAAAGGCCGCACCACACGTTCATTGAAGGAACGCTTCCGTCAGCATATTGTCAAAATGTTCCCCAGTCACAGTGTCTCAAAACATTATCTGACACATCATAAAAGTGACCCCAAATGCCTAAAAGTGGTGGGATTAGAACACATTAAACATACAATGCGAGGAGGTGACCGTTTTAAAACCTTGTGTCAACAGGAGGTATACTGGATGCATAAGATGAATACAATATATCCAGATGGACTAAATGATCAAGTGGAACTTAATGTATGCCTGTAGTACCACCATTTACCATTGGGGACACCCTCACATATGCACACACATGCACAGGTGTACTGTAGGTGTGTTTGTGCGGGTATGTCCTGTCAGAGATAGATATATAGAGATCCGATCTTATAATCAGGGCTGCCAAGAGAAATCATGGGCCCTGGTACAACAACTTTCCAGGGCCCCCATGGAGGGCGCTCCCCACAGACTCTGCCGGCGCTGGCTCCCCAAGCTGCTGCAGAGTCTGCATACCCATCAATATGCCACTGCTTCCTAGGCAGGCGCTTACTAAGTAGCAGTTATTGCATTGATAGATATATATATATATATATATATATATATATATGCAGCATCCGGTCCCAGCAGGGGCTGGCTGGCAACTTTTAGCTCGGGGCAAGTCCAGAGCACTTGCCCATAATTAGCATTGCATCCTTTTAAGGAGGTTTTTCATCTTGCATGGGGTGGGATTTCACTGGGCAGCATATGACTGATTGCTGGGCTCTGCAAATTAGTAGCCCAGCGATCAGGTCTGAATAACCCCAAAAGTTCAGTATAGTGTTAGTGTAAAGCTATGTACACAGCTCAATTTAAACCTAAAATCCATATTTTTAGAAAATATTGTCAGCACTTGCTCCGCAATGCAATTATTGACTAATTAAGCAATTGGAAGTTTCCAATTAAACTAATTTGTCCTTAATAGCTCACCTGCAGTTCTGTCCATGGACCAGGCACAGGACAGGTGCTATCCCTAAAGGTGTCCATACACGTACCAATTACCCGGTACTTTTTGTGCTAAAATAGCATCGTTGTGCATGGGATGCGATGCTATTTTAGCACAAAAAGTACCGGGTAATTGGTACGTGTATGGGCACCTTTACTCTTTACCTCTAAAACTGCACCCGCTTCCCACACACCACCTTAACTACAGTACCACTAACCCTGCACCCGCTCCCCATGCACACTATACTATCACTGCTAACCCTGCACCCGCTCCCCATGCACACTATACTATCACTGGTAACCCTGCACCCGATCCCCACACACTATACTATCACCACTAACCCTGCACCCACTCCCCATGCACACTATACTATCACCGCTAACCCTGCACCCGCTCCCCACACACTATACTATCACCACTAACCCTGCACCCGATCCCCGCACACTATACTATCACCACTAACCCTGCACCCACTCCCCATGCACACTATACTATCAGCGGTAACCCTGCACCCGGTCCCCACATAAACTATACTATCACCGCTAACCCTGCACCCGCTCCCCACACACTAACTATACTATCACCGCTAACCCTGCACCCGCTCCCCACACACTATACTATCACCGCTAACCCTGCACCCTCTCCCCATGCACACTATACTATCAGCGGTAACCCTGCACCCGGTCCCCACATAAACTATACTATCACCGCTAACCCTGCACCCGCTCCCCACACACTAACTATACTATCACCGCTAACCCTGCGCCCACTCCCCATGCACACTATACGATCACCGCTAACCCTGCACCCACTCCCCATGCACACTATACTATCAGCGGTAACCCTGCACCCGGTCCCCACATAAACTATACTATCACCGCTAACCCTGCACCCGCTCCCCACACACTAACTATACTATCACCGCTAACCCTGCGCCCACTCCCCATGCACACTATACGATCACCGCTAACCCTGCACCCGATCCCCGCACACTATACTATCACCACTAACCCTGCACCCACTCCCCATGCACACTATACTATCAGCGGTAACCCTGCACCCGGTCCCCACATAAACTATACTATCACCGCTAACCCTGCACCCGCTCCCCACACACTAACTATACTATCACCGCTAACCCTGCGCCCACTCCCCATGCACACTATACGATCACCGCTAACCCTGCACCCGCTCCCCACACACTATACTATCACCGCTAACCCTGCACCCTCTCCCCACACACTATACTATCACCGCTAACCCTGCACCCTCTCCCCACACACTATACTATCACCTCTAACCTGGACACACTCCCCGCATACATTACACTATCCCCCTGCACTCACACTCCGCACCGACAATCATCCGCAGGCTGCAGGCTAATAAAAAAAAACACCTGTAGGATTTTGCCTGCCAAAAGTCATGTAGCTATTTTTTTCTTCATTGGATAATGTGCAAAATAAACTTGCGGTAATATAAAACTAAAGGTTCTGATCCTTTTACCCAGCAACTATGTGGCTTATTGAATAATGCCCTTAGTCCCCCTATATTGTATAGAACCCCCCCTGCAGAGTTAAACACAAAATTTGTATACACAATACACAACCATCAATATACACATGTTTTTGTGTATGCAAGAGTAGCAGGCAACCCCCCTCTCCCCCCTCTCTCTACCTTTCTGTCTCTCTCCTCCAGTCCATGATGGGTCTCTCTCTTCATGATCAGGAGGATGCAGTTTCTGTCTTCTTCCTTCATTTGCAGAAGACCTCCGTTAAGCCACGCCCCCTATTTCACTCTTGTGTTGCCTGGAAAGACACCTGGCTCCCCATTGCTAAACGGTGACCATCTTTTTGTAGCCTGGCATGTGGGCAGTCATTTTCTGTTAGCCCCTGCCTGCTACATCTTCGTTCCTAATAGCTGAGCTGCGCAAGGGAGTCAGGACTGGAGTCGGAGAGCAGGAGCTGAGCATTCTAATCTCTGCACTGAAGCTGCCAGTGCCACTGGCCGCTGTCACTGTACACACTGTGAGTGACAGCTCACCCCATCCCCGCCGCTCTCCTACTCCTCCATTATACCTAGCACCTGCCTGCGCGACCGCCACTACACACGGGCAACCTCTGCCAAAACAAACATTTTTTTTACAAAGTGTGTGTGTGTGCCCGGCCTGGACCAGGGGCCCCCTGACAGGCCCGGGCCCCGGTAAAATGTACCCGCTCCCCCTCCCTCTCGGCGGCTCTGCTTATAATACAATCCTACCGTCCTCTTTCTTGTGTATATATATGTCTAACAAATAATACAACAGCAAAATAATGGTGAATAATATATATGTACATATTTTTTGAGAAAAAAACCTCTCTCTTTAACCCTACAATTGCACTGAGAATAATATAGGAATTGTTAATTATTTTATGATTATATAATTTTTTATTATTATATTACTGTGTATCTTTTTCTATGCCTGCCTTTTATCTCTCTCCCCCTTATTTTTCTTCCTCCTCTCCCTTCCTAAAAATTCTAAAAACAATGTGAGGAAGTACCGTAGTTTCTTAGAATTCTTATCTCAATGCAATAATGTACACAAACTGCAGCACTAATGGTTAGACTGAATACTTTTTTCTTGTATAAACTATAGATCGAATTCACATTGGTGCATATGAATTATCCCCTTCTTTTTCCCGTTTCTCTACCCTGTAAATATGGTTGTTTTTAGCCACTGATAAATATGTAACACATAGCCAAATCCTGATGTAATAAATAAAGCCTAATAAAGAGCCGTTTCTATAGTGGCACGCAAACAGGAAATGTATATGCGTTCCACCGGACGGATAAAGCTATGCGTCCATGTGACATGGCGGAAGTGACACGCGATATGCGTGTCACCCCTCGCTCCGACTTCCGGGCGCTGCAGCGCGGACGGAGCCTTCTAGTGGGGATGGAAAAAATCCCCCCACTGGAGGAAATTACATATACATGCGGGCCAACAGCGCTCCAGTTTGCTTAATTGAACTTGCTGTGGGTTGGTATAAAAACCATGATTACACATATGGTGCTATACCTTTGAAAAAGCTGTCAGGGGACAGCGAAACATGTCAGGGAGCACCTGCTGGTTTTATTGGGTTTACTGGCTGAAATCTGGATACCCTGTCTTGGAGCATTAGCTTGATTTACACCTGGATCGTCCACTGGGCAAAAATTCTAATCTACTTCAAACTTGGGACACCACCACCTGCACTACAAAGGCGCAGATTACATTGTTGAGGACACCCATAATCTATCGGGTTTACCATCTCCCTCCAGCGCTTTTCCATCCGGCAAGGTTTATGGACCCCACAGTAATTCAGCCTTAGGACGCTTAAATCCAGCCTTCACAAGCACCTCCAAAAAGGACACTATCACGGGAATCCATGCCATAAGTATAACCCCAATTCTTTTATTATATGTACCTTTACAACATTTTATTTCTAAACCTTTTTACCTTTTTGTATTTTGCTCAAATATGTTTATATGTATTATTACTGTGTAAAATATAATACCTATCAAGTGGCTTTGAATCCACATATTATTGTGCAATAAGCAAATAAAACTACATATATACTTTTTAATACCATATTGATTCAATCTTTAGCGCTCCACCTTTCTTCTTTTTCTCGATAGTACTATTGACTAAAAATCCTGTTTTTACCATGCAGTAAATGACAGCATGTAATAGGATACCGCCCTAAGTCTCTACCGTCAGTACATACTATACGGTTCTGTAGCTTGCAGTTTAAACTGCAATTTTTTCTTTTCAAAGTGCCTGAAGGCCAAGACATGAAAAATAACGATGAGCAGGAGCCAGGGCCTGTCAGCCCACAAGCAGGTAAGCACTACTGTACTGTACTATACTTCTCTTTATTTTAAGAATGACTGCAACTTATTACAAGCCTTAATGTACTGTATTTTAAAGTATTAATATCTTACAGTACAGATGGAGCGTCAGCCATCCTTGGCCCGCGCTCGCCAGATCCCTGTTGAGCACCGGCGATAGAGACTGAGGCGCACGCGCGTCCCAGTATCACAGCGGCTGGGCAGCGTCTCCCTGCCTGTCTCCCCTTCAGGGAGACGCTGTCCAGTTCGGGGGGGGGGTCGTGGCAGTGAGGGGGCCCAGCGGGGGAGACGGCGGAGACTGGGGGAAGGCTCCGTTTGCCAAGGGGCGCGCGAGTGTCTCGTGCACGCGTGCCCCTGGCGGTAGCCGGCCGCTGGCGGGGCTGGTGATAGAATCGCCAGCCCCTGCAAAGTTAAAGCCGGCTCCATCTGTATTTCCGGTTCAATTACAGTAGTCATCTTTGATGTAGGAACAAGCTGTGCGGTACTGTTTATTGACTGAGTAGTTTGGTTCAACAACCTATTGTATAATGTACAGTAATGTAGTTTATTTTTATTTTTAGAGCCCCAAATTATCTGTAGTGGTGTGTAGAGGCAAACTTACCTTCTTTTTAATTTCCACAGCACCTGATTCCCAAGAAATTGAAGAGGAGCCGCAGCCTTCACAAGCAAGTAAGTACTACTACACTGTACTTCTCATTTTAAGAATGACCCCTTCTCCTGTCCCTCCCCTGTATTGTAATGTACCTTAACAAAAGACTTGGGGCGGGATGCACTAAACTCTGCTGTGCATTCCTCCGCACATCGCTTCCATACTAAACGCATATGCCCAACCATGCAATTAGTAATGCAAACGACCGCTCTTCTGATTAGAGCTGTCCTTTGTGCTCACTCGGCACTGGACTTCAGAGTCTGAGATCAGGGCGTTCCTCTGCACGTTTGCAGAGTGACGCCAGCAGCCGGGCATGCTGGAAAGGATCCATGACACCTCTGCGGAGTGAAGCCCATAAGGTAACCCAAGTTACAGCTAGATACCCTGATGTGTGGGCTTAATGCTTACAGAAATGTGGTAAAACTACCGAAAATGGGAATTTTACCACTGTTCTGCTTTAGTACATCGTGCCCTTGGAGTACTGTACTTGAAAGTTATATCATGTCTCTCCATTTACTGGATATTTTCTGGCAACAACTGTACAATACTGTAATAATATCTTATAGTCTCTCTGGGTCACTTACTGTAGCATTCTTTGATGCAGCACACTTCAAAAGACTTATGTAATTCTGCTGTATTTTGAGTCATCTGACAGTACTGTATACTGACCAGTAATTGTGCAAGGCTACATTATCACACAATATCTATGTGTCGGTCTACTTATATACATACACATACTGCAAGGCTCTGGACTATAGAAGTAAATAGAATTAGTAATTTACAGTAGATGAATGATACAAGAAGCATTTGATACTAACCAAGCAATGAAAGTGTGAACTGAAACTCAAATGGCGCTGCATTCATATACTGTACCTAATAACCAAAAACAATTATATAGATGATGCTGTAGCGCTGTATCAATATTACAGTATTTAATGAGATTTAAATAAAACAATAAAACACACTGAAAAATCTCTGAATTGCATAATACAAAAGAAAAATTCAAATGGACAGGGTTTGGGAGACCTCTGACCTCTTACGAACAAACCACAGTTAAAAGCAAAACTATTAGTAATATTTGCATGCATTTATAAAGGGTAGGGCAGGGAAATGGGTAAATTTCAATCAATACATTAAATTTTTGTTTGACAAATTACAAATTTACAATTCCAGTTTTACAAGTACACAGCATGCCATTTATTTATTGAAGATCACATCATCGTTATGACCTCCGACTTTGCACAGACATTCCTCTAAACTTCCAAGCATGTTTCCCATAACACTATGTAGCATAGGTACGGATCATATGGTCAATAGCTCAACTCCAATGGTTGACACAGGAAAAGTTTTTCATGTTTTTTTGGGCTGATATGTACCCTAATATTATGCATGTTTTACCGTTGATAAGTCAATAAGAAACAGTGAAATACATTTAGACTCTTTGGGTGACATTTAATAGGATACGAGTTTTAGTAAGGTTCTAAAATCGCACATTATCAAATTTTTGTAAAAAAAAAAAAAAAGACTGTTTAATGGACTGAGAATTTCCGACTGAAAAATGCTTAATGGTGCAAATTTTAGTCATGAAAATATGCAATTTAATGCACATGCGCTATTTGTGTAAAAATAAATAAAAAGGCTCCAGAGCATAACCAGCCCTGGGCTCAAAGAATCGGTCCTGGTTTTAGAAATTCAAGGGAACAAAAAACATAGGGGATCCCCAGGTTTTCTAAAACCAGCACCCAGGGGCTGGCTGGCAATTTTTAGCCTGGGGGGCCAGTCCAGAGCAGCGGCCCATAAGTAACAGCGCATCATTAAATGGAGGTTTTTCGTATATGTATTAATAAAAAAAAAAACAATAATAGGACACCACAGGCTGCTCCCCTGTATAATATCAGGACCCCCACAGGATGTAGGAGCGATACTTCATGGGGAAGAGGCGTGGCCATATAAAAGTACTAATAACATTGTAATGCCCATTATGTATTATGCCACACAATGTAATGCCCCTTACACAAAATTAGAGATGAGCGGGTCCGGATTCCCGAGATCCGACAGATCCGAATATCGGGGATCCGGGCCAGTTCCGAGCCGGCTCGGGAGTTCCCGACTGAATTCCGGACCATTATCGAGGCCGAACGTCATCATAGCGCTGTCGGATTCTCGCGGGAGCGGGATCTTATAAAAGACGCACGCGTGCCCCGCCATCTTCACTCCAATCTTGGAGAGGGAAGAGGGTGGTTGGGAAGCTCCGTGTGCTCCGTGCTGTGCTCTGTGCCATGTGCTCCGTGACCTGACCTGTGCCCTCACTGCCCTGTGCTGTGCTCCGTGCCATGTGCTCCGTGCTGTGCTCCGTGACCTGCCCTCACTGCCCTGTGCTGTGCTCCGTGCCATGTGCTCCGTGCTGTGCTGTGCTCCGTGACCTGCCCTCACTGCCCTGTGTTGTAGACTTGTGGCCTGAGCCCTGTAGTGTGATTTAACTAACTAGGTGCTGCAGTGCTCACACGCAGGGGCTGCAGTGTCCACTGTCCAGGGGCTGTCCTGTGGCCCGTGCCCTGTTGTGATTTATTTAGCCCTAAGCCCTGTGTTGTGATTAATTTTATTCAGCCCTGAACCCTGTGTTTTTTTTGTGATTTAACTAACTAACTCAGTGCTGCAGTGCTCACACGCAGGGGCTGCAGTGCTGCTGAGTAGTACACTGTGTACAGGGGCAGCATTAAGGGGCTGTGTCCAGTGTGACGGCCTATATCTTATCCATTGTCCAGTGTCACGAGTCACTCACGACATATATCCTGTGTCCTGTCCAGTGTGACGACATATATCCTGTGTCCAGTGTGACGACATATATCCTGTGTCCAGCGTGACATATATCCATTGTCCAGTGTGACGACATATATCCTGTGTCCAGTGTGACGACATATATCCAGTGTGACGACATATATCCTGTGTCCAGTGTGACGACATATATCCTGTGTCCAGTGTGACGACATATATCCAGTGGCCAGTGTGACGACAATATATCCTGTGTCCAGTGTCACAAGTCACAACATATATCCTGTGTCCAGTGTGACATGTAATGTGTGCCGGCATATATCCTGTGTCCAGCGTGACATATATCCATTGTCCAGTGTGACGACATATATCCTGTGACGACATATATCCTGTGTCCAGTGTGACGATATATATTCTGTGTCCAGTGGGACGACATATATCCAGTGTCCAGTGTGACGACATATATCCTGTGTCCAGTGTGACGACATATATCCTGTGTCCAGTGTGACGACAATATATCCTGTGTCCAGTGTGACAACATATATCCAGTGTCCACCCAAGTACTATTTATCTCCCCAATACTACAGTTCTCCTTGCCACGTTTTTGGGTCCTGGAGTTTATCTCATTACCTATAGTCTTCCCATTTATGCGGGTTAGACATTTTAGGAATCCCACATTCCTTTTACAAGTCTGCTCCGGAAGTTTATTCAAAGACAACACTAATTTAATACTCAGGCATGACAATTTGCACTGACCTAATGGATTAATCCGATGGACAGGGTCTAATTAGCAGCCAGATTGGCTCATAAAGAGGCTGCACAGGGCCAGGTCATACAATTTTTGCAAGAACTGTCGACTCGGTTGCATACTATACAGTCTACCCTTTGTGGAACTCAAGTTTCTCAAACTAATTGCATAGAGCCAGAACCAGTGGTAATTTACTCCGCCTCCCAGCTTCATCTTCCCACACCTTTCAAAATTTGATGGATCTTCTAAGAACCGTCACCGGTTTCTCAACAAGTGCATGATTCATTTTGAACTGCAACCACATAATTTTTCTACTGACTGGACAAGAGTGGCCTACAGTATGTCATTTCACTACTCTCTAGTTCAACCCTTGATTGTGCCTTGCCTCTGTGGGAAAGATCGTATCCCCTGTTGTCTACTTCTAAAGAATTCATAGCGGCCTTCCTTTGCATATTCAATGAACCTGGGCGAATAACATCAGTCTCAGCAGACATTCTCCGTTTGTGACAGGGGTCGCGGTCTGTGGGTAAGTATTTGGTTCAATTCCAGATTTTAGCCTCCGAATTATCGTGGAATGATGAAGCCGCATTCTGGAATGGTCTTTCCAACCTCATCAAGTTTGATGATTCTCTTAAATAAAGTGGATCTTCATCTTAAAGAAAGAGCTATTGAAAAAGGAAGATCTGTGCATCACAAGTCATCTACTAATATTCCTTGTCGTGGCTGTACCACTAAGGATGAAGCAATGCAGGTTAACAGATTTCATCTGTCTCCGGAGGAATGGAAAAGAAGACAAGAGGAACATCTGTCTCTACACCGCAGCTTCTTCGCATCTAATTAGCAACTTTCCCAAGCATCTGGGAAACATCAAGTCCTAGCCTCCCAAGGAGACAGTTGGCTAGGAGTACTTAAGTCCTCTCCTAAATTCATCCAGTTTTCATCCAGATATCTCAACATTTCAAATAAGTTCCAGCATTACTTCATTCCCGAGCCACTGGAAACTTTATTACTTTTGATCTTGTTTCTATCCCCGTCTATATTACTGCTGTGGATGGCAGCCAAATTCAAGGAGGCATGATTGCCCTCAGAACTCAACCCCTTAGTATACGGGTTGAAGTTCTTCACTCTGAACTTTTAAGGTTTTTGGTAAACCAAAGGCTTTGCACTGTTTAGTCCTGGGCCTAACGTTGCTTTGTTTACACAATCCTCGAATTGATTGGAATACATCCCAAGTCACAGCTTGGGGAACAACCTGCTTCGGGTCTTGTCTTCAGCAGGTATTGCCTGCACACTACTCTAAAACCAAAGCCACTGACACTCCTCGTCCCTATAAGGATTACACTGACGTAGTCAGTAAAGCTCCAGCAGGCTTCTTTGCGAAAAATAAAAGGATGGAGGATTAAGACACTGTATTGATTTATAGGGGTTTGAAAGACATTACCTTTTAAAAATCATTACCCTTTGCCTTTGATCACCGATCTGTTCGATTGTATAAGTGGGGCAACCATCTTTACAAAGTTGGATTTACGGGGTGCCTATAACTTGCAATGGCAATGGAAGGCAATGGAAGATGACATTCAACACCCGAGATGGCTACTATGAGTTCTTTGATGTGCCCTTTGGCCTCACAATCTTTTGTGACCTGCTATATCATCATGTGGTCATTTATTTGGATGATATTTAAATTTTTGTCATTGTCATCAAGTTAAAGAGGTCCTATACCATCTCAAAGCAAACCACTTGTTCTGTTTAACAAACAGGAATAGTCTCACTTGCGCTGAAAGTAATGTCCCAATATAATACTGATCCACGTGATTTCCACCTTTCTCTCCAATTCAGACATTTGAATATGTGGAAACAACAAAATAATATACAATAGTGTAATATTGTAGGGATACATACCGCCTCTTTACTGATGTAATGGCGGCCATATTTGTCACTGGCGGCAATGCCCTATTATGGATGTCACTGTCCAGACCAACAAAACGGTCCTTTCACATCAAAATAGATGCATACTCAGCACACTACATAGATGAAAAAATAGAAAAAATATCTAGTAGTTACTGTACATATTAGTGCCTATTTAAAACGGATCCTCTTTTCTCATTTTTTGAAAAGATTATCACGGCGGCCATCTTTCTAATGGGTAGATATGCCCAAATCATCAACCACTATAAATAGACATTATTTTGAGGGGCTCTTTTTAAAGATTTTAAATATGCCTCCAGTGCCTAAATATACAGTATATAGATGTGCATTCACAAAAAATAATACCTACTGTACATGTCACTTGTTCTGTAAACTTGAAAAATATATCTTTGAAGTAAAATCTATACCGATCCTGGGATATATAATTTCCGGTTCTGGCCTCAAACTGGAGCCCGAGAAACTTCAAGGAATTCAAGACTGGCCAATGCCTTCCACTCTGTGAAGTATCCAGAGATTTTTATTGTTCACAAATTATTACAGGAAACTCATTTACAATTTCTCAACTTAGCCCCCATAACAGCTCTGACCCAAAAGGGCGCTAATCCGTCTAAGTGGTCGCATGAGGCTATCGAGGCATTTCATCTCCTCAATCAGAAATTTATCTCAGCTCCTGTTCTATTGCAATCCAATTTATCTCTCTCAGTCACCTTAATTTATTCTTTCCATGCAAATTCTTTCCAGCTGAACAGAACTACACTAACAGGGACCAAAAGTTACTTGCTATTAAGCTAGCATTAGAGGAATGATATTATCTTTTGGATTCAATTTCTATCATCACGAATCATAAAAATGTACTATATTTGAAGTCAGCTCATTGTTTGAATCCTTGACAAGCCAGATGGGCACTCTTTATCTCGCAATTTAATTTTAAATTGTCTCTTTGTACTGGGACATTGAACCGCAAGGTAAGACAGTGATACAAGTTCCACGGAAAAACATCTCATCATAGATCCTGTTGCATTTTACACTGTTGGTATTGATGCCACTCCTCCTCCTGGGAAATCCTTTGTAAAACCAGTTGTCACGAGCGGTGGGCTGGGTAGGTTCGCGCGGGTTTCAGGGACCACTTGACGACCACCGGAGGCAGGGGTAAAACATGCAGGCTTTATTATAGAAGGTTTCATAAAGAAATATAAGCACTTTCAAATACTGCTTTGATAAGGCTTTAAACAAAAAGTCTTTAAACGTCCTCGAAAAGTTCCAGTTAGGACCCAGGAAGGTTGGAGCTCACCGACCCTTTATAGGGACAGTTGCACTGAGGGAGACCCCGTGGTAGACTGGAAGAGGGTGGTATGTCCAGCAAGGAATAACGGTGAAAGACAGAAGAATTGGGATAACTGAGTCCAGCAGTAATACGGTAAAAGAGAGGATAAGTGGCTTCTTACGGCAGGACCAGGAGACGGCAGTGGTTAGGAATACCGGAGACGGGATGAGGCAGACTGGACTGCGGACCAGCAGAGACCAGAGAGAGACAGAAGTATCCTAATGCACAGCAGCAAGAAGACCTTTGCACTGACACAGGTAGCCTCAGGCAGATCCCCTAAATACCTAGTGGGCGGCTGCCATTGGCCAGACAGTGCAGGGAGGCAGGACACAGAACCTGGCGGCCAATCTGTACTTTGGCCACATCCAAGATGGCGGCGCCGGCTTCAGGTGCCACCATAGTCATACTCCCAGGTCCCCCAGGCTTCCCCCAGCATGCAGCACTCTCTCTGGCTGCCGGAGGCCCGAGGCAATATGGCGCCCGGACTCCCAGCCTCAAGACGGACAGGCGGCGGGCGCGGAGGGGTGAGTACCGGACCCGCTGCGGCCGTCTGTGACACCAGTGTTATGAAAGAAGTTCCTTCATTGAGCTCATTCTTCAAATTTGATAGTCATGCAGGTATCCAAAAAACCTGTGAGTTCATTTCCAGATCCTACTGGCGGCCGTTGCTCAAAAATGATGTTCAAGAAATCATCGCATCATTTTCCAAGAGTACTCAACACAAGTTTATTCATCATACATCGGCAGGACAACTCATTCCACTGTCCCTGCCTCATTGTCCATGGACCCATTTGTCCATGGATTTTGTTACCGATCTTCCGGAATCTTCCAAGAATATTAATATCTGGGTGATTGTAGACCAGTTCTCCTAACATGGCACACTCCATTCCCATGATTGACTGGTGCATTATCACCTTCTACTTTATCTCCTTATCAGGATTAATACATTTGCCCCAGTGTGTATTGTGTGCCATGTATTGAAGATTCATTTCTCACCAATCTTTTGGTTTTTCACTGCCCTCCTGTCTCTCTATTCACTGCAGCCAATCACCCAATTCATGTGACTAAGTGCCTTCCTCCACCTGTTACTTTTGTCACTTTGTAGTGCCTTTATCACTGCAGCCACTGCCAGAGGTTAGGATTGAAGTCACCTGCTGCTGCCAGTGGAGCAATGCAGTCTGTTAAGTGATCGACAAACGATTGTGGATTTCTCACCGGTAGATTGCGACCAACTCTTGTAGTTGAAGCCTTAATAACGTTCCCAGTGATGCAGTGCGCGGGTGACATTATGATGTCACTCGCACACTGCATGTTGATCCAATCAGCGGTAGGGCCGGGACAGGTCAGCGGTGGCAGCAGGAAGCAGGGGTGTCAGATTACACAGCCACGTATGGCACCACCACAGTAAGGTGCCTACATGCTGGTGCCTCCCATCACCCACCTGTCTGTTACTCCCCCTGTCCGACTATGCTGTCCACTCGCCCACCTGCCTGTTACTCCCATTGTCTGCTTACTATGCCATCCACTCGCCTGTCTGTGGCTCCCGCTTTCTGGCCGCCTGCTAGCTACTCCCAGAGCAATACAGCAGGCGGCTGGGACAGACCAGGATGGGAAAATTCCTACATGGATGAAGTGTCTGGCACTGGGGCAGTGAGCACGTACAGTGGCAGTCAAGAACGTAGAAGAGACAACTGGCAAGGTGAAGGGGCAGGGAGGCCGGGCAGGAGGAGCAGTCTTTATTTATATATATATATAGTGTGTGTAGTCTGTAGAAAGGATTTGTTGGGGCACAGACAGTTATGTACATGTCTATGGGAGTGCCAAAATACTGCAATATTGTATATCTATCTAGTGTGTGTATGCATATATGTATGTAAATATATATATATATATATCCAAAACAATAGTGTTATATAGCGCCCATACACAATTTACAGGGTAATTCCTGTCTCTCCTTCACTTCATAGGACCATAATCAACGTAAACATTTTTCAGATATAAAACATTAATTTAAAACATTTAAGGGGGGACATGCTCAACATGTATAAATATATTAGGGGCCAATATAAGGAAATGTCAAACACCCTTTGATCTGCTAGAAAGGAATCTAGGACGAGAGGGCACAAGTTTAGATTAAAAGAAAAAAGATTTTGTTCATCTAGAAGAAAAAAATGATTTACGGTCAGAGCAGTCAAACTTTGGAACTCTCTTCCTGGAGAAGTGGTGTCGGCAGACACTATAAATATGTTTAAAATAAGGTTGGATAAACATTTATTGGTTAAAAACATCCATGGGTACAAATAAGTAACATAATCTGTCTTTAAAATATCAGAACATACTATACAACAAGGGATAAGCTACTATAAACATAGGTTGATCTAGATGGACGCAAGTCTTTATTCAGCCTTACCTACTATCTAACTACAGTATGAGTGGATTCTAGAACTTTCTTTATTACATTGGCAACCACTGTTTAACACCTATATCTTGCATTTAATACACACATATGAAATATCCCCTGCACCACCAATGTGTACATACTGTAACAGCAAGTATTGTTTAAATACAGAAATGTAATATATTATTAAATATATATTCACTATATATTTATTTTCTGATACACATCCAATCATTTTACCTATGTGTAAATATAGGACTTTACAATGGGTTTTTACCTAAAAAAAGTGCATATTTTTATCAACTATAGGCCCTTCATAAGTATTTGATTTATTTACAATTTCATATGGTTACTCCATTGCTGCAACTCTACAGACAATTGCATGTGAGAAAGCCCAGTATCCATTTTCCTGCTTTATAATTTCCCTGCACATTTTAGAAGTAATTCAAATTCCTTTACTAATATTATTATTATTATTATAATTTTATTTATAAGGCGCCACAAGTGTTTTGCAGCGCTGTACAAAGGAACAATACAGGGAGACAAAGTTTGGCATAACATTGAATAAATAACAAATATACAGTACAAATAAAGAGCGCCACAGATCAATACACATTACAGCTTAAATGTAAGTAGTGAGGACTCAATAAACAAATATGTGCATAAAGTCAAGTTTTACAATCATTTGTGTACAAATGAGGAGAAAATGAACATGTGTAAAAGTGCATTTATTTATAAGGGTCAGTTTATTTTAATAAAATGACTTCTTGGATTCTTCAACAGACATGTCAGGAGAACCTACAGAAAAGGATAAAAGTTCAGCCGCTGAAGAGCTTGACGTCAAACTCACAGAGACTGGCTTGGATCCTGTGAAATGGCGCCAATTGTTACAAGATAAACTGTGCATTGTTAATATACAGTCATTACATTATGTAAAGCCTGAAGACTGTTTATTGCTAGAGGAGAACATTACATACCCCTGGGAAAGAAGAGCATTGCATAAACTATTTAACATACCAGACAACAGTGTGCAGCTTGTGGATGCGCAAGAGATGCGATGTCAGTTACTGAAAAATAAAAATGAACAAGCTTCTAAGATACTAACGCAATTGAAAGAGATGAGAGATGAGAAGAAAAGTCAACAAGATGAGATTGTCAGGCGCAGTGTAGAAGAAATGTGGAAAGCCCTGGAGATACCACCTGAATGCTCAGCTCCTCCTGAAACACCATTAGTGGATCTGGTAGATTATTTTGAAAACCAAATTAAGCTCAGAGAGGAATCATATCTACATAAAGAAAACATATGTGATGAAGACATCATTACATGTGCTTCAGGAGGGCTGGCACTTGAGGGAATCTTTAAAACACAAAGCCTAGAAGATGTGCTTAAGAAACGTGAACCACTTCTCTGTTTTTCCGAAAGCTTCAAACTTGTTGGACCACAGCAAAAACCAATTCTGCAGCAAAAGGAATTTACATCTCAGGAAGAGGAATCACAATTTCAAAGACTTTGTGAAAAGATTGGGTTAAATTTAAATAATTCAACTAGTACTGGCTTTAAGGGGTTTGGTCTAAACAGCAGTATTGGTTCCAGTCAATCTTCACAATCTGATAAAGCTACAAATGAAACCAGTGAATGTACTTATGTGTGTACAACCAGATATAACTACATCCCTCTAGCTTCTTGTTACCTTACAATGGATCAGCTCAGACTTTCCCAGGCTGCACTAATTGCATTAAAATACATTGAAAACTTAATTGACATAAACACAAATGAACATATTATAGCAGAAATGTGTGATGCCTTCTTCCAGAGATTTGGCTCACATGCCAACCTCGGACCCTTACACTTTGGAGGAATATACTGGTGGAAAGCTTTCATGGAAGGCATTTCTACCAGTCAGTTGCAAGAAGCAAAAAAAATGACATCCGAAGCCCTAAACATGTACATGGGTGCTAGTTATGCAGGGAGTGGAGGAGATATTGACCTGGAAACAACAAATACACAGGGTTCTGTGGACAAGTCTAAACTATCCTCATTGCAGAAAAATATTCAGTTTTCTGTAACCAAAACAGGGGGCCCACCAGAATCTGATTCTCTCTCCCACTGGAAATCAGGACTTGTAACCATTAACAAAACCTGGAGTGTCATAGATCGAGGATTCCAGCTGATACCTGTATGGAAGATCATCATAGACAATCATAAGGATGAGTTCAAAGATAGTGCCAAACTCACTTCCTGCCTAAGTGATCATTACACATCAGTGACTGGTCTCACCTCTGAAATGATGGTGGGAGAACAACTAGTGAATGAGTTGGAAAAAACAAAACTTTTCTTACAAGGTGTGAGATCCTGGAAAGTTGACAAATCCATAGATCATTTAAAGGAGCTGATTGACTTTCAACAGACACTCAATGAAACCACAAGAAGTTACAGTGCTTGGGTGACTTTATGTCTTTCAGACAAAGGACTACAAGAATATTTAGTTAATGTTGTTGAGAAATACAAAGATCTATCTGACCAAGATACATATTACATAAAAAGTTCATTGAAACAGCTAACTGAGCCTCATATTTATTATGTTGCTAACTTTTCCAATGCCTCATTTATTATGAGTTGGATTTATGACTCTGAGAAGGACGTACTAGATGACAAGCCTGTGATTAACTTTAAGGAGCTCATTGATGTTTTACAGAGTTCAATGGAAGAAGTTCTACATGCTAGTGTCACCTTGAACACATCCACAGAAGATCACCACCAAGCAAAGGTTAAAGCTACAATACATATCAGTCTCTCACTGTATTCCTTCTTGAGAACTTTGGGGAACAGAAAACAAACTGACAAAGAATTACTGGTTCTCTGCATTGCACAGAACTCTGGGTATTGTATGAAAAATCACTGCTTCCGGGACCTTTTAGGATATAACGATATTGGATTTCTAAAAAATCAAATGCAAGAAGTCTATCAAGAGTACACAAACCTCAGAAGTCAATCTGCTCAGCGGGCTCAAGCATTTGTGCTGTACACAGGTTTGACAGCTGTGGGTCAATATAAAGAAATCTCTCTGGAACAAAAAAGAGAACGCTTACATTATATGATAAATCACCTGGCCGGCTGTCTGTCTCCCAGTGTCAATGCTATAACTGAGCAACATTCTCAATACTGTGACTGGAGTAAAATGGAATATGACCTGAAAGCCTTTAGCGATGGATACAAAAAGGAAGAATTTAAAACAGATGAGATTGCTAATGAACTTAATAATGTCTGCCAAGAAAGAGGAACATATGTCATAAATGATGAAAAAATGGACTGCAGCAGCATGAATACCCATTTTAGGGAATTGCTGAAGAGAATGGACCTGGACAAGTATTATCCACAAAAAATGAAGACTGCAGATTTTCATAAGATCTGTAGATCATCCCTCGTTGAAACTCAGATTTTGGAAGAAACACAACTTCCTTTCCATTTTTTGCAAAGATTGCTCATGTTGGATTATCGCGCACGATATGTACACTGTGGAGTCAACATTGATCCGATTCAGGATAACACAAGCAATGAAGATACTAACACGGATACTTTGTTTGACTTCGTAGAATTCCTTAGCTGTATTAAAGAAGATTTTGCATCTGAAAGCACAAGCAGTAAAGTAACAATCCACCCTATGGATGTCCAGATGGCCATTTTCCATTGTGCTGATGATTTTATGAGACAATACATTTATACAAAACTATCACTTTGTCAGTTTGCGGTACCACTTTTAGTACCTAATCCCAACACAAATAACATTGAGTTTCCACTTTGGTCTCTTCAAGAAGTTAAAAAGAAGTGGAAAACTAAATGTGTGGGAAATACAGAGAATGATAAATCGAATGACAAATTTATTAAGGAAACCGAAACTCCCATTGTATCCTTCATCCGTCTTGGCTCATCTACATCCTCCAAATCCAAGATAATAAATTGGCTGATGAGTAGACAAAGACACGACATCTTCTACAATCGCCACTGCAAAGGAAGCACCAAGAGCTCTGTGCTGATGAATGGTGTTACAGAGATTGCCTGGTATTGTCCTGGTGGGAAGGAGGATGATGTATTTGATGACTGTATCGCATTCACTAATCTCCATGGGGATGCCAGAGATCACGAACAACAGGTAAATTTCTTGGTGCAGATTTCATCAGTCATTGTTGTACTGTTAACTGATGCAGATGCAAAGGATATAAAGGGGAGAGAAGTGTTTCAAAAGATGCAGAAATCCAAAATACCATTAATCTTCTTGCTTACAGACAAAGTAAAGTGTTCACCAACAACTGTAAAGATAAAAATAATTGGCATGAAAAATAGAAATGAAGCAGAATTGTTGCAAGAAGTAACATCAGCAATACAATCATTATTACCTACTTTAAAACTTAGGTTCTCACTTAACAAATGTGCCCCCATTGCCAGAGAATATGGATTTATGGTTGATGAAGACAAAGAACAATGCCAGCATGGCAGGGAACAAGCTGAGGTTCTGATCTCCCTGATCAAAGAAAAAAAGGTATCCGATGCAAAGACTGAATTTCTTCCTTTACAAGGGGAACTCTGGCACATGTGGTGCATGAAAGACAAAGAACTGACCCGACTGAAGGCAAAAAGCAACCAGAGCATTGAGCAACAACGAAGTGACATTGAGTCTCAAAAGCATGCAATAAGAAATCAGCAACTAGAAAGAGCTTTTCCTCTCAATAATTTTATGAAATCTTTTCTACAGATTCTACACTCAAATGGTCAATGCTCCAAAATGTATTTTCTCCAGTGGTTTAAAATGTATCTGGACGACTTGTCTTCAAGCACTCTTTCAGTGCTATACCAGAAATACCACAATGTGTGGTCAAATGTAGAAAAGGAAAAGCAAAAAGGTAAAAATAAACAAATTATAGAAAAAATGGGGGAAGATTTAGAAAAGCTATCAGATATGATCAATAAGTCAACATTCGGACTTGAACACATACTGAGAGAACTTGGACAAATCTATGAAGCATTAGAAACCTTCCCCAACGAGAACAAAGGTTTTTTACCAAACATTGTGGCAAAACTCATGGTTTCAGGGTATCCGGTGGAGTTGATGGATGGTGATGGTGCCCATGTGCCTTTGAGGTGGATTAAATCTATTCTGGATGAACTGATAAAAATAGTAGGAGACAAAAATCTCTATATTCTCTCTGTTCTAGGTATACAAAGTACAGGTAAATCCACATTACTCAATGCTCTGTTTGGGCTGCAGTTTGCAGTAAGTGCCGGGAGATGTACTAGGGGAGCATTTATGCAGCTTATAGAGGTAGATGGAGAACTAAGACGTGAGATGAACTTTGATTATGTTCTAGTTATAGATACTGAGGGGTTAAGAGCTGTGGAGTTGTCAAACAAAAGTGCAATTAATCATGACAATGAATTGGCTACATTTGTGATTGGCCTGGGTAACCTCACAGTGGTCAACATTTTTGGTGAAAATCCCTCTGAAATGCAAGATATCCTACAGATTGCTGTACAAGCATTTCTGAGAATGAAAATAGTCAATTTACAACCCAGCTGTCTGTTTGTTCATCAAAATGTTGGAGAAATCACAGCCAAAGAAAAAAATATGGAGGGTCGAAGAAAACTACAGGAAAAATTGGATGAGATGACATTGTGTGCTGCACAGCAAGAGCAATGTGATGTAACCTGTTTTAATGATGTCATCAAATTTGATGTAAACACTCATATTCACTACTTTGCCCACCTCTGGGAAGGGGACCCACCAATGGCTCCTCCAAACCCAAGTTACAGCCAAAATGTGCAAACACTAAGACAGGTCATACTCAACTCAGCCAAACAGGAAGCACAACAAAATATTTTAAGTATTTCAATGTTCAAAACACGTGTTAGTGACCTTTTTAATGCTTTGCTCAATGAGAATTTTGTTTTCAGCTTTAAAAATTCACTTGAGATTGCAGCTTACAACAAGCTGGAAACCAAGTACAGCCAATGGGCATGGAAACTGAGAGAACACATGCTGCTACTTCAAAACAAAATCATTAACCAGATTCACAAGGATGAATTAAAATCTGTAGATGTAAAATATCTACATAAGGAGTTTGATCAAAAGTACAAAACAATTTGGGAAGATTTAAAGTTATTTTTTAATGAAGAAAAGGATAAAGAGATAATAGTTCAATGGAGAGTGAATATTGAAAACAGGCTCACAACTATTAAAGATGATCTTATAGAAGAGATTAGGAAAAAAGCAGATAATTTAATTGCTTTTAAAAAGGACAATAGAAAAGTAGAGGAGATAAAGCAGAAATATGAGGAACAAATGTTTGCTAAAAGTAGAAATATGGCCCTGACCCTGCAAGGAAAAAATTTAAATGATGAAAATTTGCTTGAAAAATTCAATGAAATGTGGAACACTTGCATAAGCAAAGCAACTGCGGCAATACGGACTCCTGAACCACCACCAATCCAAATGCATATGGAGAATGTTTTTCAAGAAACCTTCAAGCAAGAAATAGATTTAGCTGATACAATTGCAAATTCTTCTAAATGGACAAACTTAGTTGAGGAGTTCTCGAAGTATATTTCAACTAAAAGCAGGTACATGTATGTATTATGGAATCAGAAGCTTGAAGATCCAGTCAAGAAACAACTAGAAGGTGTCACCCGTAATCTAAACAAGCAAATAGATGATTATATAGATGAAAAACTGCAGCAAAAAATTGATTATCAGCCTTCTTACTTTCATGAAATTCTGAACATCCTAAATAAAGAAATTGGCAAAATGTTAGACCATAAGTTTAAATTTAAACGTGAATACACGCTGTACGTGTCTCTGTTCTTGTGCCAAAAGGCTGCCCGCAGATTTACCCTGATTTCTGATGCTTTTATAAAAGCCAATGACCCTCTTGTCTATCTACAAAGTAAAAGAGAACATTTCTGGCAGAGTTTTAAAATCTCTTGTGAAGGAACAATACAAAGTGCGTCACTGGCTGACTTCCTGTGTAACACAATAAAAGCCTCCATCCAACAAGGAGTGTATGAGAGGTCTGCAATACAATTAGCTAGTGACATGAAATGTAACCACCCAGCTCTGAATGGGAACAGGTCAAAACTGGAGTTCTGTCTACTTAAGTCACTGGCAGAGGAAGAGAACTTCCAGGATTATATGGATTATGTCGAAAATCTTAAATCATCAATTCAAGTCTTTATTGGGAAATGTA
Organism: Crinia signifera; assembly: GCF_055691185.1. NCBI lineage: Eukaryota > Metazoa > Chordata > Amphibia > Anura > Myobatrachidae > Crinia > Crinia signifera. The sequence continues at coordinate 33,150,728 of NC_139224.1, read as the reverse complement.
TTGACCAGTATTATAATGACAAGAACAAGATGTCCGTCAACCTACACATTAATGTGGATCACTTCAGAAACCTTACAATAAAGGCTATAGATACATCCACTGTAATGGTCAAAGACAGACGTGGTGATGTCAGCTCCTGGCTGGAGACTTTCTGCTCAGAGCTCGGAAGTGAGATGAATCTGTCCAGTGCTGACCTGAAAAGTGTGAAATATCAGAACATAACAGATATAGATTTTCTACAAGAGGCGATGATGAAGGCTATGGAGATTGTGGTTAAAGACCTAAAATGTGACTTTTCCAATTGTGATCTAGGCAATTTGAAACTGAAGATTCTTGACATGCTCTTTAGTGGGTTTCAGGGGTGCTGGCACAAGTGTCCGTTCTGTTGTGCAGTCTGTACCAATACTATTGCTGGACATGATGGAAAGCACAGTGTGAAGTTCCATCGTCCTGGAGCTATTCGTGGTACTAAATGGAATAAAACCGATCACTTTTCAATAGAGATATGTTCCACTCTTGTGTCCAGTGATTTATCATTTGTACTCAATGATGACAGGAGCTTTTCATTCAGAAACTACAGTGATGCTGGACCTCCATACAGTGACTGGTCTATTACACCAGACAACTCTGCATTATCTTACTGGAAATGGGTGATCTGCCGCTTTCAGTCTGATTTAGAGGGATATTATGAGAAGTTACGATTTACAGATGAGGGAACTATCCCGTCACAGTGGATGAGTATAAAGAAGCAGGATGTCATTTCTGAGTTAGACAAACAAATGTAAATGGCCCACTGTATGTTATAAACCTTGAGTGCTTAACGATACATAGCCTACATGTACTGTATATATGATCAGTGTCAAAGATCAATTTATGCTTCTGTAGTAATAGTAATTATTGGAAGGGTTACATTAATTTCCAGTTAGACTAATGATAAATTATAAAATATAAACAAATGATGTTCAATGATTAGTGTAATCTTGCAGGCATTGTTGATGCAGACCTTCCATTACTGCAGATGTAGAACACTATCTTGGACAGCATTTGGCTGGGAGAAAATTATTGGTGGATTTCAATTGTTTTCCACTGCTGTTGTCACTAGGGGCCTTATTTTGGTTCATTCTTTCTGACAAAATCCTTCTTAGATGGACAAAACCATGTGCACTGCAGGGGGGCAGATATAACATGTGCAGAGAGAATTAGATTTGGGTGAGTAATTTTGTTTCTGTGCAGGGAAAATACTGACTGCTTTATTTTTACACTGCAATATAGATCTCACTTTAAAGTAAAACCCCACCCAAATCTAATTCTCTCTGCACATGTTACATCTGCCCCACCTGCAGTGCACATGGTTTTGTCCATCTAAGAAGGATTTTGTCAGAAAGAATGAACCAAAATAAGGCCCTAGATGATGCCCTGTTATTGCTCTGTTATGCTGTGAGTGCTGTGAGGGGACATTTGTTTTCACAGCATCCTGAGGTAGTGTGAAGTTATCTGTGAAAAGGTTTATGTTTATGGTTTTGGTATCTAAATGGCTGTTTGGGTTCCCCAACCAGGACTTTAGATGGGTTTAGCCACTATACTGTATGTGGCTAAACCCCACCTATTTGGGCGCAACAAGCATGATAATTAATGGGTGTCTGGAATACAATTGAATTGTTCATTGGACACCCATTAATTTTAACAGACTCCAAAATATTTGATATCCCCACTAATAATGTTCATATTCTCAATCAAATTAATTTGGAACAAATATTGCTGAATTGCAAAACTCTCGAAATACTATGAAATTTTGTTTTATGTTACAGTATTTTGTAATGGTTCAAATAGAGTGAATAAATAATAAATGCATTCAAAATAATCAATTTCCTAAGGACTTTGTGTTTTAATTTAGTAATGTTCAAGGATACTATTAGTATGGCCCAAAATTAACTATAAAAAGCCGTTTTCACGGTAAAAATCTCAAATTTACCCCAAATCCTGAATTTGTCCACAAACCCCCACCCACACCCCCTTGAATGACTAGCTAGGCACTTTTATTGGATTTTTCCATTATAGACCATAAAAAAGTCAAACATATACATAGAGTACAAGAGTATACAAGAGTTGTGCAAACTCCAACAGCAAGCGGCTGCGGCGAGTTACACACTCACTTGGCCTTTCGCAGCAGGGAGGGAGGGACGGGGCGGACGGGATGGGGACCGCCCATGGGAATGCACAACGTTTTATGGGCCTCCCAATAAAAATGCTGGGCGTTCCCATGAGTACGCGTGTGGGCCGATGCCTGCCGGGGACGGGCAGGTGACATCACAGCCACCCGCCCCATCTTCATCCAGCTGCAGGTAAATAAGTCAGTTTTCACTGACTTCTATTTGTGAAGGCAGGAGAAATGATTCGCTGGTCGGCAACCATCAAATGATTTCTCCTGCAGTGGAGGCATGTGAGATTGTGTGTTTTCTTACATATTCCCTCGAATGGTACCAAGGGGAAGGCGGCTCAGGTTTTCGGTAAGCTGCGATTTTTTTCAGCTTACCATGCAAACCTGAATCAGGCCCTGTGTCCTGACATTTCTGACTTATAATAAAGATTTTCTCTACCTTTTTCCTGCTCAGGGGAGGTGCTCAAATAGACATTAATTACTCCAGAGAAGCAATGCATGTTTGGAATTTAATTAAAAATGGAATTCCTGGTGGAAGTTCTGTGTGACATGTTGGACCCAACTCACCCTTAATTGAATTAATCCCTATATGTATAGTTCTTTTGGTAAACAATAATTATTTTAGTTATTTTATATCATGTCGTTGATCCCTTTTTCAATCCCTTATAGTGGTATAGAAGCAGTAGGGCATGACAGGCTTTATTACTTCATCCTAATGCACCTCACACCTAATGCTGGGCATACAATTCTCTCAGAGAAGCAGACATTTATCTAGCAAACTCCTCAGAAATCACCACCAGAAGTTGCCATTCACGAGAAAAGTGCATCCAAAAAGACTTCCCTTATTTTGAAATCAGATGAATCTTCGGTACTTGTTTCCTAGCACGGCCACACCGATTTACATCGGGGTGGTCGTGTCGGAAAAATCGGGTCGATCGCATCGCATGCGATTTGGTCGCATGCGATGCGATCGACGCGACCGACCGATTTTGGACCCGATTTTTTTTTTTAATGAAATGTAAATCGGGTCCCTGGGACCCGATTTTACATTGTATTCAATGTAAAAATATTCCCAACCCCCCCAAATTTAACGGCGTACAGCGCACCCCACGATAGACGCCAACCCGAAGCGTGGCGAGCGCAGCGAGCCCGCGAGGGGCGGCGGTGCGCGTCCTACGGCCTTTTCATTCCCCTACTATCCACGTCGGCGTGGAGTTGAGAATAGAATAGTGTGGCGAGCGCAGCGAGCCACCGAGCCCGAAGCGTGGCGAGCGCAGTGAGCCCCGCGAGGGGACGCGGATACCTTCACAGGTAAACGCGTCCCTTCGCGGACTTCACAGGTGTCCGCGTCGCCACGGACACCTGTGAAGGCCGCGAAGGGACGCGTATAACTGTGAAGGTATCCGCGTCCCCTCGCCACGCTTCGGGCTCGGTGGCTCGCTGCACTCGCCACACTATTCTATTCTCAACTCCACGCCGACGTGGATAGTAGGGGAATGAAAAGGTCGGAGGACGCGCACCGCCGCCGCTCGCCACGCTTCGGGTTGGCGTCTATCGTGGGGTGACGACGGGGACATCTATAATGTGAAATGGGTCATATTGGCCCATTTCACATTTTTCACATTTTTTCACTATTTCAATGTAAAAAAATATTTTTACATTGAACCCGATGGAAAAATCGGGGGCATCGCGTCGTGACCATTGTTAATGGTCCCGACCGACGCGATGCCCCCGATATTTTACCTTTCCCGACACGATTTCAATGTTAAAATATTTTTTAACATTGAATCCTATGGGGAAATCGCGGGCATCGCGTCGGTCGCGTCGGGACCATTGTTAATGGTCCCGACCGACGCGATGCCCCCGATATTTTGTCCTAGCCGGCCAAATGGACCTGATTTCAAAGGAAATCGGGTCCATCTTATGGATCGTGTACCTTAACTAAAGGTACACGATCCATAAGATTTGTGGCCATGCTAGGAAACAAGTACCGAATCTTCTATAATATTGGTAGTTCTTTGACTCTACAAATAACTCCAAAGAGGAACAATCCTGCAGTACTGTCTGTACACCATAAATCAATTTATTAGCTGAAATTTACCTTCACATATTCAAGATGTAAAATCGCATGTAAATCCACAATAAGTGGATGCCACAAGGTTCTCCTTCTTAGTAATTTTCTTATGCAGAAGTACTAAAATAACAATATTGTTATGACAATTAAAAATATTTATTTCACAATTGCACTCACATTAAAAATATTAAAATCACATATCACCAATAATTTGGTAGGTATCCATCTGAGGTCCCAATAGACACACTGTGAAGGTCTCCGGTTGATGGTGTAAGGAAAAAGTCTGGCTCCAGTCCCGGAAACTGTCATCCAAGATAAACTCCTTAATGGAATCCTCCACAGATAGGCCCTTATTCTGATCGGTGCGGCCGGATCCGAATATGCGGCCAGCACCGTGCGTCCTAAACCCCGCCTTCCATACGGACGAACGGACCGCACGTGTATTTCTCATGAATACACCTCCTCCATCTCAGGGAACCTCCCCCATCATTCGATGGTCACAGACTATCGAATGCAGGAACGAGTGGCCAGGCAGCTCCCGCAACCTCAGACCACACGGGCATTTCTCCGTGCAAAAGCAGGGATCTGGGCGGGCAGCTAACATCCGGCAATGTCATCTGTCCACCCCCTACACGTGCGTCACGGCCACATTACCATACGTACGCCCAGCGTTTGCATGGGAACGCCCATGAAACGCGGGGTGTAAACATATGGTAATGAGCCCAAACAGCCCTTCACACCCCTCTCCACCCCCTGTTCGTAGTGTACACATTTCATGCGGAATGTGGCCGTGCGTCCCGCTCGCACATGCGCAGAGACGCCTCTGCACATGCGCAGACACAAAACAACGGCGGCACGAACGCACGCGGATATTACCGCACCAACCAGAATAAGGGCCATAGTATGGTCCTCAGGTATAGGTTAGGTGACTTGCAGCCTGAGTGCTTTCGGACACAATGTCCTTCATCAGAGGCATAAGTCACTTACTGTATGTCCAGACAGAGGGTGGGATGTATTAATATACATCGCTGCCCCCCCCCCCCCGCCACGATGCTGCCGCATATGTACTAACATATGCGGCTGGCATCGCGGTGCAGTGACGGAGGCCCCCCGCGATACCTGTACTCGGGTGTTCGGGGAGTCTCCGTCATCTCCCTGCCGCCACACTCTCCCCTCACGCCGGGGACAGCTAAGCATGCTGTCTCCGGCGCCTCCTCCTCCCCCCTGCAGCCAGAAGGATGTCCGGCTGCATCACTAGGGGGAGGAGGGGTTTACCTTCCAGGGTCCAGGAGGACCCTTCAGGAAGGTAAGCCAGAGGGGGGGGTCGGCGAAGCGGCGGGTTTGCATCGGCGGGCGGCGAAAAGAAGCCCATAGGCTTCTATAGGGTATCGCCACCCAAAGGTGGCGATACCCTACACTGCGGTATCATTTTTGATACATTGGAAAATGCTGTAAAACCGGGGTTTTACCGCATTTTCCATTTGATACATCTCACCCATTGTTTTTATACCTTTCCTAATCACCTACATTACCCATCATTTTCTCCTGTATCTCCCTCCTAAACACAGGTGTTAGGACGCCGTAGCTCCGTGAACCGGAAGTGCGTCTTCCAGAAATGACGCAGCGTTATCAACGTCTCTGTCAAATTCCGGAGCACTGCAGTCTCCCGGACGTGACGTGTTGCCTGAAACGCGTCCCCCGTAGAATATATACAACAGATGGGATTTTGCATTCCATTGGTCACTTCCTGCATTTCATATACCAGGAAGTGTCTCCTTTTATATTCACAATGCCCTCCTGTGCTCCAGTGTGTCAATCCATCTCCCCAGCACCCCTGGAGAGTCCATAGCCGCATACACCCAGCCCAGCAGCCATCTCCGGAGATAGCAGACACGCAGGTGATAGATGCGTGTACCGACACTCCATCTCTTCGTGACTCCACAGACAAACTGCTTACACCACTGCAGGTCTCCCGCTGTAAGTGATGTGCCCCGACATTACAAACTGCTTGCACCACTGCAGGTCTCCCGCTGTAAGTGATGTGCCCCGACATTACAAACTGCTTGCACCACTGCAGGTCTCCCGCTGTAAGTGCTGTGCCCCGACATTACAAACTGCTTGCACCACTGCAGGTCTCCCGCTGTAAGTGCTGTGCCCCGACATTACAAACTGCTTGTACCACTGCAGGTCTCCCGCTGTAAGTGCTGTGCCCCGACATTACAAACTGCTTGCACCACTGCAGGTCTCCCGCTGTAAGTACTGTGCCCCGACATTACAAACTGCTTGCACCACTGCAGGTCTCCCGCTGTAAGTGCTGTGCCCCGACATTACAAACTGCTTGCACCACTGCAGGTCTCCCGCTGTAAGTGCTGTGTCCCGACATTACAGCGGTAATACATGCGGCATTATTTACCACCCCACGGGCCAGGCCTGCTATTTCAATCTATGGCAAATGCCACTTAAATATTTACTTCAGAATTTATATTCATATTTGTGGGAACTCTTGTACTACAAATACAATCTGTGGTAATTTTCCACACTATAAACACCCAATGCAATAAGGACTTTGATAATTAACGCTTTTCATTTTAAAGTGATGATCCAGGCTCATATTACATTATACTTATTTTTATTGTTATGTATTATTGAATGCATTCATATTATTATATTTTATATTACATTATCATATATAGGTGGCCACCTGGAAATTGTATTTTATTGTATAATAAATTTATATAATTATTTATCATCTTTTGTTTATCACTGTGTGGATTCAGTTCATGGTGTATGAAATTCTATTAGCGCAGTGTTTCTTCATAGTCTGTTATTTTGTATCTTCAGCCTTCTCATTCCCATTTTATGAGAAACAAGGCCTGCAGCTTTATATAATTTTCAATATTTATTTGATCGATTTTCATTTTCACTATATAAGAATTAAATTAGCGCCTGCTACTAAATTGGTGTTTGAGCCTCTGTTAGTTTTCCCATTAGTTTTCCCCCATTAATTAGATTTTCACCCTGTAGCCCCCATAGCATTTCCCCTCTCTGCAGACAGCACGGACACATGCGTGCGGTCTGAATTTCACATGCGGACTGAAGATGGAGCCGATCTCCTGGAATTTTATAGAGTCTGGGCCTCGCGAGAAGATGTTTGGCCTCGTTTTGTCTCAGATTATTTGCGGGATGGAAGCAAGACGCTCAGAAACGCCTCAGATCAGGTTAGCTCGGGTGCGTTCGGATCTCTAGAATCCAAACGCACTCATCCCTAGTTACAAGCCCTCATTATATGATAGCCAGTCTAATAGAATAATATAAAAGCCACTAACTGCAATTTTTTATTATGTAGACACATTTACTAAGTATAGAAGGACAATTTGGAACTGATTGGCTGGTACTTTTTCAGTCTCTATCATTTTTAAAGCTTACTGCATCTGACATGTCTCTGAGACAAGTAAACATTTCTCATTTAAAAAGCAAAAAATAAATAAATATGAAAACCTGACTAACAGACATCAGAATAGTGCTAAGTTCTTTGTTATAGTTATTCAAAATCAATTACTTAGGACATTTTCATGGATCTGTAGTATTAAGGTTAGTCAATCGGATATTGAGAAAGCAGCGCTCAAAGTGGAGGTATGGAAAAGTAAAGGGAATAGTAATGCGCACTCTCCGGAAAAAGGGGGAATGGCCTATTGGAAAGGTGGCGTGGCATCATAAAAGGGGCTGTGGCATTACATATTATACCACACACCGTAATGCCCATTGCACATTTTAGCGAACTTCGTAATACCTATTACACATAAAGCCACATGCGGTAATGCCAATTACACATAAGGCCACACGCGATGCCCATTACATACTATATAACAAACCGTAATGCCCATTACAGAGTATATAAAAAACTGTAATGCCTATTAGACATTGTGCCACACATTGTGATGTCCATTACATACTATATAACACACTGTAATGCCCATTACATATTTGACACATAAGTGCCACTTACCTAAATGCTCATTGCTAGGGGCTTCATGCTTGATGCCAAGGGAGACTGAAATTGCTTGTTGCCAAGGGGGACTGAAATAGCTTGTTGCCAAGGGAGACACAAATTGCGTGTTGCCAAGGGGGGCTGAAATTGCTTGTTGCCAAGGGGGACTAAAATAGCTTGTTGCCAAGGGGGACTGAAATTGCTCATTGCCACGGGGAGGGTGACATGCTGCCAGGCCGGGGCGGAGAGAAATAGCAGAGGACAGACCTGCTTTGGTTCCTGACTCCTGCACCGCCTTGTCATGGCTCACACAGCCAATATTGTGAGCCACGGCCAGGTGGCGCATGAGTCAGGACAGAAAAGAAAGCAGGGAAAGCATCGGCGGCATCCGGTGGGGGGCTGCGCACAGTTACAAAAAAAATATATCAGTGCTGGCCTACTTCAAGCACTGGAGAAAAGTTAATTTTGTTTACAGCATGTGCAGTGCTGACAGGCTCAGCATGAGTGTCTCATACATTGTAACACACTGACAGAGTGAGAGCTCATGTTGCTGCTGCCCGGGCCTGGGTAATAACTAGTACCCACCCCCTCCCCCCTCTAGGTGGTCCTGCCCACAGTACTACATAGCTCCCAGTTTTTAGAATGATGGAATTTGGACTCCTGCTAGTGGCTTGCATGTGCTTCCAATATGGGGTGTGGCCTTGGAAAAGAGGTTGAGGCTTTACAGCAATGCCGCAAATGCAAGCCCATTTGTAGTCACTATGGGGGCATGGCCAGCAAACTGTAAACTGCTGGCATGCCCTCGGTCCCTCTGCTGTGAGTAACTGCTGTGTGCGAGTGACAGGGGGTCTCCCAACTGCCCCCATCACATAAAACTGGTACCCACAGGTGGGAAATCGGGGCGGTCCCCCCAAAATTAGACTGTCCCACAAGAATTGGGACAGTTGGGAGAAAAGGGTTCTACCATTATTCTTTTTAGTTAGGTCTCCCAGCTTCATCAGGAGCTCCATGAAGAAACAGGAGCTCCTGATGAAGCTGGGAGACTTTCCCCAGAGAAACGCGTAGAGCTTCCAAATTCACATACCCTTGACAGATATACTCCTGAGGATTACAAATATACTGGCTGTTCTGGATACAGGACTTTTATTCTCTACCTGGTCATCCACCATATCATCAACTTACAGGATTGGACCAGCAGCATTTATTTCACTCTGCAGGTTTGCCGGACAATTAGCCAAAAGCCAACACTGCACTTTATTTCTTGATATGGGCCACCTGGTAATATATTACTGCTTTATATTAGCGACATCCCACCCAGTTCAATTCATTGTCCTTGATATAGAAGTATTATATAAGTGTATTAAGGGTACAAATTCATTTTACACCTACAATACATACTGTATATTTTTTATGTGTCCATAATATGCATGTTTTTATCTTTCTAGTAAAATAAATTTGATTTGAAAGAAACCATGACTCTTTTTGAATTATTTGAGAAACTAAGCCAGCGCTGGTTATTCTGTTTGTCTTGCTATTTTCAGGGATTGACAATCCCTTAATCAGAGGCAGTTCACAGCGCACCTTAATACCACATCATTTCTTGCTTGAGGCCAGGGGTTACATGCCCATTGCCAGGGAATTATCTTGTTGCCTGGGGGTTGATTGCTCCTTGCCAGGGGTGTTAAATGCCCATTGCTGGGGGGGGGGGGGTACATGCTCCTTACCATGGGTTTGATGCTCATTGCCAGTGGTTTCATGCTCATTGCCATGGAATGGCAATGAGCATGAAAATTAAATGCTCATTTGCAGGGGGAGTTACATGGTCCTTGCCATGGAGGACTTACTGGTTTGTTGCCCAGGGGTGACTTTCTGGCTCATTGCCAGTGGTGCGCACTACAGTCAGTGTTTCATGTTCGTTGCTGAGGGGATTCGCACCCCACGCCAACGCTACCAGAATGATCAGTTTTAGGTAGTGCTGGGCACTCTGGCACTCCTGTCAGATACTAGAGGTGCAGAAGCATCTCTAGCATCTGTCCTAGCCACAGTATCCCCTCCTATGACTGTTTGACTGGCAGGCGGTGAGCAACAGGCAACCCGTGGCCCACCGCTAACAAGTAAAGGCTTCAGGCGTTGTTTGGTAGAGTGGCAGTGTTGTCACATTTTTCCACTGACTTGCGAGAATCACATGAAATGGCTGGGAGCCTGACATTGCGGAAACTCTAGAAGAAGAAGACTGGGATGAAATTTTTTCCAACGCTGGGCAGTCCCATCAAAATTGCCCAGTGACACAGGTGGGGGGGGGGCGGGCAGCTGACATCACCGGATGTCAGTTGCCCACCCACTTTCCCCTGAGGGTGCAGGCATATGTAAGTGACCTGAGAGTCACTTTAGATATGGGTGAACCATTGCCACCATTCTATGGTCAGCAACCATCGAATAATGGGGTGGTTCCCCCTGCCCTGCAAATGGATGTTTATTTTAAACATCCATTCTCAGCCACTGCGGGCGAACCCGCGCTGCAAGGGGGTGGGCGGTGTCTGGTGGACTTGCGAAACTGCCTTGCAAATCAACCAGAATAACCCCATTTGACCAACCTAAACATTCCTATCAACCAAAAATACTTTCTGTTGCCATTGTGTCACCAACACAGACTTATTCGCCCTGTTATCTCTGCAGCTACATGTGTAATTGTTGCAGCTTGGAGGACAACTGAGTTCCCTACGATAAATGAGATTGGCGAAAATGACCGCGGATTGTCAAAGAATGGCCATGAATTTGTCAATCTGTAGCTTTTTACGACAAAACAGTCGTTTTGCCAGGATTGAATTGCTTCTAGACAACAGTCTATTCCCTAACCCTCATTATAATACCTACAATAGTAGAGATGAAGAACGCTACGCTGCTCTTTTTGCAATTGAACCAATAACCGTTTAACATGCCAGTCGCATCGCTTACCTTTATGCAGAGTGATTGACAGGGTGGTGGTAGCAAAATTGCAGGAATGTCATGAACATTGAGCGTGTCACTGGGTGCACATATCAATACTCAGTACTCAAGCAACATCACTACAGCATCTCTGATCAGGCTGCCATTCTACATGGCCATACATTTAATATTTAATTTAATATTGTAGGAAGGGCACAGTTTGTGTGCTGGGAGGGTGTACACATTTGCTATGTGATGGCTTCTTTGGGTACCTGTACTTTTCAGGGCTGCTGAGTTACTTTTAAATAATTTCACACCCCCTCAGTATGCACAATCCCAGCTGCAGTCCCCATAGCGTCCATCCGTGAATCAGGCCAGATATTATTAAGACATATGCAAATTACATGATTGTAGATGGTTTTGTATATTTTGAAAAGAACAAGAAACACTTGAGGATGCGCACATCTCTAATATAATTGGACCCAACTATGTGGTTCTCCATGGCTGTAGGAAATTGGGCATCAACAGAGCTGGACACAGTGCACATTGTTCGTGTGAATGCGCTTCACCATTGGAGAGGTATGCAAACCACAGGTAAGTTTATCTCAGTCGCCCAGAGGCAAATTGAAGTTTGGTGCCCCCACAACCCATATGCTATATGTCAACATTCACCTGTGTGTAACATCTCAGAGTCCAGCAACATTGCAGGAGCCATCCTGTCCCCGATTGCAGATGTGTTAGCAGAGCTCCTGGTATACAGCCAATTAACTACAGGTGCGCACCACATGTGCTGCTTTACATGCAGGTGCCTCTTCAGGGCTAGGAGCCTCCACTTCCTCTGGGAATTGCGCCCCGGCAGGTACCCCACATTTTGTGGCAAGCCTTGCCATTTTGATGGAAGCACTTGCTGTTTCCATCTCGCCTCGCCATTGAATACTCTGACGGCGATTTATCGACACTGCTCGCCATATAGCTCACCGTCAGCCTCTCGCCGACAGCATGTAATATGCCTGTATCTGTTTACTATATAAAAATGAGCCTAATAAGACTTTTCCATTTGAAGCAGGACTTAAAAACCCATATATTTATTTCATACTTGTTTATGGTGTCTAATTAGACTATTCCCCTCAAGTATGTTAATTGGTGGTCCAATTAACAACAACTGAGGGGAATCGGCTCATTAGGAGGGGTATTTAAACCCCTAGGTTCTACCGGTCAGCACATCTTGAAAAAATATCTTGCTAAAGAACGAAACGTGTTAGAACTGACCTGCTTGTGGAGTGTGGGACCTCACCATTGGATCAAAGAAGAACCTGGAAGGGACGGGGCCCCTGAAACAATACCTCTCCATACGGAACTCCTGAAATTCTAAGAGGAGTACCCCATCTCCATTATTTTTTTTATTTACTATGCTACAATACAGTGGATTTTATTTGATTCCATTTGTCACCTGGTTTATCAATTTTTTGTTTAGTGTTAGGTTTTATCTTTACATATACAATTGAGGAATCCCCAGGAGGAACCAGATTGGTCCTATTAACCAACAGGGGAGAAGGTTATCCTGTTTAAGAGCGCCTTATTAAGGTTGAGGGATGCTTTCCTAAACTACAGATGTAGCTCGTCATCCTTGGCTGGGGCTCGCCAGACCCTCCCCTCTGGCGAGCGCTGGTGGACAGGGCTACACTGAACTGGGACGCGTGTGCGTCTCCCACGCATGCGCGTCCCAGTCTCTCGACGCGCAGGGAGACGGGCAGGGTTAGGGGGGGGTTTCGGAGCGGCGAGGGGGACCAGGGGCGGCGGCGGGGGAGAAGGCGGGCCCAAGTTCCTTTGCCACAGGGCGCACGAGCGTTTCATGTGTGCGCGCCCCCAGGTAGGAGCCAGCGGCTGGCAAAAGTATCGCCAGTCCCTGCAATGAAGAAGCCGGCTCCATCTGTATGGCAATGAAATTGTTTATTGTCCTAGGTATTTATGGCCTGATTCTGGTTTGGGAATAAAGGGGCCAATTCAGACCAGTTCATTAGGGACTGAATTCATACCCATCCCGATTTTCGGGGTTTGTGCATGCGCAAACCTCAGGAGTGAACAGCTTTGGCAAATTTCACACTCGCCGGGCCATTTGCTTGAGGAGGGGAGATAAGGGGGCATGCAGGGTGTTTTATGGGCATTTTCATAAAACGCTGGTGATGCCTGCTTGGGGCGAGCGAATGAAGTCACATGATTTAAGCACCCGCCACAAATTCACCGATCTAAACTGACTTTTATAAGCGAATGGCAGATAAATCATTCAATGGTGAGTGACCATCGAATGATTTTTCATCTGTGTGGCCACATGCAAGGTGATGTGTTAGTGTACACATCTGGTTGCATACTACTGAGAGGATTCCTGTAGCGGTGGGGGGTGTCAGCCGGGATTTACCTGTTGCGTCGGCTGGGATTGAGACAAAGCCTGAACCAGGCCCAAGATTAGAAATTAACTGTGGGGTAGATTTATTATCTGACGATCCCTGTGCGTTATGGCAGGGTGTCTAACGTGCGTAGGTGCGGGGCAGAAGGCAAAGCATAGGGGCATTGTTATGTACTGTGAACCTGCCTCCTCCCTAATGTATTAACGGTTCCGCCCAACTGCAGCTATCGACTGACAGCTGCAGGTGGCGATGCCCTATCCACACAGCAGGGACAGCGCTCTCCCTGCTTCTGGCTCTGAGCTGCACTGGGGATCTTGCGTGAGTAACGAGATTCCGTGCTTGCCTAGTCCAGCCGGCCAGGGGCAAAGGAGACAGTGCATCAGTGTTAACTGATACGGTATCGCCGGAGGGGGAGTTAGCGCTCCCCTGCTTCGGCAGACAAGAGGTTTATACATCTTGTCGTTCTCCCCTCCTGCTTCGCCTCGCTAATGAGGCGAAGCACGAAGTGTTATAGCGGCGCCTTAAGCACCGCTATAATAAATCTACCCATGAGTGCTCTGGAGAGACCATGTTTCACTGCAGTAGTAGGTGATTATGTGAGACTTCTCTGTGCACCAGACAAAGCAGCTGAAGGGGGCTTGCTGGAGTGTTGTCTACACCCAAAGAAATGAAGCAAGACATGACCCAAAACATTAGGGTCACTGCACACCCACATATATTGTATTGCAGGTGTGGCCGATTTACAGGGGGAAATTTCCTAGGAATACAAATACAAAAAATCTTATTCCTATTATATATATACGAATGAATATGACTACTGTAGTTATATTTTCATTCGTATTCCGGAGGATAATTTACTAATCAGTCGTATTTGACTGATTCGTATTATACGATGGCGTATTGATTCGTGTTTTTTCTGATACAAATTCATATTGGTTTTAGCCTGCATGGATCAGTCAGATCCGTGCAGGCTGCAGTGTAATTTTTTTTTTTGTAATAAATAATTTTAAAAGTGTGTATGTGTGCTTAGTGGCCTTTTATAAGTCACACATTTTGATCAGCTGGGGGTTATTTTCTGAGATGTGAAATACACTTCCAAATCAAGGTGTATTTTTTTTGGCGTAATTTATTACAATTCTTATGCGTTTACGATTCGTATTCGTATTTTTTACAAATAGGAATTGTTAGTAAATGACTAAAGTATGTTGTTTCCATGTTAAAAATAGGTGTATTCTGTCAATGTCGTATTCAAAAATACGAATACGCCATGTAAACACCATGAATACGAATACACATCACCGTATTTTCAGGATAGTAAATCCTGAAAATACGAATACGCATAAAATCGTATTTTGCTGTACGAATACGAATTTTTTATATGATTTGACCTTAGTAATTTCCCCCCCACAATGTGAGATCTAGTAAGACGCAGCGGACCATGTGCATTACAGACACTTAGTATACAGTTGTTTACACCAGATTTACTATAGTAAGATAAGACACCACTCTGGGACTGATTTTGCATGCATTTATTTAGCCATATGTGGTTTACAACAAAAACAGCAACACATTTCTTATGATTTAGGCTGTATTTGAGCCTGGCTATTCAATAATTAAGATATTGGTATATTAGGTTTCTTCTTGAACAAATGAATTATTGAGAACATACGGTATCATTAATTGCACTGATCAGGTCATCAAACATAATTACAGTAACAAGAAAGTGAAAATTGCATTAAACAATTTAATATTTAGACACACTGGTTTAATATGCTAGTTATAGGGCTAAATAACTATCTCCAAAAGAAAAAGAAATCATAAAGATCATTGAAGAAATGACATTGTTCTAAGAGGAGTCAGAGAACGCAAGGTCAGAGAGCTGAATCTGATTAGATTATATCATGTGCTGCTCAATTCTATGTTCTACATCTACAAAACCTTAAGGTTTACATCAACAATGCCTACAAGATCACACTAATCATTGAGCATTTTATGTATATTTACTACTAGATTATGATCAGTCTAAAATGACAATCGTTATAGGATTCATGTAGACTTTACAGCTGCAGGCTCGATTTCACTTTTAACATTTACATTAGTTTCTCCACCTCCAAAATGACCTCCTGCTTTTTTATACTTCTCCACTGTGATGGGATGGTTCCCCTGTCTGTAAATCGTAACTTATAATATTTCTCTAAATCAGACTGGAAGTGGCAGATCACCCATTTCCAGTAAGATAACGCAGAGTTGTCTGGTGTAATAGACCATTCATTGTAAGGCGGTCCGGCATCACTGTAGGTTTTGTAAGGAAAGCTCCTTTCATCTTTAAGTATGAACAATAGATCACTGGACACAAGTGTGGAACATATATCTGTGACAAAGTGATCGGTTTTATGCCATTTACCATGATCAATAGCCCGAGGACGATGGAACTTCACACTGTGCTTTCCGTCATGTCCAGCAATAGTATTGGTACAGACTGCACCACAGAACGGACACGTGTGCCAGCACCCCTGAAACCCACTAAAGAGTATTTCAAGAATCTTTATTTTCATGTTCAGCAGATTACATTTGGAAAAGTCACATTTTAGGTCTTTCACCACAATTTCCATGGCCTGCGTCATCGCCTCTTGTAGAAAATCTAGATCTGTTATGTTCTGATATTTCACACTTTTCAGGTCAGCACTGGACAGATTCATCTCACTTCCGAGCTCTGAGCAGAAAGCCTCCAGCCAGGAGCTGACATCACCACCTCTGTCTGTGACCATAACAGCTGAAGTATCTATAGCCTTTATTATAAGGTTTCTGAAGTGATCCACATTAATGTGTAGGTTGACGGATATCTTGTTCTTGTGATTATAATACTGCTCAATACATTTCCCAATAAAGAGTTGAATTGCTGATTTAGGATCAGAGACATAATCCATATAATCCTGGAAGTTCTCTTCCTCTGCCAGTGACTTAAGTAGACAGAACTCCAGTTTTGACCTGTTCCCATTCAGAGCTGGGTGGTTACTTTTTATAGCACCAGCTAATTGTATTGCAGACCTCTCATACACTCCTTGTTGGATGGAGGTTTTTATTGTGTTACACAGGAAGTCAGCCAGTGATGTAATTTGTATTGTTCCTTCACAAGAAAGTTTAAAACTCTGCCAGAAATGTTCTCTTTTACTTTGTAGATAGACAAGAGGGTCATTGGCTTTTCTAAAAGCATCAGACATCTGGGTAAATCTGCGGGCAGCCTTTTGGCACAAGAACAGGGACACGTACAGCGTGTATTCACGTTTAAATTTAAATTTACAGTCTAACATTACACCAATTTCTGTGTTTAGGATGTTCAAAATTTCATGAAAGTAAATACACTGATAATCCATTTTTTGCTGCTGTTTTCGATCTATATATTCATCTATTCGCTTGTTTAGAGCACGGGTGACACCTTCAAGGTGTTTCTGGTCTGGAACTGAAAGCTTTTCCTTCAGCAGTACATACCTGCTTTTAGTTGAAATGTACTTCGAGAACTCCTCAACTAAGTTTGTCCATTTAGAAGAATTAAAGATTGTGTCAATTAGATCTGTCTCTTGCTTGAAGCGTTCTAGAAAAACATTCTCCATATGCATTTGGATTGGTGGTGGTTCAAGAGTCCGCATTGCGGCAGTTGCTCCGCTTATGCAAGTGTTCCACATTTTATTGAATTTTTCCAGCAAGACTCCATCATTGAAGTTTTTTCCTTTCAAGGTCAGGGCCATTTTTCGGCTCTCTACAAACATTTGTTCCTCATAGGTTTCTTTTATCTGATCAACTTTTCTATTGTCCTTTTTTAAAGTAATTAGTTCATCTGCGGTTTTTCTGATCTCTTCTATAAGATCATCTTTAATAGTTGTGAGCCTGTTTTCAATATTCACTCTCCATTGAACTAGTATCTCTTTATCGTTTTCATCATTAAAAAATAACTTTAAATCTTCCCAAATTGTTTTGTACTTTTGATCAAGCTCCTTATGTAGAAACATTACATCTACAGATTTTATTTCATCCTTGTGAATCTGGTTAATGATTTTGTTTTGAAGTAGCAGCATGTGTTCTCTCAGTTTCCATGCCCATTGGCTGTACTTGGCTTCCAGCTTGTTGTAAGCTGCAATCTCAAGTGAATTCTTGAAGCTGAAAACAAAATTCTCATTGAGCAAAGCATTCCACAGGTCACTAACACGTGTTTTGAACATTGAAATACTTAAAAACTTTTGTTTTGCTTCTTGTTTGGCTGAGTTGAGTATGGCCTGTCTTAGTGTTTGCACATTTTGGCTGTAACTTGGATTTGGAGGAGCCATTGGTGGGTCCCCTTCCCAGAGGTGGGCAAAGTAGTGAATATGAGCATTTACATCAAACTTGATAACATCATTAAAACAGGTTACATCACATTGCTCTTGCTGTGCAGCACACAAGGTCATCTCATCCAGTTTTTCCTGTAGTTTTCTTCGACCCTCCATATTTTTTTCTTTGGCTGTGATTTCTCCAACATTTTGATGAACAAACAGACAGCTGGGTTGTAGGTTGACTCTTTTCATTCTCAGAAATGCTTGGACAGCAATCTGTAGGATGTCTTGAATTTCCGATGGATTTTCACCAAAAATGTTGACCACTGTGAGATTACCCAGGCCAATGACAAATGTAGCCAATTCATTGTCATGATTAAATGCATTTTTGTTTGACAACTCCACAGCTCTTAACCCCTCAGTATCTACAACTAGAACATAATCAAAGTTCATCTCATGTCGTAGTTCTCCATCTACCTCTATAAGCTGCATAAATGCTCCCCTAGTACATCTCCCGGCACTTACTGCAAACTGCAGCCCAAACATAGCATTGAGTAATGTGGATTTACCTGTACTTTGTATACCCAGTACAGAGAGAATAAAGAGCTTTTTGTCTCCTAGTATTTTCATCAGTTCATCCAGAATAGATTTAATCCATCTCAAAGGCACATGGGCAGCATCACCATCCATCAACTCCACCGGATACCCTGAGACCATGAGATTTGCCACAATGTTTGGTAAATGGAAAAAACCTTTGTTCTCTTTGGGGAAGGTTTCTAATGCTTCATAGATTTGTCCAAGTTCTCTCAGTATGTGTTCAAGCCCAAATGTTGACTTATTGATCATAACTGATAGTGTTTCTAAATCTTTCACCATTTTCTCTATAATCTGTTTATTTTTACCTATTTGCTTTTCCTTCTTTACATTTGACCACACATTGTGGTATTTCTGGTATAGCACTGAAAGAGTGTTTGAAGACAAGTCATCTAAATACATTTTAAACCACTGGAGAAAATACATTTTTGAATACTGAACATTTGACTGAAGAATCTGTAGAAAGGAGCTCATGAAATCATTGAGGGGAAAAGCTCTTTCAAGTTGTTTGTTCCTAATTGTATGTTTTTGAGACTCAATGTCACTTCGTTGTTGCTCAATACTCTGGTTGCTTTTTGTCTTCAGTCTGGTCAGTTCTTTGTCTTTCATGCACCACATATGCCAGAGATCACCCTGTAAAGGAAGAAATGTATTCTTTGCATCTAATACATTTTTTTCTTTGAACAAGGAGATCAGAACCTCAGCTTGTTTCCTGCCTTGCTGGCATTGTTTTTTGTCTTCATCAACCAAAAATCCATAAGTTCTGGCAATGGTGCCACATTTGCTGAGTGAGTACCTTTCTTTTTCAGTAGGTAATAAGGATTGTATCGCTGATGTTATGTCTTGTAGCAATTCTGCTTCATTTCTATTTTTTATACCTATTTTTCTCCACAATGCAGTGGGTGGTTGACAGTGTTCCTTATCTGGAAATAAACAGATTAACGGTATGGATGATTTCCATAGTTGTTGTAGAACTTCTTTCCCCTTTGTATCCTTTGCATCCAAATCAGTGACCATTACTACAATGACAGCTGAAATTTGAACCAAAAATTTTACCTGTTGATCATGTTCTCTGGCATCACCATGAAGATTAGTGAATGCGATACAGTCATCAAATGCATCATCATCCCTCCCACCAGGACAATACCAGGCAATCTCTGCAACACCCTTCATCAACACTGAGCTCTTGGTGCTTCCTTTGCAGTGGCGATGGTAGAAGATGTCATGTCTTTTTTTACTCATTATTAAATTTATTATCTGAGATTTAGAAGATGTAGATGAGCCAAGGCGAATAAAGGATACAATAGGAATTTCTGTTTCCTTAATGAATTTGTCATTATATTTATCATTTTCTAGATTTTTGACAATTTTCGTTTTCCACTTCTTTTTAACTTCTTGAAAAGACCAAAGTAGGAACTCAATAGAATTTGTGTTGGGATTAGTTACCAAAAGTGGTACCGCAAACTGACAAAGTGATAGTTTTGTGTAAATGTATTGTCTCATATAATCATCAGCACAATGGAAAATGGCCATCTGAACATCCATGGGGTGAATTGTTTGCTTATTACTTATTGTATGCTTTTTAAAACCTTCATAAAAGTCACTAAGGAAATCTTCAAAATTATCCTGAGATGTGTCCATGTTATGGGCATCATTGCTTGTGTTATCCTGAATGGGATCACCATTGATTTTGCATTGTACATATCTTGCACGATAATCCAACATGAGCAATTTTTGCAAAAAATGGTGAGGAAGTTGTTTTTCTTCCAAAATCTGTGTTTCAGAGGGGGAAGATTTAAAGATCTTATGAAAATCAGCAGTCTTCATTTTTTGTGGATAATATTTGTCGAGGTCAAGTCTCTTTAGCAACTGCATAAAGTCTGAATTGACATGAAAAGTGTTGATGCGGTCTCTTTTTTCATCATTTGTCACATAGGTTACTCTTTCTTGGCATACTTTATTAAGTTCATTTCCAATCTCATGTGTTTTCAATTCTTTTATTGTGTGACCATAGCTAAAGGCTCTTAGATCATCTTCCATTTTACTCCAATCTCGGTATTTAGAATTTTGCTCAGTTATAGCATTGACATTGGGAGAAAGACAGCCGGCCAGGTGTTTTTTCATAAATTGCAAGCGTTCCCCTTTTTGTTCTAGAGAGATTTCTTTATATTGACCCGCAGATGTCAAACCTGTGTACAGGATGAATGCTTGAGCCCGCTGAGTACATTGACTTCTGAGGTGTGTGTACTCCTGATGGGCTTTTTCCATCTGATTTTTTAGAAAGTGAATATCTTTAGAGCCTAAAAGTTCTCGGAAGTTGTAATTTTCATTACAATACCCAGAGTTCTGTGCAATGCAGAGAACCAGTAATTCTGTGTCAGTTTGTTTCATCTTCCTCAAAGTTCTCAGGAAGCAATACAATGAGTGACTGATATGTATCGTAGCTTTAACCTTTGCTTGTTGGTGATCTTCAGTGGATGACTTCAAGGCGACACTAGCATGTAGAAGGTCTTCCATTGAATTCTTTAAAACATCAATGAGCTCCTTCATATTAGACACGGAAATGGGATCATGTTCACCCTTCTCGGAGTCATAAATCCATCTCATAATAAATGAGGCATTGGGAAAGTTCTCAACAGAGTAAATATGAGGCTCGATTAGCTGTTGCAAAGAACTCTTTATGCAATAGGTGTCCTGTTCAGATCTAGGTTTGTATTTCTTAACTACATTCACTAAATATTCTTGTAGCCCTTTATCCGAAAGACATGAATTCTCCCAAGCGCTATAACTTCCTGTGGTTTCATTGAGTGCCTGCTTAAAGTCAATCAGCTTCTGTAAATGTTCTTTGAAATTGTCAACTTTCCAGGATCTCACACCTTGTAAGAACAGTTTTGTTTTTTCCATTTTATTTGACAGATTTTCCCCAACCATCATTTCAGAGGTGAGACCAGTCAGTGATTTATAGTTATCAATTAAGCAGGAAGTGAGTTTGGCACAATCTTTGAACTCCTTGTGATTGTCTATGATGATCTTCCATACAGGTATCAGCTGAGATCCTCGATCTATGACACTCCAGGTTTTGTTACTGTTTACAAGTCCCGACTTCCAGTGGGAGAGAGAATCAGCTTCTGGTGGGCCCCCTGTTTTGGTTACAGAAACCTGAATATTTTTCTTCAAAGAGGATAGTTTAGACTTGTCCACAGAGCTCTGTGCATTTGATGTTGCCAGGTCAATATCTCCTCCACTCCCTGCATAACTAATACCCATCTTCAGGTTTAGGGCTTCAGATGTCATTTCTTTGGCTACTTGCAACTGACTGGTGGAAATGCCTTGCATGGAAGCTTTCCACCAGTATATTCCCCCAAAGTGTAGGGGCCCGAGGTTGGCATGTGAGCCAAATCTCTGGAAAAATTCATTACATCTTGCTTCTAAAATATGTTTATTTGAATTTATAGCAATTAACTTTTCAATGTCTTTTAATGCATTTAGTGCAGCCTGGGAAAGTCTGAGCTTGTCCATTGTAAAGTAACAGGAAGCTAGAGGGATGTAGTTATATCTGGTTGTACACACATAAGTCTGCTTACTGGATTCTTTTTGAACGTTCTCATATTCTTCAGAATTTTCATAACGAATACTGGTGTTCAAACCAAACCCCTTAAACCCAATGCTAATTGAACCATTTAAACTTAACCCAATCTTTTCAACAAGCCTTTGAAATTTCGATTCCTCTTCATGAGACATAAATTCCTTTTGGTGCAGAATTGGTTTTTGCTGTGACTGAACAAGTCTGAAGCCTTCTGGAACACGTAGAAGTGGTTCACGTTTCTTAAGCAAATCTTCTATGTTTTTTGTTTGGAAGATTCCCTCAAGTGCCAGCCCTCCGGAAGCACATGTAATGAGGTCTTCATCGCATAAGTTTACATGTTGTTGGCTTTTTGCTATTGATCTCAAGTTTAACTGTGTTGGCATATTAGAAGCTTGTTCATCTTTATTTTCCCTTAACCAACATGGTTGCTCTTGCGCTTCCGCAAGCTGTACACTTCTGTCTGCTATATTGAATAGTTTATGCAATGCTCTTCTTTCCCAGGGGTATCTGATGTTATCCTCAAGTAGTGAGCAGTCTGCAAGTGTTACATACTGAAATGACTGAATAGTTACAATGCCCAGTTTATCTTCTAGCACACTGCGCCATTTCTCAGGATCCAAGCCGTTCTCTGTGAGTTTGGAGGCAAGCTCTTTAGCAGCAGAAGTTTCATCTTGTTCATAAGGTTCTGACATCTCTGTTGAAATACCAAAGATATGGATTAATTCATGTTATTAACCAGAGATCAATAATGCTAACTGAAGTACTGCAGAATGAACAAATTTAGCTTTTTGTAAACTAAATATTTTAGCAATTCGTTTCTATTTGCATATTAGGATGAGATTTGTACATTTGTTCCAAAATGTGTAGAGACCAATCTTTAAATCTATGTGGGCATTATGTGCAAACGATGGCTATTCTGCCATATGTAGATATTTAGATTGTTAAATCTGAGGGGAAAAAAACTGGATGGGGATAAAATATGGATGCAAAAAATGAGTTCAAAATGATTAAAAAACTCTGTAAAACAGATGTGGTAGGACGGCCCGACAGTCGGGATTCCGATGGTCAGTATACAGACATTGGAATCCAACTGTCGGTACTCTGATGGGGGTCAGCGTAAAGAAGCCAGTAGCGGGCTCGGTGGCTCGCCACAGGTCCAAGTCTCCCTCTAAGGGGGTCATGGATCCCCATGACGAAGAACAACATTTGAACAGTCAGGATTCCGATGTCAATATGCTGACCGTTCTTATATTGACTGTCGGGCCATCATCTGGCACCCCTGCAAAACATGTACAGTATTCCATTTCTGGGATTGATAATTCTTTTTAGGGAAAATTATTTTTCTCACCAGCTCTAGCATGCACTAGAAGACAAGGCAATGTGAAACATTTATATCTTCCTTGGCATTACCTGCTAATCTATAAATGTCCCTGCTAGAGGAACTAGCTGTTTAATGGTTAGCATATTAAGAATCTTCAAACCATGTGTGCCTATTGGCAAGTACCATCATTTTAGCACTTACTGTATGTATCCTTCACTTACTGTATAATATGAAAACCAGCTTTAAAAAAATAAAAACACACACCACAACATTGCACAGTGCAATAATTTGCTAAACTATTTTTTTATCTAAAAAAAAGTTTAGGTCACAATGGGGTCTATGTACTAGGCCTTGAAGAGAGATAAAGTGGACAGAAATACGGTACCAACAAACCAACTCCCAACTGTAAACTGCATTGCCTTTAACATACTGTAGCAGTTTGGAGCCAATGGTCTCCATCCACTCTCAGTGGCGTAACTAGTAAATATGTGCCACCCCCCCCCCCCCCCCATTTCGGCAGAGCCACCCCTCACCAAGTAAAGTTAAAAACACTCTTTACCCCTCCGCTTGCCGCCGCCGCATTCTGGGACCCGCTGATCTGGTCTGCGCCACGTTCCGGCGCTCCTCGAACTCCTCCTAATGAAAACTGACCCTCAAAAAATGGCTGCCCCTAATAGCAGACTGTTTTTAAGGATGCTAGAGGGCAGCCATTTTATGAGGGTCAGTTTTCATTAGCACTGCATGAGAAGAGGAGCTAGAAGGAGATAGTGAGCCGGGACCGCACAGAAAAGTAATTGGAGAGTCCCGGCAACAGACGCAGCGTAACCGCAGACCGGCACCCAGACTTACTCAGTGCCTCCCCACCACAGTGGGGTCTGCTGGTCTATTGTTACGCTACTGCTCTGTCTCCAAGGCTTAGTACATAGATCCTAATTTCTGTTAACTGTACTAAAAGTTATATATTATTTACTATAATCAATTTACCATATAACACCTGTACCATGCATGTAAAGATCGATACTGTGGAGGGTACAGATAGCACAGGTGTATCTATAGTGGGTGAAATAAGTAAGTGGCATCACAATGGGGGTGACAGGGGCAGGCTTTGCTTAACAGCATAGAAGGTCCTGGGCAAAGCAATGCCCTGGTGCTTCTACTCACTGATTCACGGTGATTCACGGTAATTCACAGCAATGGCAGCATTCTCTACCAGCCTTCAGCCAGACAGAGAATGGCTATCAGCTTGTCAATTAGAGGATGGTTGGGGCTATCCATTAATCAGGATGCTGACACCAATTCACCAAGTTTTTTTTTTTTTATTCATTACCGTGAATAGTTGGGTAGTTGATCAGTTCATGTCACAGGGGAGGAGTTGGCACTGCAGACAATACAGTCTTTGGGGGCAGTACAGCATTTTCATGACCTCCAGAGTGATAAAAATGGGTGGCGGGCCATGAGAATATGCCCCATTCCACAATGCCATTTTCCCTTTATTTGCAGGAAATCTTCCAGCCAAACTGGGTGCCTCCAAGGCAATGGACGCCCTGCAAAATTAAAGATGTCTACATGTAAGACTTCCTTGTTGTAGTTAATACAGGTGGCATCTGTTGAACTTCTAAGACGCCACCTCTACATTTTCACTTTAGGGGCTGGAAAGTGGGTATTGGTGGCAGTGTGGGGTTTGGGAGGAGGGCAGTAGATTGACATTTGGTCTAGGGTGCAAAGGAGCCTTACACCAGCCTTTGGTGCTATTGCTATGGGGCCCAAAGGTCTATGGGCCAAAAGGTGCCTAGCAAGTCAGGTGTGCAGCTAAAAGAATGGGCTCCTCCAGCTACCGAGCTGGGCATGATTGTGTGACGTCTACAAATCTAAATGGGAGTTCTATTGAAGATGGAATGTTGCCCATAGCAACCAACCGGAACCGACTTATTAATTTAGAAACTTACAGTATAGTGGATAATAGATAGAACCTGATTGGTTGCTATGACCAACATCCCATCTTAAATAGAACTCCCATCTTTGTAAATGTACCCCTTAGGGTCTAGACTCAATCTGCTTCTGTGCTCTAGACCAGTGGTTCTCCACCTCAGTCCTCAATGACCCCCAAGAGTCTATGTTTTCCAAGTCTCCACACAGAATCACAGGTGAAATAATTAGCTCCAACTTTGATCTTTTAAAATGAATCAGTGAAGAACAAGTGCACCTGTGCACCTGCCGGGTGACCTGGAAAACTTGCATTGTTGGGGGTCCTTGAGGACTGAGGTTGAGAACCAGTGCTCTAGACACCTTCATCAGGAGAATAATTGTAAGATCTGAGTAAAGTCCTTATTAAGGAGCCTATGTAAATTATTAATAGAAAATACCAATACAGGCAAGAACATTGGAATCTCTTCAACTTGGAAACCGGTAAAATTCTTTTCAATGTAACCACTGGAATCAGGACACCGAATATACCGTATCTACAGTATGTAATACTTTGGAGTCAGGATGTTACAAAAAGAAAAAGTTGGAAAATAAAAATGGAAAGCAAAAGTATTTGCTGAAATAATACTAACGGTGGGGACTGTACCGTAGTTCGCTTTCTAAAACAAAATTTCTATTAATACTTTTTTTTTTTTTTTTTAAAGGACCCAGTTTGATGCAAAAAAAGGATTAAAAATTAAAAAAAAAAAGAAAAAAAAAACACAAAAAAAGAAATAAAAATCAGTTAATTCTATAAAAGAAAAAACATATGGACCCAACTATAAATGGGGCAGTAGGAATGGTGCAATGGTTAGCATTACTGCCTCACAGAACTGAGGTTATGGGTTTGATTCCCACCATGGGCCTAACTGTTTGGAGTTTGTATATTCTTCCAGTACTTGCATGGGTTTCCTCCCACAATAGAAAAATATACTGGTAGGTTAATTGGCTCCCAACAAATGAGCCCTAGAATGTCTGTGTGTGCCTGTACATGTGGTAAGCGTGGCGAGCCCCTCGGTACGCGTAATACTGACCTGTTCATACCCCCACTATCCACGTTGGCGTGGAGTAGATTTTATAAAGTGTGGCAAGCGCAGCAAGCCACTGAGCAAGTGCAGTGAGCCCAGCAAGGGGTTGCGGAATACACGCCAAGTAATCAGCGTGTGCTCGCCATGCTTCGGGCTTGGTGGCTTGCTGCTCTCACCACACTTTATAAAATCGTCTGCAGGGCGACGTGGATAGTGAGGGTATGAACAAGTTGGGAGGACACTTCGGGCTGGTGTGGATAGTGGGGGTTTGAAATGGAGGCATTTGCCAGTATGTTACATTGAGCACTGGCAAATGCATCCTTTATTGTGCATGAGATGCACTTGCGCACTACCAAACCCCTAACCTGTCCGTCTCCCTGAAGTGGACCTGCCTCAATAAATACTGAGACGCACAAGCGTCTGAGACGCTCCTGCGTCTCAGATAGATGGAGCACCTCTCCGCTGGCGCCCGCATAATCTCCTCTCCGCCGGCGTCCGCCAGTGCAGGGGATCTGGCGGTTACCGGCGCTGTGTGAGGCACTCACTAGACTTGCCAGGGACACTGGTGAGAGAATTGCAGCTTCCGGGGACAGTACGGTGACTAGCTGCCTGATGGGGACACTACGCTGACTACGCTAGTTTATCCTACACTGAAAACCTAGCGTGCCAAAAACTTAAAATACAGTAGGAGGTCCGGTACTCAAGGGTGCTGTTATTGGAGAAAGTTTAGGATCCACTGCTCTAGAGTGTTTCTCAATCTCGGTCAACAAGGAGCACTAATTGGAGAGTATAATAACAGATTATAGGGTATGATAAATGTTACTATAGCCAAACAGAAATTTGCTGAAGGTGCTCGCAGCCGGGTCCTGCCGAGTCCCCAAAACATCGGGCAGGGACCAAATTTGGACCTATAGGAACAGGTCGGAATCGGTTCCATTAAACTAAAGTAAAACATAAGGAGGAAACAATAAACAAACACTACTGCGTTGAAGCTACAAATGTGAGTTCAGTAACTCTCCTTGTAAATGCTGAGGCATAATTGTAATAGGGTGCGAGAAGCTGGAGGTCCAGGGTTTGTCCAAGAATGGACATATTTTTAAAATGGCAATCATTTAGAATGCAAAACCAACCTGTTTTTGCCTTATGCCAAGTGACTTTAATACTATCTCTCCCTTACCAAACCCATCAATTAGTATTAGTGCACGAATCCTAATCAATCCTCTCATTGACAAAATCAATAAGATCCAAAGCCAGTGACCTGCTCAATTCCCTACCTGAACCCTCTGGCACCTTCTCTTTTTTTAGTCCCACAAATGAAGGTGAAGCATCTGCACTCTTATCATACTTTTACTGCATTTTTTTTCAATCCCGGGATTCGAGACTGAAAAATGCTCAATCATGGGATTTCCAGCATTGGCATCCCTAATAAAAAAGCTGATCAATGTCAGTCCTCCTGTCACTGGACTTACAGGAAAAGACATGAGATGTTTGGTTATATCCGGCGGCTCCTCCTCCCAAATACCGCTATTGGCCACCTAGCGACCAATCAATAAAGTTCCCGGTAAGCTGTTTAAAAATCTGGCAGGGCACAGCGCCTTGCTAAAAGGGCAAAATGTGTCCTGCCCCTCTAGCAGCGCCCTCTAAAAGCCTGCCTCCGACCCCGCCGTTGTGACCGGGGAAGCTCAGTGCTGCCGTAGATGGCGATGCCCGGCGCTTTCCCGGCAGTGCAGAGCCTTCAGAAGGGAAGGGTCCACCCACAACAGTGACTTTGGTGGGCCAGGTTCACCCTTATTATGCTACCCCGCCCCAGTTCCTAGAAGGAACACTAAATCAAGTGTGGCTAGGCGGCCAATAGAGGATGTAAACTAACATCTTGCGTCTCCTCCTGTCAGTCTGGTTTTTGGGGTCGGGTTTTCGGTTTGTTATTTTGCCAAGTCCCCTGGATGCCTACATGGGTTGAAGATGACGCAATCTATGCTTGAGGACCCCCGTAAGTATAATTTCCTTCCACAGGTACCCCGTATTGGATGTCTTCAGAACCAACTGATTGACGGGTAGACGGAGAACTACCTACGGGGTCAAGGTAGGTAAGTATATGTATGAAAGGGCTCTGAATGTAATAAAGTTTTATTGTTTTGGTGTCCGTGTGTTTATTTTACTATTTGTTTTGCTGTGAAACTACAAGTTCCAGCAGGCCTTTTAATGTCCTCCATGCTGGGACTTGTGGTTCCCCCACTAATTACCGTCCGTATATTACATACGGCCGCCAAGTAAATTAGGAATGACCATTCATTTGAATGGCGATTCCTATTCATATTCTGTCTATGGATTATGCATTTTTATTCATAAATACGAATGTGCCATCAATAAAAATACGAATGGACATATTTTTGGCATAGTAAATACCAAAAATATGAATAAGGCTAAAATAGTCATATTTACAAATACAAATACGATTTATTTGAGCTGTATTTGGCTTAGTAAATTCCCCCCATAGTGTCTTAAGAGAAACCTTCTAGCCCCCATAACCTCCAAGAGTTTATGGATATTTATTTTAAATGAACATACTGTACTTAATAATAGTTTCTGCTAGTCCCCACATTTACTGTACTTTCTACATTGTGTTGACTCAGAAGTTGTAAACAGGGTTGCCTACCCTCCCGGAATGGCCGGGAGGGTCCCGGCCCCCCGGAAAGGGTGGCAATCCTCCCGCATATCCCCCCCAGCTCCCGCGATGTGTCCCTCGGCGGGGGTCCGTGGGTAAAATGCTGCTATCGCGATCGCGGCATTTTAGCCCCGCCCCCGCCATGCAATGCCTGAAATATCGGCATTGCACGGCGGGGGGGCGGGGCTAAAATTACGCAACGCTGTAGGCACGCCCCCAACAGGGCAACATCTGTGTGGCCAAGCCCCCGAACCGGCTCTTTTTCACTCCCGGCTATGGCCCCGCCCACCTGCCGAACAGAGCTGGCTGTCCTCTCCCGGAGAGGGTAGCTCAAAAGTCGGCAAGTATGGTTGTAAATATATGTATGTTACTGTTGAAATTAGCATCTGCTATGTGTATTACAACAACAATTGTTCATTCAGGAGATATTTGTTTAGAGAGGTTAAATAATACCACAAATAAGTTTTAAAAAAAATAGTCAGGACGCCTCCATACACTATGAGACATCCGATATGGGAGAAGTTGCATCCAAACACACTTGAGCGTGTGGCAGTATCGCATGTGACCCCCGATCCCTGCCGCTGGGAGGAGGATATTGGACGTCAGACACATGGTATTTGGGATGATTTCACCCGATCTGCTAGAATCAGGTGAAATCTGGCCCAAATTGCATAGATTTAGCTCTGTAGGTAACATTTATACAATGAGATAATACATAGCTACTTACTGTAAGTGTCTACAGAGTCATTGGAGAATTGTTGGTCTTCGTCTGTCTTTGCTTCCTGAAAATGAAAATTAAATATATATATGTTTTCAGTTGTGGAGTCAATGGCTTGTGAAGTTGGAAAGACCATTTACTTTGATAGGTTGGAAGAGAAATTCCCACAAAGTACAGTGAAAAAAAACAACTTACTGTAAGTAAATTGAACAAGAAATGTCAGGCCGCCAGATGTTTTTGCACCGCTTACATTGAAGCATGGTTTATGTACTGTAGGCTTAACAAGAATACATTTTTTGGGCTATGTTTCCAACTCAGAAACAGCCTCTTCTGCAGCCGACAGGAAGTTAAAATAATCCATTATCAGATATTTAAAATTTAAAAAGGGAGTCATAGTGTCCTCTTGCTTTAGGTTTTTGCCAACACCCTTATTTATAATCGTAGTGTCCGTATCATTACAACATAATCATGGTGTTCATACAAAACTGATAATTGCAAAGCACTTGCATGCCAACAGTAGCCCCTGGCTGCGCAGCCTTGCGGTTATTTGTCGGGCTGCCATGTTTAGGGTCACACCGTGTGCGTGTGACATCACGCAGCTGCCACCCAGCAAGTAGATGTCTGCATTGTCCGTATCCCATCCACTCAACGAAAATGCTGATGCTCTCTGCCACATGGATTTTTAATAAATGCGACCGCAGTTTCAGGGCTTGCACATGGGCACGCCAACGTGCATGCATGTGCAAATCAGAAAAAACTGGCATATAATGATTTTTGATAATCTTTGTGTTATACGGATTCGGGAGACTGTAATCTTCAAGAAAAGACTACCATTAGCAAATATATAGTTCCTTTGACATAGAAGGGGTGGAATGAATTTAAGAGCAGTTGACTTTCTCTCTTGGATTAGACCCGATTCTGGGTGAAAGTAGACACAACTGGGTACTTTGGTGGTGATGAAACAGGGGCGTAGGTTTGATTCTACATTGACCTTAGCCTAAGAAATAGACTGGATTTTTTTTAATTATAAACCAACGCTGGGGGATGTCTGTATGGATTCGGTTCCCAAAAAGTAACAAGGCTGGTGTGCTCCCTAGAGTCTTAAGAGAGATATCTTTAGGAACAGAGAATGGCATACCTCCCAACATGACCCTCTCCAGGAGGGACACAATGCTCTGCTCCTGGACTTTCCTCTGAATGTATGATTGCCATCACTTGTGGTGAACAAGTTAATTGATGGAAAAGGTGCTTCAACACAGGTGATGGTAAGCATACATCAAGAGGGGAGGCAAGGAGCAGAGCATTGTGTCCCTCCTGGAGAGGGTCCTGTTGGGAGGTATGAAATGGAAAGAAGACTCTTTGTTGGGGCCAGGGCCGGACTGGCCATCTGGCCCTTCTGGCAAATGCCAGAAGGGCCTATGGCCAGGTGGGCCGAATTTGTTCTGTGCAAGTGGCCATCATACCTGTGGACACTACACTGTAAAGGGGACACTTAGGCCCTGGCTGCAGTCCACACCCCATGCAGCGTGCACTCTTGTGCGTTCTCACGCTCACCCCTGTCGCCAACCTCCCCCTCCAACAAGCAGTACTAGGCGCATCAGCCATCCAACACTCAGGACACTGCAGAGTGGTACAGCACGGACGGCACCCGGTGACGTAATCACCCGGCGCCTCCTGGGTTGCCGGTCCTCACGCTGCAAGCAGAGTGCCTCACTGCGCACTGAATCACCGGCTTCTGGGTCACTGTTTACAGCCTCTGGAGCTCTTCAGGAGATCATTGACACCAGCAACCGAACAGCTGATTGACAGCCCCGCAGTCACAGAGGAGTCACACCCTAGTACCCCTGTCATCCATACAGGTGGGAACAGCATCGAGGGACTGACTAAGCGACGAGGGACCTGTTTGTTGGTGTTGACTTTGCAGAACACACCAACCTGAGGTAACCCCTAGGGGTTTGTGTACTGCAGAGAGACGGGACGCCAGCTCTCTGCACCACATTCCACTTGTCCACCCACATCACTACCCTCACATGCCCCAGAGACTGCTTCCCTCATATACCCCAGACCCCATATCACACTACAGCAATTGTACTACAATATTATTACTTTGTTAAGTTGTGCATCACAATAAATGGTACTTGTTTCCTAGCACGGCCACAATCGCGGGCATCGGGTGTAATTTTTAGTGGTCTGCGACGCGACCGACGCGATGCCCCCTACTTCCCCTTGAAATGCATTGAAAAAAGTCAAAATCGGGTCGGTCGCATCGCAGGCGGCTAAAAAAGGCTTAAATGGTCCAGACGCGATGCCCCCGATTTCCCATAGGGAACAATGTTAAATGCCTCAATTTACCCAAATCATCATAGGGGACAATGGTAAATGCCCCAGAAACCCCCCAAAACACCCCTGAACAGTGAAATGGCCCCCCAAAATTAGTTTACGCCACCCCATGATCAACGTGAACCCGAAGTGTGGCGAGCGGCGGCGGTACGCGTCCTCCGACCTTTTCATACCCCCACTATCCACGTCGGCGTGGAGTTGAGAATAGAATAGTGTGGCGAGCGCAACGAGCTACCGTGCCCGAAGCATGGCGAGCGGATGCCTTCACAGGTAAACGCGTCCCTTCGCGGGCTTCACAGGTATCCGCGTCCGCTCGCCACGCTTCGGGCTCGGTGGCTCGCTGCGCTCGCCACACTATTCTATTCTCAACTCCACGCCGACGTGGATAGTGGGGGTATGAAAAGGTTGGAAGACGCGTACCGCCGCCCCTCGCGGGTTCGCAGCGCTCGCCGCGCTTCAGGTTCACGTTGATCGTGGGGTGGCGTAAACTAATTTTGGGGGGCCATTTCACTGTTCAGGGGTGTTTTTGGGGGGTTCTGGACCATCTACCATTGTTCCCTATGATGATTTGGGTAAATTGAGGCATTTAACATTATTGCCTATGGGAAATCGCGGGCATCGCGTCGGTACCATCGCACCCGATTTTTTAGTGCAGGCGATGGCCGCAATGCCCCCGATTTTTACTAACGATGCCCACGATCATGATCGGTGTGGCCGTGCTAGGAAACAAGTACCCAGTAAATACATTTAACTGCACTATAACATTCATTGCCTTGACCATATTTCTTATTTTATTGGTTATTGGTATTATCATACAGGGAGAGCAGCCTGTTGTGTCCTGTTATTATACAGGGAGTGCAGCCTGTTGTGTCCTGTTATTATACAGGGGGAGCAGCCTGTGGGGTCCAGATTGTGTCATATTCTGTAATGGACATTATGGTGTGTTCCATAATGTGTAATGCATCCTTTTTCTGATGCCATGCCTCCTTTCCATGAGACCATGCTTCTTTTCGCTGCGCGGCAATGTCGCTCAAACATTCCCACTTGTTTCAGATGGGCCTGTGTGCTCAAAATGCCAGGGCCGATTTCTGGTCCCAGTCCGGCCCTGGTTGGGGCTGCTTTGTGAAATAATCAGTCTGTTTTAAAACATATCAAACTTTATTTATTATGGTTTAAACAGGGCCGGCGCCACCACTAGGCAGCTCTAGGCATTTGCCTAGGGCGCCGGCACCTGGAGGGCGGCAGTTCGCCCCTCACCCCCAGCGAACTGTGAAAAAAAATTGCTGCCCCGGCGTCCCTGCAGTGCTGGGGCGGTCAGGGGTGTCCATGCCGTAGGGGTACCTGCGGCGCCGTCATGTGTATAAAGCTGGCTGCGGCCGGGGGGTCCCTGTAGTGAATAGCAAATAACTAGCGCTATGCGCGCTGCGGCGTGGGAAGCGCTAGTTATTTGCTATTCACTACAGGGACCCCGCCGGCCGCAGCCAGCTTTATACACATGACGGCGCCGCAGGTACCCCTACGGCACGGACACCCCTGACCGCCCCAGCACTGCAGGGACTCCGGGGCAGCAAATTTTTTACAGAGGTACCACCCCCCCCTCCCTCCCCCCCGGCACCGGGGCGCCCCCACCCCGACTCGCCTGGGGCGCTCCGGTGCCTTGCACCGGCCCTGGGTTTAAAGAATACATACAAACTCCTCTCACATAAACAGCTTTATTATGGAACTACTGACAGTGTATCTTAATAAAAGGTGCACCCAATAATAGTGGCATGTGCAAATAATCTCTTAACCCAAGAGATGTGCAAAATATCCACTAAAAATGTCAGGGTCGCTCACATTTGTAATATAAATTCAAATAAAAAATATTGTGTAAAAAAAAAAAAAAAAAAAAGCTTATATTTCCCAGAAAGTCGGCTCCTGATTGGCCAGAAATCATTCTGAATACAGACGCCGAGGAAGTAACATCTCAGAGCATCTAGAGCGAGATGATTCCTCCTCGGCGTCTATAGTTAGAATGTTTCTCGGCTCCTGATTGGCCAAGAAATCATTCTGTGCAGAGACGCCGAGGAGGAAACATCTCAGCGCCGGTCAAAGTCCTGCAAGCCGGGTACCAGATGGGAGCAGCGCAGTCACCGGAGAGGAGTCCGAGGTCACCGCCGGGGACCAGGTGAGTTGGATTTGCTTCCTTAGGTACCCCTGGGGACTAACTCGGATCCCGGACCCCGGATTCTGCAGCCCAGGAGCCCCGGAACCCCAGGACCAGCCCCGGAACCAGGACCAAGGCCCCGGAACCGGACTCTTCTGCCCTGGAGCCCCGGAGGACCCAGGATCCAGGGACCGACCTACGGGCTCAAGGTAGGTAAGTATCAGTGTGTGTGTGTTTTGTGTGTATTAAAGTTTTATTTTACAGGGTGTCAGTGTGATTTTGTGCACTATTTTTTGCACTGCAGAACTACAAGTGCCAGCGGGCCCTTTAATGCCCCGCATGCTGGGACTTGTGGTTCCCCAAGTCCCAGCATGCGGGGTAGGCTTGCTGGGACTCATAGTTCGCCAGTATAAAACAATAGTTTTAATTATTTTTTTTACACAAGTCATCAGCCCGATGCCCACCGCCCAGGGGCATCGGGGACAGCCCCGGACTATCAGCATGGGCTGGTAAGTCCTGGAGGGGGGGGGAACCCTTCATTGGGGGGGTCCCCACTTCCCCAGGACCCCTGCCCATGCTGACCAGCCAGGGGGTTAATGCTTTGGCCGCGGGAGCTTATATAATAAGTTTCCCCCGGCTGTGGCATTACCCTGCTGGCTGGTTGTGTCCGGTGCTGGTTCTTAAAATACGGGGGACCCCTAGTCACTTTGTCCCCCGTATTTTGGGAACCAGCGCCGGACCTTGAGCCTGGTGCTGGTTTCATAAAATCAAGGGGACCCCTATTTGTCGGGGACCCTGATTTTATGTCACCAGCACCGGCTCAGTGAGCCCGGGGCTGGTTATGCTCGGGCGGGGTACTTTGCGCTGTCCTGCAAATGTGCGATTTTCAGACATGAAAATCGCACATTTTCAGGACTAAATACAGCGCACCACTTCGCTGCAAATCGCCCCTCTTCGCACTTTTCAGCCTCCAATGCGCATCACATTAAATATGCGCATTTTGACTGAAAAATGCAAATTTAAAAAAGGCGATTTGCGGCGATGTCTTGCGCAAATAAAACATGCGCATTTAGCGCAGATCATAGAATGTCACCCACATTGTCTAAGTCTACAATCAAAAGGTCGACAACTAATGGCCGACAGCGTGAAAAGTTCGACATGAGTTTTTCATGTTTTTATTGTCTGTCGACATAGGTCCGTATAGACGTTGTATAAGTGTACCGATGTGCTCGCTATACTTCAGGCCTGGTGCCTCGCTGCACTCAGCACACCATTATACTATGCCTACGTAGATGGTAAAATATGAACAAGTTGGTTTCTTAAATGAAAAAAAATGGTACTCTTTACCTAGAAGGGCGCCCACGATTTTGATCATAGGCATCGCAGGTAAAAAAATCGCGTCGGTCGCATCGCATGCGGGGCAAAAATCGCATGCGATGCGACCGACGCGATGCGACCGACGCGATGACCGCGATTTTACATAGGGAACAATGTTAAATGGCCCAATTGACCCGATTTTACATCGGGAACAATGTTAAATGGCCCACAGACCCCAAATAGCCACCCTGAAGTGTGAAATGGCCCCCCCAATTGTTAACGCCACCCTACGATCAACGTGAACCCGAAGCGTGGCGAGCGCAGCGAGCCCGCGAGTGGCGGCGGTACGCGTCCTCCGACCTTTTCATACCCCCACTATCCACATCAGCGTGGAGTTGAGAATAGAAAGTGTGGCGAGCGCAGCGAGCCACCGAGCCCAAAACGTGGCGAGCGCAGCGAGCCCCGCGAGGGGACGCGGATACCTTCACGCTTCACGCGGATAGTGGACGCGGATACCTTCACGCTCGCCACACTTTCTATTCTCAGCTCCACGCCGACGTGGATAGTGGGGGTATGAAAAGGTCGGAGGACGCGTGCCGCCGCCCCTCGCGGGCTCGCTGCGCTCGCCACGCTTCGGGTTCACGTTGATCGTGGGGTGGCGTTAACAATTGGGGGTGCCATTTCACACTTCAGGGTGGCTATTTGGGGTCTGTGGGCCATTTAACATTGTTCCCTATGTAAAATCGCGGTCATTGCGTCGGTCGCATCGCATTCGATTTTTGGCCGCATGCGATGTACACGCGATGGGCGCCCTTCTAGGTAAAGAGTACCAAAAAAATCATGAAAAACCTCATGTCGACCCTTTTCATGTCGATCCTTTGACCTTGTCGTCCTTTTGATGGTCAACCTACTGATTGTCTATATAAAGCCTGGATACCGATTGCTAGTTCCTTTTAAGAAAAACCTAGTACAGTATGTAGCACCAGCACCTCCAGGAGCTTATGGGTATTTCAAATGAACATACGTCAGACTCACATGTAATAGTTAATATTAGTTTCTGCTAGTCACTACATTTACCTATGTTGTGTTAACTCATAAGTTGTAAATATATTTGTCACAGTTGAAGTTAGCATCTGGTACAGTGGCCCTTATTCTAGTTCACTCTTTCGGATGGCTATTGTCGGACAGGAACTTAGTGTTCTTAGCCCCACCTACCGTACGGATCGCTCACACCGACTGAATGCGGTAAGGCGCCGACCGAACAGACCGCGAGTGGATATTTAATGTGAACACCTCCTCCATCTGTGGCAACCGCCCCCATCATTCGATGGTCGCCAACCATCGAATGCTGGATCAAATGGTCAGACAGCTCTGAGTGCTCCAGACCACTCGGACATTTCTTCGTATGAAAGCAGGGATATGGGCAGGCAGCTGGCATCCGGCTATGTCAGCTGTCCACCCCTCTCACGAGCGTCACGGCTGCATTACCATACGTACGCCCAGCATTTTCATATGGTAAAAATCAGCCCTTCACGCCCCTCTCCACCCCCTGATCGGATGGCTCCGTACGAACATTTTCTGCACGGAACTCACGCCGTGTTCGGACGTGTGAGGCGTTCGCAAATGCGCAGATACACCTCTGCACATGCGCAAACACCAAACATCGGCCGTCCGTCCGCATTCGGACCCATCCGACTCCATCAGAATAAGGGCCAGTATTTGCAGTACAACAATAATTGTTTATTTAGGAGATATTTGCTTAGAGAGGTAAAATAAGAATGGTTAGATGTATGCCTGTAGGTAACATTTATACTATCGGAGAGAATACATAGCCACTTACTGTAAGTTTCTACATAATCGTCGGAGAATTGTCGGTCTTCACTGATCTGAGCTTCCTGAAAAGTAAAAATAAATGTTTTCAGTTACTGAGTCAATGGCTGGTAAAGTTGGAAAGACCATTTACTTTTCTGATAAGTTGAAAAAAACTTTTTTCACATCAAGTTCAAATGAAAGAAAACCCTATAAGTAAATAAAACAAGACAGGCCGTCACACATGTATTTGTACCACTTAACGCAGCATGGTTTGTTTAGGTGTAACAGGAATTGATTTTTTGGCTTAGTACCCAACTCAGAAACAGCCCCTTCTGCTGCTAAAAGTAAGTTATAATTATCTGATACACAAACTTGTGTACCCTCCAGGAATGGCCAGGAAACTCCCAAAAATAGTGTCTGCGTGCAGGAACCCCGGAAAGGTGGGCAAATCCCTTGAAATCTCCCACAACCCTCCTCAGCAGGGGACCAAATGATATAATTCATGCTTCAGCATGTCAACGTGGCCCCCGCTCCCATTGTGCAATGCCGGTAATACTGGTGCAATGACCACGCCCCCAACACCACATCCTTTCATCAAAACCTCGCCTGCCATCACATCACACCGCCATACTTGCCTACCCTCCCGGAATGGCCGGGAGGGTCCCGCAAATCGGGTCCCCCTCCCGGTCCCCCGGGAAGGGGGGCAAGTCTCCCGCATTTCCCTACAGCCCCGGCTCCCCCTGCGGCCTAAAAACTATGACTTTCGCGGGTCCGCGGGGAAGGGGCGGGGCTAAATGACGCAATTCGCTGCATTTTGCGGCATTTTTTGCCCCTCCCCCGACCCACGGACCCGCAAATTGAGGCTTCAGCCCGTCATGGGGGCGGGGCTTGATGACATCACCCGTGCCCCGCCCCCAAAACGAAGCCTCTACCCGCCCCCTTTCACTCCTCTCCGGGCTTTTCCCGGAAAGGAGTATGCCAAAGTCGGCAAGTATGCACACCGCTTGCCCCGCCCCCCGTCTTACCGAGCTGGCTGCTATCTCCCGGAGAAGGCATCATGCTATTACCAGATATATCAGACACAAAGCTAGTTGTAGTTTTTGCCCACACCCTTATTTACAATCATTTGGAGCTCACAATTGCAGGGAAAATAATTAAATTAGCAAATCTGCTGTTTCTTTATGTATAGGTTTGTTTCCAGGTTCCTTTGCCATAGAAGGGGTGAAATGCCTTTAAGAGCAGCTTCCTTTACTTCCCAGTTGGGGCCCAATTCAGGGTGAAAGCAAACGCTGCTGGGTCCTTTGGCGGTCATCCAACTGCAACGTTATACAGTTACAAATCATTTTCCTGGTGTCTATCCACAAAAAATATTTCACGACCGATCTAGAGAATGCAGCCGGGGCACAGAGATGATCAGGTAACTACTATGCTGTGCAGGCTGACTGATAAGGGAACCAACAGCTGCTGGTACAGGAAAAATAACTCATACAGAGGAGGATACTGCAGTGTAAATAAAGCTCAGGAGGCCCATGTTTAGGGGCATAGAAATGAAGCATGGATCACTCTGTGTGTATAACCTGGTTTTGACAAAAACAGACCATAATTAATTTTAACTGGTTCCGGGCAACTAACTCGAGGCACCCCTGCAAGAGTTCCAAGGCACCCCAGGATACCACGGCACACATTTTGGGAACCACTGACCTAATACAGTGTGGCATGCACCTTAACCATTTCAGGTACAACGTCTAGTCAGGCTCAACATCCATAGCGCTAGTAGCAGATACAATGGTGAGCCACTTTAAAATAAGAATAATAACATCACTTAACATTCAATGTAGACCATTTTTGAATAAAAAAAAAATCTATATTACAATTAATTTAAACATTTAAACCAGACTGATTTACAAAAAAAAAAAAAAAAAATTGGACTGCAAAGGATTATTGCATTACCCTGCCTCTACAGTCAATCAATCAGCTGCCTGGCATAATAACTTAAAAAATACGCCCAACTGTGTCTGGTTAATTTATATTTGCTCAATCTACATTAGATAAGAAGCAGATAATTAGTAGTTGGACTTTCATACACATTATGTATAATGGCGATTGATTCTGGCAAGAATATTCCTATGTGCAAAAAGGGCAACAGAATATACAAAAACTAAAAAAAAGTTTCTGAACATCACTCTCGTTTAAGTTAGTCGGGATATAACAATACAGTGCCCGTGGCATTTACTACCACAAACCGAGGCGCTGACCCTCAAAAATAGACCAATAACCAAAATAGTGGAGCATTATAGAAGGTTACACACCATTATTACTAATAAATCAGCTTTAATCTATAATACACATGTAAAAAAAAAAAAAACACACACACACACACACACTAAAAACAATATGGATGTGCACTGGACATTTAACGGGTTTTGTGATTTAGTTTTGGATCTAGAATAGTTTTGCCAAAACCACCATACTGTGTTCTGGATCTGTATTCTTTTTTTTTAGATCATAAAAAAAGCTAAAAAGACAAAGGCCCTTATTCTGGTTGGTGCGGCCGGAGCCGCATATGCGGCTCGAACGCACCAGGCGAATCCCCGCCTTCCATACGGATCGCCACGGCCGTCCGTACGCGGATATGTGGCGATCCGCATGAAATTGGACGGGGATACGCCTCCTCCATGGTGGGAGCAGCCCCTGCATTCGATGGTCGCCGAACATCGAATGCAGGGCCGCACGCTCCACCAGGTCCCGCAACACAAGACCACACGGACACTTGTCCGTGTGAAATCTTGTATGGGGGCAGGCAGCTGACATCCGGCGATGTCAGATGCCCGCCCCGTACCCACGCGTCACGGCCTCATTACCATGCATACGCCCCGCGTTTGCATGGGAACGCCCATGAAACGCGGGGCGTATGCATAGGGTAATGAGGATAAGTAGACCCTCACGCCCCTCTACGCCCCCTGTGCGGCGTATAGAGAATCCTTGCGGCGAAATCGCCTGCACATGCGCAGAGTGACCTCTGCACATGCGCAGAAGATAAACATCGGCGGCCCGTACGCAAGCGGGAATATCCGCACCAACCAGAATAAGGGCCAATGTTTTCTTTTTTGTTCCTAAAGTATCATTTACCTTCATTTCCACTAATTTACAGTCTATTCTGAACTCCTCACAGTTCACAATAGTGTTTTTAGGCCAAAAGGTTGCACAGAGGTAGCTGGATGTCCGATACCCCTTTCACACCAGAAAAACAGAGACCAACCCAGGAATTAAATTCCAGGGACAAGCAGGGACATTCCCGGGTTGAGACCCATTCACACATACTTTTGAAGCAGGGACAACCCAGGTCGGCACCTTTCACACTGAACCCGGGATGACCCTGAATTTCTATGAGAACATCATTGAAAATGGCCTTTTTTAGGCTCACAAAGATGAAGTAATTAGGGAGAGTGGTAAATGGAGAGGGCGCGCCTTTGCAGACATTGCAGGCTTTCAGGGTTGACCTAGCACTGCTGGGGTCTGTTGTGCCACAGAGCTTGCACAGTGTCTTCCTGTATGCTGTGTGATTGCCAATGCAGACATTCTTGGCTTCCAGGGGGTTAAAATGCACTTCTGGGGTCTGTGGTGCCACAGAACATACAGCGTCTCCCTGCATGCTGTATGTGTATGCTGTATGCTGCCTCTGGGCGTGTCTGTGAGCGTCCACGACAACAGGAAGTTGCCCTGCTATCAAATCAGCATTAGCGGAG
Organism: Crinia signifera; assembly: GCF_055691185.1. NCBI lineage: Eukaryota > Metazoa > Chordata > Amphibia > Anura > Myobatrachidae > Crinia > Crinia signifera. The sequence continues at coordinate 33,109,636 of NC_139224.1, read as the reverse complement.
GCAACACGGAAAGGAGGAACATGTCCTCTGTACCTTTCACACAAACCAGTAACCCTGGAAGGACCCGGGAGCAACCCTGCTACATAGCAGGGTTGAATTGCCGGCAATTTTACCCGGGAATTTGTCCCTGGAACCGTTCACACCAGCTCTAGTCCCAACCCGGGAATTTAGGCTGGTGTGAAAGGGGTATAATTTAAGAGACACAAGTGGGCGGCACAAACACTGGACTGATACGGCACAGTTAGCACCCCTGGACTGATACAGCACATTTAGCAACAGACCTGGTCTGATACGGTGCACTTAACAGCACCCTTGCAGTAATTGTTTTTCCTTTTAATAAAAAAAAAAGGGAAGTTTCCCTGAATTATACGGCACACATGGCAGCACCCTGAAATTATACGGCACCCCTGGACTGATACGGCGCACTTAACAGCACCCTTGCAGTAATGGGGACACCCTGCATTTGATGGACATTCCCAGATAAATGGTGTGTGCGCCCAGGAATACGCCGGGCGTCCTCATGCGAATGATGGCGGGCAACTGCCTGCCGAGGGCGGATTACTGACGACACTGGACGTCAGCCGCCCCCTGCGTTCTTGGACCCAGATGCCACAAATATAGGTCAGTCAAGACGGACATATTTGCGAACAGGGGAAAAAACATTCGAAGGTCGGCGACTATGAACTGTTTGCATAGTGCGGAAAAAATTGTTCTCTCATTAGCTAAAAACAAGTCAGTTCCATTTAAGTTATAGGTTTGTCACTGTTTTTTGAGCAGACATATGCCAACAGGCGGTATTTCATGCCATACCATCCACTAGGGCGTGGTGGGAGAATACAATAGTGTGCCAAGCGAAGAGAGGCACTGAGCCCAGCACATCGCGAGTGCAGCGAACCATTCGAGAGGATGCGGTGCACTTTAACCTGTGTCCATGTCGTCTGTCGACATTCGGCTCAAAAAATGTGAAAAACCCCATGTTGAACTATTGACAGTTGGCCTACTGTCCCTGTCAACATTATGACCCAGTTGACCTACATTCAAGTTGACCTAATTACTGTCGACCTAATGCTGGTGGCCAACTGATCCCCACCCTGCTCCAGAGCCAGGGGTGAGCAATAAGCGGCCCTCCAGCTGTTTATAAACTACACATCCCATCATGCCTTGCCTTAGTTTTGCTATTTGTCCATGCTGAAACTGTTGCAAGGCATGCTGGGATGTGTAGTTAATTAACAGCTGGAAAACCACTTATTGCCCATCCTGAACAGGAAGTTACAGTACAGTTGCAGTGTAAAAAGAGCTGCCAATATGTGATAAAAGCTGGACGGGGAAGTGTGTGCTGGCTGTCAGCGTCCATACTCACCCAGTACCTCTGTGTGCTGGAATGAAATCAGGCACTGCAGACAGAAGGCAGAGGAAAGTGTACTGTATGCTGGCTGCTCCTTCCTCTATGCTGGGACTCCCTGAGTTTCTAGGTGGTTAGTGGTATACATTCCTGTGCCAGGGGGAACTTCTGCCAGTGTTACACGACTGCTTGGCTTAACGCAGCCTCTTGGTTGTTCCGTCAGAAGCATTGACTGCCCCCATCTCCTCACTCGTTTGCACTATCAGTTAGCCAATCAATGTACACGATTCAATTAACTGTTTCTTAACTGAAATGAAATCATACTTGCCTACTTTTAAAAAACAGTTTCGGGGAGATTATAGTTGGTAGTAGAATTTTGCAAGGTGCACCATTGAGGGGGCGTGTCATGCTCCACCTAAAGGGCGTGTCTAGTTCCATAAATGGAGAAATTGTGAAAAGAGATTGTGAACGTGGCACCTAGAAGCGTGGGTGTGTACTGCTACATCTGAGAGGAATCTTTTAAAATGACTTATATCCAAATGTAGATGAGCCCCAAAGCAGTTAGTAAGAGCTACTATACTTGGTAATGTGCTGGGAAATGGCGCTGATGATTCAATGTAAATGTATCTGTCTCTCATTCCTTTTTTCCCTAAAAATGTAACAGTGTAATGTGGGCTAGGTGACATGAGGGAGATTGCTAGACTAATGAGGGAGAGGGGGAGATTGCTGCTATTTCAGGGAGTCTCCTGCAGAATGCAGGAGGGTAGGCAGCTATGAATGAAATGTTCTACACTGAGGAACCATCATACGAAAGTGGAGCCGCCCTCAGTATTGCTGACTGCTCGCCAGATCCCCCTAGCTGGCAAGCGCTGGTGGAGGGCGGCGGTGGACTGGCCGCGGATGTGTGAGCGGCTCACTCACTTGCGTATCCCATTGCTGAGAATGGGGAGTGCAAGCGGCTCATGCGCACGTGGCCCATTCTGTCGCACAGCACCAGCTGGCGGCCGGCGATCCTTTCGCAGGGAGACGCTCCAATGAGAGCAGCTTCATCTGTCTAGGTCGACAGGCAATAGTAGGTCGAAAAGTTCAACACAAGCTAAAGGACAACATGAAAATGGTCCTCACAAGTTTTAAATTTTTGTTTGTGTCTACATGGACACCTTATAAGTATACCACGTGCGCTCGCCATGCTTCGGTTACAGTGCTTCGCTGCACTCAGCACACTTAGGGGCAGATGCACTAAGCTTCAAAAGTGATAAAATGGAGAGTGATAAACAGCCATCCAATCAGCTCCTGCCTGACATTTTCAAACACAGTCTGTGGCATGGCAGGTAGGAGCTGATTGGCTGGCTGTTTATCACTCTCCATTTTATCACTTGTGGAGCTTGGTGCATCCGGGCCCTAGTTACTAAGATGGGAGTTGTATTTCAGGTGGGATGTTGCTATGATAACCAATCAGAATGTCTGTTATCTTCTAGAAGGTGCTACATAGTTGCCAAGTGAGTACGGCATTATTAGACTTTGTTCTCACCTGCGGCCGATTGCTCAGTGCCACGCTGCCGGCTCCGGGCACTCTGATCTACACAGCACTGCGGCTTAAAACACCTGAGCCGCCACTATACCTCACGCTGGTTTGAGGACCTGCTTCCTTCCCTGACACACAATATTTACCATCAGGTGCAGGACTGACAGCTTTCCTTGGTGCCCGCAACTAGGACGACCATTGCCAGTGTGCCATCCACCGTAATGTGAGTACAAGCCCTGGACACCCTGGAGAACGCCACTCATTGTCAGTGCTCAGGTAACATTATTAACCACCTGGGGAGCTGAGGACACTCGGGTAACCACTAGCCCAGGGGTCCTCAATCTATTTTGCTCTTGGACCCCATCAGACAATAAAAATAAATTACAGGACCCCAGCAAGTTACTGCAGAAGGTCATCACAACACACGTGTAGTCAGCAGACAGCACATACATGGCAGCATCGTGGAGGCACAAACTGATGGAAGGAGTCTAAAATAACAGACAATTCAACAGATCTTTCAGACTCCTTGAACCACTGAGATTAGAAGAGTGGTCACTTATAGCATACTGTAAAAGTGCCCATACACTAGTAAGATTTATCGGTACTTATGTATTAGCCGGGCGCCCGGCTAGGCTATGCTGACAACGTAGCTTGGGGTACGTTGTCAGCGTAGCCTAGCCGGCGCCCTACCAGTATGTGAAGGGCGGGCGGCAGGTTTATACTTACTTAATAAGTGAAGGGCGGGCGGCGGGTTTATAGTTACTGCTCGGTGGGCTTAAGGGCGCCGGGTGAGCGGAGGGGGGATACAGCCAGCAGGGGGGGGGGGATGGCAGCAATGTACTGTACGTCATTCAGCGTACTGCCACTGGGGGAGCATCACATGTTTTCCCTGCTCCCCCAGCGGCACTACGCTAATTGCGTACAGTGCTGCCGCAGAGGACGGAGTGCCAGGGGAGGGGAACATTGGCACCGGGGACATCGTTGAGGGTAAGTATTAATGCACTACACACACACACACACACACACACAAACAACACAATTATATCGCCACTATCCACGTGGACGTGGAGTTAATTCTATGAAGTGTGGCGAGCGCAGAGAGCCCCGCGAGGGGACACATATCCGGGTGCGCTCGGTGGCTCACTGTGCTCGCCACAATTTATAAAATTAACTCCACGCCCACGTGGATAATGGGGGTATGACGTGGATAGTGGGGATACGATCCATTATGTATTAGCACAGCTCCACTTACGTAAATTACGTAGTTTACATAGCCAGTTTACACCACTATGCAAAGTACGTAATGGAAGCCCTGCTAACACATAAGTACCGATTTATCTTCAGATCTGGCTGGTTGGAACAAAAACATGGTTATGGATGAGTGACCGTTTGTCAGTTTTCCAGCATTTCCAAGCAAATGGTCAACTGTCATTTGCTTTCATCCATAACCAAGTTTTTGTTCCAACCAGCCAGATCTGAAGATAAATCTGCGTGTGTATGGCCACCTTAAGTGGGCATTGGGAAGCACTACCCCTTGAAAGATGGCATGCATGTCCTGCCCACGTGGGGTAGGACAATTGGGCACATTTTGCCAGATAAGGGGTGGTGAGACTTGCCCTACGCGATTTAGGCTTAGCTTAGAAGGGGCGTTTCAGTCGCCGCCATGTATTTAGTTGTGGCGTTTAAGTTACCACCATTTTCATAGATGTGACTAGAGCTGGTCTTATGTGGACCTTACTTGCCAGCCCTTTAGGAAGAAGGGTCATTCCACATAATAATTAACTAATGACCTTTTCAAATCTAATGCAGTGTGGTCCGTGTCTTTATTGTGTTTCAGTTTAGTTGATAAGCTAGCTTAAAAGGTTTTGGTAAGGTACAAGAGAAAAGGTATATACACCTTATGGTATTTTATACCCATAAAAAATTGGGATGTATTATTTATTATTTAACATATTTAATAACACTCATCACAAAACATGTCATAGTCAGATTTATAGTGAAAAGCCAAGTGAAGATGCAAGAAGCCCTGGGGAGGTGACAGGCACGCAAAAGAGGTTACAGGCTGCTGCCCCAAAGATGAAGAGGCCGGAAGGCCTGGTGGGTTGGCGGATACGCAAAAGGGTTATATGGCCACTGCCCACCAGGTGGAGCTGCAGATGAATTATATATAAAAGAAAAGCCAGTGTTCTTATTTTAATATTTCGTTTTCAGGTGGACTATAAGTACCAGCGGGCCTTTAAAGCCTTGCATGCTGGTACTTGTGGTTCTTCAAGTACCATGATGAGGGGCAGGCTTGCTATGACTTGTAGCCTACTGTAAAGGACAGTATTGCTTTATACAATAGGGCCCAGGGGCCTTTGTTTCTGAAATGCCTGGGCCCTGGAGAGGGGGGAACCCTTTATTGGGATGTCCCCACTTTAATCAGTAATCAGTATGAACTTGAATTTTACGGCCATGTGAGCAATCCTGCTATGGGAAGACACTCACCCTCATAAAAATCGATTTTCCAGAGAGCGATTTTCACTACATCACTGGCTATACACGCTGGGCAAAAGTGTCTATGGAACGTAACTTACACACAGTACTGTGCTTTGCAGTGCTAACAGAACTCAGTGCATGCATACATACATCTTACTGACATACGGGCTTTGCAGTGCTAACAGAACTCAGTGCATGCATACATACATCTTACTGACATACGGGCTTTGCAGTGCTAACAGAACTCAGTGCATGCATGCATACATACATCTTACTGACATACGGGCTTTGCAGTGCTAACAGAACTCAGTGCATGCATGCATACATACATCTTACTGACATACGGGCTTTGCAGTGCTAACAGAACTCAGTGCATGCATACATACATCTTACTGACATACGGGCTTTGCAGTGCTAACAGAACTCAGTGCATACATACATACATCTTACTGACATACGGGCTTTGCAGTGCTAACAGAACTCAGTGCATGCATACATACATCTTACTGACATACGGGCTTTGCAGTGCTAACAGAACTCAGTGCATGCATACATACATCTTACTGACATACGGGCTTTGCAGTGCTAACAGAACTCAGTGCATACATACATACATCTTACTGACATACGGGCTTTGCAGTGCTAACAGAACTCAGTGCATGCATACATACATCTTACTGACATACGGGCTTTGCAGTGCTAACAGAACTCAGTGCATGCATACATACATCTTACTGACATACGGGCTTTGCAGTGCTAACAGAACTCAGTGCATGCATACATACATCTTACTGACATACGGGCTTTGCAGTGCTAACAGAACTCAGTGCATACATACATACATCTTACTGACATACGGGCTTTGCAGTGCTAACAGAACTCAGTGCATGCATACATACATCTTACTGACATACGGGCTTTGCAGTGCTAACAGAACTCAGTGCATGCATACATACATCTTACTGACATACGGGCTTTGCAGTGCTAACAGAACTCAGTGCATACATACATACATCTTACTGACATACAGGCTTTGCAGTGCTAACAGAACTCAGTGCATGCATACATACATCTTTCTGACATACGGGCTTTGCAGTGCTAACAGAACTCAGTGCATGCATACATACATCTTACTGACATACGGGCTTTGCAGTGCTAACAGAACTCAGTGCATGCATACATACATACATCTTACTGACATACGGGCTTTGCAGTGCTAACAGAACTCAGTGCATGCATACATACATCTTACTGACATACTGCAAACCTCCCAACGTTCTACTAGGGATGGCCATCGGGGCAGTCTCCATCAATGGTTACCGTCGATGGTGATACTGCAACCAACCATCAATAGTAATAATCTATATGATGGATGACTAACGATGGTTATCCATTTTCTTTGACTGACTGGCCAGAGGGTCAATCAGAACGTGGGGGGTGGGGCTTCATTGGAAGTCGGGGGAAAAACAAATGTATATTCCCTGTCCCGGCATTGTGAAAAAAATAAAAAGGCGGGAAACCATCCAGTTCTAGATGCTGGACAAGGGATCTACAGCAAAAAGATAGACACCATTAGTTAGACAAACAGAAGGGTCGACGTGAAAAGGGATCGACGTGAAAAGGGGTCGACGTGAAAAGGGGTCGACGTGAAAAGGGGTCGACGTGAAAAGGGGTCGACGTGAAAAGGGGTCGACGTGAAAAGGGGTCGACGTGAAAAGGGGTCGACGTGAAAAGGGGTCGACATGGTTTTTTCACCTAAATGTCGACAGTCGACATGGACACAGTTTGAAGTGAAACGCAGCCCCTCGCTGTGCTTCGGGCTCTGTGCCTCGCTGCGTTCGGCACACTATTATAATTGAACTCCACACCGTAGTGAATGGTAGGGCATGAAATACCGCCTGTCGGCACGTCGGCTCAAAAAACAGTGAAAAAGACCATGTTGACTTTTTGACTGTCGACCTAGAAACTGTCGACCTAGAAACTGTCGACCTAGAAACTGTCGACCTAATGGCATGTCGACCTAATGGCTGTAGACAAATAGTCTGGATACCCCAGTTCTCCCCCATCGATGGCAAAAGTATTTGACATCGGCCATCAACCATCGATGATTTTAAAGCATCGCCTGCTGTGTGAGTGCCCAAAAAGTGGCATGGCTTTGCAGGATTGACCATGATCGCAAAGCCACACCTTGTTTTCTCTGCTGTAGCCCCCAGCTTCTTTGTCTCCCTGAATAGACCCTGTTTGCAAAAAAACAGGACTGTCCCAAATGAGGACATTTGAGATGTATGATACTGTGCTTTGCAGTGCTAACAGCACCAAACTGCATAACTGTTTACCATAGATTTGTGGAGTCTTAACCATACTTGCTGACTTTTTTGGTACTTGTGTATTATCTGGGTGCCCGATTTTTTAATCTTAGGGCATTGTACAACCAAAAATCGGTTGCATCGCTTTGCATGCGATCATATCGCATGCGATGCTATTGGACCCGATTTTTAATTGTACAGGCACCCAGATGTCTGATTCCTATGTTAAATGCCCCCCCAGACCCGATTTTTGATTGTACACCCACCCTGATGGGTAATGACTATGCTAAATGGCCCCCCATTGTTAACGCAACCCCACTATCAAAGCCAACCCAAAGCGTGGCGAGCGCAGCGAGCCCGCGAGGGGTGGTGGTACGCGTCCTCCAACCTTTTCATACCCCCACTATCCACGTCGGCGTGGAGTCGAGTTTATATAGTGTGGCAAGCGCAGCGAGCCCGAAGCGTGTCGAGCTACGCGAGGGGACCTGGATTACTTCACATATATTCCGCGTCCGCTCGCCACGCTTCGGGCTCGGTGGCTCGCCACACTATATAAACCCAACTCCACGCCGACGTGGATAGTGGTGGTATGAAAAGGTAGGTGGACGCGTGCCGCTGCACTCGCCACGATTCGGGTTGGTTGATAGGGGGTGGCATTAACAATGGGGGGGGGCAGTTAGCATAGTCATTACCAATCAGGGTGGGTGTACAATTAAAACTCGGGTCTGGGGGGCATTTAACATGGGAATAAGCCCAAATCGGGCATGATCGCGTCGCATCACATCGTATGCCATTATAATGGAATGCGATGCGACGCGATATAAAAACCCGCTCAGCATGTCAGGGGGCGGGTCGGGCAAGCTTCATCAAGCCCCGCCCCCATGACAGTCAAATAACGGGTCCGCGAATTAGGAGAGGGGCTAAAATGACACGATTTGTGTCATTTTAGCCCCGCAGACCCGCGAAAAATGGTAATTTTGTGCAGCAGGGAAGGGGTGTGCAGGGACTGCCTGCCCAATGCGGGCGGATTGCCCACCTTCCCGGGGGGGCCGGGAGAGGGACCCAATATTCGGGAGCCTCCCGGCAATCCTGGGAGGGTAGGCAAGCCTGGTCTTAACCCTTTGAGTGCTGTGAGCGATTCTGTAATATGTGCTAAAAATGCCAGCATCGCTCACAGCGACTTGTTATTTTAATATAAATAAATACAAATACAACCAAGTCAATGAACCAAAGTTTAGTTAAATATTTCACCCAAAAAGAGCGGCGCTGGCATTTTTAACGGATATTTTGCAGATCTCTCAAAGCAACTTCAGCACTCAAAGGGTTAATTTAAAAAAAAAAAAAACCTTGTCACACCTATTTTGACAAATTCCCTTAGCACTCAAAAGCCCCGTACACACGGGTGGATATATATTGCCCATTGGCTCCTTTTCATAAGCGACCAGAATGGTCGCTGATGAAAGGGAACCTCTGCCGGCGGTGCCGCAGAGTTAATTAGCTGGTCGCAGGACCAGCGATTAGAAAGGGGCTGAAAACGGGAGCGCGCACCCGGCGATTTATCGCCGGGGCACACTTCCATCACTGGCAATATGGTCGCATATTTCCAGCGACTTCAGCTCCTATCGCCCCCGTGTGTACACAGCTAAAGGGTGATTAACAGTCTGCTTGTATCTTGTGCCTAAAGGGGTAATACTCTGCCAATAATTATAACAGCATTGCCGTATTAACCCTTTCAATGCCAACATCTGTGATAGCTGCTCAAAATATCCGCTAAACATAAATTCAAATAAATAATGTCACGTAACAAACGATTACATCTCCTATATAAGGGAACATTACAGGTCATTATGGTGAATAAAAAGGTTTTCACACCAATTTTGACAAATTCACTTGGCACTCAAAGGGTTAATAATTAACACTAATAGCTTTTCTGGACAACTTCCAACACAAACTTTCATATTGCGCATATCAACTAGACTCTTAAAATTTTTAAAACCAAGATTTTAAAACCATATAGGATAATACCATTATTAATAAAAATTCTTAATAATAATAAAAATACTTAATAATAATAATAATAATAATAATAATAATCTGAGGAGTTACTATTCTCTTTGTTATATGTGTATTCTACATTAAAATGGATTTATTATGAATAATGGTGTTTGCCATTCGATATCACGCTACTGTTTTGCATATCACCACAGAACAATGTTGTTGCTATATGCAAATAAATCAGCACATCATAAATACTTATTACATGATACCTAACAGAACATGTTACAACAGCACTAGAAAGGCTTAAAATGTTTCGTTTGGTAGTTCCCCGGTATAATTACCTTGCTCCTGCTGTCTGGCTGCTGCCTGCACAGATCCGTTACATTCTCAGTGTGGGCAAAGGCAGTCACTCCTATTTATAGAGAACACTTGTAGTTTCACTTTCACTTTCAGCAATTAAATCAGCCCATTTCCAGGAAAATCACAAGGGAAGGATCTTGGGATATATACATAATGCAGTGGTTCCAAAACTTTGTTGAATCACGGCACCCTAGAGTATAAACATTTTTACACAGCACTCCTAGGCCAGAAATCTTTTATAAAATAATATTACAGTTGGTAGGAAGAGTTTCTAGGTCATCCTTAAGCAATCTAGTCCGATTGCTTAGAACAGTGGTTCCCAACCTTGGTCCTCAAGTACCCCCAACAATGCATGTTTTCCAGGTCTCCACATAGAATCGCAAGTGCTATAATTAGCGCCACCTGTGGATCTTTTCAAATGTGCCTGAATAATGAGTGCACCTGCCAGGTGACCTGGAAAACGTGCACTGTTGGGGGTAATGAGGGCCTGGTTTGGGAACCACTGCCTTAGAATATAGCACAAAATCGCTCCGTGTATATGCCTCTTTAGGTTGTCATATGGTGAAGGGACAGGATGCTACATGCATATTGCCAGGAGTTGGTTACATGGCCCTTCCCAGGGGTTTCATTCTTGTTGTCATGGGGGTTCAAATGCTCATTGCCATGTGGGATTAAATGCTCGTTGCCCAGGGGGAGTTCATGCTCATTGTCCAGGGGGGTTACATGCTTGTTGGCAAGGGCGGGGTACACACACGATGTCAGGGGGGTTAGTTGCTCGTTGTCAGGAGAGAAAGCTACATGCTCGTTGTAAGGGGGTTACATGCTCGCTGACATGGTGTGATACATGCTTGATGTCAGGAGGGGGGTTACATGCTTGTTGCCCATGCAGGGGACCTATAGCATCTGTCTCCTTGGCCGCTAAACACTCATGGCATGGCAAAGGCGCACACTGAAATAAGGGTGTATTATGCCTGTAGTAGTAGTAGTGCCTCATACACGTGGGCCCTTATTCTGGTTCACTTGCAAAGCAAAATTCCTTCTCAAATGGACAAAACCATGTGCACTGCAGGGGGGTAGATGTAACCTGAGATTTAGATTTGGGTGAGATATTTTGTTTCTGTGCAGGGAAAATACTGACTGCTTTATTTTTACACTGCAATATAGATCTCAGTTTGAAGTAAAACCCCACCCAAATCTATCTCTCTGCACAAGTTACATCTGCAGTGCACATGGTTTTGTTCATTTGAGAAGGAATTTGCCTTTGTGAGTGAACCAGAATAAGGACCATAATGTGGCCAGTAGCAGTAGTGCCTTAACTAGACATTTTGCACTGCATCAGAAAAGGAATTGGTGCTCCCTCCACATACACACACACACTAAAACGAGGGGCAGTGCGCAACATACACCGTAATACCCATTACACATTATGCGCCATGCCGTTATACCTATTACACATTATGCCACACACCGTAATGCTTATTACAGATCATACCACACACCATACTCCTTATTATATGTTGGGGGTTATTCTGGTGCATTCGGTACCCCGAATGGCGGCACCTGGCGCACTCGCAAGGCTGTGAAATTTGCAGCCTTGCAAGTTAATCAGAATAAGGTCCATTATACCAAACTCTGTAATGTCTATTACATGTTCCGCTTACGGACATGCTTGTTACATGCTTGCACATTTCCAGGAGTTGGTTACATGCTCCTTGCCAGGGGTTTCATGCTTGTTGCAATCGGGGTTTAAATGCTCGTTGCCATGTGGGATTACATGCTCATTGTCCAGGGGTTATAACCCCAAAAAACTTGTGTCAGTTATTTGTGTGTGGAACAATGCCATGTTGGACCTTTTGACGGAGACAAATTCAAGCCTGGAACGCAGAACAAAATGGTGCCACTTCCATTTCTGGTGCTTTGGAATTCAAATTGGAAATTGGAAGCGGAAGGGAACTGTAGGATACAATACTCTAGAACAAGAGGCGTAGTCACTCTAGTGTTAGATTATTAGCTATAATAGCATTCAAACAGGTTCCCATGGTGCCAATTATAAATAAATTTGATGTATATATCATTTCTCAACGTTTACACATAAATTGTTCTTGAAATGTATTTTAGATACATTGGTCTATATTTAAGTGTATATCTAAATGTTTTATATACAGTATGAAATGCTAATCTAGCGCAGAGTTTAGGGGGATGCCCCATAATATCATTATAGCTAGCCAGGGGAGGGTCCCTCTATCACCTTGAAAAGACTTGTGGAAACACGCTGGTGTAACAGAGGGGGGCTCGTTCATCTCTTGCAACCACCACCACATGCTGTTTCAGAATGGAGAGATACCGGGCTAGTTTACCCACCTTCTGGCTTAGTAAACAACCATCGAAGGATAAAAAATCCTTCGATGGTTGTTTACTAAGCCAGAAGGTGGGTAAACTAGTCCGTACGACCGCATCCGAATGCATGTGCCAGTAAACATCCATTCGCATACAGCTACTGGTATTCGCTCGGCGCAGGGGTTCGGGCATTAACTCGCACGTCGGGCGTCATTTAAGCACTCGGTAAGCAGTATATTTACGCTGCTTACTGAGCCACGCTAACTCAGCCCCCGTGTGTGAGCCGCATCAGTCTCTGCCTGGGCTGCTGGGAGAAACTGCTATTACTGAATATACTGACTTCTGTTTTTTGAGAGGGACATTAGATGTTTCCACTATGATTTTTAGGACAGGAGAAAAAAGGGACTGCTGTGTGGAGAGCAAAAAATCATAAAATGTAACTTTTATTTATTGAATCATTAATATTCCCAGAATTTACTATGCGGGAAATGGGATTTGCAGCGAAAAATAGGGGTTAAAAAACTTTTGACATACAAACATATATGTGTTCAAAGAAAGAAATAGTGTTTTAAAATCACATTTGAATCCAATTCGAAAAATGTTAGTTTAATTTCTGTCAGTGACGTTGTGCAACATATGATTTTCTCCCTCTGTGGGTAACCGTTTATAATGGTGTAAAAAGCTTCTACTGATCTGTTGTGTCAATAAAGATTTATAGGATTTATATGATATCCAATAAAGATCTCAGAAATGTTTTGTATTCTGGTTGCAATATGTTTTATTTGTCCACCATTTGGTGCCACCTATAGGTGAGTAATTATATTGCACTGATTTCATCAGATAGGGATCTTGTTGGAAATATCTTTATTTTATACCATTTATTTATAAATAATCCTTTGATGCCATCTACTGGTGGTTAATGGTAATGCACCGATTTTCAGTGTAATATACACAGTGAAGCTTATTATGACACACAGAAAATTTGTCAAGGGGGAGAGAAATAATTCTTAAATATTTATGAGAAGCAGAATAGTCAATTACACACAGAATCAAGGGTATCTGTGTGAATATATTAGTACACTGGGAGGATATACTGCTCAAGTGTACTAGTGCGCTTAGGTCGACGTGTCCTATATATTCTGTTGCAGGCTTTGGGTTATCCCTTGCTGCCCATACACACACACACACACACATACTCATGTACACATAAGGCCACCGGAAAATAATCGCAGATGACTACCGGCATTGGGGACAATTGAATATCCCCAGGTGGGTAGAGGGCCTAAGGGGCCGATTCAGTTTTTGCAGCCTAGTGAGCACGTAAACACCGCTCTGCCGAACGCTGCATGAATCCCTGTGCAGGGATGCGAACGGATGTGTACGGGATGCACCCGCAAGAGAAGAAATCATTCGATGGTTTCTTACCATTGAATGATTTCTTCTCCTCTGCCCAGCTCTCGCAGATGCCACATGACTTAGGAGTCACTTGGTGGCTGCACGGATCGACGCAAATTCGGTGCAGGCACCGATATCTTCCGCCTGTCTGAGCAGGTGGTGGAGCGCCTGCGTTCTCTGGGGCCCGCCCAGTGTTTCGGTGAAAGCAAAACTTGCCAGAGGCGCTCACAGCCGGGCCCTGCCAATGTCCATTAGCGACTATGTGCATGCGCAGTGGCCCACCATCGCCGGAGGAGATACGGTTGCTAGGTTGACACTATGAAGGTAGACCACCACTAAAGGTCGACAGAGCTTAGGTCAACACAAGAAATAGATCGACATGGCTAAGGTGGACAGGGTCAGAAGATCGACACAAACATTAAGTCGACAATGGGAAGGTCGATATGAGTTTTTCAGGTTTTTTTCCAAAACAGGCGTTATTTCATAGGTGTGCTGGTTTTTTGGCTAGGTCCTTTGGCGCTGCTTCTGATGCGTTGCTGCCTCACTGTTACAAGAAGGGACTATCCCTTAAAGTCCCAAGACGTTGCAAGTTTGAAAAAAAGAATTTAGTACCAGTGTTGGCGCTGCATCAGTTAAGTATAGGGAGGTGGAGGATACTTATCTTCGGTTTCTGGTGTTACGGCTTCTAGGCTTGTTCTTTCTTCCGTCAGTATATCCTCATCGGGTATATGAAAAAGAAGATTTTTCAAGGGAAAAGATATTAAGATGGGTTCTACAATACACAAGGGATTCTTTTGTGCCCGGATGTGTGAATGGTTCCTACCTCACTTACACAGTATTGTAGTGAGGGGATACCTATCTGGGTTTCTTTTAATTTTCAAATTCAAGGAGAAAGCTGTACGTTGGCATACCTCACTCACATGACAACATGCTGTAACAGTCTTATCAAGGTATCTTTTAGATGGCGTACCGGTACTCACGATTGTCATTGAAGAAAGACTCTCATCAAGGTTTCTTTAGTTTCTGTGTAAACTTTATTTGGACATATAATAAGAGCTCTTATAGCATAAAATATATTAAAAATATAATTAAAAACACCTTTTTGCTGTTGGGGGTCCCTCGGAGGATTTGATGTTCCTTACAAGTCACTGTCAGGTGTGTGAAGACTGGGAGAGAGACCCTCCCTGCTCAGCTTCAGTTCCCGACTCCTCTCCTCAGTCTCTGGCCTCTCCAGACTCCAGCGTGTGAAGTGGTGACGTCACACGCATAGGAGAAGCAGAGACAGTAACCTGCTTCCCCCTGACACTCCATCCCAGGCCGCACCCCTGCCCTCCTTCCCTTCAGCCCTCCCATATGACATCAAGTAAGGGCAGTGTGACAGTGAGACTGTCATGGCAGCGCCCGTGCCAGCAGCCGCAAATGTATGTAATGTAATTCAGACACGTATATACAGCTGACTAGATAAAAATAAAAAAAACTGTGTGTCTGGATCCTTGCGCATCTGACAGGCTGCCGGCCATTAGGAGGTGCCTGTGCACCCCTGACACCCCCTGTGCGCACGCCTATGTCCACTACCCTTTCTGTGAAGTAATTCTTTCTAACATTTCCCCTGAACCTACCTCCCTCCAGTTTCAGTGCATGTCCTCATGTTCTATTACTTCTTTTCCTTTGAAGAAAATTTCCTTTTTGTACTATGTTAAAACCCTTGATATATTTGAAGATTTCTATCATGTCCGCCCTTTCCCTTCTCTGCTCCAAACTATACATGTTAAGATCTTTTAGTCTATCCAGGTAAGTTTTGTGATGTAGGCCATGCACCATTTTTGTTGCCCTTCTTGGTACAGTCTCCAATGTATTTATATCCTTCTGAAGATATGGTCTCCAGAACTGAACACAGTACTCTAGATTAGAGATGAGCGGCGGGCACTTTTTTGGGTTTTGGTTTTGGATCTGGATCTCCCTTCATGTTTTGGATCTGGATTAGTTTTGTCAAAACCACCCTTGCGGGTTTTGGTTTTGGATCTGGATTTTTTTTTTGGGAAAAATGCTAAAAATGGCTAAAATAACAGAATTTGGGCCTGTTTTTGCCCCTAAAGTATTATTGAGCTCAACAACATTAATTTCCACTCATTTCTAGTCAATTTTGATCACTTCACAGCTCACAAAATTGTTTTCATTGACTGTAGTTGGGCCAAAAGGTTATACCGAGGTAGCTGGATGACTAAGCTAAGCGACAGCAGTGGGCATCACATACATGTGGACCTTACACTTCCAACCTGGCACATCTTGGAAGCAGAGCAGCACTGCATTGGCGGACAGGGTAGCATTTTAATAAACTACCCCCCAAAAAAGAGCAAAAATATATATATATATGGATATAGGCCGTCACACTGGACACTGGACACACCCAGTTACACTGGACACTGTATAAATCCCATCACACTGGACACTAGATATATGCCGTCACACTGGACACTAGATTTATGCCGTCACACTGGACACTAGATATATGCCGTCATACTGAACACTAGATATATGCCGTCACACTGGACACTGGATATATGCCGTCACACTGGACAATGGATATATGCCGTCACACTGGACACTGGATATAGACCATTACACTGGACACTGGACACAGCCTGTTACACTGGATATAGTCCATCACACTGGACACTGGATATAGTCCGTGACACTGGACACTAGATATATGCCGTGACACTGGACACTAGATATATGCCGTGACACTGGACACTAGATATGTGCCGTCACACTGGACACTAGATATATGCCGTCACACTGGACACTAGATATATGCCGTCACACTGGACACTAGATATATGCCGTCACACTGGACACTGGATACAGCCCGTGTACAATAGATAAGTGCTCCCCACCCGTGCACACAGCAGCCTATCTAGTTATGTATGAGAGGGTTTTCCTATCCCCTCAGACAAACAAATGTATACAAAAGATATACATAACTTTTAGACGGACGCTGATATGTTCTACTTCTGGCGTATTTCTCCGCCGTGGATGTATTCAATATATCATGCGGAGGGAAAACATATGAATAGTGAAGTACAGTTTAGGTACAACAAAAACTTTTTAATAAAACACACTGCACCCTCTGGTAGGTTACAATTCAATCCTCCAGAGTTCGGCAGATACAATCTTAAAAGTTACAAAGACAGAATGATTAAAATAATTTCTTATGGGGAATCCTCTGGGTGAACCAAAAGCAATGGGGCAATTACCGGAATATATATGATATCTGTGATTCTGCCCCTGGACATTTTCACATGCGCTATATGAACTGGCGATTCAGTTCCACCTTTTCCGGTAATTGCCCCATTGCTTTTGGTTCACCCAGAGGATTCCCCATAAGAAATTATTTTAATCATTCTGTCTTTGTAACTTTTAAGATTGTATCTGCCGAACTCTGGAGGATTGAATTGTAACCTACCAGAGGGTGCAGTGTGTTTTATTAAAAATTTTTTGTTGTACCTAAACTGTACTTCACTATTCATATGTTTTCCCTCCGCATGATATATTGAATACATCCACGGCGGAGAAATACGCCAGAAGTAGAACATATCAGCGCCCGTCTAAAAGTTATGTATATCTTTTGTATGCACTGGATACAGCCCGTCACCCTGGACACAGTCCCTGGACAATGGACACAGCCCCTGGACAATGGACACAGCCCCTGGACACAGCCCCTGGGCAGTGGACACAGTCCCTGGACACTGGACACAGCCCCTGTACAATGGACACAGCCCCTGTACACTGGACACAGCCCCAGTACACAGCCCCTGTACACTGGACACAGCCCCTGTACACAGCCCCTGTACACTGGACACAGCCCCTGTACACTGGACACAGCCCCTGACATACTGGACACAGCTTCTTGTATTATGGACACTGCAGCCCCTGTCATACCTCCCAACATAACCCTCTCCAGGAGGGACACATTGCTCTGTTTCTGGACTTCCCTCTTAATGTACGATTGCTATTACCTGTGTTGAAACACCTTTCTTATCCATTTACCTCAGGGTTGCCGACCCTCCCGGAATTCCCGGGAGTCTCCCGAAAATCGGGTCCCCCTCCTGGCCCCCCGGAAGAGTGGGCAACCCTCCCGGAATCTGGGGGACCCCCCTGAGCCCCCCGAATCGCGGCATGTAAATGCCACAATCCGCGGGTCTCAGAGGAGGGGGCGGAGCTAAAATGGCACAATCGTGTCATTTTAGCCCCGCCCCCTCCATGGAGATTAGTCATTTCTCCTATTTTCCGTAATGGGGGTGAGGCTTAATGATGTCACAGTCAAGCCCCGCCCCTGATCGGGTAAGGAAAGTCTCCTCTCCGGGCTTCTCCCGGAGAGGAGCATTTAAAAGTCGGCAACCCTGATTTACCTGTTAGAAACAGGTGACGGCAATCATACATTAAGAGGGAAGTCCAGAAACAGAGCAAAGTGTCCCTCCTGGAGATGGGAGGTATGTTCTTGTCTGGTGGGGTCCCAGAGCAAAATAGTTTAAGGACCCCTGTTCTAGACAAACTGCTAAAATGCTTTGACAACTGAGTGAATACTATGGAATAACATGTTTTGTATGCATATTTATATACCTCCCAACATAGGTGCTGCATACATACCTCCCAACATGACCCTATCCAGGAGGGACACATTGCTCTGCTTCTGCACTCCTGTCTTAATGTATGATTACCATCAACTTTGTTGAGGCACCTTTCTTATTAATTAACTTGTTCAACACAGATCAAGGTAATCATGCATTAAGAAGAAAGACCAGGAGCAGAGCATTGTGTCCCTCCTGGAGAGGGTCATGTTGGGAGGTATGGCCCCTGTACACTGAGTGTACAATCAGCAGCACTGCAGCCCCTGCGTGTGAGCACTGCAGCACCTAGTTTACAACAACATACAAAATCAGTCACTAAATAAATCACAGCACAGTGCACGGAGCACAGAGCACGGAGCACAGATCCCAACCACCCTCTTCCCTCTCCTATAAAGGAGGGAAGATGGCGGGGTGAGCGTGCGTCTTATATAGAATCCAGATCCCGCGAGAATCCGACAGCGCGATGATGACGTTTTGCCTCGTTTTCGGTCCGGAATTCAGGCGGGAACTCCCGAGCCGGCTCGGATCCTCACTCGGATCACCATATTCGGATCTGTCGGATCCCGGACATCCGGACCCGCTCATCTCTACTCTAGATGAGGTTGTACCAATGACCTACACAGTGGCATTATTACATCTTTTTTTCTGCTTCTGATTCCTCTCCCTATGCAGCCAAGCATCTGACTAGCCTTCCTCATTACGGGTGGACCACTGAAGGTTGACAGGCTTTAAGTCGACACATGAAAAGGTCAACATGCCTAAGGTCGATGGGGTCAAAAGGTCGGCACAAGCATTATGTCAACATTGGGAAGGTCGACAGTCAAAAGTTCGACATGGGACTTTCACATTTTTTTGTCCTGAATGTTGACACAGTCGACAATGGCACAGAAAAAGTGCACCGTGTCCCCTCCTATGCTTCGGGCTCAGTGCCTTGCTACACTCACCATACTAACCTATTCTCCCTCCATGCCATAGTGGATGGCAGAGCATGAAATACCTCCTGTCGGCACATGTCGGTTCAAAGACAAGTGAAAAACCCTTTTGACTGTTTAACCTCCCCAATGTCGACCTAATGCTTGTGTCGACCTAATGACCCTGTTGACCTTAGGCATGTCTACCTTTTTCATGTGTATGTCGACCTTAATAGTGTCATCTAACAAACCTATATCTCAGATACTATACCTGATTTGTGACAATACAGTTCAAGCTAATACATATACTATAAAATCAGCATCTTGTTTTCTCTGAATGCTACAAAAAATGAAAGGTTTATAACTTTGTAAGCATCACTACATAGTGGAATAAATAGCTTAAAATCGGTGATAGAAAAGCAAATTGAGTACAGTTACTTCGAAGTTTGTGATCATCTGCGCCCTCTAGTGGCTTCTCAGCAAATGGCAGTATTCATAGGAAAAATGGATAGTTGTATACATTTACAAGAAGATTTATTTTGGGTGAGGCACACTTTAGTAACTAACTAAAGTTTAGTTAATAGATTGATTATAGTTTTTGAAAAATAACTTTTAATTTGGTTTTATAATAAAATAGAGTGGCTACCCTTGGGTAGCTGAAAGGCACACATAAACATCTACACATGTAGACACAAATATGTCCATTTTTGTACACTTTGGGCCTTATTCTGCTTGGTGTGGTCCGTTCCGAATTCTTTCGGAACTGACCGCACGCCACGCTGTGCGGGCATTGTAAGAACAAACGCCCACCGGTAGTCCGCATCGGTTCGGATGGACTCTCTAAGAAGAGGGTGTGTTTTCGGGCTACATTAAAAATGTGCGTGTGCGGTGGGAACACAAAGATTCTGCAGGTCTTACAGCGTCCGAACGGACGGGAAGCTGGCCGTACGCACCGATTTCCGCAAACCTCACTACTCTATTCGGAACTCATACATCTGCCACATGACACACTTATGCAATTAGCCAACCTCATAAAAATGTATTATTTTTAATTGTAATCACTTAATTTCTAATTGATACTTAAACACATTACTAGCACTTTAAATTAACCCTTACATCATGTTAAGTGGTATTAATTCATTGTTGGCCCTTTACCTATGTTTAATGTATGCATATTATATAATAATTGCACGTCAAATGCAATATTCTACAATGTGCAAATTATTAGTAACACATACTAAAGCTCACTTACCTACAATTATAAACACAGTGTGTGTGTGTGTGTATACATCATTATGCATTTAGCCTAATGTTATTTGTAATACAATTATAGTAAATTTGTGTCAAGCAAGGATGTGCACACTACAATAAAGCTACTCTACCTCACTGTGCTTGCAGTGTAAATGTGGGTCAAATAGCAACAATGCAGTCGTGTTTGCAGCATATATTTTTGTATTTAGTAATGGGCCATTTAGGCAGCAATGCTTCCAATTGAACCTATGCAAAGAGTGTAATTAATCACTAATGAGTAGATGAGTGGATTGTATTGTGGTCAGCTGAGAGTGCTTCAGGTGCGGGCGTACTAATTGGGCGAACTGAAGGGATGCAGTCAGTTTGCCGGCGGTCGGGATCCCGGCGGTCGGAATCCCGACACTGGAATCCCGACCGCCGAAATCCTGAAACTTTCTCCCTCCGTGGGTGTCCACGACACCCATAGAGGAAGAATAAAATAGTGTGCCGAGCGTAGCGAGGCACCGGGCCCGCTGCGTGGCGAGCGCAGCGAGCCCGCAAGGGGGGGCGCTCCACGTCCCCCCCATGTCGGGATTTCGGCGGTCGGGATTCCAGTGTCGGGATTCTGAACGCCGGGATCCCGACCGCCGGCATTTCGTATCGGATCCGAACTGAATGCCTAGAACATGAACAAGAGCTCTCCGCAAAGTGAAACTTGCTTATGAAGACCGCATATTTCATGCGTGTTGGTTCGTTTGCAGTCGGTGTGCTGTCCGAATGCACGCCTACCACAGTTCATACACTCCCTCGTGTACGCCCAGATTTACGCCCAGTTTTGCCCACTTTGAAACCGCGCCCTTGTGTAGGGCCGAATGACGCCCATATTATGCCCATATTTCCCGAGTCAATTCGGTGCACATTTCTGGACGGTATTGGTAAGAACGAGTGCGGAGACACTGCGTTGCACATGCACATTGCGTTGCCTACGCGTGCACAGACGGCTAAAATGCGCCCTCCGAAAGAATTCAGAACGGACCGCACCAAGCAGAATAAGGCCCTCTGTTAGTCACAATAGCACAGTTGTTATAATTAGGGTTAAATACCTCGAATCCACAAACTGGTGCATAAATTCGACAAACATATATTACAGAGGTAAATAAAGTACAATGAGTTGCAACCAGTATGCATATGTGCTGTAGGAATTGTGGTGTCATTTTAAAGCATCAAACATATTTAGATGAAGCTCCTGCGTATTGGTGCAATTTCCTCTACCGGATATGCAGCAGACTCCTTTACCCATTGAAACATGCTTCTGTGGCAGAATGTCATAAAAAAAAAAAATTTCATAATTAAACTTGTAACCATGGGCGGAACTACTGTCGGTGCAGCCGATGCAGAGCACCAGGGCTCAAGGAGTGAATGGGGCCCATGGCTGTCCGCACACAAATACTGTCATTTCCATTTTTTAAAAAGTCTGTAAGTACGGCGGCCAAGGGCCACCATCAGGGTGATAATACCGGGCATAGTGTACTGTGTCCGGCACTCGACGGCATGGGGGGCCCGCCTGCTGTTGCTGCTCTTCACCGCTAGCAGCTCCATCCCAGCCAATGACTGACTCCCAACAGTGGAAGCTCCATCACCCCCTGCCTAGCAGCTCCACCCCCCCCCCCCCCCCCCCTCTGTCTGGCATGGAAGCTCGGTCCACCCTCCGCCTGGTGCCTCCATTCCAACCTCTGCACAGAAGCTACCCCTCCTCTCCCCTGTCCCCATTAAGCCAAGAAGCTGCCACTTCTCTCCCACCATCCGTGCCAAGACAAACATGAAACTGCTGCAGTGCTGCTCCGATCCCCCATCCCCGCAGAGCCAGCCAAGATCCTGCTGCTCCACTCCCCCGCCAAGCCAGCCAAGAAGATGCCGCTCCTCTCCCCCCCTCCCCGCCAAGCCATGATGCTGCCCCCTCCCCAGCCAAGCCATGAAGCTGCTTCTCCTCAGCCTAGCCGACAGCAGCTCAGAGCAGGAAACCTGCTTCTCCTATCCTCTGTAAGCTCCCCACTGCCAGCAGAGCAGTGGCACTACAATACACTACAATAGGACCCGGTGGCAGCTCTGCACTCCTTTCCTTCCATAGATGCTTGATACCAGGCTGCAAAAAAAGTGACATTACTGTTAGGGGAACAAATGGGGACATTATGTGTAATGGACACTATTGGGGGCATTATGTGTAATTGACACTACTGAGTGTATTATGTATGTTAACTGTATAAGCAGGAGTACTGCGGGGCATTACATGTAGCATCATTTGTAATGGTCATTATGATGTGCAGTATAATGTGTAATGGACCTTATGGTGTGCGGCAAAATGTGTAATGGGCATTACAGTGTGTGGCATAATGTCATGGGCATAATGATGTGCGAGATAATATGTAATGGGCACTATGGTGTGCGGTATCATGTGTAATTTGCTTTACGGTGTGTGAATCTGTAATGGGCATTACAGTGTGTGAATGTTTAACGGGCGCTACAGTGTGTGACATAATGTGTAATGGGCATTACGGTGTGCGGCATAATGTGTAATGGGCATTAAGGTGTGTGGCATGTTATGTCATAGGCATTATGGTGTGCGGCATAATATGGAATGGGCACTATGGTGTGCGGTATAATGTTTAAATTGCATTATGGTGTGTAACAATGTATAATGGGCATTACGGAGGGTGACAATGTGCAATGGGCATTATGGTGTGTGTGGCGTAATGTGTAATGGGCATTTCAGTGTGTGGCATAATGTGTAATGGTTATTACTGTGTGTGGCATAATATGTCATGGGCATTATAGTGTGTGGCATATTATATAATGGACACTATGGTGTGCAGTATAATGTGTAATGGGCACTACATTGGGCAGTATTCAATAAGAAAAGTTCTCCGTGTTTTGTGGAGAATTTGTGCTTTGTTCGCCTTGGACGGAGCATTTTGCTCTCCAAAAGCGAGCAACCCTATTCAATGTGAAATTCTCTCCGTCTTTCTAAGTGATTTTCTCCGTGTCTCTCCGTGTAGCAATTCTCCATCTTTTGATGGGGAGCTGAAATGTGAACTTTTAAACTAAAAGGTTTTTTTTTTTAATTTTGGTGTAAAAAAATCATTTTTTTTTTCAGTGAAGGGGCATGTTATTTTTATTCATGTGCTTATAGTACATGAATATATATTTAATTTTAAAAAATATATATTTTTTAATTTTTAATTTTCTATTTTTTTTTACACAGTGCAGCCAGCAGGGGGCCGGAGCGCTCGAGCCGCTCATTACATATTCATATATTCACTGCACCCGATCTTTAATATGCACGATCGGGTGCAGTGAATACTGGGTCCCCCGCTGGCTATAGGGGGGGGCAGCCTGTGCTGCCTGGGTCTCGGAGAGCCCCCCTCATCTCCACATTCCTCTGGAGCAGCCAGGGAGACTATAATCTCTCTGGCTGCTTCCGTCCCCCGGCTCCCTGAAAGCTCCCTGCCGCGGACGCTCGTCCGCTGCAGGGGTTAAGACTCGCCGCGAGTGGCGGCGAGTCTTAACCACATTGAATAGAGGGAGCAGGAGTGGCAGCGAGCCCTCCGGAACACGGAGAGTGCATGGAGAGCGAAATAAAATGCTCTCCATGCACGGAGAACTTTGTCATTGAATACTGCCCATTGTGTGATGGGCTTTTTGTGTGTGTGTTTTGGGGGCCCAAAGCATATTTTTGCACCTGGGCCCAAAACGCGCTTGTTCCACCTCTGCTTGTAACCACTGATTGCATAGTATGCACTCTGATTGTAACGTTCCTTACAGGACAATTTGTCAAGAAGTGAGATCATCCAGACAACATTGATTCAAATTGTGCATCAAGTAAAAATGAAAGATATAGTACAGTGTGTCGATTCCCCACTCTTTCTGCTGCCTACTGTCTTCAAGCAGCAGACGAGAGGTTAGAGAAGAGCTGGGCACGCTGATGGAGAAAACACTACTCAGGTCCCGCCCCCACTCTCCCAACCACTCCTCAGGTCCCACTCACTCTACCAGCCATCATCCTCCTCTTCCATAGTCTCTGCAGGCATGCTGATATGTGTGGTGGCAGGGGCGCATGTTTCTGTGAGACAGGATACTGTGTACAGTATGTGCTGGTCAGCGATTATAGGCATGGGTGGTGTGAGGTGGCGTGTATGCGTGTGGAAATGGGGAGGAGGGTATATGCCCTGGCACTGGGGTGTACGCACTGAGCACTGGTTGTGGGCATGGGGGGTGTACATGCTGGGCATGGAGTGTGGGCATGATTGGAAGGTGTATTTGCTGGGCAGTAACTTTGGGCATGAAAGGAGGGTGTCTGTGCTGGGCAATGACTGTTGGAATGGGGAGAGGGCATGTGCATATAGTGCACAGTGACTTTGGCAATGTGGGGGGCTGTATTTGCCTGGCAGGAACTGTGGGCATGGGCAGGCCCCATCCCCACTCCTTGGCTGGTGAGGAGTTGGGACTCTGGTTATAAGCCAGCTGCAGTGCCCTGTGCAATTCATGGTTGGATGTCAGCTTCAGACTCCCTGGACAAAGTCAGGTTGGTGTTATCTGGGCATTAATATGTGCGCCATAATGGGCCTTGGGTATTATTGTGGGCTAGTAATGTCACAATGTGGAAATTACTGTGTGGGGGTATAAAGTGGTACAATAAACATAACTGTGTAGCGTAATTTGGAATAATGGGCATTACTGTGTGTGGCATACTATGGTGCAAGGGGTATAGTAATGTGGTGTAAGAGATTACTGTGTGGGGCATAATGTTGCCCATCTCTCCATCCAAAATCAGGTCCCATCCCTCCTTGACACACTAGCAGAATATGGGTCCCTTTCAGAATATTGCTATGGGGCCCATAAAGTTCACTACGCCCCTGCCCAAAAACCACAACAACATCTTCATTTACATTCTGTGTTTATTATGTAAAAAATCAGTAAATTGTTTATTAGATTTCAAAGTTGCATGTATTAAAGAAACTGTATAAGGCAAATAGATCACACTTGTTACATGAGATATCTAGGCTATTCTTATTGGCTTCAGTACTGTCATTACATGATACATGGAGTTACAAACTTTCAATACGATTATATACAGCCTGTGTGATTTGTGTCAATAAAAAAAAAATATATATATAATTCTTTGACCACCTATAACACTCATGTTCAAACTATGGCCCTCCAGCTGTTGTGAAACTACAAGTCCCAGCATGAATTGCCATAGTTTTAACATTCCCTAAGAGCAAAACTGTGGCAAGGCATGATGGGACTTTGACTTGTGATACTCCCAACAGTCCCGTTTTTTCGGACGTCCAGCCCCCTGCCCGGGGCTGGCAGTGTCCCGCCGCAGGAGGCGGGCAGTTGGGAGTCCCCCCCAGCCTGAAGGAATAGATGCTGTGCGCATACGCACAGTGTCTATTCAGCGACGATGCGGGTGTAAAAGGGGGCATAATCAGGTGGGGCATAATTTGCTTATATCACGCCCAACATTTGCATAGGCCATGCCCCCTTTTCGGAGCGTAGCGGCACGAAGGGCCCGCTTCAAAGATACAAGAAGTTGGGAAGTATGGACTTGTAGTTTCACAACAGCTGGAGGGGCATAGTTTGGACAATGACCATTTTTCCAATTGTTACACACTGCTAGGAGTGCCTGAGGCCCAGATGTATCAAGCTTCAAAAAGTGATCAAGTGGAGAGTGATAAACAGCCAATCAGCTCCTAGCTGCCATGTTACAGGCTGGGTTTAAAAAATGACAAATATGAGCTGATTGGCTGGTTATTTATCATTCTCCATTTATCACTTTTTGAAGCTGGATACACCTGTTCCTGAGTCACTTGTTTGCCTGTAGGTCAAAGGGTTCCTCCACTGAGTATCTATGCAACATAACAGATATGTTTTCTGGCTTTATTTCACATGAAACGATGCACACTGGGCCTTATTCTTATTAACCACAATGCGTTCGCGCGGGGACCGATGGTGGCACTGTATGCATTTATGCGCACGTCCATGCACAGGGTGGGTGCACCCACGGTGAACAGACTGTTTGCCGGGTGCATGCACCCAGGACAGTGGACAGGGAGTGGAGAGGGGTGTGGGGAGGTGGGCATCTCCATTAGCATATGGATACGCCCAGCGCTTAATGGGCGTTCCCATACAATGGCATCACTAGGCGGGTGTGGGGGTGCGGCCCGCACCAGGTGTCACCAGTCAGTGGGGTGACACCAACATCAGCTGCACCCGCCGCCGGTAACTTTCAGAGTGGAGAGAGAAGAGCGCATTGCGCGTTTCTCCTTCCCCTCACTGTCCTCCTCATCT
The DNA here is from genome assembly GCF_055691185.1 of Crinia signifera. Classification (NCBI taxonomy): domain Eukaryota; kingdom Metazoa; phylum Chordata; class Amphibia; order Anura; family Myobatrachidae; genus Crinia; species Crinia signifera. Next base: position 33,082,775 of record NC_139224.1, on the reverse strand, counting down.
GCCGCCGAGGGGAGGAGAGCGCTTAGCTCAGGGCACATATCTCCTTCCCCTTCACTATGTCTATGAGTCTGTCCCTGTCTGGGCCATCAGCCAATCAGAGGAGCTTGCAGGCTGGCTCCTGATTGGCTGCGGGACCGCGAGCCAATCAGAGCTTGCGGGCCGGCAGCCAATCAAGAGCCAGCCCGCAAGATATGATTGGCTGACAGGGACAGACTCATAGACACAGTGAGGGGAAGGAGATACAGTATGCACCCTGCACTGAGCACTCCCCTCTGAAGCGGCGGCAGCAGAGGAGACACAGGATACACAGGACAGCAGGCCAGGGGGACACCGGACTGAGGTGTGAGCAGGAGGGGTCTGTACTACGCCCCCTCCCAACAGCAGCAGCAATTGTAATTATAGCTTAGAGAGGCCTGAACTTAATTTCGGCTATTTTATAAGAGTAATTCTGTCCCTTGCCATGTTCCCAAATAATTCCATCTGCGTAGCTGGTATGTGTCCCTCTCAGATACTGTCCATTCAGATTGGAGTTATGGCAGCTTCCATACCACCAAGCACCTTTACAGAGGGCTGCACAGTTACTTGGATGTTCATCATTGTCCCTGTCTTTTGTTGTGAAGGGATGGTTGTTATGATAGGAAAGAGAGTCACCTGCAGGGAACAAAGACATAGCAAGATATGAAAACATCAATGCTTCTTATACTGTACAGTATATGTAATATTTAGCATTTGTCTGTTGGCTCTGGCAGTTAGCGAACACATCTCCTCACATGGTACCGAGGGGATCCGGCGGCAGGGCCAGGGAGCCAGGCGGCATTAAGCCACTTGGCTTGCAGCAAACGACGCTGCTTACCGAGCAGTGTTGAATCACTTGAATAGTGTATTGAGGCTACTGTAGGTGTTTGAGAATATATCTGTACAATTACAATACTTACATTAGTGGTGTCATTTAAAGGTAACAAAGAAAATATTTTTTTTGGGGGTATATTTTATAAAAAAGGAAAAAATCTATTTACCTGACAACCTGACCTCATACTTAACATTGTTCCAGCTGCTCCAGGAAGGGGCAGCCATGTTGGTGAAACAGGGTGCACGGCCTCACAACGGGAGCGGTAAGGGGGTATGGATGCATGTTTTCATCATTACGAGGGGTGTGGCCCCACAAGGGGGTCAGAAGTGCTGAGGAATGGACACCAGATTATCGGCATTGCAAAGCTATGGCCTTTCTGGACTATAAAGTTTTAAAGGATGGCTGCCTGAGGGAGCAGGGGGCTGCAGCCAGCTTCCGGAGACTTGCCTACTCCTTCAGGAGGGGAGGCACAAAAGTTTAGACAGGGACAAAGGTTCAGTATTGATAAAACAGTCAAAAAGGTTGACAATGTTTTTCATGTTTTTTTTTAAGTGAATGTCAGCACCTTAGCACGTTGACTTCTAATTAGTGTAGCATGTAGCATGTACTCAGCACACATCCATTCACTATCAGAATCCACATGGATTGTGAAGCATGAAAACGTCCTAAAAAATCATGAAAAATGAATCACGACCTTTTGACTGTCATCCTTTTGACTGTCTAGCTAGACAGTGGGCCAGACGCACTAAACTTCAAAAGTGATAAAATGGAGAGTGATAAACAACCAGCCAATCAGCTCCTGTCTGACATTTTTGAAACACAGTCTGTGACATGGCAGGTAGGAGCTGATTGGCTGGCTGCTTATCACTCTCCATTTTATCACTTTTGAAGCTTAGTGCATCTGGCCTGTTGTCTGTAAGTCATCTGAAGTTGCAGGCTATCCAGAGTTGTGAGAACAATTTTTTTCCATTTTCTAGGGTTTGGAAACAAAGAGCTGATTATCCTTTACTGCCACAAATTACCAGATTTTCATTCCAGCTAACACCTAGTTAAAGGTTTGGACAGGTCATTTTAAGGTGTTTGGGCAGAAAAAGTATAGAGCTGGTGCAAACAGAGTAAAGGAAGTGTGTGTGGCTGGACGGGACTGCCTGTGGACTTACCAGCTGTACCTGCCCTCAGCTGCGTACCATCCCCTCCTCCAGCTCCCGTATTGTGTGTAGAGAAAAGCTGTGTTTTCTCCCCTTGGGGGCACATTTATTAAGCCTGGTGAAGTGATAAAGTGCCCGTGATAATGCACCAGCCATTCAGAATACACTACGTATAACAAGTGTTAAGCTAATAGATTATACTAAAAGCAAGGTTGAACTCGATGGACGCAAGTCTTTATTCAGCCTTAACTACTATGTAACTATGTAGCTTCCACCTACCAAGTTACAGACTGTGGGGCAGATGTATTAAGCCAGGTGAAGTGATAAAGTGGTAATAAAGCAGTGATAAAGTGGAAGGTAATAACGTATCAGCTGTGTTTTGAAAAATGACACTTAAAAGATGATTGGCTGCTGATTTATCACTTCACCTGGGTTAATAGTAATACATCTCCCCCCCAGGGCATTCCCCATATACTGAAGGTGAATATGAGCATGTAGTTCCCATACTGTATATACAATGCAGGTGCAATTAATCCCATAGGTGCCGATTCTGTGGGTGTTCAAGGGCCTGAGCACCCACGGAAATTGATGAGCACCCACGGGCCTGGAGTCCCGCTGCTGGGCCATCATATTAACTTTCTAATTTGTGGCTGCAGCACCAACATTACCGGACCCGCCAGCTGGAAAACAGTATGCCGGGAAGAGTGTATTCTGTCCGCGGAGTACCTGCACTGTGGGGGCATTTATGTACCTGCACTGTGGGGGCATTTATGTACCTGCACTGTGGGGGCATTTATGTACCTGCACTGTGGGGGCATATATGTATGTGGAACTCTGTTGCCGTAATTTGAATATTGGAGACAACTGTGCTCCGTAATATAAATTGGTATTATTTTGTGGCCACACCCCTTCCCCATGAAGCCACTCCTCTATATTTTTGGCTTGAGCACCCACCAGCATAAATAGGCACCTATGATTAATCCTATAGGTCTGTATAGGAAAAACAACAACAGTACTTGTTTTCCTGCTGCCTTTTAGGGGGAAATTTACGAAGAATACGAATGCAAAAAGTTGCATTCATATTCTTAATACGAATGGCTACGACTGCCTAAATCGTATGCCAAGTCGTGTTCCGGAGGGGGATTTACAAAGCAGTCAAATACGACTGCTTTGTAATCCTCCAATGGTGTATAAATTCGTATTAACGGCCGTATATACGGCCGCTAATACGAATTTGTGGAGCCAGTCTGCACGGATCAGTCAGATCCGTGCAGGCTGCAAGGTGTAAAAAAAAAAAAAGAGAAAATTAAATAAATACATAAAAAATCGTCGTGGGGTCCCCCCCACAGCCGCAACCAGCACTAGGCTGATAGAGCCGGGGCCGGTAATTAGAAATCAGGGAACCCGACAAATAGGGGTTCTCCCGATTTTTAACAACCAGCTCCAGGTCCGGGGCTGGTTCCCGAAATACTGGGGACAAAATGAGTAAGGGTCCCCCGTATTTTAAGAACCAGCCCCAGGCGAAACCAGCCAGCAGGGTAATGCCACAGCCGGGGGGAGACTTTTTATACAAGTCCCCCAGCCAAAGCATTAACCCCCTGACCGGTCAGCCTGGCCAGGGGCCCTGGGGGAGTGGGGCCCCCCCACCAGGACTTACCTGACCAGGCTGAAGCCTGGTGCTGTCCTCGGTGCCCCTGGGCGGTGGGCATCGAGCTGATTTCAGTTCCTCTCAGCAGAATGATTCTATTGGCCGCTTAGCGCGGCTTCTGATTGGCTGCTAGGCGGCCAATAGAATCATTCTGCTTAGAGGCGCAGAGGATGAAGGATCTCTGCACCTCTCAGTCCGACGCAGGGAGCTCCAGGAATCGCCGGCAGCTTGAAGAAGCTGGAAGAAGCCCAGGACTACGGCGGATCAAGACTTCAGATCTTCCATGGAGGACCTGGGTAAGTAGGATTTCCTTCCACAGGTCCCCCATGGATTTCTTCGGACCCCAGACCGGACGACGACACCGACGAAGCCGACATGGAAAAGAATGCCGACATAGATCCGGACCAGGACAAGGCACCGGATCAAGACCCTGGGACCTACCTACGGGATCAAGATAGGTAAGTATCAGTATGTGTGTAATGTATGTATTAAAGTTTTATTTTTCTTATGTGTCAGTGTGTGTTTATTTCACAATTTTTTTTACTGTGGAACTACAAGTGCCAGGTGGCCCTTTAATGCCCCGCAGGCTGGGACTTGTGGTTCTCCAAGTCCCAGCTTGTGGGGGAGGCTTGCTGGGACTCATAGTTCCACAGTTTAAAACAATAGTTTTTACATCTATTATTCTACACTGAAATCAGCTCGATGCCCACCGCCCAGGGGCATCGAGGACAGCACCAGGCTTCAGCCTGGTCAGGTAAGTCCTGGAGGGGGGACCCCTTTATTGGGGGGGTCCCCACTCCGCCAGGGCCCCTAGCCAGGCTGACCGGTCAGGGGGTTAATGCTTTGGCTCCCCCCGGCTGTGGCATTACCCTGCTGGCTGGTTTGGCCTGGGGCTGGTTCTTAAAATACGGGGGACCCCTAATCATTTTGTCCCCCTGTATTTTGGGAACCAGCCCTGGACCTGGAGCCTGGGGCTGGTTTTAAAAAAATTGGGGAACCCCTATTTGTCGGGTTTCCTGACTTTTTATTACCGGCCCGGCTCCTTCAGCCTGGTGCTGGTTACAGCTGTGGGGGGGGGGACCCCACGCTGTTTTTTTTTATTTTATTTTATTTTTTCTCAATTTTTTTTAACACTGAACCATGCACGGATCTGACTGATGCGTGCAGGCTTCTGCCAAATACGACAGGAAAATAAAGTGTATTTTCCTGCCGTATATTCGTGACAGTTTTACACTAATTAGCAGCCGTATTATCAATACGGCCGCTTAGTAAATCAGGAACCACCATTCTTTTGAATGGTGATTTCTGCCGTATTCTTTCGATGGTGTACTCATTCATATTTGTAAATACAAATACAAATGTCCCATCATTAAGAATACGAAAAAAAAGATTTTTTTCCACAATTTTTTTTTTTAGTAAATTTCCCCCTTAATGTCTTCTGGGCACCTGATCTTACGATGACACATCCCAGAGCACATAGGTTGAATAAAGACACTTACCTGCACTGCCTCCACTAAAAGCTCCAATTCTCAGCTTATAATTGTCGTCTTCTCCTAACAAGGCGAAGGAAGCATAACTTGCAAAACTATAGATGTTATCAAAATCTGTCAGGTCAACTCGAAGCTCATGGGTTCCTGAAGGGTTAAACACATACAGACCCACAGATAAAGCACAATGGAACACGGAGTGGGGAAAATCCGCATTGCAGCACTTCATATACAGAGTCAAACTAATGGTGGTATTCAATCCCGGGTCACGACTGTTGGTACGTCCAGGCAGCCGTGATAACGGCCGTGGATTGTTGACATTCGGCCCGGAAAGATAGCAGTGTATAGGCGCCTGCCGCTATTTCCCCCATCGGAAATAGCGGCGGGGATTGAATATCCCCCTTAGTCGCATACAGATGAACGAATGTCACGCGTCAAATTAATCCGTGCAATCTACTGTACATCAGCAGAGTAATTTTGTCCCAGGGACTGATGTGAATGTTCAAATATTCTCTGTAAATCTTGTGCGCTATATAAGAAACTGCTAATAAATAAATAAATAGTATCTGAGGGATTCTGATTAAACCGTCTGTGCTGAAGCCTGGATATCATAAAAACCTGCACTGTTGGTGTGTCTTGAGGACCGTGGTTGGGAACGCCTGTCCTAGAGAAATAGAGTTTGGATGAGACTCTTCAGGAGGCGCACAGCTTATTAATTAAATTAATAAAAAGTGGTTAGGTGAATATGTGAAAAAATTATAATAAATATATGAAAAATTATATCTTTATCATAAATTTTTCACGTGTTCACCTAACCACTCGTTTATCTCCCATTTTTTATGTGCATCATTGAAAACATTACCACCAAGAGTCATCACAATACGGAACACCTCTTTATTAAATGAAAGGACATGCTATACACAAGAAATGCACATTTAGCAGTGGTTATGGCTTGACATCACATACACCATGCCAGAAAAGAAGCTGCTGGGACAGGCTTTTCTGTTGAAATTACTGTGGTGGAGGTGGAACCAGTTCCCCCGCCATTACAGGTGGTGGATCTCAGTTCCGCCCATTTCCCCCTTTCCACTTTAACCCCTGATGTGGGTAGAAACAACTATTCTGAGACAAGGATCAGACATCTACATCAGGTACCAGGGAAGTAATTAAAACCCAAGCCTCTTTCTCCTTCCCGTGCCCTGTGAACAGGAAGCATCCATTTTTGGGGTGACAGAAAGCAGACACAATGGGTATATTAATTTTGAAAAAGGAGCCCTGCTGTACCTGAAATGCATTGGTGAGTTGGAGCCATTGCTTTTTGTCCATCTTTAAACCTCCATGTTACCTCTTGCCTGGGTGAGTGAGGGTGGATGTGGTTCCGAATACAGGAGGGAGATCACTTGATTTATCTTCATTTTTACCATTGACTTTTATTGGATGTTTGGACTGTCTATATATGGAATACATTTTTTACTATTTAGAACCATCTGGGTCCTGGTCATCTTGCGACAACCACGGATGTGCCAGTCAATGCCTTGTGGTTTACCCGAAATACATTTTTTTAGGAATATTAGGAATATAGGACACCTATATAAGGTGAAAACCAAACATATGGGGGATTTAGAGAACAATAGTGTAGCAAAGAATCCTTTATGTGCATATAGGGTTTGGGAGAAAGGTCAGTTTAAAGGAACACTGTGACTATAGAGAGTGTTCCTCTTCCAGTATTAATAATCTGACCTATTTTATTAATTTTCTCTGAAATTGACTGTAATCTGGTATATATACTCTTTGTAATTATTATTTTTTAGCTTTGATGATATTCTTGTGATCTTACTTAAGGAATCACCCTCATACATTAGTTCCACTGTAAACAGGCAGGGCTGTTGCCACTACTAGTCAGCTTTAGGAATTTGACTGGGGGCGCCGGCCACTCCATGGCATTAGGTGAGCGGTAGCCGTGTCCCCCCCCTCCCGCCATAGAGTGGGTGAGCGGTGGGGCTGGTCTGAAATCCCCTACACCCCCATAGAGCGACTCAGCGGCCACAACTCTCCACCCCCCGTGGAGTGGTGGAGCTTCTGCAAGCCCCCGGTCGAGCAACTCGGCCTCGGCGGCGTACGCATCACCCCAGACTCGGCGGGTGCATCATCCCGCAGACTCAGCCGCATCACCCCCCCAACTCAACGGCAGCCACATCACAACCCCCTCCCCGCTGAGCGGGTGAGTGGCCGGGCCTATGGCTGGGTTCGTTTACTAGAGACCCTGTCTTTCTTAGGGTTGCAGACCATCAGTGGCGGATTCAGGGGGGGGGGCACCCGGGCACGTGCCCCCCCTGTCATTTATTTTGTAGCTGAGGACCAGGGCTTTCCAATGAGCTCAGCCCCGTGTCTCTAGCCCCCCGGGAACCGGAGATATCGCCTGGCAAACCTGTAACAGTTTTTTACCCATAGGATAATATGGGACCCGTCAATTCCGACCCCCACCCGGTTCCGACGGCAGCCAGTTCCCGCCCTGGCATCACAGAAGCTTGTAGTTGATATCATTCAATTCCAAATCGCTGGGCCTTCAATATGATACCAGGCTGGTCCAAATCGGTAAATTGGTTCCAGAGATATTGCGTGTAAACCGTTTTTTTTTATTTTTTGAAATGTAATTTCGGTACTTATGTAGTATCTGGGCTGCCGATTTTTTGATTGTATGCCTTAAGTTAAGGCATACAATCAGATGCGATGCGATGCGATATCGCATCGCATCGCATCGCATGCGACCATCGGATGCGATGACCCGATTTTTCCATAGGAATCAATGTTAAAATGGACTGAGTCCATTTTAACATGGAATTCAATGGGAAAAAGGGGTCCTTTTCATACCCCTACTATCCAAGTGGGCATGGAGTTGGATATAAACCTGTGGCGAGCCCGAAGCGTGGCGAGCGAAGCGAGCCCCGCGAGGGGACGGTATTCTGTGTCCCCTCGCGGGGCTCGCTACGCTCGCCACGCTTCGGGCTCGGTGGCTCGCTACGCTCGCCACAGGTTTATATCCAACTCCATGCCCACTTGGATAGTAGGGGTATGAAAAGGACCCCTTTTTCCCATTGAATTCCATGTTAAAATGTCCATTTTAACATTGATTCCTATGGAAAAATCGGGTCATCGCATCGCATCGCATCGCATCCGATGGTCGCATGCGATGCGATGCGATGTACCCGATTTAGAAATCGGCAGCCCAGATACTACATAAGTACCGTAATTTCATGGCTGTTCATGATTTTGAGGGCAGATTAGTCTGGAACCAAACGTTCCAGTTTCACTGGACCAAAATCATTCAAAGCCCACTCAAAAGTTCTTCAATATAATACTTGTCTCATGTAAATGGGTCAGTTGCTTCCGAAGAAATAGCCGGTTAAATGAGATAACTGGTTAAAGGGGGGAGGGGTGATTTTCTCTCCCCCTCACACCAGAAAATGCAGGGACTAGGCTGGTGTAAAAGGAGCCAACCTGGGAATGCATTTTCTGGTGTGAAAGGGGTATTATTTCAAATAGCCGGGACCTGCAGTGCTCTGAATACAGCCAGGCTCTGCCACTGTCAGTGGCTATCACTTCTGCCTGGCGGCGGCTGTCCCCCATTTACCACGAGCATGTATTCCCCCTTGGCAATGAGCATGTAATCCCACATGGCAATGAGCATGGAACCTCTGGCAATGAGCATGGAACCCTTGGCAATGAGCATGTAGAGAAGCAGCACTTATGTAGCATAATTTTTAATAGGCATTATGGTGTTTGGCATAACACATAATGGACATAATGGCGTGTAACTTAACGTGTAATGGACATTATGGTGTAAATGTTTAATGCGCGCCTTTGGTGGACAATGTCCCTGTTTATGAAGTGTATTGTGAATTTTGGCTTAATCTGTGTGGCATTATGTGAATTCTGGCTCAATCCATGTGGCATTATGTGAATTTTGGCTCAATCCGTGTGGCATTATGTGAATTTTGGCTCAATCCATGTGGCATTATGAGAATTTTGGCTCAATCCGTGTGGCATTATGTGAATTTTTTCCCAATCCATGTAGCATTATGTAAATTTTGGCTCAATCCATGTAGCATTATGTAAATTTTGGCTCAATCCGTGTGGCATTATGTAAATTTTGGCTCAATCCGTATGGCATTTTATGCATTTGGCTCAATCCGTGTGGCATTATGTGAATTTTGACACAATCCATTTGGCATTATGTGAATTTTGGCTCAATCCGTGTGTGTTATTATGTAAATTTTGGCTCAATCCATGTGGCATTATGTGAATTTTGACACAATCCATGTGGCATTATTTGAATTGTGGCTCAATCCATGTGGCATTATGTCAATTTTGGCTCATTCCATTTGGCATCATGTGTAAGGGGCAAGTATAATGGGGTCTAGTATTTTGTTGCATAATGTGTAGAAGTTGTATATGGTGTTGACATGCCCCCTGTTGAGTGGCCACACACCCTTTCCTGGAGTGCGCCTTTGGCGCACGCACAACTACATCCTTCACTTTTGTCGCCATGGTGGGCCTGCATACTTTAAATGCCAGGGCCTATTTTTAATTCCATTCCCACCCTCTCCTGCCGCTCTCTTAGCATGTACACTGACACCACAAACACCGCCCCTCCCCCACCCAAACCCTTTTTTATCATGGTGCCCCCCCTGTCATTTTATCCTGGATCCGCCCCTGCAGACCATGCAGTGGAATATTATCAGTAGAGTAAAGCACTGGGGCCCTTAACCACACATTCACAGGAACCACTTATGCAAAATCATGTCATGCCCTCCTGTGGTCCTGCACTATTATTATTATAATTTTATTTATAAGGCTCCACAAGTGTTTCGCAGCGCCGCACAAAGGAACAGTACAGGGAGACAAAACAGTATAACATTGAATAAATAACAAAAATAGAGTACAAATAAAGAGCGCCACAGATCAATTATATAGATTCAGTACACTATAGCTTAAAAATATTTAGTGAGTACTCAATCCACATACTATAAGAGGCTTGAGGCCAATGATGGAGATGAGTATGCAGACGAAGATGGTTACTGAGTGTTTGAGTATAGGAGAGCTGTGAGTGACATGTGAAGAGAAGAGGGCTTTGACAACAGGAGGGAAGAGGGCCCTGCTCGGAGGAGCTTACAATCTAGTAGGAAGGGAAGACAGACAGATTACAAGAGGTGCAAGCAAGTGGGTGGTGGCTAGATAGCAGGATGTAAGTAGGCAAGGGGTCGGAGAACCAGCTAGTTTATGCAGTGCTTTGATACAGTTAATGTCTGTCAACCCTCTGATTGGGAAATACTGTAGCTCAAGCTATCCACCAATCATCATGCTGACAGCCATTCAAGTACAGAATGCTGCCTCGCCACTCTGATCTCGTGACAACCACCCGCCCCTGATCGAAGGTCCCTAGAATTGTGGGGCCCTGGTGAGCTGCCCAGTGTACCTATACATTATAATGGCCCTGACAGCACCCGTATTTGGGGTGGGACTAACCCTATGGTGGGCACTCATAACATCCAGTCCCATCTTATGGCACTAGAACCAATGTTCACCTGCAAAAAAAACATAAATTCAAAGATACATATGATTGTATGTGAATGTACAACACTTTTGTTGGTAAGCTGCTCAATCAGAGGGGTGTCACTCAGGTGCCAAAAGGGAGGTGCAATTCTGGCTAGGAAAATCCATTTGGTATCCCAGTTGCACACTGAGTGTATGTGAATGTAATGAGTCGGTTACCTGAAGACGTCAGTTTGTGAATGTTCTCATTTCCTAGCCAGAACTCGCTCAGTTGGTTGCCAAAGCCCCGTTTGTATTCATCCCATTCCCTGAAGAAATTTACAGTCCCATCGTATCGTCTCTGAAAGACCTAAAGGTTTACAGCAAGATTAGGAGCCTTGGGAAATCCCGGACAGTAAAATAAGTGTATTCTCTAATTACAACTTCACTACAGAGGAACCTTCCGGAAGATGACAAAGGCCTGATTGGCGATACCTGGAGGAATGGGACCAGCAGCTTTGAGGGTAATACTGTATGTTGCTCTGTTCATACAATAGCTGGTTTCTACATCACAGATCATCAGATGGATTTATTATACCACGTGATATTGTTGGTCAGTGTTAACCAGACTTTATACTATAGATCTGCTAAAAGGGAAAGCAGACAATCTTTTCCTATCCCATATAAACACTGCAAAAATTGTTAAAAATAAACATTGGTCAAATAAATCAATCTTGTTTATGAGAGTTGCTCAATTACAGTCGTTCATGATCTTGAGATGTCAAACATTGCTTATAGCCTCTCACTATTCTACATGTAACATTGCATTGGGTAGTAAACAATTCACATTGTCTGTGTCTGTGACAAATCCATTAGTTCTCATTCTAAATTCTGCTGTGTAACAATGACCATTCTCATGTGCAGTATATACTAGAACTAACGTTGAATTACAAACAAGTCGGCTGTCTTAGGTTGTTGCAAAATCTCAAGTTGGGTCCATACCAGAGCGACTGCCTTTACTGACGATTTCCCTGGAGCCCAAAAGTAGCAAATGGAGCACACACACACACACTGCAAAAAATGACCAAATTATATTTTACATTGTTTGGACACATGTGATATATTGCTGCTCATATACACACTGGATCAACCTTCATGAAGGTCACATCAAGTTGGTCTGACTCTGACATATCGTTTGCCGTCTGGTTTGCACACTGCCGTGTAGGCACCAAATTGCTAGCATTTTTACTAGGTCTGATGTGCAGCACATCACACCTGATGTTGTTGCATGCGACCTCTGTAGAGCACATACTGAGTGTTGACTTTGTAACCATGTAGACATTTATATGATGAAGATCAACAAAATACTGTATAACGATCCCTATTCTGTGGCACTTGCTCAGATATGCAGTGCTCTTCAGGCCCTCTTCAGATCCCCATCACGAAGCATCCTCGCAGTTACCGCACTATTCCTTTTCACTGTGGTGTTACCGCACTGGGGGCCTCATTTAGAGTCTTTGTAGGCAGCAGCTGTGCTGACATAGGGTAATGCCGCAGGTGTCGTGTGGAAATAGACCTCTTAACAGCTTAGTTGATCCACTGCTGCATGCGTAAGACTCAGGATCGCATCATTTGGGTGACCATCGTGCTTCTGAGTAACCCTGAGGTTACTTACAATGGCTGTTTTTTTCATGCAGCAGGGGCCAGTGAGGCTGGGACGATGGCAGCATGTCAATCATGCTGCATTTAATCAGGGCCGGTGCAAGGCTTCTCCGCACCCTAGGCAAAACTTTTAACCTACTCTCCCCCCCCCCCCAAAAAAAAAAGATTATTTAGATTATGTGGTCATCCAATCCCCGTGACCCCCTCTCCCACGCCCTAGGAAGGTGGCCAAGTCCCTTGGTTTTTCCTGGAGGTCCTCTGCACCCTCCCCTTTGCCACCCACAACAGGGTACAAGGAAGAGGGGGCAGCAATGTAGAAAGTAAGGGAAAGTATAGAGGTGAGGTCTTAGAAGTTCCACAGCCACCACCTGCTTTAAGTACAGCAAGGATCCTCATAGACATCCTTGTTTTTTTGATTTGCAGACTTGGTGGCGCCCCCCAGATCCCGGCGCCCTAGGCAGCTGCCTAAAGCTGCCTAGTGGTAGAACCGGCCCTGCATTTAATGGGGACACTGTGACCCAGTAGCCTAATTACACTAAACATCGGAGCAGTACACAAACCAATAGGTTTGTGTAAGTCTCTGAAACCTGTAGAGGATTAGATTCATCTTTACAATGCGCCTGACAAAACACAATTATTTACTATCACTAGAGAGCAAACTACATTTATTTGTAAAATGCATATAAATTATTGATCTGGGTCCTTCACACAATGTTAGAACGATGTTAGATAAATCACTTTTTCTTCTACTCTCTTCTAGTTCTGTGCTTTTTCTATTTATACATCTGTGCCAGTAAAAATCCAATGTGGACACAATCCATATGGGGATTTGGCAGTATCCTAATAGATGGATCCCCTCAGTGTCAGACTGTTGCATGATGGGCCCACCAGGGGGTCTGCGGCAGTACCAGCCCATATGTACAGGGTGTGGCCTTCCAGAGGGGGTGTGTCCTGTAGCCACAGAGCTTTTGCTAACCATTAGGAAGTGCATGGCCTGCGCCCCTTGATAAATACTAAGTACAGTGAATAATGCATACAATGTACCATAATTATAGCACCAGAGAATTATAGCACCAATGCACTGTATAAACTACACCATAGACCTGTGTAATATAAGGTAAAATATGTACAATGTATAATTTAAGTGCACTGTCTGGAACCTGATCCTTTGAGGTCATTGGGCCAGTCCAACCCTGGACCCTCTGCTATGGCACACATTGTACTAATGCTCTATATTGGGGTTATGTTGGCTATTGTCTGAAAGCTCGAACTTCCAATACAAACCCCTTGGATGAACAGACCGTCCTACTTTGGAGAAGGTTGGTGTATTGGAAATTCCCACTTTCTGGGAGGAAGAACGTGAAAGCAGAACAGATTTATGTGGGCATCAGTTTTTTGTAACAATACACTCTGGATATTAGACCTGTCCAGTAACTGCATATGTGCAACCCCACAAAGTGGCATGAGAACATCTCACCCCAATCCAGATGGGGGCAGCTAATCAGATATCCTGTTGTTAATTGCAGGCTCTGTACTCCTTTATGGAAGCTGCAAAGGGGACGAGACCCAGCTGGCGAGATGATTGACAGCATGAGGGAAAAGAGACCTGGTTGGTTGGGTGAGTGTTGCGAAGGAGAGGAGGAAGTGACGAGGGGCGCGGAGGATGGGAAGCGCAGGGAAAGCTGAGCAGAGTAGAGGTTGGAGGCGTCTGGCAGCACAGTGCGTAGAGATGGAAGCAGGAGCAGCAGGTGCAACTACCTCTGCAGCATCCCAAGAGACTCCAGTGAGACCAGGCCCCGCAAGTGTCAGACGGCAGCTAGAGGCAGTGGGAGGCGGAGTGGGGAGTAACTCCGGGCAGCCCACTGCCTGCAGAGTAAGGGACAGAGGTCTCAGTATCTGGGCGGCGAGGCGGACGCAATCCTGTCCGCCTTCCGCTTCAGGGGGCTTCAGGGGGTTGCGGGGACCCGGTGTAGTAGACCCCGCGCGCGTCCCCTTCCGGCATACAGATGGCGTGGGGCAGGGGATGGCGGCTGGCATCGCCATCCCCTGGATAGATAAGTCCCGCTCTATCTGTACATCCTGTCCTCTGTGAGGATTATGGACCGAATCATAGTTGCTCGCTAAAGTTGCCACACATGTGATTTTGGACTCACAGATGTGCAAGTATATGGTAAGAGATTTTTATAAAGACCGGGACCCTCCATTTTGGCCAGATGTATCAAGCTTCAAAAAGTGATAAAATGGGGAGTGATAAACAACTAGCCAATCAGCTCTTAACTGTCATGTTACAGGCTGGGTTTAAAAATGACATGTAGTAGCTGATTGGCTGCTTGTTTATTATTCTCCACTTTAACACATTTTGATACATCTGGCCCAGAAAATTAAAATTACAACAGTGCTCCAATCTCAACACTGATCTGAAATACGACTCCTCCAGTAAATCTATGGCCGTTGAGATGCAGTAGCTGGTACAGATGGAGCGGGTCTTATTGTTGCTGGCGAATCGCCAGCAGCATGTTGCTGGCGATCCGCCAGCAACACGGCGCTCCATCTGACTGAGACGCGCGTGCGTCCCCCATGCACACGCGTCTCAGTATCCTGGCGGCGGGGCGGCGAGGCGGACGCAATCCTGTCCGCCTCCCGCTTCAGGGGGCTGCGGGGGGCTTCAGGGGGCTGCAGGGACCCGGTGTAGACACCGGGCGACCGCCGGCAGCACCGTCGGAAGGGGACGTGCGCGCGCATCCCCTTACGGCATACAGATGGCGCGGGGCAGGGGATCCCTTGGATAGATAAGTCCCGCTCCATCTGTACGTGCTGCGAAAATGGTCCCTACAAGCTTGAATTTCTTGCTACTCCCTTTTACCTCCACAAATTTATTGATTAGATGGATGGATAGCGCACTCTATGGTTTGCTTGTAGTAAGAATCAGTTGGACACGCCGCTTCAGACAGACCGGCAATTCGGCACACGCTGGGAGCGGAGAAAAACTGCACCAGACGCCGCATCGGTCCAAACATCCACGGGACCTATCTGGACTCCTAGAGAGCCCAGGACGGCTTCACACCGTACAGCGAACGGGGTAAGGAGCAAGGTGCGGGACGCCGCTACTTGCTTTCTTTTCTCCCAACAGGACTTTTTTTGCATTCATACTGTGATTGAACAGCCCACATAAGACTACAGGAGACATAAGTCCGCTGGACTTATGGTATAAAGGTACCCGTTGGCACCCTCATCCCTAAGGGACTCCTGACCAACAAAAACACGCTGTCAACCACCACATCCACAGAGACTCCACACCCCACTGTATTCCATATAGGAGACATAGGTCCTTTTAGGACATATGGTAAAAGGGAACCTGTTGGCATCCCAATCCCCGCAAGGGCTCCCATAGGGACAGTAAGGTGTTTTTCCGACACTTATCGACACCCTTTATTGGACTGTGTCGACACCAGCTCCAGCGGAGCATCCACCCATTATTGTTATATTAAATAAAAATTCCTTATTTTATCATTCATCATCCTGACTGTTATTTAGAGACTACAGTGACCCATCCTACATCTTTTCTACCCCCCACTCCTTTACCCTCTCTTCCCCCACCTCATATTTCCCCATCTCACTTTCCACCCTTCACCACCTTTCTCCCCCCCCCCTCCTCCCTAACTGATTCTTACTACAAGCAAACCATAGAGTGCGCTATCCATCCATCTAATCAAAACTATACGTAAGGGGTTCTGGACAACCCCTAGGATAAGCAGCACCACGCACATAAATCAGGTAGAGCGCAATATACCCAAATTTCTGTACCTCCACAAATTGGCCATTTCCTATCAATCACTTGGGAATAAACCCTAAAATCTAATATCGATCAATGCAGAAATGCATGCACAATAATCACTCATTGTGTAAACAATAACATCACATACAACTATGAACCAGGACTTGCAGCTGTTGTGAGACCCCAAGCTGAAGGCATCATACCTTCACTGTCAAAACCCCATGTGTATATCTATATGTGGCCCCTTATTTTACTATGTTGGCATATAATATAGTTTATTAAATAAATACTGTTTTGTATCGGGCCATCTTAACAGTATTGTAGGCCCTGGGCAAAGCAATGCACTGGGGCACCAACTCAACCATTAACAGGACCATCTCTCCACTTGCTTCCATATAATAATGGGCTGACAGCACACTGATTGGTAGATAGCTCCAGCATCCACCAATCAGCATGCTGACAGCCATTCACTGTCTGGCTTCAGGCTGGGAAGCAAGAAGAGAATGTTGCACTGTGATTGGTGGAAGAAATGCTGCATGGCTGCTCTAATATTCTTTACATCCTCCCAAGAAGCTCAGAAGGCAGCTGCTCACAGCCCGATCTGTGCCTGCTCAAAGGCCCCTTGTATTGGGGGGGGGGGGGGGGATTTCATTGCAAAAGGGTTATAGGTCTGTTGTCACTTACAATCCATCCTCCGCCATCTGTGTCCATGTCACACAAGACTGTTAGAGGCTTTACACCATCTGGGTATATTTTGTACCACCCGCTGAGGTAAGAGCCCAGGTTCCGCAGCTCCTTGCAGTTTCGAGCAGCTGAAAGAGAGTAGAGTTAGGGCAGGGCAGGGCAGGCATACAGCACAGGACTAATGTCAGATTTGGGGATGATCTCACAAAGTAAGAGACTGATCATTTTGACCAAAACAATGGACTCAGCCAAAGATTGCACTGTGGGACTCAGATTGAGGTTTTGGCTACACCGCTCTTACTTTAGTCTTCATACTCTGCTGTAGTTATGTAATGTCTGAGTTTAAGACTCTCACTTACCATACGCTGTGTCTGTGGTGCTTGCATCCCCTTTCTCTCCTAAAGTGGAAAGTCATCAGTTATTAGGGCAGGCACAATGTAGAATACTATTTATTCGCTTCCTGACAAATGGCCTAATTCAGCAGAGATCGCTAATCAGAGAATTTGCAGTTGACTGCAAGCATTAAGCCGCCGCCGAGACAGAAACAGCGTCGGGGGGGAGGGGCTTTCTAGCACAGAGTCAACCAGAATCAGGCCCGATGAGTGTTTGAACCTATGCATGCATGTAAATGATGCTTTGGGTGTCCACATTGTTTCCAACTTGTAAATCAAGCACTTACAGTATGTCATTGATGCTATTGCTATCCAAGAAGAGTAATGTTGCTAAAAGCTCTTAAAACTGGATGCAGTCAATTTACCTACAATCAAAATCCCGACGGTCAAAATACCGACACGTTAAAATACCAACATTTAACTTGTTCATACTTTACCATCCCAGTGGACATGGAGGGGGAATATAGTGTACCAATCGCAGTGAGGCACCGTGCCCGAAGCATGGCGAGCGTAGGAAGCCATGCGAGGGGATGCAGTACTACGTTTCACAGTCCATGTCGCACCGACATGTGCCGACAGGCAGTATTTCATGCTATGCCATCCACTAGGGCGTGGAGGGAGAACAAAATAGTGTGCCGAGCGTAGCGAGGCACCGTGCCCGAAGCATGGCGAGCGCAGCGAGCCATGCGAGGGGATGCGGTACACTCATACGGGTTTCATGTCGACCTATGTCAACATACAGATAAAAAAAATCTGAATAACTTGTGTATACTTTTTGACCTGTGTATATTTTAAATGTCTGTATTTTGCCCTTGTCGGGATTTATATGTATTTCATAAAAATATCATACCAAATCCCTTAAACCGAAGCAACATAATAGGAGGGACATAAAAAAACAATAATATCAGAAGTTCAGAACAAACACTAAATAAGGTATCATCAAAACTATGTACTGTATGTGTTTCTACTTTCTAATAAGATTATCAATGATAAATCATGAATCATTATATGTTGATGGCTCTGTAATTAATAATTGCATTCTTGATCACTGACTACACTTTAGAATAGTTTTTTATTTTCTATAAACCGTGAAGAGGTTACAGGAGATGCTGCCACAGGATAAAACAGTGACGGGACAAGCAACTCACCTTTATGTCCAATCAAACCAGGAGAACCTTCTGTTCCTGTTGATAACCAAATGCATGCAATGAAATGAGGAATAAAACTACAATACACCAGCATACTTTATAAGGGAGTGCCGACTGAGCTTTAATGCATTTATATTTTACATTTTGCTCTTTTACTAATCCCTGTATTTGAAGGCCAGGAAAAATGTTGGCATATTCACAATGTCAGCATCTGATATATTGACATGTGAATTAAGAATAATATTAGAATGTTAACAGTTGGGGTTAGGCTGCCAGTTTGGAGGATTAGGGTTAGGGGACAGCATTGATGGTTTAGGATGTTAGGCACTAGGGGAGGGTTATGGGCCCCATACATCAGCAATCACAATTTATGGATTTTCAGATATAGGGATATTTTGGCCAGATAAATGGATTTTACAATCTATCTGACTTTGCCCACACATTACAGATTTATTTCAGTGATCGGCAGATTTTTCCATCTAAAGATTGCATCTTCATATCTGGAAATTGCCCCAATCGATTGCTGTTCATAATGTAAATAGATGAAGAAAACGAATTGGGAATGCCCACACATATAAAAAAGATCTGCAGATATTCCAAATTATTAAACATGTTTAAAAACCTGATTAAGCAATCGATTGGCGATTTTGATTGGGATTGCCAAAAGGGGGAGCCACACATCTAAAATTAATTGTGGCAATCATCTCCATATCTGAAAATTGTCACAATTAATTGCTGATGTATGGGGCCCATAATCGGTGACCAATGCTCACCACTGGAACTGCCAAAAAAACAGCCAGAAGTCAGTCAGTTGTCCGCAAGTCCACAAAGACCCACTTTAGCCATCTGTGACTTACCTAAGCAGGTAAGTCACCACCAGACCACCAGGAATGTGTTATTAACATTCTAATCATGTCAACGTTCCATCAGTTTTGTTGACATGATTGATGTCAACATGGTCATTATCTACGTGCCTAGCTTGTTGATATGCTGTGTGTTGACTTTGTAACCATGTAGACATTTTAATATGATGAAGGTCAACAAAATATACAGAACCCTATTCTGTGGCACTTGCTCGGATATGCAGCATGTTCAGGTCACACGTGAGATCCCCATCATGCAGCACTCTCGCAGTTACCGCACACTCACTGTGGTATTACCGCACTGGGGGCCTCATTTAGAGATAGTTCTTGTATGCGGCAGCTGTGCTAACATAGGCTAATGCCGCAGGTGTCGTGTGTAACTAGACCTCTTGCTGCTTTGTTGATCCACTGCTGCGCACGTAAGACACAGCATCGGATCATTTATGTGACCATCGTGCTTCTGAGTAACCCTGAGGTTACGTACAATGGCTGTTGTTATCATGCAGCAGGGGCCAGTGAGGCTGCAATTAGTTTCCTGGAACGATGTCAGCATGTCAATCATGCATTTAATGGGGACACTGTGAGCCAATAGCCTAACTACACTAAACATCGGCGCAGTACACAAACTACTAGGTTTGCGTATGTCTCGGAAACCTGTACAGATGATTACATTTATCTTTACAATGCGCCTGACAAAACACAATTATTTACTATCACTAGAAAGCAAACTACATTTATTAGCAAAATGCATAAAAATGATTGATCTGGGTCTTTCACACAATGGGCCTTATTTTGGTTCACTCTTTCTGACAAAATCCTTCTTAGATGGACAAAACCATGTGCACTGCAGGGGAGCATATGCAAAATTTGCAGAGAGAGTTAGATTTGGGTGGGGTTTTACTTCAAAGTGAGATCTATATTGAAGTGTAAAAATAAAGCAGCCAGTATTTTCCCTGCACAGAAACAAAATTACTCACCCAAATCTAATTCTCTCTGCACATGTTACATCTGCCCCCCTACAGTGCACATGGTTTTGTCCATCTAAGAAGTATTTTGTCAGAAAGAGTGAACCAAA
The DNA here is from genome assembly GCF_055691185.1 of Crinia signifera. Taxonomy (NCBI): domain Eukaryota; kingdom Metazoa; phylum Chordata; class Amphibia; order Anura; family Myobatrachidae; genus Crinia; species Crinia signifera. The sequence goes on along the minus strand of NC_139224.1, from coordinate 33,062,511 downwards.
ATAAGGCCCAATGTTATGACGATGTTAGATAAATCATTTTTTCTTCTGCGCTCTTCTAGTTCTGTGCTTTTACTATTTATACATCTGTGCCAGTAAAAATCCAATGTGGGCACAATCCATATGGGGATTTGGCAGTATCCTAATAGATGGATCCCCTCAGTGTCAGACTGTTGCATGATGGGCCCACCTGGGGGGTCTGCGGCAGTACCAGCCCATATGTACAGGTGTGGCCAGTCCAGAGGGGGTGTGTCCTGTAGCCACAGAGCTTTGGCTAACCATTAGGAAGTGCGTGGCCTGCGCCCCTTGCTAAATACTAAGTACAGTGAATAATGCATACAATGTACCATAATTATAGCACCAGAGAATTATAGCACCAATGCACTGTATAAACTACACTATAGACCAGTGTAATATAAGGTAACATTTGTTCAATGTATAATTAAAGTGCACAGTCTGGAACCTGATCCCTTGAGGCCACTGGGCCAGTCCAACCCTGGATCCTCTGCTATGGCACACATTGTACTAATGCTCCACATTGGGGTTAAGTTGACTCATGTCTGAAAGCTTGAACTTCCAATACAAATGCCTTGGACAGACAGACCATCCAAATTTGGAGAAGGTTGGTGTATTGGAAAGAGTAAGGGACCGAGGTGGATAAGAGACCCCCCCCCCCCCCCCCTTTGTCGAAGAAGGATGCTGGTACCTTGCTGCATCAGAAGTAGACAAACCATAAGTGTGGACTGTAATAGCCTAGAGGGGGAGGGAAGAGAACACCATCATAAGCCAAAGTACCTCCATGTGATCAATCATTCCAGAGGACAGATAGGGAGAGCTGCTGGGTGAAACGCCGTTATAGAGACAGTGATAACGGGACTCATTAGTGCATTAGTGCCACCCTTCACAGGGACCTATTCAGGGGCGATACCCTTTCCCTAAACCTGTAATAAAGACAGCGCAGGAGATACCTATTAGTATCCCTACCCTCTCCAATAAGGGAACATAAGGAGCGACACAGACTACCTCCTAGAGTTGGAGATAATGGGTGAGATTTAATAGGATGAGAGATTCAGAAAATGAGAGATGTAAGAAATCTACAGTTTTTTTTAAAGCAGAAATCATTTACACTGCAAAACCAGTTTGATTTTGAAGTGCAAATGATTGCCGCTTTAAAAAAACTGGAGAATTCTCACAAAATCTCTCACTTTCTGAATCTCTCATCCTATTAAATCTCACCCAATAACTTGCTAGGCATCCATCAGATTTTAATTGCTACAGTTGAGTAACAGCGCCCTCTGGTGACGGAAGCTTAGACTACGCTACTTCTTTTTAAATTTTTTTTAATAAAGTCTTTTTATTACACAATAAGAGAAAAATTGTACAAAACAATAAAGCACATCATTTGTTCATATACAGAAATAATTACGCATATGCAGCTTGCATACAAATGTAACGTATACATTGTGTTACACATATATGAATAAAGAACAATATCAACACTACATCTGAGTCCTGTACATATTAGATATCTAGACCAAAATATAATTTTATAGAAATGAAATAAAAGAAAAAGAGAAAAGAAAGGGGTATCATGCAAGTACCAATTAGCAATGTGCAATATGCAATATGGGGGGTATAACCCACAGAGCATTACATCTATTGTGTGGGATTGATTTGTACTTCTAGGTAACACACTGAACATCTCCTCTGTACTGCAGAGCATTACATCTATTGTGTGGGATTGATTTGTACTTCTAGGTAACACACTGAACATCTCCTCTGTACTGCAGAGCATTACATCTATTGTGTGGGATTGATTTGTACTTCTAGGTAACACACTGAACATCTCCTCTGTACTGCAGAGCATTACATCTATTGTGTGGGATTGATTTGTACTTCTAGGTAACACACTGAACATCTCCTCTGTACTGCAGAGCATTACATCTATTGTGTGGGATTGATTTGTACTTCTAGGTAACACACTGAACATCTCCTCTGTACTGCAGAGCATTACATCTATTGTGTGGGATTGATTTGTACTTCTAGGTAAAACACTAAACATCTCCTCTGTGTACTTTACAACAGTACCTAGCCTGTGTGTAGGGAGGAATTTATTTTAGTCTAGGTGATATATAGAATCCTGGAATGCTAGTTTTGTTTTTCTAAGCCACTTTTATTGCTATGTGTTGTAGGGGGTGGGGACTAAACGAGTGGATTCCAATTATTGGGAATTGGGAACTCATGCATTTTTAGAGTACTTAAGTAGTCATTGCATACGGCTGTGGCCGGATAGGCTGTGGGCCGATTTTATTTGTGGGCCTAGATTGAAGTGGGCCGTTATTAAAGTGGGAAAACTGATTCATAACTACAGCGTTATACCAGCGTTAAACCAAAGTGAAACTGAAGGACAAAACAACAACGGAGAAAACCAAAGTCTGCTTTGAGTGAGTTAAATTCATTCACACAATATACTACTCCTGGCTGCTTAATCTGGCAATTCAACCATAACATCAGCATTTTACATTTGCAAACAACTTTTACTATCACTGTTAAAGCTTGTACTTGCACTGTCTGTTTGGAAAATGACCAGCTGTACCTCTAATGACCTCCCCTCTTCTGCTCTTCCATTGATAGTAGGTGTCCTCTTTCTCTATACATCCTCTCTGGGTGAGCTTATGTGCTCACTCAACTTCCACTATCACATCTATGCTGATAACAGTGAAATCTACCTCTCCTCTCCTGATCTCTCTCCCTCTATCCTCACTCATATCTCTAACTGTCTCTCTGCTGTCTACTCTTGGATGACCCAGCGCTTTTTTAAACTTAAAATATCAAAGACTAAGCTGTCATCTTCCCACCCTCCTGCATAAAACCTGACCATCGCTTATCCTTACCTACTGTTTATGCCCACTTCTTTACCTTTTGTGTCACCCCTGTCTGTCTATCCCTCCCCTTTAGAATGTAAGTTCTCACGAGCAGGGCCCTCTCTCCTCATGTGCCTTTCTTAGAATATATAAACCTCTGCCACCCTGATGATTGCTTCAGTGTCCTGTCCCCTGATGCAACTATCCATATTAACCATGTGCTTGTCCTAAACTGTCTTGTACTGTAATTTGTTATGTGTTTTTGATTATAACTATGCTCTGTAAAGCGCTGCGGAATATGTATGCGCTATATAAGAAACTGTTAATAAATAAATAAATAAATAAATGTGAAAAAAGGGTACTTGTTTCCTAGCACGGCGCCAACATTTCAATTGTATGCCATCGGGTCTGAAAAATCGGTCGCATCGCATGCAACCAAATCGCATGTGATGCGATGCGATGCGAACGACCCGATTTTTACATTGGACCCAATGTTAAATGCCCCCAGACCCCATTTTTTAATTGTATATCCACCCTGATGGGTAATTACTATGTCAAATGCCCCCCCCCATTGTTAACGCCATGATCAACGCCAACCCGAAGCGTGGCGAGTGCAGCGAGCCCTCGAGGGGCGGCGGTACTCGTCCTCCGACCTTTTCATACCCCCACTATCCACGTCGGTGTGGAGTTGAATTTATATAGTGTAGCGAGCGTAGTGAGCCACCGAGCCCGTAGCCTGGCGAGCGCAGCTAGCCCCGCGAGGGGACGCAGATGACTTCACACGTATTACGCGTCCGTTCGCCACGATTCGGGCTCGCCACACTATATAAAATCAGCTCCACGTCGACGTGGATAGTGGTGGTATGCGCTCGCCACGCTTCACGTTGGCATCATCGTGGCGTGGCGTTAACAATGGGGGGCATTTGACATAATAATGAACCATCAGGGTGGGTATACAATTAAAAATCGGGTCTGGGGGCATTTAACATGGGATCCAATGGGAAAATCGGGTCGGTCGCGTCGCATCGCATCACATGCGATTTAGTTGCATGCGATGCGACCGATTTTTTAATTGTACGGGAAACGTCTTTGAAGGCTTAATATGGGGTCGGCCGGGTCTGATCGGGACCTGATGGGCGCCGTGCTAGGAAACAAGTACCGAAAAAAGGCATCACGTTGAAATAACATCACTTAACAAATAGGTAGGCAGTAAACGGTCGGCACGATACAGCACACAAACACCCAAGATACATCCCCATTTCAGCCATTTATCCCCAAAGTGGTTACTAAAGATCAGGCCCATTAGCGTTATGAAGGAGGTGAAGAGTGTAGGGACTCCAACCATCTATTCCAAACTTAGCCATGGTACCACGTGACATTTAAACATATTTTTCATGCTATACAGTAGTATTTACCAGGGCCCTCCACTCCACCAATGTAGGTCCCGAACTAGCCATCCAGTGCCTAGCTTTCACATGGTTGCTGACCCTCCCGGAATTTGCGGGAGTCTCCCGAAAATCGGGTCCTTCCTCCCGGCCCCCGGAAGGGTGGGCAACCCTCCCGGAATCAGGGGGACCCCCACTGAACCCCCCGATCGCGGCATTTATATGCCGCAATCCGCGGGTCTCAGGGGAGGGGGCGGAGCTAAAACGGCACAATTGTGTCATTTTAGCCCCGCCCCCTCCATGGATATCACTTATTTTGACAATTTACCGTAATGGGGGCGGGGCTTAATGACGTCACAGTTAAGGCCCGCCCCCAACACTCGTAATGCAATATTCCTCTCCGGGCTTCTCCCGTGGAGGATTTATTGAAAGTCGGCAACCCTGAGCTATCACTACCTTAGCAAGAGAACAGAGATTTATCACATACTGGTATTCTGTGTTATTAGACTACGCTAGTTCTTAACGTGCTAGTAAATACATAACTCACCCAGCCCCTGTCTTTTCACAGCTATCTTGGACTATTAGACTTCTCCGCCAAATCCCCCCTCCCCCCCTCCCCCCCAGGGATTACCATTGTTGGATGTTTAGTTTGCACTTTTAAAGTAAAAGGGGCCTAAAGCAATACATTACATAAGTAAACCCTGTGCACAGGTCGGGTTACTCAGTATTTATAGTCACTTGATTGCAGACTTGTGTTCTAGGATGTTTTATTTGTGGAATGTCAAATTGTGTCACATGAATGTCGAGTAAGGTTATATTGAACAAGCCACCTGTATGCCTCAGAACAGTTTCAGTGGTGTTGTTACATGGTACCAGAGGACAGTGTCCTGTAATTTAGAAAGTTTTGTTACCTCGCTGATAATTACCTGGCACTGCCAAACAGCACCAGGGTATATTGAGAATTTGCATAAAGTCTAAGATAGTGCATCACTTTATCGTTAGTAAAGTTCTATTTCCTGATATTGTGCTGCCACCACTATTTGATATTCCGGTAAGACTTTGCACTACATAAGAGTAAGTTATATTGTGTAAACTCACTGAATTATTGGGACGGATTCTGAGTTATATTCTAAATTGTCACTTTGAATTTAATCCTGCACTATGTACTTGATTGACCCTGCAGCCTTCCTAATACCAAATAAAATGGAAGCAGATGTACTGTATTATATACAGTATTGTTGTGCTGTCTTCTCAATCAGAAGACTTCTCCCGACTACCAGGAACAATGAACCTAGAGCCACGTCTGCCACAAGGGGTCCCTGAGCCAAGAATCCCTGAACCGTGTACCACATAGATAAACCAGCTAATGTATGATAGATGGGCACAATGCGGACATTCCTTAATCCTGTCATCGACAATTAATATTGCAAACAACCAACCTGTCTGCCCTGTAGGTCCGGCTTTCCCAGGTTCTCCTTTAGGTCCTGAAAGGAATAAAAATGTGAATGATCTAGTTTAGTGTTGAATACTGTATTTGCATTTTCCATGAACCTACCAGGACAGGGGAAAAAGGGATAACATTTGCCATTTGTAGCTCAAAGGAAGCTGGGATCTCAACTGCCCTCTACCCATGCCATAGCCCAACATACAGCTGGCCCAATCAGGACAGAAGGAAACCTTGCTGACATCAACTAGGCTCTGTGGTCTGCCAGCAATTTCCAGAGTGAAAGCGCAGATGACTTTCTCTGAAATTGAGGGTCTGATTCTAGGGTAAGTATAAAGCAAAAAAGAGCAAGTAACTGGGCAAAGGTGCAGAGTGTGTGTGTGTGTGTGTGTGTGTGTGTGTGTGTGGGGGGGGGGGGGGTACCATAATTATAATAATATTAGTCTGAGGTAGGTCAATTTCCCATGCCGGTATGTTCTTTATTACATATTGCCTATTAAGTGCAGGAAGGGCTACTGTATGAAGCACAGCAAAGACAGTCATTCGACCACTTACCTTTCTCTCCAGATGGACCCGTTTCTCCTTTTTGCCCAGGAGATCCAGGCAGCCCAGGGCATCCTCGAAGAATGGCCAACTTATCGGATTCTCCAATCCCCACAAGCTTTACATCTGCAAACCAAGATGATAGAGAAGTGTAATGTACATAGGGAGACAGATAACAAGGACAGCCATTACTCACAGATCACCTCTGCGAAGATGACATCACTGTTATTTAATAAAAGTACTTACAGTAAGTATATACTGATCATTATACTGTACATACGGATCCATGCAGTTCATCTGGACATCCACAGTATAATGGCTGGATTATTGTGTATTATACATAGTTACATGGTAGTTTAGGTTAAAAAAGGACTTGCGTCCATCAAGTTCAACCTTTCATTACCAGTTATATCCCTAAATGTTTTTTTTTCCAATATATAATTGTCTAGCCTTGTAAATAATTGTCTAATCTTAATTAATTCTGGGGTGAATTTATGGATTTATCGGTACTATGTAGATTCTAGATGAATAAATATAATCCTTGAACCTTTTCCCAACAGGCTATGCTGCTTTAAGTAGCCAAAACTTAGAACAGGCTTGAGGAAATCCACTATCAGTGTATTATATAATATATAATCCATCATTGCTTGGTAAAAGTGCCAACCTGGATGCTGCTTGGTAAGCATGAAGTATGTGATTGATAAGTTTCTCACCCAGAGAATCCACTGACCAGGGGTTAAAGTGTAACCTGTAATAGAGTTGGAACATTTCAACCTCCACCATGGCCCTGCACAGTACTTCTAACAGAAAAGCATAATACTTTACAGAGGGGTACCAAGAGTCCTACCCCTGGCCATGCCTCTGCCTAATTGGGGGAAGGGATGGGGGGTAATTAGGTGGCAAAGAGGAATGAGTTTATCCACCTCTCTAGGACCACGTTAAGCCCTGCCACAGACAGAATTGTCTACCTTTGGGTCTAATTCAGGTTGGCTCGCAAACTCTCTCTCTAACGGGCAAAACCATGTGCACTGCAGGTGGGGCAGATGTAGCATGTGCACATTTGGATGGGTTGTGTTCAAACTGATATCTAAATTGCAGTGTAAAAATAAAGCAGCCACTATTTAAGGCCCCCATACATCAAGGCAATTTGGTCTGATTTCTGCCGATTGCCACCAATCGGCCCGTTCAATCGGACCAAATCACTTCTTCCTGACATGCCATCTGGTCCGATGCGCGACCAGGTCAGACCCGACCAGGTGGTCGGACTGGCAGGCCCTCCGACCACCCGTTCCTCCAGGCGGCAAGGTGGGCGAGAAGCAGGGACGCATGCGATCCATCACAAGGATCACATGTGTCCCTGCCGCCGGGAAGGTCCCGGTGGATCGCACTCTGTCGGGTGTCCGTACACTGCTGCGAGACGTCGCAGGCAGTGTATGGGCACCTTAACTCTGCACAGAAACAAAATAACTCATCCAATTGTAACTCTCTATGCACATGTTACATGTGTAACTGAGTCTTGTTGGAGAAAGTGCGCTATAAAAATTAAAATAAAGTTACTTACATCTGCAGTGCACATGGTTTGGTACTTGTGTATTATCACGGCTCCCATCTCTTCCCATCTCATTGCATACCATAAGGCTTAAGATGGTATGCAATGAGATGAGATGTGCTGCGATGGGACCCGATCTTATACAATTTAACCCCTTCCCGCCGCAGCCTGTTTTTGCCTTCCTGACAGAGCCCTTTTTTTCAAATCTGACATGTATCACTTAAGTGGGGATAACTTTTTTTTGCTTTTACTTATCCCAGTGATTTTGAGATTGTTTTCTCGTGACACATTGTACTTCAAATTAGTGGTAAATTTGGGTCGATACAGTCTGCGTTTTTTGTGAAAAATACCAAAATGTCGTAAAAAATGGAAAATTTAGCAATTTTCAAAATGTTAAATTTTCTGCTTGTGAGACAAATAATCATACCACTCAAAATAGTTAATAACTAACATAGACCATATGTCTACTTTATGTTTCCATCATTATTTCAACCTCCTTTTAATTTTTTTGGACACTAGGAGGCTTAAAATATGAATAGCAAATTCTCAAATTTTCAAGAAAATTTCAAACACTGATTTTTTTAGGGACCAGTTCAGTTCTGATGTGACTTTGAGGGACTTGTATGTGAGACACCCCCATAAATGATGCCATTTCAAAAACTGCACCCCTCACAGTATTCAAAACAGCATTTTGGAAGTTTGTTAACCCTTTAGGTGTTTCACAGGAATTAAAACAAAGTGTAGGTGAAATTTCAAAATTTCATTTTTTTTGCAGATTTGCAATTTTAATACATTTTTCTAAGGAACACAGTAGATTTTACTAGAGAAATGTGACTAAAAATTGATTCCCCCAATTCTTTTGTTTTCATAAATATCCTATATGTGGCCCTAGTGTGCACGTTGACCAAACCACAGGCTTCATAATAGAAGGAGCACCTACTTGATTTTGGAGCCTCCTTTTATGAGATTATTTTTTAGGCACCATGTAGGTTTCTAGGCACCATAAGATGCTAAAAGTTAGGAACCCCCCCACAAGTGACCCCATTTTGCAAACTACACCCCTCAGGGAATTCATCTAGGGGTATAGTGTACATTTCAAACCCCCAGGGGTTTCACCAATTGTGGTACAACTGGGCTGTGAAAATGAAAAATTACATTTTTTACACAAAAATGCAGTTCTGGCTCAAAATTTTTCATTTTCACAAGGAATGAAGGAGACAAAGCACCCCAAAATCTGTGCCCCAATTTCTCCCAAGTACCGCAATGCCTCACATGTGACCAAAAAATACCATTTGGGTGCATGGCAGGACTCAGAAGGGAAGGAGTGATTTTTGGATTTTGCAGCTCAGATTCTGGTGGAATGTTGGTGGGTGCTATGTCGCATTAGCAAGACCCCCGAAGCACCAATACAGTGGAACCCCCCCCACAAGTGATCCCATTTTGCAAACTACACCCCTCAGGGAATTCATCTAGGGGTATAGTGTACATTTCAAACCCCCAGGGGTTTCACCAATTTTGATACAACTGGGCTGTGCAAATGAAAAATTACATTTTTTTACACAAAAATGCAGTTCTGGCTCAAAATTTTTCATTTTCATAAGGTATGAAGGAGAAAAAGCACCCCAAAATCTGTGCCCCAATTTCTCCCGAGTACGGCAGTGCCTCACATGTGACCAAAAAATACCATTTGGGTGCATGGCAGGACTCAGAAGGGAAGGAGTGATTTTTGGATTTTGCAGCTCAGATTCTGGTGGAATATTGGTGGGTGCTATGTCGCATTAGCAAGACCCCCGAAGCACCAATACAGTGGAACCCCCCCCACAAGTGACCCCATTTTGCAAACTACACCCCTCAGGGAATTTATCTAGGGGTATAGTGTACATTTCAAACCCCCAGGGGTTTCACCAATTGTGGTACAACTGAGCAGTGAAAATGAAAAATTAAATTTTTTACACAAAAATGCAGTTCTGGCTCAAAATTTTTCATTTTCACAAGGAATGAAGGAGACAAAGCACCCCAAAATCTGTGCCCCAATTTCTCCCGAGTACGGCAATGCCTCACATGTGACCAAAAAATACCATTTGGGTGCATGGCAGGACTCAGAAGGGAAGGAGTGATTTTTGGATTTTGCAGCTCAGATTCTGGTGGAATGTTGGTGGGTGCTATGTCGCATTAGCAAGACCCCCGGAGCACCAATACAGTGGAACCCCCCCCCCACAAGTGACCCCATTTTGCAAACTACACCCCTCAGGGAATTCATCTAGGGGTATAGTGTACATTTCAAACCCCCAGGGGTTTCACCAATTGTGGTACAACTGGGCAGTGAAAATGAAAAATTTAATTTTTTACACAAAAATGCAGTTCTGGCTCAAAATTTTTCATTTTCACAAGGAATGAAGGAGACAAAGCACCCCAAAATCTGTGCCCCAATTTCTCCCGAGTACGGCAATGCCTCACATGTGACCAAAAAATACCATTTGGGTGCATGGCAGGACTCAGAAGGGAAGGAGTGATTTTTGGATTTTGCAGCTCAGATTCTGGTGGAATGTTGGTGGGTGCTATGTCGCATTAGCAAGACCCCCGAAGCACCAATACAGTGGAACCCCCCCCCACAAGTGACCCCATTTTGCAAACTACACCCCTCAGGGAATTCATCTAGGGGTATAGTGTACATTTCAAACCCCCAGGGGTTTCACCAATTGTGGTACAACTGGGCAGTGAAAATGAAAAATTTAATTTTTTACACAAAAATGCAGTTCTGGCTCAAAATTTTTCATTTTCACAAGGAATGAAGGAGACAAAGCACCCCAAAATCTGTGCCCCAATTTCTCCCGAGTACGGCAATGCCTCATGTGTGACCAAAAAATGGCAGGACTCAGAAGGGAAGGAGTGATATTTGGATTTTGCAGCACAGATTCTGGTGGAATGTTGGTGGGTGCTATGTCGCATTAGCAAGACCCTTAAAGCACCAATACAGTGGAACCCCCCCACAAGTGACCCCATTTTGCAAACTACACCCCTCAGGGAATTTATCTAGGGGTATAGTGTACATTTCAAACCCCCAGGGGTTTCACCAATTGTGGTACAACTGAGCAGTGAAAATGAAAAATTAAATTTTTTACACAAAAATGCAGTTCTGGCTCAAAATTTTTCATTTTCACAAGGAATGAAGGAGACAAAGCACCCCAAAATCTGTGCCCCAATTTCTCCCGAGTACGGCAATGCCTCACATGTGACCAAAAAATACCATTTGGGTGCATGGCAGGACTCAGAAGGGAAGGAGTGATTTTTGGATTTTGCAGCTCAGATTCTGGTGGAATGTTGGTGGGTGCTATGTCGCATTAGCAAGACCCCCGAAGCACCAATACAGTGGAACCCCCCCACAAGTGACCCCATTTTGCAAACTACACCCCTCAGGGAATTCATCTAGGGGTATAGTGTACATTTCAAACCCCCAGGGGTTTCACCAATTTTGATACAACTGGGCTGTGCAAATGAAAAATTACATTTTTTTACACAAAAATGCAGTTCTGGCTCAAAATTTTTCATTTTCACAAGGAATGAAGGAGACAAAGCACCCCAAAATCTGTGCCCCAATTTCTCCCGAGTACGGCAATGCCTCATGTGTGACCAAAAAATGGCAGGACTCAGAAGGGAAGGAGTGATATTTGGATTTTGCAGCACAGATTCTGGTGGAATGTTGGTGGGTGCTATGTCGCATTAGCAAGACCCCCAAAGCACCAATACAGTGGAACCCCCCCACAAGTGACCCCATTTTGCAAACTACACCCCTCAGGGAATTCATCTAGGGGTATAGTGAACATTTCAAACCCCCAGGGGTTTCCCCAATTTTGATACAACTGGGCTGTGCAAATGAAAAAATAAATTTTTTTACACAAAAATGCAGTTCTGGCTCAAAATTTTTCATTTTCATAAGGTATGAAGGAGAAAAAGCGGTACTTATGTAGTATCTGGGCTGCCGATTTTTTGATTGTATGCCTTAAGTTAAGGCATACAATCAGATGCGATGCGATGCGATATCGCATCGCATCGCATGCGACCATCGGATGCGATGACCCGATTTTTCCATAGGAATCAATGTTAAAATGGACTGAGTCCATTTTAACATGGAATTCAATGGGAAAAAGGGGTCCTTTTCATACCCCTACTATCCAAGTGGGCATGGAGCTGGATATAAACCTGTGGCGAGCGTAGCGAGCCTTCGAGCCCGAAGCGTGGCGAGCGAAGCGAGCCCCGCGAGGGGACGGTATTCGTCCGCTCGCCACGCTTCGGGCTCGGTGGCACGCTACGCTCGCCACAGGTTTATATCCAACTCCATGCCCACTTGGATAGTAGGGGTATGAAAATGACCCCTTTTTCCCATTGAATTCCATGTTAAAATGGACTCAGTCCATTTTAACATTGATTCCTATGGAAAAATCGGGTCATCGCATTGCATCGCATCCGATGGTCGCATGCGATGCGATGCGATGTGCCCGATCCGACCCAGAAATCGGCAGCCCAGATACTACATAAGTACCGAAAAAGCACCCCAAAATCTGTGCCCCAATTTCTCCCGAGTATGGCAATGCCTCATATGTGACCAAAAAATACCAGTTGGGTGCATGGCAGGACTCAGAAGGGAAGGAGTGATTTTTGGATTTTGCAGCTCAGATTCTGGTGGAATGAATGGTGGGTGCTATGTGGCATTAGCAAGACCCCCGAAGCACGGTGAAATGATGAACCTAATAATCCATAGATGTGTGGTATATTTTAAAACACTCCTTTATACATAGGCCGGGTTTGTCGGGGCAAGTTTCACAGTGGAAAATAGTATCCTTTCTTATTCCCTTTTTATAGCAAACTTTGCACCTTTTTTGTGTCCTGCCCTTTCTTGCAGTGGAGGGGATTTCATTTGGAAAATGCTGCCCTGGTACAATACGGGGGCCAGTACTAGAAGTACTGGGGCCCTCTGCCTGCTGGTTCCCAAATATTAGGCCCTTTATGACTTCCTCTTGAAAGTGCATAAATGTCCCCCTCTGGCTGGTAGAACGGAATAGCACGTAAACGTTATACAGTGCCATCTGGATGATATACACGGCCAGCTTCTTGTACCAGATTTTTGTTTTCCGCAGGGGACTGTACGGCTTCAGTACCTGATCTGAAAGATCCACTCCACCCGTGTACTTATTGTAATCTAGGATACAATTAGGTTTTGAGGTGTGGGTACTGGTACCTCGTACAGGGACGGAGGTGGTACTGTCTTCATGAATTGTTGTCAGTATAAGGACATCCCTCTTGTCCTTATATTTGACCAACAACATATTTTCGGTGGATTGTGCGCTGCTTTCACCCCTTCTCAGTACTTGGGCAATGTGGGTTTTTGGGAGGCCTCTTTGGTTCTTGCGCACAGTACCGCAAGCTGCTGTACCTCTTGAACCAAGGGCCTTAAACAGGGGGATGCTAGTGTAAAAGTTATCCACATAGAGGTGATAACCTTTATCCAGGAAGGGGTGCACTAAATCCCAGACAATTTTTCCACTAACACCTACGAGGGAGGGGGGGCATTCTGGCGGTTCAATTCTTGAATCCTTCCCTTCATATACCCTAAACCTGTGGGTGTACCCTGAGGTGCTTTCACACAGTTTATACATTTTTATGCCATACCTTGCCCTCTTACTGGGAAGGTACTGGCGGAATTTAACCCTTCCTTTAAAATGTATAAGGGACTCGTCGATATAAATACATTTTTCAGGGATGTACATCTCTGCAAATTTGGCACTGAAATGATCAATGACCGGCCTGACTTTGAATAGCCGGTCAAAGGTGGGATCATCTCTGGGTGGGCACTGTGCATTATCATTGTAATGTAAAAATTTAAGGATTGTTTTAAAACGAGTCCGAGTCATGGCCATACGGTAAAGTGGGGTGCTGTACAGAACATTTGTACTCCAATATTGCCTAATTTCTGGCTTTTTAACTATGCCCATATGTAACACCAGACCCCAAAACGTCATCATCTCTACTGCATCTACAGGGGTCCACCTAGCAAATGATGACGTGGGGTTTTGAGCAATAAACTGCTGGGCATATAAATTACTTTGGTCCACCATTAAATTTATAAAATCATCAGAGAAAAATAATTTGAAAAAGTCAATTTCTCTGAGACCTGTTGAATCAAATTGGATCTCTGGGATGGCCAAAAACTCAGGAACCTGGGGCTCAAAATTGTCTGGTGGTGGGGTCCATACGGGATCAATCATTTGGGGGGGGGGTCTCAGCTGCTCTACGGGGGCGTCTTTGAGGGGGTCCCTCATCACTAGAGGAGGAAGATGAGGTTAAGACGAATCCTTCATATTCCCCGCTTGCATCACTGGCTGTGTCAGAGTCAGAGGCAAGCATGGCATATGCCTCCTCCGCTGAATACATTCTTCTGGATGACTGGGATGACATTTGGGATGCCATTTTTATTTTTGTGTTTCTGTAAGTGTAATGTTTCAACACGTGTATAGTGTAGGGGGGGTACAAACTTTATTTCAACACGGGGGTATATACTTTATACAGGAATTTGATCCCAATAAAAAAAAAATTGAAGGGGTTAAAAAAAAAAAAGGTCCTGCGCCAAAAATTGAGCACAGATGTTGGTCAGTAACGTCCGTCACTGAACAGCGCTCAAAGGCAACAGGACACCCACAAAAGCAACGTGGGTGTAAAAACAATTTAAAAAAAAAAAACCACAGCACTCTCCAAAAAAAAAAAACAATTTAAAAAAACTGCAGAAAAAAAATTATATCAACCCTGTGCCAAAAATGCTGTTCAGTGATGTACGTCACTGATCAGCGGCCACAGGACACCCACAAAAGCACTGTGGGTGTAAAAACAATAAAAAAAAAACCCCACAGCACTCTCCAAAAAAAAAAAAAAAATTTAAAAAAACTGCAGAAAAAAAATTATATCAACCCTGTGCCAAAAATGCTGTTCAGTGATGTACGTCACTGATCAGCGCTCAGCGGCCACAGGACACCCACAAAAGCAACGTGGGTGTAAAAACAAAACCCCACTGCACTCTCCAAAAAAAAAAAACTGCAGATCAGTGATGCAACACTGATTAGCAGTGAGGGGCAGCAGGCACACAACTGTGGGTGCAACCTGACAGGGTATATATATATATAAAAAAAAAAAACCTGGACCCCCAAAAAGTTGCTGATCAGTTAATTTATACTGATCAGCACAAAAGGGGGGGCAGCAGGCGGGGCAGCAGTCAGTTGCACAGGCAGCACAAGCTTTGGTGCAACTGACAGGTATATATATATAAAAAAAAAAAACCTGCACCCCCAAAAAGTTGCTGATCAGCACAGATATACTGATCAGCACAAAAGGGGGGACAGCAGACACAAAATATAGCACTCTCTATCACTCTGTCACTATCTCTCACTATCTCTCACTATCTCTCACTATCTCTCACTATCTCTCACTATCTGTGACTCTATGACACTGCAGCAGCAGCACACAGGAAGTCACAAGATCCAGGAAGCATCCAGCTGCTTGCAGCACGCTACCAGCGGTGATCAGGTAAGTATTAGGCAAGGATCAGGTATGTATATCACGACAGATTGGCCGGTGACCGCTCTGCACGCAATTCCAGACCGGAATGGCGTCTGCAGCGCAGTCACCGTTAGTTTAAATGACGCGCCATGGCTGTGATTGGTCCGTCGGTCCGACGGACCAATCACAGCCTTGGGGGCAGGTGGGGTGAGGTGTCGTCATCACCGGTGACCCCCTCATGCCCCCTCACACCCGGCGGTGATTGACACCTGTGTTACCGAGCGTCATATTCGCCGGTAACACAGGAAAACGCTGTGAATGGCTGTTCACATTGAACAGCCAATCACAGCGATCGCCGACGGGGGGGAGGCATCGCCGCCCACCCTGGGCATGCAGGGACAGGTCTGCTGTCAGGGACAGCAGACATGTTTAAACTGTCACCGCGTCTA
The DNA here is from genome assembly GCF_055691185.1 of Crinia signifera. Classification (NCBI taxonomy): domain Eukaryota; kingdom Metazoa; phylum Chordata; class Amphibia; order Anura; family Myobatrachidae; genus Crinia; species Crinia signifera. Next base: position 33,046,735 of record NC_139224.1, on the reverse strand, counting down.
TAGACGCGGGGACAGTTTAAAGTCATGACGTATATATACGTCATGTGTCGGGAAGTACATCCCGGCCATGACGTATATATACGTCAAATGTCGGGAAGGGGTTAAAATTGTATACCATTGTATATGGCATACAATGAGATGAGATGAGATTTTAAATTGTATAAGCACACTAATGGGTGCTTTCAAGGTCAATTGGCCCCCCTATAAGATTTTTAATTGTATAAGCACCCTAATGGGTGCTTACAATGTTAAATGCACCCCCACTTCGAACGCCAACCGGAAGCGTGGCGAGCGCAGCGAGCCCGCGAGGGGCGGCGGTACGCGTCCTCCGACCTTTTCATACCCCCACTATCCATGTCGACGTGGAGTTGATTTCATATAGTGTGGCGAGCGTAGCGAGCCACCGAGCCCGAAGCGTGGCGAGGGGACGCGTAATACATGTAAAGTATTACGCGTCCCCTCGCTGCGCTCGCCACACTATATGAAATCAACTCCACGTCGACATGGATAGTGGGGGTATGAAAAGGTCGGAGGACGCGTACCGCCGCCCCTCGCGGGCTCGCTGCGCTCGCCACGCTTCCGGTTGGCGTTCGAAGTGGGGGTGCATTTAACATTGTAAGCACCCATTAGGGTGCTTATACAATTAAAAATCTTATAGGGGGGCCAATTGACCTTGAAAGCACCCATTAGTGTGCTTATACAATTTAAAATCTCATCTCATCTCATCGTATGCCATTGTATGCCATATACAATGGTATACAATTGTAAATTGTATAAGATCCCATAAGATGGAAATCGTGGGAGCCGTGATAATACACAAGTACCCATGGTTTTGCCTATTAAAGAAGGAGTTTGCTTTTGCAAACCAACCTGAATCACCCCAGTGGTATACTTAAAGGGGAAAAGGGGAAGGGATGGTGACCAATGCACAAGAAGTGGAAAATATATTTCAATTATTTGAAGAGAAATGAAAAAGGTCCACAATAACAAGTAAATTTGAGGAGATAGTTTCCCTGTTTTTTAAACAATTTATAAGGTGGAGGTGCGCCCTGGAGAGTAAATGGGTTACTAAAGGAAGAAGAGAAAAGACTCTCTCTTTGTTGGGGCAGTCTTGAATTGTTAAGGTTTGTAAGATAATGATAATGTCACATAGGTAGGTGGTGAGTCAACCACACAGACCACTTGCCAGTATAATGCCCAAAAGGGGGGGGGGGGGGTATCTGGCTGTAAGTACTAGATAACGATGTATTTAGGAAAACAGAGCTGAAGCGCCCATGAGCGGGGCTATCTCTGAGTCCTATTCATGAAAATGTTACTTATATTAAAATATAACTTTTAATGATCACACTTAAAATATACTAGACAGACATGTAGACAAGACAAGGACATGTATACATATAGACAAACATTTATGCAACAGTGTATATTGCTTCGTGTATGTAGCAGAATAGGACCTGGGGATAATGGGATCAGGGAGAGAAAATGTGTAACGAGTGTAGAGTCCCTTCAAGGTGGTGGCTCACACTCAGTAAGGTCCCAAAACCCAATCCGTTCCTCAGGTCTAATGTGCCTAGACCTGTATCAGAGAGTTGTGCATGTAGAGGTTGTGATACATACAGCGCGAGTTGCTAGTTTATACACAGTTAGTCCTAGATGGGAGAAGAAAGCAACCAGTGTATATGCATGCAACAAATTCTCTTTTACATTGAAGGTCCTATTGCTGTCACGGAGAGCATATATATCTACAGTGCAAAAAATCTGATACCGCTATTTATCACAATAAACAGTTTGACTCCTGTGTTAATATTGTGCGAATCTCCGTGTGTATGGCCCAGTGGTGTAACAATAGCCCATTTGTGACTGGGACACACAGATCTACTTTTCTGCAGTCTCAGCGCTCCTCCTGGCTTGACTCTTGCTAGTAATGAAAAATCTCCCTCACAAAATGTCCGCCCCCTTACAGCCGACAGTTTTTTAGGATGCTAAAAATGGTCTGCTGTTAAGGGGTGGACATTTTGTGAGGGATATTTTTCATTAGCAGCAGGAGCCAGGAGGAGCGCCAGGACCACAGACAAGTAGAGACGCGGCAGCAACGGGGGTAAGGCAGGGTGAGGGGGTTAACTTTTCTTTGGGGGCGGGGGTGTGGGCGCTGCCAAAAAATCTGGGCGGGGGTGCACTATTTTTGTAGTTACGTCACTGAATCACCCCCTTTATGTGAATAGTGTCCGCTCATCTGAGTAGACCAGCGGTCCTCAAACCGTGGGTCCTGACCCCAAAGTGGGTCCCGACCTTCTCATCATGGGGTCGCGACTCCATGTTGCTGACCATCAGGCTGATGACTTTTCAAATCTGTCAGTGATTCAAGGAGTCTGAAAAAATCTGTTGAATTGTCTGTTATTTTAGACTCCTCCCATCATTTTGTGCCCCCACAATGTTGCCATGTATGTGCGGTCTGCTGACTACACATGTGATGTGATGGCCTTCTGCAGTAACTTGCTGGGGTCCTGTCATTATTTTTTATTGTCTGAAGGGGTCCCAGAGCAAAATAGTTTGAGGAACCCTGGAGTAGACCATTCATTATGTTTCGGATCCATTTGTCATTGCTCACATAAAGAAAGAATGACTTTTAGGGAAATATACAGTCAAAGTTTAAACACACCTCAAGGAGCCGGTAATGGTATAGGAGGATTAATAGTCATCTGGAGTGCCCAGGGACCTGTAACTGGGAATGGCTATGGTATGAATTGATTTTAATGTTACAAAATCAATGTAATGACCTTCACAACAACATACACAGAGCCCTTTTAGTAGTGGTTTGTGTAGACCAGGGATGTGGAACCTTCGGCCCTACAGCTGTTGTTGAACTACACATTCCAGCATGCCCTGCTCTGTTTTAGAATGGCTAAATAACAAAACTGATGCAGGGCATTCTGGGATGTGCAGTTAAACAACAGCTGGAGGGTTAAAGGTTTCCCATCACTGGTGTAGACAGAGGCTTTAGCGTGGGAAGTGGAGGTATGTATAATACATGGGTGATTTATTTCTTCCCACAGTGGAGGGACAATGGTGAGATGGGTGCCGGACGTGTTCCCGACAGTCGGGATCCCGGCAGTCAAAACGCAGACAGCCGGGTGCCCGACGGCCACCCACTATTTTCCCTCATGGGGGTCCACGACCTCCATAGAGGGAGAATAGAATAGGTGGCTCACGTAGCCACCATGCCCACAGCGTGGCGAGCGCAGCGAGAATGCTGTCTGAGTACGGGCAGTACGGGCATGGCGAGCGCTTTTTTGCGCTCCCCATGCTGTCTGAGTACGGGCAGTCGGGATCCCGACGTCATGCTAATGACTGTCGGATCCCAACTGTCGGAGCCCCATACCATACCCGGTGAGATAGAGAGTAATGTGGGGTTTTGGTGATGTATTTAAGGTTGTGATGTAACCTTGGGAGGGGGGGGGGGGGTTCCTGTGGACGTAGGAGGATCCAAGGGAGAGCCTCTTCCGTTCACAGATCCTGGCGCTGTTTAGCAAAAAGCTTAAACAAAATAACAAAAGTTATTTGATGGTTAAAACAATGTATATAAATAGCTGCTGCAGAATGTGAGTGAGCGTGCTATGTCTCACTGAGGGGTTCAAAAGGAAGAAAAAGTTTGTACACCTGCGCTGCTGAATATATGTTATTATGCCTATGAGCTTTGCTGAACAAAAGGACAACCGGAGACACTCATTAATAATGTAACAAAATTTTATGCATATAAAAAAGAATTTGTAAAAAAGTATGTAATCTTAAATTCATACAAATATATAATTAAAATCAAGTACAATAAAGCATGCTCAATAGATATATAGGGCAGAAAACGCTCTCCACTTGGATCACAGATAAATGCTTAATAGCAAGGAGCAAAGGTTTATGCAAGAATTGCAGCCAGTCTTGTTAGTTAGCAGAAATAAGCTGTTAAATAGCAGGGGGAGAAGGTTGCGGGAAACACAAGCCAATGCCGATGGAAGCAGGCAGATAAACTATGCACAGAGGACAAGTAGCGTAGCACCTTTTAGCGTGTATAGCGCAGATGGAGTATTCAGGAGACGCACTTATGTCCTGGACCGTATGCTCACCCTCCTTGAGATGGATAGCTGGAGGGGCCGGGGAGCACGATGGTGAGTGCAGCTCAACCCGGTGTCCGTGATGGTACTGTGTCTGCGGCTCTGACGGGGAACCCGGAGGTGTCGAGGGCACGACCCGGAGCGAAGGCTTCGTGACGTCCGCCGGAGAGGGGGGGGAGCTCCGATAGGCTGCCGGCTGGGATGGAGAGCCGTGGGCAGTGATGGACAGTGGGACATGTAGTATGCTGGCTTGTAGTTGGGCTCAATAGGTAGCGTGAGCCGGCTCCAAGATGGCGAGACTGTGATCTCAAAGAGTGGGAGGTTTCTGCCGAGTAGCGGAAGTAGGCGTCAACGCGTTTCGTACCCTTGGAAACGGGAACTTTCTCAAGACAATGTCCATACATCCACCTCTATGGTATTTATCGTATCCACATAATTGATGTCAGATTAACAAAATTTGGCAATAAAAACAATTATGAGTGTCCGGTGTCAAGGCAGTATAACATCGTTTCAAATAAACTATATTAGGTAATCCCAGATAAAACATTAGATGAAAATATAAGTTCATTTATTCAATTTATTCGTGAAAAATAGTAAGAATAGTATCTAATTTGATCCAATTAAATAATCAATGATCAATGATTCAGAGAGTAAGGTTACACATTTCAAACTACAGATTTCAGTTAAAGGGAGAGGGGAAAATCTTTAAATTGCGGAGACCTCTGGTCTTATTAAGTATAAACCAGTGAGCCACTGAGTGGACTATGGAGATCGGGGTCTACCCAAGGCACTTAGCTTTACTATGATGTCTTGGGTTTGCAGACGCTGCTTTCCATATTCCACATCAGTTTGCCTTACTGGAGAAGTGTATGCTCCCATATAAACCTTAAACATCCCTATCTAGAGTCATTTATTCCCCATATATACTGTTAAAATTCCTCTCATGTCCCTTCCATAATACCCATTTATGTATATCTACAAACAGTCTGCATATGCATACTGTGGATTTATATGTGCTTTTTGCCAGACTAAGAACATATATACAGATATATATGCTAAGGATGCACACGAAATATATTTGTGTATCTATTTGTATATTTGTTTTTTTCCATATATATTGTGATATACATGTACATATCTTAAATGTCATAAACAAAGATTTATTAATACATATAATTGGGTTCTAGTTTCGACTGTTAAACTGGAATATCAAATTACTAATATATTCGAACACCAAGCAAATTATTGATACATCTGAATGTTAAATAAATATATATTATTTTTATTTTTATCTTTATTCTTATTTTTCTGTATGTTTGTATATAAATCTGTCTCTCTGCTATTTGGCTGTATTTAAATATCTCTGATTTTCCCCTCTCCCTTTAAATGAAATCTGTAGTTTGAAATATATAACCTTACTCTCTGAATCATTGATCATTGATTATTTAATTGGATCAAATTAGATACTATTCTTACTATTTTTCACGAATAAATTGAATAAATGAACTTATATTTTCATCTAATGTTTTATCTGGGATTACCTAATATAGTTTATTTGAAACAATGTTAACTGCCTTGACACCGGACACTCATAATTGTTTTTATTGCCAAATTTTGTTAATCTGACATCAATTATGTGGATACGATAAATACCATAGAGGTGGATGTATGGACATTGTCTTGAGAAAGTTCCCGTTTCCAAGGGTACGAAACGCGTTGACGCCTACTTCCGCTACTCTGCAGAAACCACCCACTGTTTGAGATCACAGTCTCGCCATCTTGGAGCCGGCTCACGCTACCTATTGAGCCCAACTACAAGCCAGCATACTACATTTCCCACTGTCCATCACTGCCCACGGCTCTCCATCCCAGCCGGCAGCCTATCGGAGCCCCCCCCCCTCTCCGGCGGACGTCACGAAGCCTTCGCTCCGGGTCGAGCCCTCGACACCTCCGGGTTCCCCGTCAGAGCCGCAGACACAGTACCATCACGGACACCGGGTTGAGCTGCACTCACCATCGTGCTCCCCGGCCCCTCCAGCTATCCATCTCAAGGAGGGTGAGCATACGGTCCAGGACATAAGTGCGTATCCTGAATACTCCATCTGCGCTACACACGCTAAAAGGTGCTACGCTACTTGTCCTCTGTGCATAGTTTATCTGCCTGCTTCCATCGGCATTGGCTTGTGTTTCCCGCAACCTTCTCCCCCCACTATCTAATAGCTTATTTCTGCTAACTAACAAGACTGGCTGCAATTCTTGCATAAACCTTTGCTCCTTGCTATTAAGCATTTATCTGTGATCCAAGTGGAGAGCGTTTTCTGCCCTATATATCTATTGAGCATGCTTTATTGTACTTGATTTTAATTATATATTTGTATGAATTTAAGATTACATACTTTTTTGCAAATTCTTTTTTATATGCATAAAATTTTGTTACATTATTAATGAGTGTCTCCGGTTGTCCTTTTGTTCAGCAAAGCTCATAGGCATAATAACATATATTCAGCAGCGCAGGTGTACAAACTTTTTCTTCCTTGTGATGTAACCTTGGACTGGTCAAACCATGGTTACAATTTTGCAGATGGAATCAACATGTGGCCTTTCAACCATAGTTGCCTACTGTCTGGTTGCACCCTCCGGGTGAGGGCAGCCAGTTCCGTGAGGCAAGGGGGGCGGGCTGCTGATGGAGCAGGACAGGGACGGGACAGTTGGCGGATCATCCGGAGTGGGAGCGTGGCCAGCATGATCACATCCTTAATGGTCACACACCCCCCCCCCCCCCACCACCATGCAAATGCTGGTATTTCAGGCGTGGTACATTATGGGCAGGGCTACAAAGACGCGATTCACACAATTTGCTCCCACAGACCCCTTGCCAAGAAGGGGTTGAAGGAGACTGGCCACATTCCGGGAGGCTTTCCCCCCTTTCAGGGGGACCGGGAGGAGGACTCGATTTCCGGGACCCTCCCGGCCATTCCAGGAGGATAGGCAACCCTGCCTTGAACTGTTGTGGAACTACCACAGTTTTGCTATTAGGGCATACTAACATTGTGTAGGGGTATGCTGGGATGTGTAGTACCACAAAAGTTGGAGAGTCACATGTTGCATACACCTGGTATATGGGGAGATAGATCAATTTGTTCTGCTTTGTTTGTATTATTATCCTTTATTTGTAGGGTGCCACAAGGCATCTGCAGCGCCTAATAACAGAGTACATAAACAAAAACCAAAACGGTGACAGTTGAATATAGAGGACACGTACAGGTTAATGGTAAATTTCCTGAAACAGTTTAATCATCTATGGTTTCATTGATGCCGCACTAGTGCTGCAGAACTAGTAGGGCTTGTATATAAGCTTGGCGATAATGATTTACAGGTTTCTTATTTGGCTGAGATGACACTAAATTTGCAAAAACAAGTGCGACCTATAATCTCCCATGGTCGACATGGTCAGGGCCGCAATTAGTAAATGGGGGAGGGCTAGGATATGCATGCCCCTGCCCATTGATCTGTCAATCACTGGCGGTTCCTGCAGCAGCTGTATAGGAGGTCAGCAGATCACCCATACACGCAGCACAATGCATAGATATATCTTTAGATATGTCAGGCATCAGCTGTGTTGCACTACATCTGTAAACAATGCCATTCACAGATATATTGCTGATACAAATCGGCCGACATTCGATCTATATATCAGCTGTTCAATCGAACGATTGATATATTGGCTATTGTGTAAGTATTTGGGTGAGTTATTTTGTTTCTGTTCAGGGTAAATACTGGCTGCTTTATTTTTACACTGCAATTTAGATTTCAGTTTGAACACACCCCACCCAAATCTAACTCTCTCTGCACATGTTACATCTGCCCCACCTGCAGTGCCACATGGTTTAGCCCATTAGAGAGAAAGTTTGCTTTTTAGAACTTTACTGAATAACACCCATTGTACAGAACAGCTTATATAACAGTTGCTTATATTAGGTGACCACACACACACACACACACACACACACACACACACACACACTAGGGTGACCAACTCATCCCTTTAATCCGGGACACATATAAATTACACAGGTTCTGTGGCAGTTTAAAACCAGGTGAAATGGAGTCTTGAGGTGTGGCAGTTTAAAACCAGGTGAAAGCCAGCCACAGAACCTGTGTAATATACACACACACACACAAGTCTTCAGAAACCAAATCAACAAATATCACTGTCAGACTTTGTAGTGGATCTAACAGAAAACTTTGATACAAATCTATATAATCTGTAGCATACGACTTACCTGGGCAGGTGTCATCAGCGTGATTGAGAGCAGTCACCAGGCAGAATACAGAGGCCACCAAGGTCCACATACTGCAGTATCTGCTAGGTTGTTACCTTCTGTTCCTCACTGCCTGCTAGAATGTGGTTTAATCAGTGATTCCACATAATAAGAGACCATGTAGCTCCTCCCCATGTATCATACTAGCCTACTTTTGAAAAGCAGTTTCAGGCAGATTATAGATCGCAGATTATAGATCGCACTGTAAGGCACTGTGCGATCAGTACATATTGAAAGGGGGGCCGATTTGGGGAATCCGGGAGCTGCGATTCAATTTGCAGGGCAGCAGGGGACTCAGGCTAAAAGCAGGAGCCTCCCGCACAATGTGGAAAGGTAGGCAAGTCAGCCTCCCATAATACACAGCACATTGTGTATATTGTACACATACCCCCATATTATACACAGTACACACAGTATACACAGCCCCACCCCACATAATACATCCAGTACACACACTGCACACAACACCATAGTACAGTAAACACAGCCCCCCATATTACACCTAGTACACACAAAGCACCATAGTACAGTATAAACAGCCCCCCATATTACTCCCAGTACACACAGCACATTGCACACAACACCTTGGTACAATATACACAGCCTTCCCCCTATATTACACCCAGTATATACATATATATATACACACACACACTACTACTATTACTACTACTACACACAGCCCCCACACACATATTACACACAGCCATTACACTCCCCCTGTACACTCAACATTCACCTTCCTAGGAGATACAGGGACAAGGAACCGGCAGTGTATAATGGTGGAGGCAGCACAAGGCAGTTACAGCCTGTGGCAGGGGGAGCAGGCAGATCTGAGGCATGGAGCCCACCACTGTCAGCATGGTGGGTGGGGCCAGACTTCAGCCCTGGCTGACTTCCTGTCTGTGCGCACAGCAGCTCGGCCACCACTACTAACAACCCTGTGGAGGCCGACTGTGACTTCACCTGTGTAGGCCCTGCCCCCCACCCATTCAGGAAGTGGGCATGCGCAGTATTTAACCAAGGGACCCCAAAACCCGCAATTGCGGCAGCCTCCCAATTAATGCGGGAGGGTAGGTAAGCATGCTATGTACACATGTCTGTCTTGGAATACAGTATGTAATACTTCCGAAATTGAAATTCGAATTTTTGTTCCTTATTTATTTATTTATTGTTCCTTCAGTTACAACAGTTACCCATAGAAAAAGATCTGTGGAATATCTGCCTCAATCTTGCTGTTTTTTTTATTCCACCGACCCGGCAGTAACACTGCAAGTCTACGGCATTAACTGATGTGGATATCTAGAAAACCATTGTAGCCACAAAAACCACTGTTTAAAGTGATACTGCCAGCAATAACAGTGGTGTCAATCCCTATCAGTATTCACTAGAATAGATGTGGCCAAATAGGTCCTTGAGATCTACCAATGGTCCGTGTTTTCCAAATCCCCTAGCTGGTGCACAGCTGTAGTCATTACTAACTGTCACATTTTCCAGATCACCTAGCTGGTGCACAGCTGTAGTCATTACTAACTGTCACATTTCCCAGATCACCTAGCTGGTGCACAGCTGTAGTCATTACTAACTGTCACATTTCCCAGATCACCCAGCTGGTGCACAGCTGTAGTCATTACTAACTGTCACATTTCCCAGATCACCTAGCTGGTGCACAGCTGTAGTCATTACTAACTGTCACATTTCCCAGATCACCTAGCTGGTGCACAGCTGTAGTCATTACTAACTGTCACATTTCACAGATTACCTAGCTGGCGCACAGCTGTAGTCATTACTAACTGTCACATTTCCCAGATCACCTAGCTGGCGCACAGCTGTAGTCATTACTAACTGTCACATTTTCCAGATCACCTAGCTGGCGCACAGCTGTAGTCATTACTAACTGTCACATTTCACAGATTACCTAGCTGGCGCACAGCTGTAGTCATTACTAACTGTCACATTTCCCAGATCACCTAGCTGGTGCACAGCTGTAGTCCTTACTAACTGTCACATTTTCAAACCTGCTGCATTCATTCCTACTATAGATCCAGAGGTGGCTTGAGACGCATGAACTATTGGTAGATCTTGAAGACAGGTTTGGCCACCTCTACACTAGAAAAAGTAAAATGATGCAGTGATCAATAGTATGAACATTTTTTACTATAGGCATAGTAAATACGTTTAGAAAGACATATAGAAAAAAAACATACATACAGCTCCAGGAGTTATAAAATTACAATTAAATCATGCGTAAATAGTGAACAACATGTTGAGGTGCGTACACACATACAGATTTGTCTGTCCAATCTATCTGGTGGAAACAAAAATCTGGAAATGTATGGGAGCATATGACCATCAAAAATTTCCACCCAAATGCAGGAAAACAGAAAAAAAGATATGCTTTGATAAATTTGTTATATCAGAATGATTTAAAAAAAATGTCTGACTGATCACTGTCTGTTTTCAAGCGTTTGGGAACAATTTTTTGATTGTCATTTGCTCCCATACATTTCCAGGTTATAGTGATTTAATTTTACTGTTTGCACATCAGACAATCACCGCATCTATAAAACCTCTTTGTTCTTATTCTCTGTCTTGGGGTATCATCTACAACATATTCAAGTGTGAAGGCTATTATATTGGGAAATGATTTCCCAATATACAGTAATAGCCTTCACTATAAAATTTAAAATGTTTTTAAAAATAATTGGCACCTTGTTACACAATACCTGATTTTAGGAAACCTTGTACCTAATAAACCTGTTTTTATATATAGCAAATCTGCATCTTTAAAAAAAACATTTAGTAAAATGCACTTTAGATGATACCGCAAGACAGAGTATAAGAATAGGACAGGGGGTAGGTGTGTAGTAGAGGGTCCCAAACTCGGAACACTCTAAGGCACAATTCCCGGCGCTTGGCAATATCAGAAAAAATTCTGTTTTTATGTAAGTTCTGTGTATACAGATTTATACAGCTGCAGCATGCACTCCTGTGGGTCTGTCTTGACTCACACAGAAAGAAAAGAATAGGGAGGGGGTATTGGAGTGAATTGCGCTGCTGATATACCAAATGAATATTAGGTTGGACACACTAGAAGGCTGTAAAAGATGAATGAGTAATGGTTACACTGTTTGTAATTTGAATTATTTTATATGAAAAAATAGAAAATTGGCAATACATTTACAATCAACAAATTAAAACATATTAAAAATTCTAGTACAATGAAATTGTAGACAATATATTGAACTATGAAGTTGAAAATCCAATTTATATGGAGATATCTTTATATTTATACCCCTTTTACACCAAAAACCCTGGTCCGACCCTGGTCTTTGAACGCTGGAGTTTCCAGGGTCTGACCCTGCTTTATACTGCATTTACACAGCACTTCGACCTGGGTCGGACCTGGGTCTGCACCATTTACACTGAACCTGGGTCAGCCCTGCCTTTCCTTGTTGATATATATATATATATATATATATATATATTATATATATCTATAGATATCCTTGCGGCGGATGGACAGTCAGTGTCGGCGGTCCCTCTGGCGCAGGGGAAATAGTACTATTTCCCCTGCGCCAGAGGGACCGCCGACACTGACTGTCCATCCGCCGCAAGCATCCGCCGCAAGGACCGGCCGCCGGGGGGAGATACAGCAGCGGCAGCGCCGGCAATCATAGTGTCAGGCTGACAGGTACCCCCTCTCCCCTCAGCAGCTGCAGGGACCCCCCTCCTCCTCACAGCACCCGGGGACAGCTTCCCCCCTCTCCCCTGCGCCAGAGGGACCGCCGACACTGACTGTCCATCCGCCGCAAGGACCGGCTGCCGGGGGGAGATACAGCAGTGGCAGCGCTGTGTCAGGCTGGCCACTGACAGGTACCCCATCTCCCCTCAGTAGCCGCAGGGACCCCCCTCCTCCCGCAGCACCTGGGGACTGCTTCCCAGCGCTGCACGCTGTGGACCCGCTGCGGGTGCCTGGACCCGCAACGGGACCATTTACACCGCCATTTACACGGGTCCCATCCGGGTTCTACCCAGGTCAGGACCTGGGTAGAGGACCCATGTAAATGGACACGGATACCCCCCATTTACACCGCCGACGATCCGGGTCTGACCCGCCGCTGACCCGGATTTTTCGGCGGTGTAAAAGGGGTATTAGTAGCAGCAGACTTTCAGTAAGGTAGTTCGTTATACTATAGTCAGTTTTATAAACAGATCACTTTTATAGACAAAGTGAGAAACAGAATGTCCCGGTCATAAATGGACTTGTTTTGTTAGAAAATAGTAACGATAGTAACGATTATGAACATGAAATTGCAGACACAGGTATATATTTGTATGCTCACCCTTAGTAGTTATACTTTGTAGATAGGATTGGAGTAGAAATTCTCCAGCACTCGGTTGCCAGGTATTGGTATGGGAGGATGATGTCTCCACTATTAGATGATCCTGGTGCTCCTCTCGGCAAATGCCGGTGTAGCCAGCCGGTGGTTCAGTACGGACTGCCCGCACTGACCACGGCGGAGAAGGAGCAGCTTAAGATGTTTTATTTCACCGGGTGCTCCGTTGGATGGGGGTTCAGCTCCCCTGATGTAATTGATAGGGTGCTTGATGAGGCAGCTGATGGCCGGCAGCGGAGGAGGGGGGGGGATACGCTGCACTTCAGCTGACTTGTAGAGTCCAAATATCGGCGGTGAGCCAGTGATGTTACCTGTGCTGCTGTAGCGTGGAGAGCGGCTAGCAGAGGCAGCTAGTGTCCGGCAGCGAGCGGGGATGCTGTACTTCAGCCGGCTAGTGTATAGAGTAGTCGGCGGTGACCGGCACTGAACTTGTGCGGCTGGGAAGTGAGGTCTTGAAGTGACTACTTTGAGAGGGAGAAAATTATATATACATTCTTGAAAGTAAAAATATTTGCGCTATATACTATCTAATTTTCTCCCTCTCAAAGTAGTTATAACAACTCAATTCATATTAATATACAATGTTTCTTTAAATATTCTCATAACAATTAAGAATGTCTAAGTGTACTTAGATGCTTTGTATATGTGGACCTTAATAATCCTGTAGTCCCCATGCAATCTTGTCTATCGATTACTAATTAACTGACATGTACAGATCAACCTTATATCATATTACATATATATCTCTTTCATTACACTTCTCTTTTTTCTTATTTTATTGTAATAATAATTAATATATGATTTTGTATATAATTCATGTCATAGCAGACTATCAACTGTATCTTTACTGTATTGGGATAATTTGTTAGAGATACTGGACACACTGTTTTTTTGTTTCTTTATTTATCTAACTTGTTGCACTATTGGAAGTACCGCCGCGGTAAACCTACAGCATGTTAACTGTTATCCGCTCAAGTGGAATATCACCTGTAATTAATGATTAAAGTGGCCACTTAAGGCTAATTACTCCTCTTTAAATAAAGCCTCCAAAAACAACCATGTTATCCGTCTTGAAAAAGTTCCCATTCGACTGAAGGGGACGAAACGCGTTGACGTCACAATCTATTCTCACCTGGAGATCCACGCATGCAGACTTCAGTTTGTTCTACAGCAGCAGCACAGCTTTCTACACGCTGCCGGCTACCTGCCGCATCACGCTGACCAGAACCTTTCAGCCGCATTTACCCAGTGCCGGTCACCGCCGACTGCTTACTACACTAGCCGGCTGAGGTACAGCATCCCCGCTCGCTGCCGGTCATTGACAGCCTCCACAGCAGCAGCGCAGCTTCCATATGCTACCGGTTACCTGCCGCCTCACGCTGACCTCACTTCCCAGCCGCACAAGTTCAGTGCCGGTCACCGCCGACTACTCTATACACTAGCTGAGAATAGTTTTGGTTAAGTCCTGCGCCGTGAGTGGGTTGACTTCACTATTCCGTTAATAATAACAAAGATTTATCAAGATCAAAGTCCCCGTTATTGCCGCTGTTCTATAAGGGGTAGCTCAGTTCCCCCAAATTAGTACCAGAAGAAACAAAAAAGAATGGAACTGCGCAATAAAGGGGAATACATGCAATTTATTTATGCACTAATAAAAATACACAATTTCAAAATACAATTATGAAAATTAGTAAAACAAGGGGGGGGGGTTATATAAAATTATTAGCACAACCGGTCGTGTCTGATTAGTGTGTATTTAAAACCAAATACAGTTTGCTTCCCTCGAATTAGTCACAGTCAGATTAGTGTATTAGTTGGTTAGAATGCTGGTTTTTGTAACAGTCTTGTTTCATGGATTAGTGGAATAACTGTCCAGGTTTTATGTCTGGCCAGACAATTTTTGTATTTGGGGTACCTTACAGCTGCCACCTGTAGTTCCTCCGGTCTCCCAGTGGATGGTGCTGAATCACCTCTCTTGTTCCCACTTTATCTGGAGTCACCTTCGTGCTGGTGGTCTGGTGATAGGCTTGTATGGTTCTCCCCTTTGGTGCAAAGAAAAAGAATTATGGATATCCCAACGCGTTTCCCCGCCTCCGGTGACGGTCTCAGCAGCTTTTTCAAGGGAAATATAAGGAAAATAGCTATTTTCCTTATATTTCCCTTGAAAAAGCCGCTGAGACCGTCACCGGAGGCGGGGAAACGCGTTGGGATATCCATAATTCTTTTTCTTTGCACCAAAGGGGAGAACCATACAAGCCTATCACCAGACCACTATACACTAGCTGCCTCCGCTAGCCGCTCTCCACGCTACAGCAGCACAGGTAACATCACTGGCTCACCGCCGATATTTGGACTCTACAAGTCAGCTGAAGTGCAGCGTATCCCCCCCCCCTCCGCTGCCGGCCATCAGCTGCCTCATCAAGCACCCTATCAATTACATCAGGGTAGCTGAACCCCCATCCAACGGAGCACCCGGTGAAATAAAACATCTTAAGCTACTCCTTCTCCGCCGTGGTCAGTGCGGGCAGTCCGTACTGATTCACCGGCTGGCTACACCGGCATTTGCCGAGAGGAGCACCAGGATCATCTAATAGTGGAGATATTGTGGCACCCCAGGGGGTACCCCTTTTATTCCTGTACCCCCAGGTTGTTAACATTGCAGCCAATGCTGCCAGAACAGGTCCTTTCCCCTGTCAGCAGGGCTGTGAGGGGTTAACAGAGTCAGCTAGTGTCCCAGCTCCCCTGCAGACAGGAAACTGGAAGGTCAGAGGTGATCCCAGCAGCAGTGTGAGAGGGAGTGTGGAGAGAGGAGAAAGCCCTGTGAACTCCCTGTGAAAAAGAGCAGTGTGCTGGATATGTGAAGAGCAGCCCAGAGAGTAATGGGAGGAGAGAACAGTGGAGAGGCACACATCGAGACCCATACCCCTGCACGTGATACAGAGAGCTGGGAGCCGCATGGTGGTGCATGGTGCACCTGGAGACACAAGAGCTGCACAGCTGGTGGTTAACTGGCAGGAGCCAGCAACATAGAAGGTACTGGAGTGCTCTATACCACACCCAGCCTGTACCCATATTGCCCCATCACAGATCCCCCAAGTCACCCCCAGCTACAGGGACATGGTGTTGTCCCATTGCTGTCCTGAAAGCCCTGCACCAGGCATCCAGTGAGACTCCTTGCTGATAGAGCTTTATAAAAGAGAGTGCCTGAAGCCTGTCTTTTTGCCTTTAAATACAAGCGGTTACCCTAGGTAACGGGAATCGGCTTGTCCCTCTCTGAGGATCGTTTTATTGATATCTCTAAAAGTAGTGTGCACACTAAGTTAGGGCCTAATTCTCTATTGAGGACTTGTTCTGCGTGGGACCTTTATTCACCCTCAGGGACTGTGTTGCACCCGGGACTACAGTTGAGCATGCATATGTGTCAGGTGTAGCGCCATCTGGCGGACATATTGTGACAGTGTTATATATGTGCTGTAGTGTTCTAGTGAGGTAATATTATTCTTGCACTTTGCGATTGCTATGATGTCATTTATTGCATAATTGTTCTATCTTTAATCTGGCCATTGAGTATTTACTACTTTAATTATTGAATGATATAAAGTGTCTGTTTTGCATGTTGCAACCTTTTCATTGTTATTCTTACATGTGTAAATGCACTGCAGCAACCGGTACAGGTATCTTCTTTCTAAATAAATATTTGTTGCTGCTAAGCGTATTAGTATTGTCTTCTGTGGGTCTCCTTTGGTTGTCCTATCCCCTGCTACAGGTCTTCCAGGAATAAGCGGTGAACATCGGAAGCCGGAGGGTCCAGCTCAAGGTACGCCATCTTGCACCACACTGTGTCAGTGAGCCTGTCACACTTGGCGTCATACCGAACAGGATCGGACATGGAAGTGCATAAAGGCAACCCCACCGCATATGACCAGTCCATCAGTGAAATGTCTGTCGCACTACATGGAATCATCAAGATGATGACGGAGATGAGGAAAACCCTAGCTGACCAGAGAATAGAACAGGAGGAATATGAGCATAGAAGATGGCGACGCGAATGCGGCAGAAGGCGCAGACAGCAGTGGAATCCCCCATGGAGGTCAGAACGACTACCCTCTGACCGAGTCATCGTATGCCCACAGACCGCAAGAAGACACATGAGAGGAGGTCCACCGGCAGTGTTTCAGAACACAGCAAGAACATCCGGTGTGAGACAGTCGAGGGATAGACCACGAATCAAACCAAGAAGAATTGTGGGTCGTGTCCTATGGTTTGATGTATCACGCGGGTATGGCTTTATCAAACGTGCAGATACCGGGCGTAGCATGTATGTCCATTATACCGCCATCCAGCATGCTGACCCTCAAAACTGCTTCCGGAGCCTGAACGACGGTGAGGCTGTCGAGTTTGAACTGGTGAATGGGAGGAGAGGCATCAAGGCTGCCAAAGTGACTGGGCCGAATGGAACACCAGTGCTGCGCAACAGACACGCCCCAGAGCAACATTGGCACCACCCGCCTCATAGAGAGCCTCCACAGCACCATCAGCAAGGCTACCAACAAAACAGGAATGGAGAGCAAGTGAGGGAAGCCAACGGCGAGAGTAGCAGTTTTAACGCCAACCCTCCTCGACCTGGACAGATGCCCCGGCCACCGGAACCTGACGTCATGAGGCAATGCGAAGCGCCGAGAGGAAGTGAACAACCGGTCGTGTGGAGTGAGGCAGTCCATCAGAATCGGCAAGAAGCGACCAGGCCTCAACTTCCAGAGTCAATGTGGGAGAATGTCCCCAGAATGGATAATGCTGATTATTGGGTGGCGAACCTAGGGCCAAGAAATTCCGGAATGGTAGACCAGCAGAGAAGCCCCCAGAGAGTAGTGCCGCCAGCAGCAGAACCAGTTGTGCCACTGCCTGAATCCAAGGCCAAGGTAGAAGCACCAGAGAGAGATGAGAAGGCCGAGACCTGTTCCATCAATGGGGAGTCAGTAACGAGCGCTGAATACAGGACCACCTCCGGGGAAGAGTTCGCCTTCAGGATTCAGCAGGCGATACTGAGATCAAAGAACGAGAGGCGAGACTTGCTTAGAGCCGATTGCAAGTTGTGAGAGTGAGCGTCATCCATGGACATCGGTGAAGCACCTGTGGCAGAGGGATGGTTGACCCAGGGAGCCCACATTGGATAATCAGGTGACAGAGAGGTAGTGATGTATATTTGTTGAATGTGTGTATGTTCACCGTTTTCTGTTGTCATTCAAATGTTTTGTCATGGACATTGATAGACTGTACACAGGATTTAATGCCCCTGGTTGGTTGCCTGGGGACAGGCAAGTTTCTAGCATGGAGGTATGTGGCACCCCAGGGGGTACCCCTTTTATTCCTGTACCCCCAGGTTGTTAACATTGCAGCCAATGCTGCCAGAACAGGTCCTTTCCCCTGTCAGCAGGGCTGTGAGGGGTTAACAGAGTCAGCTAGTGTCCCAGCTCCCCTGCAGACAGGAAACTGGAAGGTCAGAGGTGATCCCAGCAGCAGTGTGAGAGGGAGTGTGGAGAGAGGAGAAAGCCCTGTGAACTCCCTGTGAAAAAGAGCAGTGTGCTGGATATGTGAAGAGCAGCCCAGAGAGTAATGGGAGGAGAGAACAGTGGAGAGGCACACATCGAGACCCATACCCCTGCACGTGATACAGAGAGCTGGGAGCCGCATGGTGGTGCATGGTGCACCTGGAGACACAAGAGCTGCACAGCTGGTGGTTAACTGGCAGAAACTAGCAACATAGAAGGTACTGGAGTGCTCTATACCCCACCCAGCCTGTACCCATATTGCCCCATCACAGATCCCCCAAGTCACCCCCAGCTACAGGGACATGGTGTTGTCCCATTGCTGTCCTGAAAGCCCTGCACCAGGCATCCAGTGAGACTCCTTGCTGATAGAGCTTTATAAAAGAGAGTGCCTGAAGCCTGTCTTTTTGCCTTTAAATACAAGCGGTTACCCTAGGTAACGGGAATCGGCTTGTCCCTCTCTGAGGATCGTTTTATTGATATCTCTAAAAGTAGTGTGCACACTAAGTTAGGGCCTAATTCTCTATTGAGGACTTGTTCTGCGTGGGACCTTTATTCACCCTCAGGGACTGTGTTGCACCCGGGACTACAGTTGAGCATGCATATGTGTCAGGTGTAGCGCCATCTGGCGGACATATTGTGACAGTGTTATATATGTGCTGTAGTGTTCTAGTGAGGTAATATTATTCTTGCACTTTGCGATTGCTATGATGTCATTTATTGCATAATTGTTCTATCTTTAATCTGGTATGGAAGTCCATTTATTTATATATGCAAAGTCTATCTAATTTATTCATTTCGCACGCAACCAATAAGTGAATGTCCAGAAGTATAATCAATGAATATTATTTATTAGTGTAACCAGATGAAACTGTATCATGGATAATAAATATAACAATACAGGTATTATACTTAATAACGATTATTACTCCAGCATCCTTAAATACAATTAACCTCAGTGATATATATATATATATGTGAATTGAATACAGTGCTGTGGGGGGCGTGGCTATGAGGCAGCCGCCATCTTATAATAACTAATTGTCGGCCATCTTAGCCAGAACACATGTTGGTTTGCCGCATGGCATTCCGCCATCTTAGATTCCACTACATGGCACACAATGAAACCTTAACAATCTTCAAGCTCAAACAGCTGCCTGGCAATCACACATAAACTGCCTGTACTTTCCTTAATTGCTATCCACAACATTTACTTAAAATTACCTCTAACCTGCATCATGCGATACTCACAATCCTGAATATAACTTGCACATTCATCAAACACACTATACCTGTAGCATACACAATTAATATATCATTAATCTACCATGTACTTCTGTACAGAACACTTAAATGGCACTATACAATCTAAGGACTAATCATACCCTAATCACATCACATGCCATTACACACACAATCCGAGCATCACATGCTAACAACATTTGTTTCATATAAGTTGGTTTTATCCGCTAGTTTATCTAGATATTCTCACTGGATATTACACAAAGCATTCACACTCTCCAATACAAAGAGTCCATACATGTTCACGCATAGCCTTACACATGCATTCAAATACATGCGTCCCTTTGAGAACAACACACACTTTCATACAAAGAGTCCATACAATATATTACAGAACTCCTTTACAACCACACTAAGACACACATGGGACAGTCCAAACACCAATGTTAACCGTTTACCTGCACAAAGGACACACTGCAGGCCGGAGCCTGCAGCACATGTCTACAATTGATTCCAGGCCTTATTCTGCTTATCCCTCTGGTATGATACAGGATAGTATCTCAATCTAACAAGCCAAACAGATCCTCTGTTACAATGTCTTATCTCAATGATCCTAGCTAAACATCATTCACACAGGTCACTCTCAACTACAGACAGAAGCTTTCTTTGTGTAACCATATGAAAACATACTCTGGGCCTATGCACATGTTAATATCTGAAGACAACTAAGAATGGAAGTTAACTATTCCTAAACTTTTCTAACATAATCCATGTTCCATAACCGTGGGTCCTAGTACACAATCAATGTAGAGTATACTTAACACTTCCTGCCACACATGTAGTAGACGGCCACTCTTCCCGGGGAATCTAAGTCCATCTTATCTGGTCGACTTTCCAAAAGCAACTAACTGGTTGTGTTTCATTCACTCTAAGGAAACTTTCTAGGGGGAGGGGTTGATCCTATTGTCTTCCCAGAGACCATTCATCACACTCTTCAATAGCCTATAGACACGCCCCTGGTTACTGTACTTCCCTGAGTGGTTAGGAGTCTCTTTGGGAATGTTAATGACTTCATCTCTAATGCTGGTTTAAGAATATGCTACTACTAACAATATCCATTGTAATATTTCTCTGCAATGTGATATGGAATTCTAATAACTGTCATCTGATAGCTAATATGATTCCAATCAGTTTAAGACTAAACATGACATATGTGAATCTAAAAATATGTAAATTAATATTTGATCTTTTCCTTACTTATGAGATAAAATAATATTTATCTCAGACTATATTAATTTAGTGGGCATGGTTATAATTATAATTATGGAAATTATATGCTGGGAAAAATTAGGCATTGACAGTTGTCCCTTTGACAGTATATAAAACTGTCACATTAAACTTAATAATGCATAATTTCCGCATTAATTTTCATAATTCATAAAATTTCAATATTTTTCATAAAAATATTTTTCATTGATAAAAATTTTTTTTTAAAGGGTGGAACTTATGTGTATATGTAGAAAGAAGGGGATGTATCATTTTTGCGCAATGGCTTAATCCGAGATTAATAATAAATGGAGGAGTGCATTTACTTAACGCCGGCATGTCCAGACCATGACCTCACAATAGTTGTAGGGCCACAGCCCAGACACACACGACTGAATGATACATTTGGGGAATGTATGTGTAGTCTATGTGGGTGTAGTGTTCCTGCATAGGTGTTGTGTTACCTACCGCAGGGTGTACAGGGGTGAACACTTTCATATGACCTACAAAGGATGCTGGGAAAACATGGATGAACAACATAACAAAAAAAACAATTTAACAGAGTATTATAAAGATTTCCTGAAAGAGTGGAGAACAGTAATTTCTCCTAGTGCAGTTAGTGGACTAAAAACCCGGCTAGGCCTCCCAGGATAAAAACCGTCTAACGCACTTTTGGGTCATTCCTAGTGTCTCTTGACATTAAAACTAAGGGCTAAAAAAAGTCTCTAGTGGGTCTTCTGCTCATCACAACGTGGGGTCGTCTAGGGGTCATCGTTCTCTTGGTCGGCTTGTGTATTTCGTCAGCTCTTGGGGCTTTCTAGCTGGGTTCCTGTCCAGTCATCTGTCGGTATCCAAGTCGTCATCTCGAGGACCATCATCTGTCTACGGCTGGGCTCGTCTCTCCTTCTCCATTGCATCTGTAGGAAAAAGAAGTATCAATATTTTTGCATATCTACCTATTTTCCCTACCATTCTTGGCTTCTTGTATTCCATCCGATCCACTTGTAGACTTCCGATAGTTCTGTCGTCGACTTGTTTCCCTGCAGAGACATAAACAGAAAGAACTTCCCAAGCGTTAAAAGTATCCCGCCTCCCACATCTGCGAAGCTTCTACACTCTAGAGTGCTATAGTTTAACCCTCGCCTTACTGTCTTTTGACACTAGGTGGCGCTCTAATTTATTTAAGGGTATTTCTACCCTGTACTACCAAAACCTCTTTCAATTTAACCTCTATACCACTCTATATTACAAATACAGTTGTCTGAGCCAAATAATCTGCATTCTTCTACGGAAAAATGTGACTAGAGGAAATCTGAGATATTCAGAATATTCAATCTCTCATTTTCCTCTCCTCTGTCTAATCACTAGGGACTATCAGTTACTTGACATCTGGACCTAACACTATCAATATCTTGAGATTTTTAAATCTCATTTAAAAACACTGTAATATATCTCGTTGTCTAGGGGATGAAACTTTTTCAATGTTAGGTCCATACGCTCTCCATGCAATTAGGAGCAATAGGGGTTTCCAAATCCAATGCGTCACATTTGACTGGGTCCAATCACAGCTCTTTCCGGCTTAACTAAACAACAAACAGAAAAACAAATCTTTAGACACCTTACACGACATATGTCTGATTCTGCGAACCATCAAAACAAACAATGACAATCAAACAAACAAAAGAGAGTACGTATAGACTAACTTCCATTTCTCCTTACTTGATTCCTAAGAACCTGGACTGACAATTACATCACATACAAGTCACCACTAGGTGGCTATTAACTTTTAACCACTTCCCTATATCTATGTGTTTACATACATATGTGTCATGGGAACTATATGTCATGTGATGAACAAGCATGTTTCAAAAACAAATTTCCCAATACGTCATCCCTGGTACCTAGGGCGGATCGTATGCAGTACTCCTTTGAATAGAACATGTTATCTTGTTCTCTACCTTTCCTTGTGTTCCATACCTGTATGTCTTACCATAGTCTAAACCTTCATGTGTTTGCTGTAATATTGTGTTCTACTCTTAAATCTTTAATCTACTTGTTAAAAAGGGGAGAAAGAAAGTTTAGGAGTCTTGCTAGTTACCGTTCTTCCTTTGTGCGACATCTCTGCTTCTCTATACCTACAGCAGTTATTAACCTGGGGATGTAATTAACTTCAAATACAATTTGGCATTCTCAATTTATCTTGTTACCTTAATACTTATTACCTGAGTCAGTGTGAAACCAGTATACCTACTTCTCCAGCTGTGTCAATTTGGCATCGACCGTACCGTCTCTTACCACTTGGGAAAAACAGCATCCTCTCTGGCTGTTTGACTCCGCCTTACATTTGACTTCTCTCGTCTCGGAGATGACAGCGGTCTGGAATATTACGTCAACACTTACTAATCCTTAACAAGGAGTTGACACAGGGTATAGGTTAGTCAGTTTCACAATTACATCAGACACTTTAGAATAACTGGTCCCATTATATACGAATGGGGGGGTATTGCTATTCCGCATCAACAGTCTAATTGCACTTGTACCATCACTTTTCCTATTGCCTCTTCCTATACCACAGTTTTAAACAAACACTATGCCTCTTCTTACCTCGCGTTGATGAGAGCAGACATATTTTTCAATTCTTATTGTGTAATTCATCCGGTTTGAAGCTATCAACACTGGGAAATTCTAACTTGCTGCCTTGTGTATTCCTTTTCATTTCTTTTGGTAAACAACTGCTCGTTCACCGTGCTCACTGCACATAATAAAAGCCGCCGATCCTTTTGGTCGGCTTGCTTCCTCCCTATCTGACACGTTATCACAGCGTGACCCGTTATTACCCATAATTACAGGAATAAACGTTCACAGCTAGTAGATACCGGTGGGTTATTTAAGTTGAGAGCTCCCCAACCACTCACTTCTCAGCGTCCTAGAACATCCCCACAATCAAGTGAGGTGCGAAGGCTACGAGGTATGATACTCAATCACCAAGTCTTTCAACTAGCAGCGAACTTCTAGTCAACTTGCAAGGTGCGGCCTAATTTTTCCAGGGTACAACAAACTTGTTTTCCTGTACCCCCAAAAACTGGATTTTCTAAAGTTCTTGTACCCTCCTAGTGGATCAAAAGAGGTAGTTCCACTGAAGGGGCAGTTCCTATGGGCACGTCGTCACGTGCACCCTGTCCTAACTGGACTGTCCTACACTGGACTACACTGCGCTTGAGTTGTGCCGTCACACACCCGTTCGCCTCAGTTATGTTTCACACTGGGCGCTATACACCTTATGGTCTTATGCTTAAACTTGAAATATTTCTGTACAGAAAATCTTCCTAGGTTGGTAGCTCTTCTACTGGATGTCACACGAGTGTTCCCTTGACTATCAATGGGAATTTAATCAATATCAATCAATTATTTGAATTTCTTGAATTTTGAACAATAATAAAAGAATCCTGTTTGTAACTCAACAGGAGTCTTACTCAATATGTATGAATTGTAATTATCACTCAATTAAGTATCACTATCCATCCTTGGGCATTTACCTGTACAGCGTACCTAGGCAATCACATGCGCCCGCACATGTGTCCATCACGCAAACAATGTCTCACTGAGCGGCAGACGTTGACACCCATGTGTCCGAGTCCCGCCTTCTTTTGCATACTTTGCAAACATATTTGCACTTCTATTTAACTTAACTATTCAAGAAATCCAAATAGCACACTCTTTCTATAACATTTGTGGTTAGCAAGGATATGGCACTATGAATTTAACACCTCTTACAATACTGTAGATATCTCACATTCACAGGGGAAAACAAATGCAATTTTACTCTTAACCCCTTCACGACATTTGACGTATATATACGTCATGGCCGGGAAGTACTTCCCGACCGTTGACGTATATATACGTCATGGCTTCAAACTGTCACTGCGTCTAGAGACGCAGTGACAGTTAGGTGATGTCTGCTGTCCCTGACAGCAGACATCCCCCCTCGCCGCCCGGGGGGGGCAGGGATGCCCCCACCGGTCGGCGATCGCTGTGATTGGCTGTTCAAATGTGAACAGCCAATCACAGCTATTTCTGTGTTACCGGCGGCTAAGCCGCTCGGTAACACAGGGATCGGCGGTGATCGGTGCTGGCACCGATCACCACCGATCCGCAGCTCTCCCCTTGTGTAAAAAAATTTAATTTTTTACACAAAAATGCAGTACTGGCTCAAAATTTTTCGTTTTCACAAGGAATGAAGGAGACAAAGCACCCCAAAATCTGTGCCCCAATTTCTCCCGAGTACGGCAATGCCTCATATGTGACCAAAAAATACCAGTTGGGTGCATGGCAGGACTCAGAAGGGAAGGAGTGATTTTTGGTGGTGGAATGAATGGTGGGTGCTATGTCGCATTAGCAAGACCCCTGAAGCACCCATACAGTGGAACCCCCCCACAAGTGACCCCATTTTGCAAACTACACCCTTTAGGGAATTCATCAAGGGGTATAGTGTACATTTCAAACCCCCAGGGGTTTCACCAATTTTGATACAACTGAGCTGTGAAAATGAAAAATTAAATTTTTACATTTTCACAGCCCAGTTGTATCAAAATTGGTGAAACCCCTGGGGGTTTGAAATGTACACTATACCCCTAGATGAATTCCCTGAGGGGTGTAGTTTGCAAAATGGAGTCACTTGTGGGGGGGTTCCACTGTATTGGTAATGCAACATAGCACCCACCATTCATTCCACCAAAATCTGTGCTCCAAAGTCCAAAAATCACTCCTTCCCTTCTGAGTCCTGCCATGCACCCAACTGGTATTTTTTGGTCACATGTGAGGCATTGCCGTACTCGGGAGAAATTGGGGCACAGACTTTGGGGTGCTTTGTCTCCTTCATTCCTTGTGAAAATGAAAAATTTTGAGCCAGAACTGCATTTTTGTGTAAAAAAATGTAATTTTTCATTTTCACTGCCCAGTTGTATCAAAATTGGTGAAACCCCTGGGGGTTTGAAATGTACACTATACCCCTAGATGAATTCCCTGAGGGGTGTACTTTGCAAAATGGGGTGACTTGTGGGGGGGTTCCACTGTATTGGTGCAACATAGCACCCACCATTCATTCCACCAAAATCTGTGCTGCAAAATCCAAAAAACACTCCTTCCCTTCTGAGTCCTGCCATGCACCCAACTGGTATTTTTTGGTCACATGTGAGGCATTGCCGTACTCGGGAGAAATTGGGGCACAGATGTTGGGGTGCTTTGTCTCCTTCATTCCTTGTGAAAATGAAATATTTTGAGCCAGAACTGCATGTTTGTGTAAAAAAATGTAATTTTCCATTTTCACATCCCAGTTGTACCAAAATTGGTGAAACCCCTGGGGGTTTGAAATGTACACTATACCCCTAGATGAATTCCCTGAGGGGTGTAGTTTGCAAAATTGGGTCACTTGTGGGGGGGTTCCACTGTATTGGTGCTTTGGGAGTCTTGCTAATGCAACATAGCACCCACCATTCATTCCACCAAAATCTGTGCTGCAAAATCCAAAAATCACTCCTTCCCTTCTGAGTCCTGCCATGCGCCCAACTGGTATTTTTTGGTCACATGTGAGGCATTGCCATACTCGGGAGAAATTGGGGCACAGACTTTGGGGTGCTTTGTCTCCTTCATTCTTTGTGAAAATGAAAAATTTTGAGCCAGAACTGCATTTTTGTGTAAAAAAATGTAATTTTTCATTTTCACTGCCCAGTTGTATCAAAATTGGTGAAACCCCTGGGGGTTTGAAATGTACACTATACCCCTAGATGAATTCCCTGAGGGGTGTACTTTGCAAAATGGGGTGACTTGTGGGGGGGTTCCACTGTATTGGTGCAACATAGCACCCACCATTCATTCCACCAAAATCTGTGCTGCAAAATCCAAAAAACACTCCTTCCCTTCTGAGTCCTGCCATGCACCCAACTGGTATTTTTTGGTCACATGTGAGGCATTGCCGTACTCGGGAGAAATTGGGGCACAGATTTTGGGGTGCTTTGTCTCCTTCATTCCTTGTGAAAATGAAAAATTTTGAGCCAGAACTGCATGTTTGTGTAAAAAAATGTAATTTTCCATTTTCACATCCCAGTTGTACCAAAATTGGTGAAACCCCTGGGGGTTTGAAATGTACACTATACCCCTAGATGAATTCCCTGAGGGGTGTAGATTGCAAAATGGGGTGACTTGTGGGGGAGGTTCCTAACTTTTAGCACTTATGGTGCCTAGAAACCTACATGCTGCCTAAAAAAAAATCTCATAAAAAGGAGGCTCCAAAATCAAGTAGGTGCTCCTTCTATTATGAAGCCTGTGGTTTGGTCAACGTGCACACTAGGGCCACATATAGGATATTTTTGAAAACAAAGGAATTGGGGGAATCAATTTTTAGTCACATTTCTCTAGTAAAATCTACTGTATTCGTTAGAAAAATGTATTAAAATTGAAACTCTGCAAAAAAAAAGAAATTTTGAAATTTCACCTACACTTTGTTTTAATTCCTGTGAAACACCTAAAGGGTTAACAAACTTCCAAAATGCTGTTTTGAATACTGTGAGGGGTGCAGTTTTTGAAATGGCATCATTTATGGGGGTGTCTCACATACAAGTCCCTCAAAGTCACATCAGAACTGAACTGGTCCCTAAAAAAATCAGTGTTTGAAATTTTCTTGAAAATTTGAGAATTTGCTATTCATATTGTAAGCCTCCTAGTGTCCAAAAAAATTAAAAGGAAGTTGAAATAATGATGGAAACATAAAGTAGACATATGGTCTATGTCAGTTATTAACTATTTTGAGTGGTATGATTATTTGTCTCACAAGCAGAAAATTTAACATTTTGCATATTGCTAAATTTTCCATTTTTTCACGATATTTTGGTATTTTTCACAAAAAAACACAGACTGTATCGACCCAAATTTACCACTAACTTGAAGTACAATGTGTCACGAGAAAACAATCTCAAAATCACTAGGATAAGTAAAAGCAAAAAAAAGTTATCCCCACTTAAGTGAGACATGTCAGATTTGAAAAAAAGGGCTCTGTCATGAAGGCACAAACTGGCTCTGTCATGAAGGGGTTAACAGGTACAAACAAACTCCACACAGTACAATACCTCTTACAGTTTTCCTGCACCTATGTATTTGGGGTAACAGATCATAACAGAAAAAAAAAAACGGTACTCTTTACCTAGAACGGCGCCCGCGATTGAAATCGCGGGCGTCGGGGGTAAAAAATCGCGGGCATCGCGGGTAAATCGCGGGTACATCAAAATCGGGTGCCCGCGATGACCGCGATTTTCCCATAGGGATCAATGTTAAAAACGGTGATTGACCGCGATTTTAATGTTAAATGCCTCAATGCCCGCGATTTGTCATAGGAATCAATGTTAAATGGGCCACAAAGCCCTAATAGTCACCGTGAACTCTGAAATGGCCCCCACAATTGTTAACGCCACCCCACGATCAACGTCAACCCGAAGCGTGGCGAGCGCAGCGAGCCCGCGAGGGGCGGCGGTACGCGTCCTCCGACCTTTTCATGCCCTACTATCCACGTCGGCGTGGAGTTGAGAATAGAATAGTGTGGCGAGCGTAGCGAGCCACCGAGCCCGAAGCGTGGCGAGCGCAGCGAGCCCCGCGAGGGGACGCGGATACCTTCACAGGTAAACGCGTCCCCTCGCGGGCTTCACAGGTGTCCGCTTTTCGCCACGGATACCTGTGAAGCCCGCGAGGGGACGCGTATAACTGTGAAGGTATCCGCGTCCCCTCGCCACGCTTCGGGCTCGGTGGCTCGCTACGCTCGCCACACTATTCTATTCTCAACTCCACGCCGACGTGGATAGTAGGGCATGAAAAGGTCGTAGGACGCGTACCGCCGCCCCTCGCGGGCTCGCTGCGCTCGCCACGCTTCGGGTTCACGTTTATCGTGGGGTGGCGTTAACAATTGTGGGGGCCGGGGGCGTGGCCTGGCAGCCATCTTGACGGCAGCTTTACTCCGGAGCTCCGTGAGACGCTGCAGTAAACTGACAGCAAACCTCACATCCCCTGCTCTCCGGACTCCCCTGCCGCCATCTGCCGCCGTCGGAACACCCACAGCGCCGCCCGAGCTAGTCGCAGAGCCGGGGAGGCGATACATAACCTCCTGCAGGCTGCGACGCTCGAGGCCTGTCAGCAGCGCCCGCCATTTTGGAAGGACGCGGCCCAGCAGCGTCCAGCTTACCGATCCCCATCACGGAAGCATCCATCTGCACAGCACCAGACGGACACCTGACCTCCCTGCCGATACCTCCAGACCACAAAACAAAGGTACTGAGGTATTCTAATAAGGGCACAGTGAAAAAGGGATACTGGTGTGACATACACAAACCCTGAAGCAGAGCCCTATCTTATCACCTGGCACCTATGCTTCCACTTGTCCCTAACATAACAACAACTGCCTATTATAAACAAGAGAAGGAAACCAATACCCCTTCTACTTACAGCAATACATACAGTATACCTTATACTGAAGCTCTGCTCTCCCTCCAGCAGTGTCCCTGTTAATAGTGAGTGAAAGCACACTCACATACATAAGATCACAGAGAGGTAAAGCTAAACACTCTCCAAATACTGGGGAGACATCAGAGCCCATCAGAATCTATTAAGTCAGTGAATTATAGAAACCTTTATTAAAGTGCTGACAGGGAAAATACTTTTGCATCAGAGAGACAGCTGCAGAAAATGGAGTGAAAAATAATTCAAACAGCTCCACTCCGGAAACGGCTTCATAATAATTACGGTGTGCAGACTATTCACCGCCTGATACCTATATTACCTAAATCCCTCTAAATAACTTTATAATGGAAAGGATTAAAACAACCCCATTGCCCCAACGTTCAGCGCAACAGAGCGGGATACAGGTCAAGAGAGGCCCTGGGAACTCTAAATCTTCGGAGGCAGAATCACCTCTTCCTGCACAAAAGAAAGCTACGCCTGATAACCAGGATGGTGACTCCGAGACGCAATATACCTCTAATCCTATTCCGTTAACATATGACGATATGGTAGATGCTATTACTTCTACTATGGCACCCTTACTGGCAAAAGCGACATTACTTCCCAACTACAAAACCTTACACACAGGGTAGATATTGTAGAAAATAATGTTGGAGCCATAGCACACGATCTAGCTGGAGCCCAACGGGAAATAAAACGACTCGAGAAAGAAAATTATAACATCATCAATAAACTTGAAGAAATCGAAAATAGGTCGAGGAGGAGCAATTTAAGATTAATAGGACTACCGGAGACTGTCAAAGGGCCGGCCTTAGATCTCTTCGTCGGGGAAACCCTCCCACAACTGCTAAATGTCAAAGCAGAATGTTCATCTATGGTGATAGAGAGAGTCCACAGATTGGGCCCACCTCCACGGCCTGGCGACACGCGACCCAGAGTCCTCATCTTCAAATGCCTAAGTTATGTCCACAAAATGACTTTATGGAGAGCCTCAAGGAAAATCTCAAATTTAAAATGGGAAGGCAACAACCTGCGACTGTTCCAAGACTTTTCGGCAGAAGTTACTAAAGCCCGCAAAACTTTCTCTCCTATTTGCAGCAGATTGGTAGCGGAAAAAATTAAATTCGCCTTACTATACCCTGCCAAATTGAGAATCTTCTACAAGGACTCCCAATGCGACTTCACCTCCCCAGCAGACGCAATTGACTTTCTTCGTAATGAAATTCATCACAATGGAGAAAATATCTCTGATACTCCTTGAAATGCCCATTTATTGGGAAAGTATCCTTTAATATCCCGGTTAATAATAGACTCACATGAACACTATTACTTAAACTCATTCCTGGTTGGGTTCTGCCATTAGTTCAAGCTTGCAGAAGAGTTTGTTGTTTGTTATATGGTTGATGACCATATTCGGTCATACATATTAATCCCTACCCCTCCTCACCCCTTTCCGTCCCAACCCTCTTACCCTTTTCCTACCCCCTGTCTTTCCATTAAATCCTCTCCCTACCTCCCTCCCCTCCTCACACCTCCCTTTCCCTATCCCACACCCCCCCTTTCCCCTCTCTATTCCCATTCTCCCGTTTCTGGCGGTTTTAGTCTGTTTTAATCTACTTCTAAGCCAATTCGGAGGGAGCTCTGCTCCGGAACTACATGGTTAAGTGTGCAGGACACACTCTAGTTCTTATTTTGCTTCCTTTACTGGGCCGCGGCATGATAAATGGCTATGTTAAGATAGATAGCTCGGTTACCGAGCTTCAAAGATTTGAATGTAATTACACTGTATATTGTTGTCTTGTCTCCCCCTCCCTCCTGTTTTTCCCTCTCCCCAATCACAGTGATGCGAATACTACAATTGAGGTGCAGCTAATCAGGTATGTCGATACGTTCATACAGTTATTATGTAAGTCATGACCGAATTAAAGATTGGATCCCTCAATGTGGGTGGCTTCAATTCCCCCGCTAAAAGACGCAAGATCTTAGTATATGGAAACAAACTGAAATTGGACATTATGTATATACAAGAAGCCCATCTTATTCCTTCAGAAATGGTCAAGTTGCAGATGTTGGGGTGGAAAATGATAGCTGCTGCAAGCTATAATTCCAAATCTAGAGGAGTAGTCATTTTGATTAAAAAGAATATTCCCTATGAACTGATTAAAAAAATAGAAGACCCAGAAGGAAGATATGTAATAGCCCAGATATCTTTATACACACAATTATACACCCTATGCAATGTATATGCCCCTACGACATATAAAAAAAATTTCTTCTATCGCATAAGTAGAGATCTAACTCCTCTTATGGATACGAGGATGATAATCTGTGGGGATCTTAATTTAATCTCTGACGCCTATTTGGACAGATCAAATCAAAATACACGCACATTAACACTCCCTAAATTTGGTGTCCCACAACTGGCTACTACACTTAGACTTATTGACATATGGAGAGCACTTAACCCCACAGCTAGAGAATATACATGCCAATCAGCTGCCCACCACACCTACTCAAGGATTGATTATGTTCTTGGGTCGGAGGCCTTGCTCCCGAGAGTCACAGCCACTGAAATCGAGCCAATTGTAGTCTCCGATCACTCGCTTGTTTGGTTTAAATTGCTAGTGACCGAAGAACCCTCCGCCAGATCGGCCTGGCGATTCCCGAACCACCTTCTCACATCAACTACATTCCGAGACAAACTAGAAGAGGATTGGAAAGAATATTGCATCAATAATCAGCCGCATGCAGACTCTAATCCATCTCTATTTTGGATGACTGCCAAGGCAGTACTGAGAGGAAATATACTATCCTACGTAGCTAAGCTTAATAAAAATTACTCCTCTGCCTTTCTAAAACTCCAACAGCAATTAACGTTAGCATACTCTAGATACCAACAAAACCCCACAACTACTAACCGCCAATCATATAATATGGCCAATACACATCTAAATGAGTATCTACATAACAGAGGTAACAAGCATCTCTATAGTATAAATTACCGCTACCATAATTTCGGCAATAAAACGGGCAAACTGTTAACTAACATGCTGAATGGTACTAGGAGTCCGGCTACGGTCCAACCCCTTAGACTAGAGAATGGGTCACTGACTTCCTCTAACTCGCAAATAGCACAGGTCCTGAAAGATTTCTATTCTAACCTATATTCCCATGAATCCCCCCCTACTGCATCAGCGGAATACACCGGGGACTCACCTTCCTCACTATACTCCAGGATCAACTTTCCAAAACTTCCTGCAGATAAAATTGTATCACTCTCAGATCCAATAACAACGGAAGAGGTAACGCAAGTGATAAAAAACATAAAAAAAGGTAAAGCCCCAGGCCCAGATGGCTTTGGAAACAGCTTTTACAAAATGATGGGAAATCAGATAATTCAACCCCTGACTAAAGCCTTTAATCACATATTGCAAACTAAATCCCCCCCCTTCTCTTTTTAATGCAGCATTTATTAAAACCCTCCCAAAGCCGGGAAGAGATTTAGCAAACCCAGGATCTTACAGGCCGATCTCTCTGTTAAACTCCGATTACAAGATACTTGCAAAGATTTTAACAGAGAGATTAAAACCCCTAATGCCTTTGATAATACACCCTGATCAAACAGGCTTTATAATGGGGAGACAATCAGTGGTGAATGTGCGTAAAGTAATAACGGCTATATATAAAATGCAAGATATTAACAGTCCTCTCCCACCCGGCATAATTATGTCTATCGACGCAGAAAAGGCCTTTGACCTTGTCCTGTGGCCCCATTTGTACAAGTCAATGGAATTATTTGGCCTTCCGGAAGAGTTTATCAGTTACATTAAACTACTTTATCTTGATCCAGTTTCCCAAATAGTTAGCAATGGACAGACATCAGACTTTTTCCAACTATCTAAAGGTACTAGGCAGGGGTGCCCCCTATCCCCCCTCTTATTCGCCATTGCTATAGAACCATTAGCCCTTCTTTTACGCCAGTCTGAGAGATTCACAGGCATTTCCATTAATAGATACGAACTGAAGTTATCACTTTTTGCTGATGACATGATCCTATACGTTACAAACCCCCAAACATCGATACCCATCATCCTAAATTTAATCCAAGACTTCAGCCAAATATCCGGCTATAAAGTTAACTTAGATAAATCCGAATTACTTCTTGTAGGCAATTTCTCAACAGATACTCTTAATAATCCTATTTTTAATAGATTCAAAGTAGCCCAAACCCA
Source organism: Crinia signifera (assembly GCF_055691185.1). Lineage (NCBI taxonomy): Eukaryota > Metazoa > Chordata > Amphibia > Anura > Myobatrachidae > Crinia > Crinia signifera. The sequence continues at coordinate 33,013,125 of NC_139224.1, read as the reverse complement.
GATAAAATATTTGGGAATAAATATAACAAATAGAACCGAAAACTTATACAAGGCAAACTATCTACCAATCATCTCTAAAACCCTTACACTCTTAGAAAATTGGAATCAATTACCCCTCTCCTTACTTGGAAGAGCAGCGGTAGTTAAGTCTATTGTATTCCCCAAAATATTTTACTTTATACAACTCCTCCCTATAGCCTTGAAGCAAATGGACATACAAAAAATCAACTCTTCTATATCTAAATTCCTGTGGAAGGGCAGAAGGTCGAGGATTGCATTGAATAGATTGACACTACCTAAAACTCATGGAGGTTTGCGAATACCTGACTTTAAAGCATACACGACTTCGGTCCTATTCAGATACGCAAGTGATTGGTTGTTAGAGCAATCTGTTTACACTGATAATGAGTTGGATTGCGCAAACTTTCATCCATTTTCCCCGGCAGCTTTACTACACCTAAGATATGCTGATATACCAAAAGCACTGCTAAAAAACATCATTTTTAAAGATACCTACCTAAACTGGCTGCACCTACACAAGAAACTTAAACACGACAACCGTATATCTCCTTACATTCCGCTTTGGGGTAACCCTAACTTCCCCCCCTCTCTCTCTAATGCTACAATTTTGAAGTGGAAGCGCGGTGGCTTGTCTCTCGTGACCAAGGTCTTCGACCCAGGCGGCGGGGTTCTGCCTTTTAATACACTAGCACAAACTTATTCATTACCAAATTCCCAATTCTATCTTTATCTCCAAGTAAGACACTATGCTCAAACGTTAAATTTTCCATTAAATAACAACTTCCCTCCACACCCAATTCTTAATATCTTGCGCTACAGATCTTCAGGAAAGTATAGGCTCAGTTTACTCTACCCACATCTTATAGAAGCCAATTTCTCATTGGATAGCCAAATTAAAAATCTGGAAAGTAAATGGCAACCTGATGTAATCTTTCCAATAGACAATCAGGCAAATTATATAGAGAATTATTGTGCGTTAACTAAGTATTTGCCCTCGGCCTATCTCCAAGAAACACACTTAAAATTCATACATAAATCCTTTATATCCCCAGCTCAAAGGAAATACATGGTAGCAGATGACCCAGGTCATTGCTACAAATGCTCAATGGCAAATGCTAAATTCCTACATTGTTTCTGGGAATGCTCTAAAGTGCGCAGATTCTGGAATAAAAGGCTAGCCTATATCAACTCCATACTACAAACGTCTATTGTCATGATACCAGAGGTTTGCCTTTTACTGAACTTCCAATTCGCCAAGGACAACCCTATCATTACACAAAATATCCCTTTCTTAGCACTAACTTTTACTCTGGCAAAGAAACTAATCTTAAAACACTGGATTAAAAAGTCGGCACCTAGTATCCAGGAATTGAAAGTTTTAATACTGCAATACTTATATTTTGATCTAAAATCTATCATATTACAGGAAAATAGCTCCCTATACAAATTTAAAAAAAAAATGGCATAACTTCATAACATCTTTAGATCAAAATTCTAGACATATTATACTGAATTACTTTGAAATCTCCTCATGGAGCAGAGTAAATCCCCTGATACTAGGAGAATCCACAGGAGAATAGGGAATATAGCAATACTTCTTAATTAACCCTTAAACGGCGGATTCACAATAAATACAATAAATACATGAACCTGCCTCTCATGAATTGAAGACCTTCCCCATTGAATGGGACCTAACTGGGAAAAAAAAAAAAAGAGACAATACATTGACATGACCAAACTAAATGCACTCAGAACGCATGAGAAGTACTCTAATTGATGATATACGATTGGCGATGCACAAATGATATTAGTCTCAGCGATTACTGCTATCTTTACCCTACCCTCCCTCCCCCCCCCTGTCTGTCCACGTGGTGTATAGTCTGTAAGTTGGTTAATTTGTTATGTATGTCTAGTATAGATTCGAATCCGAGCGATTTCAGCTATGACACTCTACTGCTGCCACCCTCTCACTGGATCAAATTATAACCCTAGGGATTCCTATAATACAGTAGAAACCCTGAGACCCAAATTTGACTTAAATATAGATTCCCTCCAAATAAACTAAGATATTACGTTCTTCGTTGCTGCCCATATTATTCAAATTTCAAGAATTACAAAAACGAAGCATTCCATTCAAAAAGGGAAAGATATGTCAAAAGAGTCAAGGATAAGTTCAATGGGCACTAAAATATTCCGTGACGCTTTGTGAGAGGGTGACAGCCATGCTTTAATAGTTATGGTTAGACTATAAATAACAATGCTCTTACCAGGGTATTACATATGTACCTTTTCTATGCATATTTGGGCTAAGCCCTTTTCCTATGTATACTTATGTGATTTGAAGTCAATGTGATTTTATGATTACTACGAAAGAGCGAATGTGTACCTTATCATTCGACCAATGCTTGAGATTGTTTTACAACGACATTTTTGTTTGTATCACTGTAAAAATTTTCAAAATCAATAAAAAAGTATATTAAAAAAAAAAAAAAAAAAAAAATTATTGTGGGGGCCATTTCACAGTTCACGGTGACTATTAGGGCTCTGTGGCCCATTTAACATTGTTTCCTATGTAAAAATCGCGGGTATACACTAAAATCGCGGTCAATCTGATTTTTAACATTGGTCCCTATGGGAAATCGCGGCCATCGCGGGCATCGCGTCGCACCCGATTTTTAGTGCATTCGATGGTCGCGATGGCCGCGATGGACGCCCTTCTAGGTAAAGAGTACCAAAAAAACTTTTGTTTCTATTGTGAACTATTGAAACTACAGTTGCTGTTGGGAGAGAAAGCAAATGAATCAATCCTATTCAAATTCCCCCTTTCTAAGTGAAGTTCCTTAGTCTAAGTTTCAAGGTTAAATCTATTGTCTCAACACCTTAATTTACATCTAAATACCCTCTGGCTGGTTCTTTTAAAGTTAACAAATTTTTTTCTTTGCATGTTGTTATATGCTTAGGGGAAATCTGTCTTTTAGCCTGGAATAGAAAAAGAAAAAATGTTATATATCATAACAATTAGTTTCAGGTTTAATACTTTATTTTTCTATTGACTTATGACTCAATCCTATCAATTATGGGAATGAAAGTTTACCATTAAACACTCTTAGCACTGTACACTTTAACACTGGCAATGCTTTCCACCTTGCCTACTATTCTCATTACCATATGTTGAAAGGTATACTAAAATAAAATAAATTTATTTAGTAGAAATAGCATTTTTACCCAGAGTTCTTTGCAACATACAACTATACAATGGCTTTCTCAGGTTGAGATGGTCTGCAGAAAAATACCTGCAATTTATGGCTATACATTATTCCCTTATAATCCGCTTCTGCTGCAATTATAAAAGATGTGCATTTATTTAAAATTTGCACTGCTTATAAAACAATTCAAATTAAAAAAAAACAATTCAACCTGAAACAGCCCTTGCTAATCATATCTGACTATTATTTAAAAGATAAACATCAAAAAAAGGATAACATCGCATGAGAGAAAACAAATTATTATAACATATATATACTTATAGAATCGCATCTTGGTATTTAAATAAATGTTTTTCCTTTTGTCCCAAAGTTCAAATTAGTACCTTACAGATTATGCATATGCAGGCCTGGACTATCAGCATTAGAAAAAACCCAAAACAAAACCGAAAAATTTAAAATAATTATTTCTATTCTATATGTGATCCCTCCCTTGCTGATTGGCTCAAATCTGCATAATATTGCATATCTTTAAGTATATAATATCCCATGACGAGCACGCATCTATGGAAGTCCATTTATTTATATATGCAAAGTCTATCTAATTTATTCAATTCGCACGCAACCAATAAGTGAATGTCCAGAAGTATAATCAATGAATATTATTTATAAGTGTAACCAGATGAAACTGTATCATGGATAATAAATATAACAATACAGGTATTATACTTAATAACGATTATTACTCCAGCATCCTTAAATACAATTAACCTCAGTGATATATATATATATATATATATATGTGAATTGAATACAGTGCTGTGGGGGGGCGTGGCTATGAGGCAGCCGCCATCTTATAATAACTAATTGTCGGCCATCTTAGCCAGAACACATGTTGGTTTGCCGCATGGCATTCCGCCATCTTAGATTCCACTACATGGCACACAATGGAACCTTAACAATCTACAGGCTCAAACAGCTGCCTGGCAATCATACATAAACTGCCTGTACTTTCCTTAATTGCTATCCACAACATTTACTTAAAATTACCTCTAACCTGCATCATGCGATACTCACAATCCTGAATATAACTTGCACATTCATCAAACACACTATACCTGTAGCATACACAATTAATATATCATTAATCTACCATGTACTTCTGTACAGAACACTTAAATGGCACTATACAATCTAAGGACTAATCATACCCTAATCACATCACAATCCGAGCATCACATGCTAACAACATTTGTTTCATATAAGTTGGTTTTATCCGCTAGTTTATCTAGATATTCTCACTGGATATTACACAAAGCATTCACACTCTCCAATACAAAGAGTCCATACATGTTCACGCATAGCCTTACACATGCATTCAAATACATGCGTCCCTTTGAGAACAACACACACTTTCATACAAAGAGTCCATACAATATATTACAGAACTCCTTTACAACCACACTAAGACACACATGGGCCAGTCCAAACACCAATGTTAACCGTTTACCTGCACAAAGGACACACTGCAGGCCGGAGCCTGCAGCACATGTCTACAATACAGGATAGTATCTCAATCTAACAAGCCAAACAGATCCTCTGTTACAATGTCTTATCTCAATAATCCTAGCTAAACATCATTCACACAGGTCACTCTCAACTACAGACAGAAGCTTTCTTTGTGTAACCATATGTAAACATACTCTGGGCCTATGCACATGTTAATATCTGAAGACAACTAAGAATGGAAGTTAACTATTCCTAAACTTTTCTAACATAATCCATGTTCCATAACCGTGGGTCCTAGTACACAATCAATGTAGAGTATACTTAACACTTCCTGCCACACATGTAGTAGACGGCCACTCTTCCCGGGGAATCTAAGTCCATCTTATCTGGTCGACTTTCCAAAAGCAACTAACTGGTTGTGTTTCATTCACTCTAAGGAAACTTTCTAGGGGGAGGGGTTGATCCTATTGTCTTCCCAGAGACCATTCATCACACTCTTCAATAGCCTATAGACACGCCCCTGGTTACTGTACTTCCCTGAGTGGTTAGGAGTCTCTTTGGGAATGTTAATGACTTCATCTCTAATGCTGGTTTAAGAATATGCTACTACTAACAATATCCATTGTAATATTTCTCTGCAATGTGATATGGAATTCTAATAACTGTCATCTGATAGCTAATATGATTCCAATCAGTTTAAGACTAAACATGACATATGTGAATCTAAAAATATGTAAATTAATATTCGATCTTTTCCTTACTTATGAGATAAAATAATATTTATCTCAGACTATATTAATTTAGTGGGCATGGTTATAATTATAATTATGGAAATTATATGCTGGGAAAAATTAGGCATTGACACTGGCCATTGAGTATTTACTACTTTAATTATTGAATGATATAAAGTGTCTGTTTTGCATGTTGCAACCTTTTCATTGTTATTCATATATGTGTAAATGCACTGCAGCAACCGGTACAGGTATCTTCTTTCTAAATAAATATTTGTTGCTGCTAAGCGTATTAGTATTGTCTTCTGTGGGTCTCCTTTGGTTGTCCTATCCCCTGCTACAGGTCTTCCAGGAATAAGCGGTGAACATCGGAAGCCGGAGGGTCCAGCTCAAGGTACGCCATCTTGCACCACACTGTGTCAGTGAGCCTGTCACAACATCATCCTCCCATACCAATACCTGGCAACCGAGTGCTGGAGAATTTCTACTCCAATCCTATCTACAAAGTATAACTACTAAGGGTGAGCATACAAATATATACCTGTGTCTGCAATTTCATGTTCATAATCGTTACTATCGTTACTATTTTCTAACAAAACAAGTCCATTTATGACCGGGACATTCTGTTTCTCACTTTGTCTATAAAAGTGATCTGTTTATAAAACTGACTATAGTATAACGAACTACCTTACTGAAAGTCTGCTGCTACTAAATATAAAGATATCTCCATATAAATTGGATTTTCAACTTCATAGTTCAATATATTGTCTACAATTTCATTGTACTAGAATTTTTAATATGTTTTAATTTGTTGATTGTAAATGTATTGCCAATTTTCTATTTTTTTCATATAAAATAATTCAAATTACAAACAGTGTGTGCATTACTCATTCATCTTTTACAGCCTTCTAGTGTGTCCAACCTAATATTCATTTGGTATATCAGCAGCGCAATTCACTCCAATACCCCCTCCCTATAAGAATAAAGGGGTTTCATAGATGCGGTGATTGTCTGATGTGCAAAACTCTGTGCACAATGGTTTTAATGTTTGAACTTAGTAGCAGCTACTCATTTGGATACAGACTGCCTAACCCAGTGCACTTTACACTTTGCACTTTGAAGCACCAGGACACTTTATGGACGCACCAGCACTTTATTGAGACCTCTTCCATAGAAAGCCATCTGCGGTGGTGCCGCAGAACTTCAACCAGAAGTATAGCCCACCGCAAACTCCATCTATGGTGAGACAAAAGCTTACTCATTTGTGCTGAAACCATCAGTCCATTCACTGCCTGGCAAATAATTTATTCATTTCATTTGCTTATATGTATGTTCATGTAATTGTTTATGACCATTAATGTCATCATCTGTTATGTCACAATAAATTGTCAAAACCAATTTTTGTGCATCTAACATCTTCTTAAGGGGGTTGCGCTAAGTTCAAACATTAAAACCATTGTGCACAGAGTTTCCTGGAAGGTGGTGTACCTTCTTTCCTATGTTTGACAAGCTGCACCCCACTTAACTAATTGCGCTAAATTATTCCACAAACATTTGCCTTTTTTGATGTGCAAAACAGTAAAAGGAACTAATAATAATAAAAAAAATTCAGATTTTATGGTCAAGGGAAAATCTTTTAAAATTAATGATTAATGATGGGACTGCTATGCTATTAATGGTGCCTGTCCTTGTGGTTCCCTCCTATATCCCTGTATATTGTAAGCTTGCAGCAGGGCCCTCCTACCTCCAAGTCTGTCTGTTGTTACCCAGTTTGTTTTATCACTGTCTACTATTGTAAAGCGCAACGGAATCTGCTGCGCTATATAAGACACTGTAACGGAATCTGCTGCGCTATATAAGACACTAACGGAATCTGCTGCGCTATATAAGACACTGTAACAGAATCTGCTGCGCTATATAAGACATTGTAACGGAATCTGCTGCACTATATAAGACACTGTAACGGAATCTGCTGCGCTATATAAGACTCTGTAACGGAATCTGCTGTGCTATATAAGACACTGTAACGGAATCTGCTGCAATATATAAGTCACTGTAACGGAATCTACTGCGCTATATAAGACACTGTAACGCAATCTACTGCGCTATATAAGACACTGTAACGGAATCTGCTGCGCTATATAACAACCTGTAACGGAATCTGCTGCGCTATATAAGACTCTGTAACGGAATCTGCTGCGCTATATAAGACTCTGTAACGGAATCTGCTGCGCTATATAAGACACTAACGGAATCTGCTGCGCTATATAAGACACTGTAACAGAATCTGCTGCGCTATATAAGACATTGTAACGGAATCTGCTGCACTATATAAGACACTGTAACGGAATCTGCTGCGCTATATAAGACACTGTAACAGAATCTGCTGCGCTATATAAGACTCTGTAACGGAATCTGCTGCGCTATATAAGGCACTAACGGAATCTGCTGCGCTATATAAGACACTGTAACAGAATCTGCTGCGCTATATAAGAAACTGTAACGGAATCTGCTGCACTAAAAAAGACACTGTAACGGAATCTTCTGCGCTATATAAGACGCTGTAACGGAATCTGCTGCGCTATATAAGACTCTGTAACGGGATCTGCTGCGCTATATAAGATACTGTAACGGGATCTGCTGCGCTATATAAGACTCTGTAACGGAATCTGCTGCGCTATATAAGACACTGTAACGGAATCTGCTGTGCTATATAAGAAACTGTAACGGAATCTGCTGCGCTATATAAGAAACTGTAACGGAATCTGCTGCGCTATGTAAGACGCTGTAACGGAATCTGCTGTGCTATATAAGAAACTGTAACGGAATCTGCTGCGCTATCTAAGAAACTGTAACGGAATCTGCTGCGCTATATAAGACGCTGTAACGGAATCTGCTGTGCTATATAAGAAACTGTAACGGAATCTGCTGCGCTATATAAGACACTGTAACGGGATCTGCTGCGCTATATAAGACACTGTAACGGGATCTGCTGCGCTATATAAGACGCTGTAACGGGATCTGCTGCGCTATATAAGACACTGTAACGGAATCTGCTGCGCTATATAAGACACTGTAACGGGATCTGCTGCGCTATATAAGACACTGTAACGGGATCTGCTGCGCTATATACGACTCTGTAACGGAATCTGCTGCACTATATAAGACACTGTAACGGGATCTGCTGCGCTATATAAGACACTGTAACGGGATCTGCTGCGCTATATAAGACGCTGTAACGGAATCTGCTGCGCTATATAAGAAACTGTAACGGAATCTGCTGCGCTATATAAGACACTGTAACGGAATCTTCTGCGCTATATAAGAAACTGTAACGGAATCTGCTGCGCTATATAAGAAACTGTAACGGAATCTGCTGCGCTATATAAGACGCTGTAACAGAATCTGCTGCGCTATATAAGACACTGTAACAGGATCTGCTGCGCTATATAAGACACTGTAACGGGATCTGCTGCGCTATATAAGACGCTGTAACGGGATCTGCTGCGCTATATAAGACACTGTAACGGAATCTGCTGCGCTATATAAGACACTGTAACGGAATCTGCTGCGCTATATAAGACACTGTAACGGAATCTGCTGCGCTATATAAGACGCTGTAACGGAATCTGCTGCGCTATATAAGACACTGTAACGGAATCTGCTGCGCTATATAAGACACTGTAACGGAATCTGCTGCGCTATATAAGACGCTGTAACGGAATCTGCTGCGCTATATAAGAAACTGTAAATAAATAAATAAATAATGAGTTTATTACCATTTATGTCATGAGTTTATGCCATTCTAAATATGTTATTTATTTATTAGAGTGTTCTTGCAATCTATTTTATGTTGGAAGAATCACCCGCCAATTAAAACTACGACTTGCGGAACATGATTATAACATCCAAAAAGGTTCGTCAATCTAAAGAATGCTTTTTAATACATTTTTGGGGTATTCAATTAATTTCCCCTAAATGGCGTACCAGGGATATTGATAAACAGAGATGAGGTGGATACATTGTTTAAATAGCCTTGTTCCCGAGGTGATTTTGCATTAAAACATTCTTTATCTTGAATGAATTACTTTTATATTTAGATATTTATTTCCTGACCGTCTTTCCAATTCTATTGATTGTCGTATGTATCATGTTTGCGTCCGCATCTATTGTTTTATGGATAATATCCTGATGTGGTACGCAAGAATTGTGAATGAGATGAATAGTATAATACATATTTTTAGAGATATGGTAATTGTCATGCTTGCCATATGATAAAGAAATACTACTGAAGAATTATCTGTGGATCCGAAACGCGTTTCGCATGCCTTGCCATCCCTTTTGTCTTTTGCCCAGTTGGACTCCAGGAATTCTTGGTCTCTTTGAATGGCGCCACTAGTTCCGGAGCTGGACAGCATACCCCTTTGGGACTTCTGTATCCTACTGTGCCCTGGGCTCATGTCAAATACGCTTTTGTATTCTCCTAAATTGTAAGTGCACATCTATATTAAAGTGTTATGTTTAAAAGGTCATGCACTATTTGCACTTTCTTTTCATTGCATTTCATTGCATATCTGGAGAATTTCATCATTCAAAATCATTTTTGATTGAACATCATTCCTTACTGGGTTATTACATTCATGGTGACTTTTTAAATGTATTTATGTTACTTTTTTAGCGCTGATTATCATTTTATTAATTTCTCACTTGTCCTTCTGTTAGGTTGTTTTAGAATAAAACCTATAAATTGTTAATAGCTGCTTTTAAGTTTGCGTGTGCGCACTTTATCACTCAATCACTTTATTGCACAGTTTTTAAAACTGCCATCCTGTCTGCCACTACAGTGCCACTCCTAGATGGGCCACGTGTTTGTGCCACCCACTTACTGTATGTCGCTTAGCATAGTTGCCTGGTTACATTGTGCAACCATTTAGCCTAAAAACATCATTGTGAAGTGTGAGGTGTTCAGGATAGACTGGAAATTAGTGGAAAAGGGGATTTTCGTAAGAACTTACCGTTCAAACCCCTTTCTCTGAGTCCATCCTGGTGACACAGCTAACCTTTGGATGTAGGAGCCAAGGCACCTATACTGCAGTCTTTGGACGCAGGTTCCTCCCTTCTGCATCCCATCATGCTTCAGTTCAACTCAGAGCCGGCCCTAGCCTAAATGATGCCCTAGGCAAGATTTTGGCTGGTGCCCCCTAGCACCGCCACTAGTTCTGCCTCTGACCCTGCTCCCCTTTCCCAGCACAATCAACCCTCATCATAGCAGTCATCATTTTGGTGCTCCTACCCGCAATATTTTAAATAGAAACAATGCACACATTTGGTGCGCAGCCCAAACAGGGGTGTGTTCTTGCTGGGAAGGGGCATGGCCACACAATAGTACCCCCAATTCAAATTAGGCCACACAGTAGTGCAACTTTATTTACATTATATCATGCGATGGCGTCCCTTATTCATGTTACATCACACAGTAGTACCACTTTACCTTATATACATTACTCCTCACATTATTCACATTATACCCTTAATAATGTATTTTAAGCACCTCCATGCAGGGGCGGATTGGGAATAAAAACCAGCCCGGGAAATATTTAGAAGCAGCCCTAAAGGGAGGGCGGTGCTGCTGTGCACCGAAGGCGCGCCCAATTTTTTGGGGGTGTGGTCTATCAATATGTGGGTGTGGCCTATTCCAATGAGGCCACGCCAATTTATGCCGCTGTGGGGGCATGGCTAGTGGCTCTCTGAGCTGCTGGCTATGTCCCCAGCCCCTCAGGCTGCAGAATAGGCACATGCGTACAGGGTCTATTCTGCAGCCTGTGGGGCTGGGGAGATAGAGACAGGGGGGAAGGGGGGTGACAGGGGGTCTCCCAGCTGTTGCCCCCCCCAAATAAGTCAGTCACACAGCATATGAGAGGCTGGGTAGGTGGCACAGGCAGCGGGTGCAATGGGCACAGAGCCCCTGGTGAGTGCTGCACAGTGCAGAGCAGTAAGAGGGGAAGTTGGGTACTTACTGTCTCCCTGGCCCATCTGCTGGGCACACAAGCAGCAGACACTGGGCAGCAGTGATTAGAAGTTGCAGAGCACATTGTCCAGCATATGGTGCATTCTCACAGGGCAGAGCTCCCCCGCATCTCCTGGTATTCACTGGGCTCCCCGCTCTGCGGCATGCAGTGATGATCAGAATGGGGCGCTGCTAGGGCCCCGGTGAGGGGCAGCAGCAGCTGTCATGGGGATATCCTGCACTGAGGGGGTGGAGACCGTGCTCAACAAGTGATGTGCTGCAGCAACACCCACTCATAGGAGGCACTGTCACACACAGGGCCGGTACTAGGGTGCTTGGCTCCCTCCAGCAAACTATAAATTTCTCCTACAAACATAACAAACTACATATGCACAACCCTGTACCTCCACTTGCACACACTGCACTACCGCCGCTTCCCTGCACCCCCTATGCCACAAACTACATGAGTGCTACCCTGCACCCCACACACACACACTACAAAACCGTTGCTACCCGGCACCCCATCCCTGTGCACACTACTACCAGTACCCTGCAACCCTTTGCCACACACATTACACTACCGTCGCTACCTTGCAACCCCCCGCACTCACTACTTTACTGCTGTGACCCTGCATCACACTCCCTACACTACCGCTGTTACCCTACACACACTGCGCTACCGCTGCTACATTGCACCCCACTCCACGCACAAACTACACTACCGCAGCGACCCTACCTTATACGCATGTCGCTACCACCAGTACACTGCTACCCTACTTTACACACACACTACACTACCACCGCTACACTGCACCCCACTCCGTGTACACACTAAACCACCTCCGCTACCCTACCTTATACGCACCCCACTCCTCGCACTACAGCTGCTACCCTACTTTACGCACACTACACTACCACCACTACACTGCACCCCACTTCCCACACACACTACACTATAGTCGCTACCCTATCTTACACACAATATGCTACCACCGCTATACTGCACCCCACTTCCCGCACACACAAAACTACAGCCGCTAACACCTCACCCCACTCCCTCCCTGCCCAGCCCACATTACAATGCCCCCCTTTCCAGCACACATTACATTGTCACCCTTCAAGCACACATTTTACATGGCATCTCAGCACAATTACAATGCCCTCCCCAGTACACATTAACACCCCTCCCAGCCACATCACATACCTTACTCTGTGCTGGTGTGGCTGGTTGTAGGGCTGGCTCCTCTCTCCATGCCTTTGGGCTCCTCCAGTGAGTGCACATGTGCACCATGCTCAGTAGTAGTGGAGCATCGAGAGGAGTCGCTTCCGTCCGGCTGCTGCTATGGGGGAGGAGGGGGGGTGGAGAGGAGGGGGTAGCAGAGGGGAGATATATGTGAGTTGTGGTGCAGAGTAGAGACTGCTCTCTATACTCACAGGGGAGGGAAGTGGGGGGGCGCGATGCTACTGCTGACAGACAGAAGCAGGAGAGGGAGAAGGGACATAAACCATCCCATGCAGCCAGCACCGCTGTCAGGCACAAGCAGTGGCTGCTGGCAGTAACAGTATAGACCAGCAGGGATGCAGGGCAGTACCTCCCTGCTTTGCTACCGCCAGCACACTTTCACACAGCCGCTTGAAGTCGGAGCTGGGACAGGAGCAGGCCGAGCAGCTGAGTTTACGGGGATCAGTGGGCGGAGCCGTGAGCAGTCACTCACGAGGCGAGCTCCGCAAAGGACCATGGAAGGAGCTGCACGCCCGCACATGCGCAGCAGCCCTCCCGCCGCCATCTTGGATTAGGGCAAACGCAGCTGCGGCCGCAAACCGCTGAGACTGCAGTCCGCGGCCAGCCAGAGGGGAGAGTGGCCGGCCCAATGCTAATGTTTTATGGTGCGGCCCACCGGGAAGTGGCCCGGTTTCCCGGTGGGCCAATCCGCCCCTGCCTCCATGGCCACACTGCAACCCAGCACAAAGCAGTGTGAGCTGGGCAGAGGAGAAGAGCTGCAGCTGCTGCTGTCACTTAAGGGGAAGGGGCCCGGGGCCCCCACCGGGCCCTTCCATCAGACTTTGGTCTGGGTAATTTGTACCCCCTACCCCTTTCTCTCGGCACCCCTGATAATACCACACAGTAATGCCCCTTACACATGACACACATTATTAATGTCATAATAAACATAATGCCCCTTAAACATTATGCCAACCTTTATTAATGCCCTTCATACACATAATGACACACATAATGCCCCTTACACAAATGTTGCACATTATTAATGCCCTTCTACACATGACACACATAATGCCTGTTACAAATATGTCGCACATTATTAATGCATTTATACATGACAAACATTTTGCCCCTTACACATATGCTGAACACACAGAATATAGCCATGCTGCATATCATTTTAATCAGCAGAAGCTGCTGGTGCCCCTAGGCATTCCAAATGCCCTAGGGCCTAGGCATTTGCCTAGTTTGCCAATGCCTAGGGCCGGCTCTGGTTCAACTTCTAAAGCACACTAGGATACATAACTCAGTACAATGCCCAACATCTTATATAACCATAACATGACACATATGAACGGTATGACTTACTGAGCGTAAGGGAGGGATCGCTGTGTCACCAGGATGGACTCAGAGAAAGGGGTTCGAACAGTAAGTTCTTACAAAAATCCACTTTTCTCTTTCGTCCATCCTGGTGACACAGCTAACCTTGGGACGTTCACGAGCTGGTCCTTTGGGAGGGTACGCTCAGACTGACAGTTCCATCACTGCCCACCCAAATGAACCGTCCTCCGACGCGAACTCATGGAACCTGTAAAATTTGGTAAAGGTATGAACAGAGGACCAAGTGGCAGCCATGCACAACTGCTCCGCTGTAGCCCCATGACGCACAGCCCAAGAGGAAGCAATGGACCTGGTGGTATGTGCATTAATTCGAGAAGGAACAGGTCTACCCACCTTGGTGTAAGCGAAGGCAATTACTGACCTTAACCACCTGGCAATAGTCTGATTAGAAGCAGGACACCCTCTCTTATGCACATCATACAATACCTACAACAGATCCGTTTTGCGGATGTCCTTTACCCTTTCCACGTAAATTTGCAAACACTGGGAGCACAATCTCCTGGTTTAGAGGAAAGGAAGAAACCACTTTTGGCAAAAACCTAGGCACTGTTCGAAGCACAGCCCTATCTTCATGAAAAATGAAATGTGGAGACTTACAGGACAAAGCTCCCAACTCCGATACCCGTCTAGCCGAAGCAATGGCTAACAAAAACGACAATTTCCAAGAAACATATTTAAGGTCAGCCGACCTTAGCGGTTCAAAGGGAGAGTTCTGCAATACTGACAGAACCAATGACAAATGCCAAGGCGCCACCGGCTGCCTATATGGATGTTTTAGCCTGGTTACACCCTGCAAAAATTTTGAACCTCAGGTAAAAAGCTATCCTTTTCTGGAAGATAATGGACAGAGCAGAAAGCTGTACTTTTAAGGACTGTAATCCCAAACCTGTTGAGAAAGCATCCTGCAGGAAATCCAGCAATTTAGACACCTTCAACCTGGAGGTGTGAACTTTCTGACGCTCACACCACCTGATGTAAATTTTCCATACTCGATGATAATTTGCAGCAGACACCGTCTTACGAGCCCTTAGCATAGTCTGAATAACTGCATCAGACAAACCTTTTTTCTTCAATAAGGAGGTTTCATAAGTCAGGCCGTCAAATTGAGCCAAGCTAGGTCCAGTTGTAGAAATGGCCCTTGCCTTAGAAGATCCTGTCAAAGAGGAAGAGGCCAGGAGCCCGTTGACAATCTCAGAAATACCACGACCTCTTGGGCCAGCCTGGTGCAATCAGAATGGCTTGCACTTGCTGAGACTTCACTATTCTTAGTACCAGTGGTATCATCGGGAACGAGGGAAAATGTAAACCAGCTGAAAGTGCCATGGAACCGTCATGGCATCCACCGCCCAAGCGGCTGGGTCCCTGGTACGTGGAACAAAATCTCGGAACCTGACAATTGTTCCTGGATGCCATTAGATCCACTTCTGGGAGCCCGTCCGGTCAAAACCGGAGTGTGTGAAATAGCCCTAAGAATAACACAGTCAGTATTTACCCTGCACAGAAACAAAATAACTCGCCCAAATCTAACTCTCTCTGCACATTACACCTGCCCCACCTGCAGCGCAGCATGATTTTGTACATTTGCTAAAAAAGCAGTTTTACTAACAGGTCTGAATAAGACCCGACAGAGGTATTCTAAAGGAAGCGACTAGGCTGTTGCATTGAAATGATACTCCATAGACATTAGTGGGTGATGTAAGAGTAGCCTGAACCGTTAACACAAAACATAATGGATACATGGATTCCGGTTGTTTACCCCAAATTCTGCCACTGCTTTCTGCAGGTCTCCAAGGCTTGATACATCTCCCCTTGTGCCACTTTGACTAGGGACTTATATATATATATGTATGCTATATGGGCTAATTTCACCCGATTCCAACGGATTGGGACAAGAAATCGGGTGAAATCGGCCCAAGTTGCAGGTGTTTGACATGCCATCGGATCTGATGCGTGGCCTTGTGTGCATTGGATTGGAGTCGGAGTCGGAGGTGGCTCTTGGCGGATCGGATGGCCATACACCATTATTCTCTGGTACACATAACATTTCTGTCAGGCGTCACCACTCAGCATTGAGATTATAGATGACTTATTCCTCAGATAACTGAAACCAGTAACAGAACGTCGGCTTGACAACACCGAAGTGGTAAAAAGAAATTGTTTCACTTTCAATACATTTTCTGATGTCCTCATAAGCAACATCAGCCTCTCTGCTTGTCCGACAGTATTTCAATCACATTCAGGTCGTTCTTATTGCATCAATTATAGAACTGCTCTACTTTTGTCTTTTTATAAATTACATATTTACGGTAGGGGTCGTTGCGTCAACCAAATTAAGGTTGACATTCATTGGGTCAACCACTGAAGGTCGACCCGTAAAAAACGTTGACATGCCTAAGGTCGACAGGGTCAAAAGGTCGACAGAAGCATTAGGTCAACATTGCAAAGGTTGACAGTCAAAAGGTCAACATGGGTTTTTCACAGACACAAAAAAAGTGCACAGTGTCCCCTCCCCTCGCCTCGCATGGCTCGCTGCGCTCGGCACACTATTCTATTCTCCCTCCACACCCTAGTGGATGGTAGGGCATGATATACCGCCTGTCAGCACGTGTTGGCTCCCCAAAAAATCTGAAAACCCATGTCGACCTTTTGACTGTCAACCTTCTAAATGTGGACATAATGGCTGTGTCGACCTTTTGACCCTGTTGACCTTAGGCATGTCAACCTTTTTCATGTGTTGGCCTGTTGGTTTTCAGTGGTCGACCCAATGTATGTCAACCTTACAACAGTATATCTCAAATTCTATACCTGATTTGTGAGAATACAATTCAAGCTAATACATATCCTATAAAATCAGCATTTTGTATTCTCAAAAAAATACTTAAAATAAATTAAAGGTTTATAACTTTGTAAAAATAACAACATGGTGGAATAAATAGCTGAAAATTGTTGATAGAAAAGCAAATTGAGTACAGTAACTCCCAAGTTTGTGATCATCTGCGCCCTCTAGTGGCTTCTCAGCAAATGGCAGTATCAATCATTTCAGTGACCATAAAGAAGAAATCAGTACAAGCCAAGTTAAAGCATGTGTTAGTGTTTATTAATTATCACGTAATCTAAAATGACGTGAATATTGGAGAAAACTTTGTTCATTAATTTTTAATCTAATCACAGAACTCACTTGGAACTGCTGGTTTATGTATTGAGCCACATGGGACTGGGGTGGAAATTTTTTAAGGGACTATTGCAGTCAGGGCCAGCAACAGAAATTTTGGGGCCCCATATACTGATCTCTGGGGGACCTTCAGCCCCTCAACGCTATCAACTCCCCTGTGCTGGAACATATACTAGATGTACTGTGGTCTGCGTTCTATCAGACATATGCGTTTCCTTACCCCACAGCCTGCGCTCTATCACACTGACACGCTCCCTCACCCCATGGCTTGGGCTCTATAACACTGATGCACTCCCTCATTATGTGGCCTGCGTTCTATTACACCAATGTGCTCCCTCACCCTGCGTTCTATCACTCTGATGCACTCCCTCACCCACGGACTGTGCTCTATCCCACTGACACGCTCCCTCACCCCATGGCTTGGGCTCTATAACACTGATGCACTCCCTCATTATGTGGCCTGAGTTCTATCACACCAACGTGCTCCCTTACCCTGCGTTCTATCACTCTGATGCACTCCCTCACCCACGGACTGTGCTCTATCCCACTGACACGCTCCATCAACCCCCAGCTTGGGCTCTATCACACTAATGCACTCGCTTACCCCGCAGCCTGCACACTATAACACCGACGCGCATCCCATTCCCTGTGGCAAGCACTATACAACACTGACGCACTCCGTCACCATGCGGCCTTCATTCTATCATACTGGCGCGCACCCTCACCCTGCGCTCTATCACATTGTGCCCTCCCTCACCCTGCGGCATGTGCTCTTACCTGCTGCCTGCACTTTATCAAACTGACGCACACTCCCTAACCCTCCCAACCCCTGCATCCTAACCCTAAGCCACCCTACATCTATACATACTCACCACCTACTCTTACCTTAGAAACACTCACACACTGAATTATCACTGGCTGGGTGGCCCTGGAATGGGAGCAGCCTCTTTTCTCCCTCTTGCTCAGCACAGCAGCTGCCTGACTCACTCTCACTGTCCCATGTAGCCCCGCCCCTGAGACCCATGTAGCCCTGCCCCTGTTAAGTTCTGTGTAGCTGTGCCCCCTTTCGATTCCCGAGCGGGGGGGGGGGGGGGGGGTGGCTGTCTGATTGGCAGACTCGGGCAGCTGATCCGAGGCTGGAGCTGGGCATTCTGATTTGAGCCAGGGAAAGGGGGGAGCTGAATGCGGGATGGACAGCTGAGCAGGGGGCTGGCCTTGGGGCCCCTCAAGTCATCGGAGCCTGGGACAGCTGCCCCCCTTGACCCCCCCCCTGACCTCATCAGGCCTGATTGCAGTGGTGCCCAAACTTGGCCTTCAAGCACCCTTAATAGCTCATGTTGTCTAGGTCACCCCGCAGGAGCGCTGTGTATCACCAACTGTCACATTTGAAAGTCTGCAGGTGGCCTGGAAGGATCAAGTTTGGGAACATTGGGCTATTGTAAGAAGGGGATGCAGTTTAAATCCCGGCGGTCGGGATCCCGGCTTTCAGAATCCCGACGCTGGAATCCCGGCCGCCGAAATCCCGACACTTTCTCCCTCCGTGGGTGTCCACGACACCCCTGGAGGGAGAATAAATTAGTGTGCCGAGCGTAGCGAGGCACCGGGCCCGCTGCGTGGCGAGCGCAGCGAGCCCGCAAGGGGGGGCGATCCACGTCTCCCCCTTGTCGTGATTTCGGCGGTAGGGATTTTGAACGCCGGGATCCCGACCGCCGGGATTTCATACTGAATCCGTAAGAAGTAGAGAAGTCCTGGCTAGTGCTATGTAAGCATGACCAGGGCAATAGGGCATGTACTGTACATCCCTATGTCCATTGGTTTGGGCCCCTGCTATTAACGCACATTAGGCAACACATGCTTGTGTTGACCTTTCAATCCAGTCGATCTATTGCATGCGTCGACCCTTAGGGATTGAAACCTTAATACTGTCAACCTTGCGACAGTATCCCCAGTACACAATCATGCTGAGATGTAAGGAAGCAAATGAGATGTCTCCATAGTAGCGACAGTGCTTGTAAGAGAAGAACAATTACAAGAGCGAGGAGATACTATAGATCATGGGTCTTCAACCTATGGCCCTCCAGATGTTGTGAAACTACATGTTCCAACATGCATTGCCACATTTTTTTTAGACAAGAGCATGCCAAAACTGTCAGGGCATGCTGGGAAATGTAGTTCCACAACATCTGGAGGGCCACAGGTTGAAGACCCATGCTATAGATGGTTGCTGAGAAGAGACCTGTATGTAAAATTAGAGAGAGGAGCGATGTGAGAGCAAATTCCTTCTTAGATGACAAAACTATGTGCACTGCAGGTGGGGTAGATGTTACTTGTGCAGAGAGAGATAGAATTGGGTGGGGTTTTACTTCAAAGTGAGATCTATAGTGCCGTGTAAAAATAAAGCAGTCAGTATTTACCCTGCACAGAAACAAAATAACTCACCCAAATCTAACTCTCTATGCGCATGTTACATCTGACCCACCTGCAGTGCACATGGTTTTGTCCATCTAAGAAGGATTTTGCCAGGAGTGAACCAGAATTAGGCCCCCAGTGATCTTTCAATCTAGTGTAAGGGGAGACAGACATGAGGTGAGATCAAGATGACCTAATTACAGGTAGGAGGTGAGGTAGGGATGGCCAAGGAAGCATGAGGCAAGGGGTTGGGAGAGAAGCCTCAAGATTAGGGGGTTTATTCTAGTTCATTCTTTCTGACAAAATCCTTCTTAGATGGACAAAACCATGTGCACTGCAGGGGGGCAGATGTAACATGTGCAGATAGAATTAGATTTGGGTGAGTTATTTTGTTTCTGTGCAGGGTAAATACTGGCTGCTTTATTTTACACTTCAATATAGATCTCACTTTGAAGAAAAACCCCACCCAAATCTGATTCTCTCTGCACATGTTACATCTGCCCCACCCGCAGTGCACATGGTTTTGTCCATCTAGGAAGGATTTTGTCAGAAAGAATGAACTAGAATAACCCCCTAGGTTATGAAGAATAGTACGCTTTGATGAACAGGTGGTTTTCCAGTGCTGTGTGAAACTTTGCAAGGTCGGTGAAAGTCTAATAAAGTGAGGCAGCTCTTTCCAGTGACGGACGACAGCATGGGCAAAATCTGGGATTCACGTATCAGATGAAGAGACCAGGGAGGAGAGACGATATAATTGGTGACATTTAATAGAATGCAATTTTTTTGCAATTTCGCCCAATATCACCAATTTTAAAATTGCATTTTTTGCAGCGAATTCGCATATTTAATGAGGTGCGTATTCCGAGGGGAAAAGTGCGATTAAGTGCGATAATGTGTTTGTGTTTATAAAAAAAAAAACAGCGAGAGGTCCCCCCTCCTGCGCATAACCAGCCCCGGGCTCATTTAGCCGGACCTGGTTCCAAAAATACGGGGGACAAAAAGCATAGGGGTCCCCCGTATTTCTGAAACCAGCCCCGGACTCTTGGACTCCTGGTTCCAAAAATACAGAGGACCAAAAATCTGGAAACCAGCACCGGGCTCTAACAGCCGGCAGTGTCATGCCACAGCCAGGGGACACTTTTTATATAAGGTCCCCCAGCCAAAACATGAGCACTGTGGCTGGTCAGCCTTGGACGGGGTACCTGGAGGAGTGCCCCCCCCCCGATAAAGGGGTCCCCCACCAGGCTTTACCCTTCCAGGGATGAAGCCCAGGCTGTCACCGGCATCCGTGGCCAGTGGACGCCGGCCTGATAGGGTTAAATCTCACATACCTAACATTGCTTTATGCAGGAGAACTACAAGTGCCAGCAGACCTCTCCCGCATGTTGGGACTTGGAAAACCACAAGTCCCAGCATGTAGGGCATTAATGGGCCGATGGGATTTTTAGTCCACCTGTAAAAAGAATGTTAAAATAAAACACACACACAGAAAAGTATAACTTTATTTCACACACAAACACACACCTCACTTTTACACCAATATACTTACCAATCCAGGATCCAGCGCTGGTCTGTCTCCTGCATAGCCAGCTCACCTTGCACTGACAGCGGGGTGAGCCGGTTTTCTCCTGCGCAGCTAACACCTTCTGTAGCACTGTCCCTGGGACAGCGCTACAGAGGCTGATAGCATCTTGGACCAATTAGGGCTGAGCGATGCGTCTCCATGGATGCATCGGCGAATGAACGCTATCAGCCTCTGTAGCACTTGGACAGCGCTACAGAAGGTGTTAGCTGCACTGTTGGAGCCCGGTACTGATTTCAAAATACAGGGGACCCCCAGATTTTTTGTCCCCTGTATTTTTGGAACCAGGACCGGTCCAAGAGTCTGGGGCTGGTTTCAGAAATACAGGGGACCCCTATGCTTTTTGTCCCCCGTATTTTTGGAACCAGGTCCATCTCAATGAGCCTGCGGCTGGTTATGCTCAGGAGGGGGGACCTCACGCTGTTAAAAAAAAAAAATGACACACATTTTTATACACAGGACCATGGACAGATCTCAATGATCTGTGCAGGGTTCTGGCCAATTCGCATATCAGAACCTAGTCTACATGTTTGGCGATTTTTAGACACATTTTACCGAATTCGCATCTCATTAAATATGCGAATTGTATGCTTTTCAATGGGAAAACATCTGTATGCGAGTTCCAGCAGGACTAAAAATCGCACTTTCAGAATGTTTTCCGCATCTCATTAAATATGCAAATTCGGGAAAAAGTGTGATTTTGGAAGTTTTTGGCGAAAAAAATCACAAAAATCAAAATTTTGCATCTCAAATTTCAAAAGCATCCGCGTATGTTTTATGCACATTAACTCTGATTATAGTATAACAGGATAACCTGAAGTGTGGGATTCCCCAGAATAGGGGTTGAATTTCCTCAGGGCATCAAACCTTCCTCCCAAAATAATTTTTGGTACTTGTGTAATATCTGGGTGCCCGATCTTTTCATTGTATTGCATCGCATCGCATCGCATGCAATATAGTGGCATACATTTCATGCGATGCGATTTTTCATTGTAAAGACCCGATTTTTAATTGTATAGTCACCCATGGGTGATTTCATGCCCCACTATCCAACTACGCATGGAGTTGATTGTATGTAGTGTGGCGAGCGCAGCGAGCCACCGAGCCCGAAGCGTGGCGAGCGCACACTATATAAAATCAACTCCATGCGTAGTTGGATAGTGGGGGTATGAAATAACCCATGGGTGACTATACAATTAAAAATCGGGTCTTTACAATGAAAAATCGCATTGCATCGCATGCCTTAAGTAGTGGCATGTAGATGAAAAAATTGGGCTCCAAGATAATACACAAGTACCTAATATTTTTTAAATTACCTGCTTCTGTGGCCAGGCCCCGGCCCGCCCCTACTCTACAAGCCACTACTCAGGTCCCGCCCCCACTCTACCAGCCACTCTTCAGGTCCCGCCCCCACTCTACCAGCCACTCCTCAGGTTCCGCAGATCAACAGACACGCACTGTCTTTAGCTCTGCTTTTACAACCAATGCTTTTGGTGGGTGAGCCTCAGCCAAGAAGTTATAGCAGTACCGGTAGGTAGCCCAGTGTGTTTGTATGCTGAGTGGCTTCCATAGTCTCCGCAGGCATGCTGATCTGTGTGGTGGCAACGGAGCCTGTTTCTGTGAGGCGGGTACTGTGTAAGTGCTGGTCAGCAATTATAGGCATGGGAGATGTGAGGTGACGTTTATGCGTGCGGGAATGGGGGGAGGGTATATGCCCTGGTTCTGAGGTATACACACTGGGCATTGGTTGTGGGCATGGTGGTGTACATGCTGGGCAGGGAGTGTGAGGATGATTGGAAGGTGTATTTGCTGGGCAGTAACTTTGGACATGGAAGGAGTGTGCATGTGGTGTGCAGTGACTTTGGCGATGTGGGGGCTGTATGTGCCTGGCAGTGACTGTGGGCATGGACAGGTCCCGTCCCCACTCCTTGTATGATGGCTTCCCTCCAAGTACTCACCCGCACCCCGTGATTAGGGCTGAGCTTAACACCCGCCGTTTCAGCAATGTGTGACATGATGTCATGATGCAGCCACGTATTATATGAATTGTGAGTGCATTGGAGGGGCGCTGAAGTGGCTGATGAGGAGTTGGTGATGAGTTGGGACTCCGAATAAATGCCAGCTGCAGTTCCCTGTGCAATTCCTGGTTGGACGTTGCTTCAGACTCCCTGGACAAAGACAGGTTGGTGTTGTCTGGGCATTAATATGTGTGCTAGTAATGTCACAATGTGGAAATGACTGTGTCCATCCATGGTCAGGTCCCGTCCCATCTCTGCTGTTCCGACTCTCACCTCACCCCCCCCCCCCATTCCTTGACACACTAGCAGAATTAGAGCCCTTTCAGAATATTGCTATGGGACCCATAAAGTTTATTACGCCCCTGCCCAAAAACCACAACAAAATCTTCATTTAATTTCTGTGTTTATTATGTAATAGATTAATAAACTGTTTATTAGATTTCAAAGATTCAAATATTAAAGAAACTGTATAATGCTAATACTTGTTACATGAGATATATAGGCTATTCTTATTGGCTTCAGAACTGTAATTACTTGATACACGGAGTGACAAAATTTCAATTGACAATACGATTATGTGATTTGAGTCAATTAAAAAATATATATAATTCTTTGACCACCTATGACCATCACCACAATTGACCAATCAGGGCCCATGGTTTGGACACGGACCAATTTTCCAATTGTCACACACTGCTAGGAGAACCTGAGGCCCAGATGTATCAAGCTTCAAAAATGGATCCAATGCAGAGTGATAAACAGCCAACCAGCTCCTAGCTGCCATGTTACAGGCTGGGTTTAAAAAATGACAGTTGGGAGTTGATTGGCTAGTTATTTATCATTCTCAACGTTATCACTTTTTGAAGCTTGATACATCTGCCCCCGAGTCACTTGTTTGCGTGCAAGGCAAAGGGTTCCTCCACTGAGTATCTATGCAACATAACAGATATATTTTCTGGCATTATTTCACATGAAACAATGCACACTGGGCCTTATGGTGGCCCTGTGCGCATACGCATTTCTGTGCATGTGCTTGCACCCGCTGAGAACAGACTGCTTGCCGGGAGCACGCAACCAGTACAGTGGGCAGGAAGGGGGGGGGGGGGGGCGGAGAGGGGCGTGGGGTGGTGGGCGACTCCATTAGCATATGGTAATGCCCAGCGTTTCAT
Organism: Crinia signifera; assembly: GCF_055691185.1. NCBI lineage: Eukaryota > Metazoa > Chordata > Amphibia > Anura > Myobatrachidae > Crinia > Crinia signifera. Next base: position 32,988,681 of record NC_139224.1, on the reverse strand, counting down.
GGGCGTGCCCATGCTAATGATGCCATGACACGGACATCACCAGATGTCAGCTGCCCGCCCATTTCTTTCCCAGTGTGCATGCATTTTAAGTGACTTGAAAGTTACTTTTATAAGCGTGCACATTCCACATCTTTCGATGGTTGGCGACCATCTAAAGATGTGGGAGGTTCCCCCTGCCCTACACATGGATTTAACATCCATTCGCAAACCCCTGTAAGCGAGTCGCCCTTGCAAATGGGTGGTCCCAGCCAACCATTTGCATGGCGGGTTTGGTGGACTCACAAGGCTGTGGATTTGCAGCCTTGCGAATCAACCAAAATATCTATAGCTTAGAGAGGCCTGAACTTCATTTCCGCTATTTTATAAGAGTAATTCTGTCCCTTGCCAGATTTCCAATTAACTCCGTTTGCATAGCTGGTATGTGTCCCTCTCAGATACTGTCCGTTCAGATTGGAGTTATGGCAGCTTCCATACCACCAAGCACCTTGATACATGATTGCACAGTTATTTGGAATTTCATCATTGTCCTTGTCTTTTGTTGTGAAGGGATGGTTGTTATGATAGGTAAGAGAGTCACCTGCAGGGAACAAAGACATAGCAAGAAATGAAAACATCAATGCTTCTTATAGATGTAATATTTAGCATTTGTCTGTTGGCTCTGACAGTTAGAGAACACATCTTCTCACATGGTACCGAGGGGATCTGGCGGCAGGGACAGGGGGCGGGTGGAGTTAAGCCACTCAGGCAGCAGCAAATGACACTGCTCACCGAGCGGTGTTGAATCACTTCAATAGTTTATTGAGGCTAGGTGTTGGAGAATACATCTGTGCAACTACTACATTAATGGCAGGGACGGATTGGGACTTCAATCCAGCCCGGGAAAAAAAAAATCATGCAGCAGCCCGAGGGAGGATAGCGGCCTTGGTGTATGTAATACGGGGGGGGGGGGGGGGGGGGCGGTGGTGCATGTAATGCGGGGGGGGGGGGGGGGCGGTGGTGCATGTAATGCGGGGGGGGGGGCGCAGTGTCTAATGCCCGGGGGTGGGGGGCTCTGCTGCTTTCTGCCGGCTCCTGATGGGGGAACGGGAGCTGGGAGCCTGCTGCCGCCGCACTTGTAGGCCGATGGGAGGTGCTGTGCACTATCACGCATGCGCAGCATCCCTCCCATGGACATTTTGGATGTGGGCAAAGTGCCGTGGCCCAGCCATCCCAGGGAGGAGCGCGTCCGGCCTGTTTTTAAGGAGTTTTGAGCAGGCCCACCAGGAAATGGCCCGGTTTTACCTCACAACCTGACCTCATACTTACCTCATACTTACCATTGTTCTGGCTGCTCCAGAAAGGGGCAGCCATCTTGGTGAAACAGGGAGCAGGCTTCAAAACATGAGCAGTAATGGGGTATGGATGCACATTTTCATCATAACAAGGAGTGTGGCCCCACAAGGGGTCGGAGGAGCTGAGATTATCGGCAAAACTGTATTATTTATTATTGCAAAGCGGGATGAGGCTATGGCCTTTCTGGACTATAAAGTTTTAAAAGGATGGCTGCCAGAGGGAGCCGGGGGCTGCAGTCGGCTTTGGAAGACTTGCCTACTCCTTCAGGAGGAGGGGGGCACAAAAGGTTAGACAGGGACCAAAGTTCGGCATTGATAAAACAGTCAAAAGGTTGACATGTTTTTCATGTTTTTTTATGTGAATGTCAGCACCTCAGCACACTTAGTGTAGCATGTATTCAGCACACTTATCCATTCACTTTCAGAATCCATGTGGATTGTGAAGCATGAAAACGTCCTAAAAAAAAAAAAACATGAAAAACTCATCATGACCTTTTGGCTGTTAATCTTTTGTCAATGTTGACCTTTGACGGTCATTCTTTTGACTGCCTAGCTAGACATTGTCTGTAAGTCATCCGAAGTTGCAGGCTATGCAGAGTTGTGAGAACAACTTTGAAAAGAAAGAGCTGATTTATCATTTGCTCCCACAAAGTACCAGGTTTTCGTTCCAGCTACCACCTAGTTACATGTTTGGACAGGTAATGTTAAGGTGTTTGGGCAGAAAAAGTATAGAGCTGGTGCAAGATTACTAACAAACAGCGTAAGGAATCGTGTGCGGGTCGTGCGGTCCCACTGAGACTGTACCTGCCCTCAGCTGCGTGCCACCCCCTCCTCCAGCTCCTGCACTATGTGAAGAGAAATGCTGTGTTTTCTCCCATATGGCGCACATGTATTAAGCCGGGTGAAGTGATAAAGTGGTAATAAAGCAGTGATAAAGTGGAAGGTAATACCGCACCAGCCAATCAGCTGTGTTTGGAAAAATGACACTTAAAAGAGGATTGGCTGATGATTTATCACCTTCCAATTTATCACTTTACCTGGGTTAATACATCTCCCCCCCCCCCCCCCCCCAGGGCATTCCCCATATAGGTGAATAATATGAGCACGTACAGTACTGTAGTTCCCATATATATACAATGGGAATCGGTACATCTGTCAGAATGTACTTAGGTCTACAGTCATTAGGTCGACCCCACTAGGTCGACTGGCAGGAAGGTCGACCTGATTTAAGGTCGACATGGGCCAAGGTTGACATGAGTTAAGGTCGAATTTGCATAAAGGTCGACATGAGGAAGGTCGACTGTTCATAAGGTCGACATGGGGTTTTCACTGTTTTTTATCTGAATGTCGACACAGTCGACATGGACACAGTTGGCAATGAGAATCGGACGCTCGCAATGCTTCGGGCGCGGTGGCTCGCTTCGCTCGCCACAGCTTTAATAACCTCCTCCACGCCCTAGTGGATGGTAGGGCATGAAATACCGCCTGTCGGCACATGTCAGCTCAAAAAACAGTGAAAAACCCCATGTCGACCTTATGACCAGTAGACCTTCCTCATGTCGACCTTTATGCAAATTCGACCTTAAGTCATGTCTACCTTGGCCCATGTCGACCTTAAGTCAGGTCGACCTTCCTGCCAGTCGACCTAGTGGGGTCGACCTAATGACTGTAGACCTAAGTTCATTCTAATAGATGACCGCTTCCCGTACAATGCAGGTGCAGTTGGTCATATAGGTCTGTATGGGAAAAACAACAGCAGTACATGTTTTCCTGCTGCCTTTTACTGTCTTCTGGCCTGGGCACCTGATCTTACGATGACACGTCCCAGATCACATAGGTTGAATAAAGACACTTACCTGCACTGCCTCCACTCAAAGCTCCAATTCTCAGCTTATAATTGTCGTCTTCTCCTAACAAGGCGAAGGAAGCATAACTTGCAAAACTATAGCTGTTATCAAAATCTGTCAGGTCAACTCGAAGCTCATGGGTTCCTGAAGGGTTAAACACATACAGACCCACAGATAAAGCACAATGGAACACGGTGTGGGGACAATCCGCATTGCAGCCCTTCATATACAGAGTCAGACTAAGGGCGGTATTCAATCCCGGGTCACGACCGCCGTGACCCTGGTCCATTTGCGTTTTGCTCGCTTGTATATTGGCATGCGGGATTCAATGTCCCACCGGCTGATCTGCAAAAAGAGGGCGTGTCCGCGTAAATGGCCATGGATTGTTGACATTTGGCCGTGATCGTGACAATTCAGCTTTTAAAGTCAGGCCCATTCTGTCGATCTGCCTCTTCAATGCTGTCAGGAAAGAAAGCATTGTATAGGCGCCTGCCGCTATTTCCCCCTGTAGAAATTGTGGCGGGAATTGAATATCCCCCTTAGTCACACACAGATGAACAAATGTCACACGTCAAATGAATCCGTGCAATCTACAGTAGCAGAGTCATTTTGTCCCATTTTTTATTTATTTATGCTAATCAAAGACACACAAGGCAAGTGCATTGGGAGATGTTCCCTCCCACTAGGACTGCCAACCAATAATAGCTGCAATAAGAGGAGATCTGGAAGCCACTCCCTGCCTTATTGCACTACCCAACCTGACTTCCATGTGCTGTCAAATGTCTACAATATATCTGTCTCTGTCACTCCAGCAGTTCCATCCTTCCAGCAACTTCACAACATCCATGTGTATCTCAGGTCCCCTCTCACCTTCTCATCAGCATGCACAGAGCCTGCTTCTCTTATAGCCCTTTCACACTCGCAGAGCTGGGTCATACCCGGGAATGTGTTCCCGGATGCTTCCCGGGACACTACCCGGGAATGTACCCTTTCACACTGGCCACCTGACCGAGAATGAAGTTGGCCAGGTGGCATCATCTGGAGGCTTGGCCCGGGGCGGCGCTGGGAGGTGTCAGCACCTCCCAGTGGCACATTTTCACTGCAGTGAACGGGATCTGGGTCACGCTGGGTCAGGACCTGGGTAGAAATCCCAGAATGCTGAACATGGGCTATTCGTCCAAGACCCTTTCACACTGAGCTAAATCCTGGGTTGATGCGCGTTCATGTGCAAAAACCTGGGATATTTTTGCAAGTGTGAAAGGGGTATTAGTGGCACTTCTTCACTTTAGCAGTGGTTATGGCTTGACATCACATACATCATGCCAGAAAAGTAGCTGCTGGGACAGGCTTTTCTGTTAGAATTACTGTGGTGGAGGTGAATCAGCTCCCCTGCCATTACAGGTGGTGGGTCTCAGTTCCACCCATTTCCCCCTTCCCACTTTAACCCATGATGTGGGTAGGAAACACTATTCTGCGGAAAGGGTCAGACAAACATCTGGTACCAGGGAAGTAATTAAAACCCAAGCGTCTTTCTCCTTCCCGTGCCCTGTGAACAGGAAGCATCCATTATTGGGGTGACAGAAACCAGACAGAATGGGTATATTAACCTTGAAAAGGGGCCCTGTTGAACCTGAAATGCGTTGGTGAGTTGGAGGACTACCCATCTGTCTTGGAGCCATTGCTTTTTGTCCATCTTTAAGCTTCCAAGTTACCTCTTGCCCGGGTGAGTGAGGGTGGATGTGGTTCCGAATACAGGAGGGAGATCACTTGTTTTGTCTTCATTTTTACCATTGACTTTTATTGGATGTGTGGACTGTCTATATATTGAATACTTTTATTTACTATTTGGAACCATCTGGGTCCTGGTCATCTTACTACAACCACGGATTTGCCAGTCAACGCCTTGTGGTTTACCTGAAAGAACCTTTTTAGGAACATAGGATTGAGAGAACAATGGTGTAGCAAAGAATCCTTTATGTGCATATAGGGTTCGGGAGAAAGGTCAGTTTAAAGGAACACTGGGGCAGATGTATTAAGCCGGGCGAAGAGATAAACTGGAGATAAAGTGGAAGGAGTTAACGCACCAGCCAATCAACTCCCAACTGTCATATTTCAAACACAGCTGATTGGCTGGTGCGTTATCTCCTTCCACTTTATCTCCAGTTTATCTCTTCGCAAGGCTTAATACATCTGCCCCACTGTGACTATAGAGAGTGTTCCTCTTCCAGTATTAATAATCTGACCTATTGTGTTTTTATCTTGGTGTATAGGACGCATCTGTGGAGAACATCCAGCTGTTGGGAAGAGGATAGTTCCAGACACCAATATTAAGAGACAGCGCATTAGTGTCCACTAGCTCTTTTGTTGTAAATGTTTGCAGGATTTGGTATCCCAGAGACATGAGAGGATGGCCAATTGTTACCAGGGGAGCCCTTACCCCCAGGACATTGTCCATTCAAAGTTGATGCCAGAACTATGTTGTTTTTTTTCTCTGAAATGGACTGTAATCTGGTTGTACATTGAAATAATAATATACTCTTTGTAATTATTATTTTTTAGCTTTAAAGATATTATTCTTGTGATCTTACTTAATGAATCACCCTCATACATTAGTTCCACTGTAAACAGGACTATCTATGGCTGGGATCGCTCACTACTTTCTTATGGTTGCAGACCATTCTGTGCCATATTAACAGTATAGTAGGTCCTGTGTAATGCCTTGGGGTCCTTAACCACACATTAATAGAAACCAATTATACAAAATCATGTCATGACCTCTTGTGCCATCTCTCCACACGCTTCCATACTGTCAGCTCTGGGGGTTTTTGTGTTCCCGGCTGTGACCGTGATGGACCAGTGGAGGGCGCTGGATAGCAGAACGCTGGAGGCTTGATGTGCGACATACACGGAGTGACAGGGACTCAGCGAACAAGAGTGTTGGCGGAGACCAGGATCAGGGCCGCGGAGTCTAACTTGCCAGCGGTGTCCACCAGGGAGTCCCGCAAGGGACTTTGGACTTAGCTGCGTCTGACAAGCAGGTCGCAGCCCCCTGCCCTGGTCCTCTGGACGCAGGCTGGGACTGAGGATACTGAACTCTGGGAACAGACCTTGAAGAGACCAGGGTATAGATATGCAGTCTGGGAACTGCAGGGAGTGACGACTTGTGATGTCGATGATGATGGTGACAGGTGACGAGCAACTCAGGTATACTGGCTGGTGGTAAGAATAGGACGTAGATGGAAGAGTCACTATATGCACAGTAGAAGGGTGTCAACCCGGGAGTCGACAGCGCCTGTCGGCAGTATCAGGACAAGGTGGTGAATGTCTCTGATAGGCTTAATAGCCAAAGGTGAAACTTAGCAGTACACCTGCTACTTGACTGCAGGGATGGAATGGCAGGAGTCTTCTGGCGATGGATCGAACCAGGTAAGTATAGCAGATGCAGAGAACGCTGGGAAGGAAATGCAGGTGAACCTGGATATCCTGGAGCCTTGGAAACTTCACTGACACAGAAGAACACTGGGAGCAGGTAAAGCAATTGTTCAAGGCAAGAAAGTTAGGCCCAAGGCCTGATCTATATCCCCCCCTTGCCTGTTCGTGATTGGCTGCCAGCCGCAGCACCAATCAATACTGGAGAATGGCAGACACACCTTGATTCCTGCACAGGTGTGTGGGTCAGGGGTCAGACTGATGGTCAGCAGGATTGGTCTATGCAGTCAGCTGAGTGCCAGTGTCATGGCGGCACCCACGCTGCCCGGGACCAGCGTGAGACTGGCATGGGACAATGCCGACTGCCCACGGGGACACTGATCACGTGACCACCACCAGCCCCGGATCAAAGGTCCCTAGAATTGTGGGGCCCTGGTGAGCTGCCCAGTGTACGTACCTACAGTATACATTATAATGACCCTGACAGCACCCGTATCTGGAGTGGGACTAACCCCATGGTGAGCACTCGGAACATCCAGTCCCATTTTATGGCACAAGAACCAAGGGTAACTTGCACAAAACCATAATTTAAAGATATATAGGATTTGTATGTGAATGTAATGAGTCAGTTACCTGAAGACGTCAGTCTGTGAATGTTCTCATTTCCTAGCCAGAACTCGCTCAGTTGGTTGCCAAAGCCCCGTTTGTAGTCATCCCATTCTCTGAAGAAATTTACAGTGCCGTCGTATCGTCTCTGAAAGACCTAAAGGTTTACAGCAAGATTAGGAGCCTGTGAAAATCCTTGACAGTAAAATAAGTGTATTCTCTAATTACAACTTCACTACAGAGGAACCTTCTAAAGTCCGGAAGTCCAGAAGATGACAAAAGGCCTGATTGGCGATACCTGGAGGAATGGGACCAGCCGCTTTGAGGGTAATACTGTATGTTGCTTTGTTCATACAATAGCTGGTTTCTACATCATAGATCATCACATGGAGTTAATATACCACTATGAAGGTACGTGATATTGTTGGTCAGTGTTAGCCAGACAAAATACTGCATATTTGTTAAATGGGAAACCAGACAATCTTTTCCTATCCCATATAAACACTGCAAAAATTGTTAAAAATAAATATTGGTCAAAATTTATTTTATTAACAGTTTCTTACAATAGCGCACACATATTCCACAACGCTTTACATAGAATACTGGAACATTCACATTAGTCCCTGCCCCAGTGGAGCTTACAATCTATTTTCCCTATCACATGTACACACACACACACAGACATTCTAGGGTTAATTTTTTTGGAGCCAAATAACCTACCAGTATATTTTTGGATAGTGGGAGGAAACCGGAATACCCGGAGGAAACCCACGCAAGCACGGGAAGAATATACAAACTCCGCACAGTTAGGGCCATGGTGGGAATTGAACCCAAGACCTCAGCATGAGGTAGTAATGCTAACCATTACACCTGCCCTTCGTGCGAGACTAGAAACCCCATATTACTGCCAATGCTTTGTAACAGCAAAATGGAACAGAAATGCTTGTTGTATTAGTACTGTATCTATAGATACTCATTGTACAATAGGGTATGTGTGGGCATTGCTAATGGCAGGGCTTCCATTCATCAAAGAGGTGGGAGGGCAATGAGTTGCTCAATTACAATAATTCATAATGACATGTAAAACATTGCTTATTATGTTGCTGTATCTGTGCTTCATATAATTATAAATAAAATAATTTGTGGACCCAGCAGCGTCTACAGAGGTTAGATAGATCAAGAACATTGCTTATTAAGGGTGAGATGTATTAATGACCGCATTTGTAATGTGATCATAAACTGACATTTTTGGCTACTTACCTACAGGAATGTTCTCTGTAATCTTTATTCTTCTTCAAGTCATGAAAGCTCTGCGATACCCATGTGCCCCATGTGTTTATGAATCGGGTGAATTAATGCTCATGCAAGGCCATCAGACCCCTCTCTGGACCATTTTTCTTATAAAAAGCCATAAACTTCTATAGATAAACTATAGGGTTCTAGAGTAAGTCTACATACTGTATGTGCTTCCGGTGGGGTCCAGGGATGGTCGCATGCACAAGGAGCTCCAACCTCCGAGCTCCCCTCCTCGGCCCCTGGAGGAGATGGAGAAGCGCAGCAGAGACAGTGGAAGGAGAAGCGCGGCAGAGATGGTGGACGGCGGCAGAGGAGGTGGATGGAGGATGAGCATGGGAGTGCCAAGGAGAACTGCCTAGTGTCCCCAGGCGCATGATGAGGCAACCCCTCAGCTGGGATAGGTGGTAGCATCAGCCAGAGCCCCGGCATGACTGCCAGAGGTGGCAATCACTATCAGCCCGTAGGATTCCCCCTGATGATCCACCAGGCCCAGAAGGATCACTGGCCGTGTCACCCAGCTGGGACAAATCAGGATTTGCAGCCCGCAGGCCCTGGCCGCTGTCCTCCTGCAGACTCTGCCTGTGTATATGTGTATATGTGTCCCCTTATTTTACTATGGGAGCCAGAAATTTCTAGTTATATATAATTTGCCTAGTACAGTATATAAAATGAAAGCAAACATCTCATTGGTGATATAGACATCTATTCTATAACAGATTGTTAGACCTGTTTTCATTGACATCCCAATGTGTTTTAGAGAAATGGAAATAAGATAGGGATAGCAGGTGACTGTAATGTGTGCATGTAATATACTCTATTAACTAAATACTGCTTTTTATATACCGTAAGTAGAGGTATTTAGGTGGGGGGGGCGCATGTAATTACAAAAGGGGTTATAGGTCTGTTGTCACTTACAATCCATCCTCCGCCATCTGTGTCCATGTCACACAAGACTGTTAGAGGCTTTACACCATCTGGGTATATTTTGTACCACCCGCTGAGGTAAGAGCCCAGGTTCCGCAGCTCCTTGCAGTTTCGAGCAGCTGAAAGAGAGTACAGATAAGACAGGGCAGGGCAGGCATACAGCACAGGACTAATGTCAGATTTGGGGATGATCTCACAAAGTAAGAGACTGATCATTTTGACCAAAACAATGGAATCAGCCAAAGATTGCACTGTGGGGCTCAGATTGAGGTTTTGGCTACACTGCTCTTACTTTAGTCTTCATACTCTGCTGTAGTTATATAATGTCTGAGTTTAAGACTCTCACTTACCATAGATTGCGTCTGTGGTGCTTGCATCCCCTTTCTCTCCTAAAGTGGAAAGTCATCAGTTATTAGGGCATGCACAATGTAGAATACTATTTATTAACTTCCTGACAAAGGGCCTAATTCAGCAGAGATCGCTAATCAGAGAATCCGCAGCTGACTGCAAGCATTAAGCCGCTGCCCAGACAGAGAGAGAAATATTCTGTGAAAATGTGAGATTCAATTGCGAATGGCTAACCACAATCCCAGAACATTAAAGCATCTTTGCCGTCTGTGCAAATGTGAGTAGGTCTGAGGCTGCCACTAATCTGAGACGTGCTGGAAGTGGTCATCACCGACGTTACAGATCCTCCCCAAAAAATTTTGGGCGTGCCTGGATTTTTTCAAACACACCCAGAAAACGACAGGATTACGCCCATAAATGCCGGCTTCCTGTCAAAGTGTGACTACTTAGCGATCAGGAATATTATTGCAAAGTCGCTGATTAGCGATCCAGGACAAATTACGCCCAATTTACCAAACACAAAACACTACTGTGCTTGAAGTGACTTTTCAGTAACTTGTACTAGTTCATGCCGTTACTGAAATGAAGATTTACAAATAATAGGCAGTAAGGATAATTTACAGATCTGCACCACAAATGTTTCCTTCTCTAATTGACATGCAGCATATTTGTGACAACTGTGCTCATTTGTACAATTGTACCCCTAATAGGCTGAAGTCACCACCCCAACTCGCGTCCGATCTGGGATTCTGAGCATGGTTCAGCACAGGTTCTTCAGATTTACATACCTCTTTCACACAGCGTTCAGATCCAGGTCATCGCCGCTCACACAGAACGCTCGGAGATGGCGTCATCTCCAAGCGCTAGAGAGGCAGCCAATCGGCATGACCTCGGTATGACCCAGGTAGGTACTGGGAATAACCCTGGTTGAGACCCTTGTTGGACACAGGGTGCAAGACCCAGTATGTTTCACACAGAGCCTTGACCGGCTTTGCACCAACAATAATACATGGTCTCAGCTCTATGTATAAAACTCATAACGGGGAGGGGTTGGTACTTATTATGGTATGCAGAGATACAAAACACCAACCAATCATTTCCTGTCATTTTACAAACACAGATAGTACAGAAGCTGATTGGATCTCTATTCAGGCTTTGATAAATATCCCTAGGTGTGTCTTGAGGGTTGCGATTTCGGAATAGACACATTTTGCTTTTTTTAATGGATGGGCCTCCATACAAGCTTCCCTCAATGTATTTTGTCTTGCTCCCAAAAATACACAAAAACGCATCACAGAGTTTAGACAACACATTTAGAGATGTTTTTAATAGATGGCTAAAAACGATCCTAACCACCTGCAAAACGGTATTTACTGTAGTTTACACATCAGCAAAAGTGGCTCTGAGAGTTGTCGGGGAATGGGTACTGTTTACCGAGGCCCTGGTGTACTGGCTGGTGCACTGGAGAGGCCGAGCATGAACCTGGGTACGTTGAGGAGGAGAATATTGTTGTTGCCCTATGCAGCTCGGCTGCAGGCCCTGGGAAGTTTCCGAGCAGTGTTGCAGCAATCGGCACCCATTTTAGAAGTGAACTTTCATTGACTGTGTTTTGGGGGTGTGGTCAAGTCTTCTCTGTTTGGTGACACCCCCAGTGCCCAGGCCCCTTCCTGCTCCCACTAGCCCTGGTCATCATACCGTAGGTCCTGGAGGTCAGGTGTTGGTCATTATATTAAAGACAGCACAGACTAGAATGGAAAGTGCAATTATGTGCAAGTTTACTTAGATATTTTTTGGTACTTGTTTCCTATCTGGGCGCCCAGGTTTTCTACGTACGGCACCGTAATGAAATCGGATCGCATCGCATCGGATTCGGTACTCGATGATGTATGATGGCATACGATGCTATCCGATCCGATTTCATTTTAAATCGGATCGCATCGCATGCGGTGACGCGATCAACCCCGATTTTTACATTGGAATCAATGTTAAATGGTCCCTGAGACCCGATTTTACATTGATTTCAATGTAATAACCCCGCAAACCCACGATTTGTATAGGAAACCCCCCCCTGATGGTTTAAAATGCGCCTCCATTGTTAACGCCACCCCAGTATTGACGTCAACCCGAAGCGTGGCGAGCGCAGCGAGCCCCACGAGGGGCGGCGGTACGCGTCCTCCGACTTTTTCATACCCCCACTATCCACGTCGGCGTGGAGTTGAGAATAGAATAGTGTGGCGAGCGCAGCGAGCCACCGAGCCCGAAGCGTGGCGAGCGCAGCGAGCCCCGCGAGGGGACGCGGATACCTGTGAAGCCCGCGAGGGGACACGGATACCTGTGAAGTATCCGCGTCGGCTCGCTGCGCTTGCCACGCTTCGGGCTCGGTGGCTCGCTGCGCTCGCCACACTATTCTATTCTCAACTCCACGCCGACGTGGATAGTGGGGGTATGAAAAAGTCGGAGGACGCGTACCGCCGCCCCTCGCGGGGCTCGCCACGCTTCGGGTTGAAGTCAATACTGGGGTGGCGTTAACAATGGAGGCGCATTTTGAACCATCAGGGGGGGTTTCCTATATATCCTATGGGCCAACCATAAAAGCGGGAACGAAATCGGATCGCATCGCATCGTTCAATATCGTGTATGTGCATTTGTGGTATCCGATGCGATCCGATTTTTATACGGAGAATAGCATGGTGCGCAATTAACTTAGCGGGCGCCCAGATAGGAAACAAGTACCTATTTTTTTATAAAACTCCAAATACTGCATGTTGCACACAAATGGGTGTAAACGATGCTCTGTGTGCTATTTAAGAAGAGTCATTTGCTAAGGGCTAACAAACACAGAATATCATCAAAACTAAGAATGTGTTTTCACTTTCTAATAAGATAATTTTCAATGATAAAGTATAAATCATTTCTATGTTGACGGCTCTGTAATTAATAATTGCATTCTTGATCACTGACTACACTTTAGAATATTTATTTTTATTTTGAAGCAGTAGAAATGTATAGACCATGGTATAGGTTACAGGAGATGCTACAGGAAATAACAGTAACGGGACAAGCAACTCACCTTTTTGTCCTATTAAACCAGGAGAACCTGCTGTTCCTGTTGATAACCAAATACATGCAATGAAATGAGAAGATAAGAGGAATAAAACTACAATACACCAGCATACTTTATAAGGGAGTGCCGACTGAGCTTTATTGCATTTATTTTTTACATTTCGCTCTGTGACTAATTCTTGTATTTGCAGGCCAGGAAAAATGTCGGTGTCATAAAGCCACATTAGAAGATTGCATTCTGTGAGGAATTATGTTGGCAAAATGCTGACATACAGTATATACAATGTCAACATCTGATATATTGATATATGAATTAATGATATTATTAGAATGCCAGCAGTTGGGGTTAGGCTGCGGGTTCGGAGGATTAGGGTTAGGCTGCGGGTTTGGAGGATTAGGGTTAATCTGTGGGATTGGTGGTTTAGGATGTGGGAGAGGAATTTATTGTTAGGCACTATGGGAGGGTTAGCGGTGACAAATGCTCATCACTGGAACTGCCAAAGAAACAGCCAGAAGTCAAAGTCAGTTAACCGCAAGTCCTTGAAGACCCACTGGAACAATGGTCATTGCTGCTGCCTCCCCGCCCCCAAACGTTGGCATCCTGTCAATCATGCTGTGTTTAAGAGGACACTGTGGCCCAGTAGCCCAACTAGACTAAATATCGGAGCAGTACACAAATCATCAGGTTTGCGTATATCTCTGAATCTGCTTCTGGGCTCTCATACACTTGGGTGATGTCAGATTTAGGGGGTTATTCAATATGCGATGGTCAGAATCCTGGGCGGTTTTAGTTTTATCTGACAGTCGGAATTCAATGTTCAGTGTCGGAAAGTCTGTGGATCTGTAGTAACGGCAGCGGATTGTCGAGCATTGGCTATGTATGAATGCAACCATCCGTGACCGTTTCTGACAAAAAAGTCTGATCTAAAAAAAACGTCAATGCGGTTGTTAACGACAGAATTGAATAGGTCAGTGCCGATATTTCCTGTCAGGAGCTATCGGCACATATTGAATACCCCCTTCAACCTGTACAGATGATTACATTCATCGGTACTCTTTACCTAGAACGGCGCCCGCGATTAGCATCGCGGGCGTCGGGGGTAAAAAATCGCGGGCATCGCGGGTACATAAAAAACGGGTGCGACGCGATGCCCGCGATTTTCCCATAGGGATCAATGTTAAAAGTCAGATTGGACGCGATTTTAGTGTTAAATGCCTCAATGCCCGCGATTTTTACATAGGAAACAATGTTAAATGGGCCACAGAGCCCTAATAGTCCCCCTGAAGTCTTAAATGGCCCCCACAATTTTTAACGCCACCCCACGATCAACGTGAACCCGAAGCGTGGCGAGCGCAGCGAGCCCGCAACGGGCGGTGGTACGCGTCCTCCGACCTTTTTATACACCCACTATCCACGTCGGCGTGGAGTTGAGAATAGAATAGTGTGGCGAGCGCAGCGAGCCACCGAGCCCGAAGCGGGTACGCGTCCCCTCGCGGGCTTCACAGGTGTCCGTGGCGACGCGCTTACCTGTGAAGCCCACGAGGGGACGCGCTTACCTGTGAAGGTATCCGCGTGCGCTCACCACGCTTCGGGCTCGGTGGCTCGCTGCGCTCGCCACACTATTCTATTCTCAACTCCACGCCGACGTGGATAGTGGGGTATGAAAAGGTCGGAGGACGCGTACCGCCACCCCTCGCGGGCTCGCTGCGCTCGCCACGCTTCGGGTTGACGTTGATCGTGGGGTGCCGTTAAAAATTGTGGGGGCCATTTCAGACTTCAGGGGGACTATTAGGGCTCTGTGGCCCATTTAACATTGTTTCCTATGGAAAAATCGCGGGCATTGAGGCATTGAACACTAAAATCGCTTCCAATCTGACTTTTAACATTGGTCCCTATGGGAAATCGCGGGCATCGCACCCGTTTTTTAGTGCATTCGATGGTCGCGATGGTCGCGATGGGCGCCGTTCTAGGTAAAGAGTACCCATTCATCTTTACATTGCGCCAGACAAAATGCCATTGCTTACTATCAGTGGAGAGCAATCTACATATATTACATATGGGTCCTTCACACTATCTTATAATGAGGTTATATAAATCATTTTATTCTGCGCTGTTCTAGTGCTGCGCTTTTCTATTTAAACATCGGTGTCAGGAAAAATCGAACGTGGGCACAATCCATATGGGAAATTCTTTGGTATGGCACACACTGTACTAATGCTCCCTGTACTAATGCTGACTCTTGTATAAAAGGTTGAACTTCCAATATTAGACCCAGTAACTGTATAGATAAACCAGCTAAAGTATGATAGATGCGCACAATGTGGACATTCCATAATCCTGGCATGGACAATCAATATTGCAAACAACCAACCTGTCTGCCCTGTAGGTCCGGCTTTCCCAGGTTCTCCTTTAGGTCCTGAAAGGAATAAAAATGATCTAGTTTAATATTGAATTTTTGCCATGCACCTACAGGACAGGGGAGCAACAATAACAATTATTTGCCATTGTAGCTCAATGGAAGCTGGGATCTCAGCTGCCCTCTACCCATGCCATAGCACTTGTGACAGCCCAACATACAGCTGGCCCAATCAGGGCAGGAGGAAACATTGCTGACATCAACTAGGCTCCGTGGTTTGCCAGCAATTTCCAGAGTGAAAGCGCAGATTACTTTCTCCTGAATTGAGGGCCTGATTCTAGGGTGGGTGTAAAGCAAAACAAGAGCAAGTAACTTGGCAACGGTGCAGTGGGTGGGGGGTGGGGGGCGGATAATTACCCAGCCTGAGCTAGGATAATAATATTATACTATTATTATTATTATTTGGAATATTGACTATAGTATTATGCCTTCCAACATCCCTACATAATGTGGCTCAGTGGGCTTGGCAACAGGGACAGTGCCTGGGAATCAGAACCATTGGGAGGTATATCAATTCACTATAAGGAGTCCAGGACACCTATAGGATACACCTGCAGATTTCAGGAGAACATTCATAATTCACATAAACAGTGCCATGGCACTCACCACTGTGCCACTATATCACGCCAATCCAATCCATATGTATACAAACCTCAACAACACACTGGTCTACAATACTGATGTCATTCATACAAGCACACATACTCCATTGGGCCTCACTTTTATCTCCTCTGGTAGGTCAGATTCCCATGCCATTATGTTCTGTATTACATATTCATCATTGCCTTTTAAGTGCCGGAAGGGCTACTGTATGAAGCACAGCAAAGACCACTTACCTTTCTCTCCAGATGGTCCAGTTTCTCCTTTTTGCCCAGGAGATCCAGGCAGCCCAGGGCATCCTCGAAGAATGGCCAACTTATCGGATTCTCCAATCCCCACAAGCTTTACATCTGCAAACCAAGATGATAGAGAAGTGTAATGTACATAGGGAGACAGATAACAAGGACAGCCATTACTTACAGATCACCTCTCCGAAGATGACATCACTGTTACAGTACTTAACAAAAGTACTTACAGTAAGTATATAGCAGTCATTATCAGGGCCGGTGCGAGCCGGATGCTTCTTGATATGCAGTGAAGTGAAGTGTGTGATTGACAAGCTTCTACCCCAGAAACAATGCACAGACAGAATTGTCTCCCTTTATGTGAACCTGCCTGCTTATCAGAGTAGACCATTCCTTACGTTACAGATCCATTTGTCATTTCTCACATAAAGGAAGAACGACCTACACTTGGCAGTATTACACTATTGTGGTTCATATGCGAGTTTGAGAACTGCGGTCACTTCAGTTCTCCACCATTCTCAGTAACAGTCCATTTCTACCACTTTTTCACCCCCATATTTGACTAATTGTTGTTTTAAACATTGTTATCTTTAATAAATGATATTGCACCATATATAATTTCCTTGTGTTTTTGGGAATACTTGGAGCACTATCTACCGTATCTGAGGAAACTATAGGACCGGAATCTTTCTGAGGAGTTGTGCTATGCGGTTATTCCTTAGGCGGAGAAGAGGATCTTCATTCCCGTAAGGGGGATGTGCGGTATTTATTTACATTCCGACTCATGCTATCGGCGCATTTTGATAGAAATTCTCTCTTAGGGCCTTATTCTAGTTCACTCTTTCTGCCAAAATCCTTCTTAGATGGACAAAACCATGTGCACTGCAGGGGGGGCAGATGTAACTTGTGCAGAGAGAATTAGATTTGGGTGAGTTATTTTTTTTCTGTGCAGGGAAAATACTGACTGCTTTATTTTTACACTGCAATATAGATCTCACTTTGAAGTAAAACCCCACCCAAATCTAACTCTCTCTGCACATGTTACATCTGCCCCACCTGCAGTGCACATGGTTTTGTCCATCTAAGAAGGATTTTGGCAGAAAGAGTGAACTAGAATAAGGCCCTTTTGTATGGAGTCGCGACCCCATGCTGTGAAGGTTGGGACTCACTTTGGGGTCAGGACCCACAGTTTGAGAATCGCCGCACTACAGGCGGCATGGTGGGATAATAAAATAGTGTGCCCGAAGTTTGCGAGGGGACAAGGTACATTTTGCTGGTATTCATGTCAACATTCGGGACAAAAAAAACCTCATGTGGCCCTTTTGACTGCTGACCTATTTCAGGTGTTGACCTTCAGTGTTTGACCAATACCCATACAGATTTCTTATTTGGCATGTAAAGCGTTGCGTTTTATTTAGTGTGATGTGGATCAGTCGATTGTTGCTGTTTAGCTTACTGTAGCTACATACATAGTTCTTATTGTGTCCCCAATACAATCTAATCAAACCACTAAGGGCATATTTATGAACACTTTTCAGGAGATCATCAGAAAACAGCTATTTTTGGATGGGATACGATCATTGGGTCACCAGCAAGTAGGTCGACAAGCATTAGGTCGACAGGACTTTAGGTAGACATGCAGTAAAGTCGACAAGACTTTAGGTCGACAGGGTCATTAGGTCGACATGGGACTTTTTTACTGTTTTTTGAGCCGACAGGCAGTATTTCATGCCCTACCATCCACTAGGGCATGGTGGGAAAATAAAATAGTGTGCCGAGCACAGCGAGGTACCGTGTGCGAGGAGATGTGGTGGTACGTTTCGGTCACATGTGTTGCACAGCTGAAGCAATATATCTGTAAGCAACACCGTACACAGACATATTGCTGGCACACACCGTTCCATCTATATATCGGCTGTTAGAACGTTCAATACATCGGCCATTGTATACACATTTATTTTTACACTGCAATTTAGATTTCAGTTCGAACACACCCCACCAAATCTAACTCTCTGCACATGTTACATCTGCCCCACCTGCAGTGCAGCATGGCTTTGCACATTAGAGAGAAAGTTTGCTTGTTAGAACTTTACTGAATAACACCCATTGCACAGAACACCTAATATAACAGTTGCTTCGGTAGAATAAGAAATCCCTGATAATCTGCCTCATTAGGCAGAATCAACCCCCAGTCTAGATAAACCAAATCAACAAAGAATAAATTACAAATATCACTGTACGACATTGTTGTGGCTCTAACAAAATCTTTGATACATGTGTAATCTGTAGCATAGGACTTACCTGGGCAGGTGTCCTCTGCGTGATTGAGAGCAGTCACCAGGCAGAATACGGAGGCCACCAAGGTCCACATACTGCAGTATCTGCTAGGTTGTTCCCTTGTGTTCCTCACTGCCTGCTAGAATGTGGTTTCATCAGTGATTCCACATAATAAGAGACCATGTAGTTCCTCCCCATGTACACATCTCTGTCTTGGAATATGTAATACTTGCGCAATTGAAATTCCCAATTTTTTCCTTATTTGGTCTTCGGTTACAACAGTAACCCATAGACAAATATCTGCTCAATATCTGTCTCAGGTCTGCTTTGTTTTATTCCACTGACCCTGCAGTAACAGGCTAAACAGAGACACATTGCAAGTCTATGGTATTAACTAGTGTGGATATCTAGATTTAGGTGTGTATTTATCAATGGGCAAAAAGCATTGCAGCTTCAAAAACACCTTATACCAGACTTGCCTACCTGACCCTCTCCATGAGGGAGATAATGCTCTGCTCCTGGACTTCCCTGGTCATGTATGATTTCCATCACCTGTGGAGAGCTAGGTAAAGGTGTGTCATCACAGGGAAGCCCAGGAACATAGCATTTTCACAAATTGTTTGCAGCAGTAGAATTTGTATAAAGTAATAGATTAGAGGTGGAATTTTTTTTAGAAAAATCACAATGCATGACTTTTGCAAAGTCCAAGGTGTGCCAAATTGTGCCATACATGGCACAATAAAACCAAGATGTATGTGGACACATCTGTATATTAGTCAGTCACTTATATGTATATCAAAAGTGGTTAGCCAGTCAGAGGTATAACTGTGTGCAGGGCAGGTATGGTAACATGGCTGATTAAAACCTGCGGCTACTCAGTCACCAGTGCCATAGTACTGTACACTGTGCTGCTCCGGTATACAGACCGAGTGGCTAGGAGTAGCGCCTACTGCTGCAAGTCACTTGTCGGTGCCGGAGTAACGTGCACCGTGCTAGACTAACAGGCAGAGCTGGACATTGTACGGAGTGATTCCTACTGCCCTGACAAGGGCTGTGGGGTCACTCAACCGGTATACACAAAATCGCTAAATCACAATATGAAAAATTACAAAATGCTCATATGCGAAATTTGCCCATGCACCGCTAGCCAGCCGGTACGCACTTCGCAAATTTAGCTTCTTCAGGGCCAACCTGACCCAGGATCTGACACAGTTTTTATACCCTGGTAGGTGTGCTTGTCCAATCAGTGTATGGGGAGGGAAGGGCCATTCCACAGAAGTGTCAGAGAGATCTACCCCTTCCTAAGTGATTGACAGGGGCTTCCTATATGTATACACACTAACAAATTGGTAATGTTGATACATTTGTAAAGCTGTAATGAATTCTTCAAAAAGGTATGTCAGTCCTGTTAATGTGTAGTGATATTCGTCTATGTTAGTGTAGCTCTGACTACATAGTTAGTACATAGTAGTAATTCGTAACAGAGATGACATTCCAGGAATATTTAAAATAAAATGAGAGTAGGAAAATATGTTCCTAATAAAAATAACAATAAAGAGACCAGTATAGAGGTGTATATATCATAAAATACAACTTCTATAATATAGACTAATATGATAATTCACCTGTCCGTATTTTATGTATACTGTATGTATGGAAAATGATACTTGAAAAATGTGAAAAAAGAAGTTAATTTCACAGTGCATAACTGTATCCTTTCCGGTATTAGTTGTCAGACTGGGCTTCTGAGTGATAATATGCTAAACATATTATGGGGTGAGAGTTATTTGCGCAGATATCATCATTTCAATGGAGAGACGGATATAATAGTACAGTTGTTGATAATATTGTGGTAGTGCTGATAAGTAGTAAAACCAAGATTATACATGTCTGAGGTGTGAGTGGATGAGACATGAAAGGTAAATTAAATGAAAGGATCCCAATCATAAAAGTCAGGGACTCTGTGTATAGGATAAGACCTGATTAGACAAAAATACCCTACTAGTGCTGAATTATTAATAAAAAAATTATATAAGTGAAAATTGAATAAAAATGACGATAATATATATAATTATATATGTGTATGGGATAGTGATAAAAGTGAAACAGATTGTATAAAATGAAGGTGCAGCATAAAAATGATAACAGTAAGTGAGGTGAGTACAGTAGAGTGAATTTCCCAAGGAAGTGGTATGTGTCAGCTAATGTGAACAGCTGTGTCTAGTGTAGAGAGAGATATAGAGGGCAGTATTTAATGCTCCCGATTCACCGTTTTTTTCGGCTGTTTTCACTCCTTGCAGTGAATCTTTTAAACTGAAAATATGATTCACCCTATTCAAAGTTCAGTGTTCACCGAAAGCGAACAGTGAATGCCGACCAGTTCTCTGTTTCATGCTCGCTGCAATTCGCTGGTGTATTTCAATGTGGTTTACACTGGGATTCACCGAGAGTGTATTCAATGCTAGGATGGAGAACTGCTTTCAGCATGATTTTCGCCATGATTCACCATTTTGCATTCAACATCTTTTTAAGGTGAACTGGAATGTGATCTTTCAAAATAAAGTTTTGTTTTTTTTTTGGTGTAAAAAAATCAGTAATTTAATTTTGTGTTGGGGGGCATGCTATTTTTATTCATGTGCTTGCAGCACATGATTATATATTTAATTTGTAATTATTTTTTTTACACATTCGCCAGCAGGGGCGGGGAGCCGCTCAGTAGATATTCACTTCACACTGGTCCCACTCATTACATATGCACGAGCGGGACAAGTGCAGTGGCTCCCTACACAGCGTCCCTGCCAGCTCTTCTGGGGGGGGGGCAGCTTGTGCTGCCTGTGTCCCCCAGGAGCCCTCCCTCCCCACATTCCGGCACAGGCAGGGAGATTCCATCTCACCACCTTCCGTCACCCCCCAGCTCCCTGCGGCATTCGCTGCAGGGGTTAAAAATCGCCATCAGGGCAGCATGCCCCTGCTGCGTTTAATAAGGTGACAAGGAGGGCTGGCAGCGAATGCTCCAGCCCTCCGGAACCCTGGGAATGTGCAGCGAATCCTAAACAGGATTCGCTGCACATGCCGAATAAAGGCATTGAATACTGCCCATAGAGTGCATTGCCATTACTATTTATGGACTGTGTCGTGAAAAAAACAACATTCATACTAGTGTTGGGAAAATAAGATTGCATATGTAAAATATATATGCACCAATCCATGATAAATTATCCTCACATCCCGGAGTGCACTGGGAACATATGATATTAATAGGGTTACCACCTCATTTTTTTCATTCCGGACACATTTTAACCCCTTCCTGACAGAGCCAGTTTTTGCGTTCCTGACAGAGCCCTTTTTTTCAAATCTGACATGTCTCACTTAAGTGGGGATAACTTTTTTTTGCTTTTACTTATCCCAGTGATTTTGAGATTGTTTTTTCGTGACACATTGTACTTCAAATTAGTGGTAAATTTGGGTCGATACAGTCTGTGTTTTTTTGTGAAAAATACCAAAATATCGTGAAAAAATGGAAAATTTAGCGATTTGCAAAATGTTAAATTTTCTGCTTGTGAGACAAATAATCTTACCACTCAAAATAGTGAATAACTAACATAGACCATATGTCTACTTTATGTTGACATCATTATTTCAACTTCCTTTTAATTTTTTGGGACACTAGGAGGCTTACAATATGAATAGCAAATTCTCAAATTTTCAAGAAAATTTCAAACACTGATTTTTTTAGGGACCAGTTCAGTTCTGATGTGACTTTGAGGGACTTGTATGTGAGACACCCCCATAAATGATGCCATTTCAAAAACTGCACCCCTCACAGTATTCAAAACAGCATTTTGGAAGTTTGTTAACCCTTTAGGTGTTCACAGGAATTAAAACAAAGTGTAGGTGAAATTTCAAAATTTCTTTTTTTTTGCAGATTTGCAATTTTAATACATTTTTCTAAGGAACACAGTACATTTTACTAGAGAAATGTGACTGAAAATTGATTCCCCCAATTCTTTTGTTTTCATAAATATCCTATATGTGGCCCTAGTGTGCACGGTGACCAAACCACAGGCTTCATAATAGAAGGAGCACCTACTTGATTTTGGAGCCTCCTTTTTATGAGATTATTTTTTAGGCACCATGTAGGATTCTAGGCACCATAAGATGCTAAAAGTTAGGAACCCCCCCACAAGTGACCCCATTTTGCAAACTACACCCCTCAGGGAATTCATCTAGGGGTATAGTGTACATTTCAAACCCCCAGGGGTTTCACCAATTGTGGTACAACTGGGCAGTGAAAATGAAAAATTATTTTTTTTACACAAAAATACAGTTCTGGCTCCAAATTTGTCATTTTCAGAAGGTATGAAGGAGACAAAGCACCCCAAAATCTGTGCCCCAATTTCTCCCGAGTACGGCAATGCCTCACATGTGACCAAAAAATACCAGTTGGGTGCATGGCAGGACTCAGAAGGGAAGGAGTGATTTTTGGATTTTGCAGCTCAGATTCTGGTGGAATTTTGGTGGGTGCTATGTCGCATTAGCAAGACCCCCAAAGCACCAATACAGTGGAACCCCCCCACAAGTGACCCCATTTTGCAAAGTACACCCCTCAGGGAATTCATCTAGGGGTATAGTGTACATTTCAAACCCCCAGGGGTTTCACCAATTTTGATACAAGTGGGCAGTGAAAATGAAAAATTACATTTTTTTACACAAAAATGCAGTTCTGGCTCAAAATTTTTCATTTTCAGAAGGTATGAAGGAGAAAAAGCACCCCAAAATCTGTGCCCCAATTTCTCCCGAGTACGGCAATGCCTCACATGTGACCAAAAAATACCAGTTGGGTGCATGGCAGGACTCAGAAGGGAAGGAGTGATTTTTGGATTTTGCAGCACAGATTCTGGTGGAATGAATGGTGGGTGCTATGTTGCACCAATACAGTGGAACCCCCCCACAAGTCACCCCATTTTGCAAAGTACACCCCTCAGGGAATTCATCTAGGGGTATAGTGTACATTTCAAACCCCCAGGGGTTTCACCAATTTTGATACAAGTGGGCAGTGAAAATGAAAAATTACATTTTTTTACACAAAAATGCAGTTCTGGCTCAAAATTTTTCATTTTCAGAAGGTATGAAGGAGAAAAAGCACCCCAAAATATGTGCCCCAATTTCTCCCGAGTACGGAAATGCCTCACATGTGACCAAAAAATACCAGTTGGGTGCATGGCAGGACTCAGAACGGAAGGAGTGATTTTTGGATTTTGCGGCTCAGATTCTGGTGGAATTTTGGTGGGTGCTATGTCGC
Source organism: Crinia signifera (assembly GCF_055691185.1). Lineage (NCBI taxonomy): Eukaryota > Metazoa > Chordata > Amphibia > Anura > Myobatrachidae > Crinia > Crinia signifera. Next base: position 32,964,996 of record NC_139224.1, on the reverse strand, counting down.
ATTAGCAAGACCCCCCAAGCACCAATACAGTGGAACCCCCCCACAAGTCACCCCATTTTGAAAACTACACCCCTCAGGGAATTCATCTAGGGGTATAGTGTACATTTCAAACCCCCAGGGGTTTCACCAATTTTGATACAAGTGGGCAGTGAAAATGAAAAATTACATTTTTTACACAAAAATGCAGTTCTGGCTCGAAATTTTTCATTTTCAGAAGGTATGAAGGAGAAAAAGCACCCCAAAATCTGTGCCCCAATTTCTCCCGAGTACGGCAATGCCTCACATGTGACCAAAAAATACCAGTTGGGTGCATGGCAGGACTCAGAACGGAAGGAGTGATTTTTGGATTTTGCAGCTCAGATTCTGGTGGAATTTTGGTGGGTGCTATGTCGCATTAGCAAGACCCCCCAAGCACCAATACAGTGGAACCCCCCCACAAGTCACCCCATTTTGAAAACTACACCCCTCAGGGAATTCATCTAGGGGTATAGTGTACATTTCAAACCCCCAGGGGTTTCACCAATTTTGATACAAGTGGGCAGTGAAAATGAAAAATTACATTTTTTTACACAAAAATGCAGTTCTGGCTCAAAATTTTTCATTTTCAGAAGGTATGAAGGAGAAAAAGCACCCCAAAATCTGTGCCCCAATTTCTCCCGAGTACGGAAATGCCTCACATGTGACCAAAAAATACCAGTTGGGTGCATGGCAGGACTCAGAACGGAAGGAGTGATTTTTGGATTTTGCAGCACAGATTTTGGTGGAATGAATGGTGGGTGCTATGTTGCACCAATACAGTGGAACCCCCCCACAAGTCACCCCATTTTGCAAAGTACACCCCTCAGGGAATTCATCTAGGGGTATAGTGTACATTTCAAACCCCCAGGGGTTTCACCAATTTTGATACAAGTGGGCAGTGAAAATGAAAAATTACATTTTTTTACACAAAAATGCAGTTCTGGCTCAAAATTTTTCATTTTCAGAAGGTATGAAGGAGACAAAGCACCCCAAAATCTGTGCCCCAATTTCTCCCGAGTACGGCAATGCCTCACATGTGACCAAAAAATACCATTTGGGTGCATGGCAGGACTCAGAAGGGAAGGAGTGATTTTTGGATTTTGCAGCTCAGATTCTGGTGGAATTTTGGTGGGTGCTATGTCGCATTAGCAAGACCCCCCAAGCACCAATACAGTGGAACCCCCCCACAAGTGACCCCATTTTGCAAACTACACCCCTCAGGGAATTCATCTAGGGGTATAGTGTACATTTCAAACCCCCAGGGGTTTCACCAATTTTGATACAAGTGGGCAGTGAACATGAAAAATTACATTTTTTACACAAAAATGCAGTTCTGGCTCAAAATTTTTCATTTTCAGAAGGTATGAAGGAGAAAAAGCACCCCAAAATCTGTGCCCCAATTTCTCCCGAGTACGGCAATGCCTCACATGTGACCAAAAAATACCAGTTGGGTGCATGGCAGGACTCAAAAGGGAAGGAGTGATTTTTGGATTTTGCAGCTCAGATTCTGGTGGAATTTTGGTGGGTGCTATGTCGCATTAGCAAGACCCCCCAAGCACCAATACAGTGGAACCCCCCCACAAGTGACCCCATTTTGCAAACTACACCCCTCAGGGAATTCATCTAGGGGTATAGTGTACATTTCAAACCCCCAGGGGTTTCACCAATTTTGATACAAGTGGGCAGTGAACATGAAAAATTACATTTTTTACACAAAAATGCAGTTCTGGCTCAAAATTTTTCATTTTCAGAAGGTATGAAGGAGAAAAAGCACCCCAAAATCTGTGCCCCAATTTCTCCCGAGTACGGCAATGCCTCACATGTGACCAAAAAATACCAGTTGGGTGCATGGCAGGACTCAGAAGGGAAGGAGTGATTTTTGGATTTTGCAGCACAGATTCTGGTGGAATGAATGGTGGGTGCTATGTTGCACCAATACAGTGGAACCCCCCCACAAGTCACCCCATTTTGCAAAGTACACCCCTCAGGGAATTCATCTAGGGGTATAGTGTACATTTCAAACCCCCAGGGGTTTCACCAATTTTGATACAAGTGGGCAGTGAAAATGAAAAATTACATTTTTTTACACAAAAATGCAGTTCTGGCTCAAAATTTTTCATTTTCAGAAGGAATGAAGGAGACAAAGCACCCCAAAATCTGTGCCCCAATTTCTCCCGAGTACGGCAATGCCTCATGTGTGACCAAAAAGTGGCAGGACTCAGAAGGGAAGGAGTGATATTTGGATTTTGCAGCACAAATTCTGGTGGAATGATGGTGGGTGCTATGTCGCATTAGCAAGACCCCCAAAGCACCAATACAGTGGAACCCCCCCACAAGTGACCCCATTTTGCAAACTACACCCCTCAGGGAATTCATCTAGGGGTATAGTGTACATTTCAAACCCCCAGGGGTTTCACCAATTTTGATAAAACTGGGCAGTGAACATGAAAAATTACATTTTTTTACACAAAAATGCAGTTCTGGCTCAAAATTTTTCATTTTCACAAGGAATGAAGGAGACAAAGCACCCCAAAATCTGTGCCCCAATTTCTCCCGAGTACGGCAATGCCTCATGTGTGACCAAAAAGTGGCAGGACTCAGAAGGGAAGGAGTGATATTTGGATTTTGCAGCACAAATTCTGGTGGAATGATGGTGGGTGCTATGTCGCATTAGCAAGACCCCCAAAGCACCAATACAGTGGAACCCCCCCACAAGTGACCCCATTTTGCAAACTACACCCCTCAGGGAATTCATCTAGGGGTATAGTGTACATTTCAAACCCCCAGGGGTTTCACCAATTTTGATAAAACTGGGCAGTGAACATGAAAAATTACATTTTTTTACACAAAAATGCAGTTCTGGCTCAAAATTTTTCATTTTCACAAGGAATGAAGGAGACAAAGCACCCCAAAATCTGTGCCCCAATTTCTCCCGAGTACGGCAATGCCTCACATGTGACCAAAAAATACCAGTTGGGTGCATGGCAGGACTCAGAAGGGAAGGAGTGATTTTTGGATTTTGCGGCTCAGATTCTGGTGGAATGAATGGTGGGTGCTATGTGGCATTAGCAAGACCCCCGAAGCACGGTGAAATTATGAACCTAATATTCCATAGATGTGTGGTATATTTTAAAACACTCCTTTATACATAGGCCGGGTTTGTCGGGGCAAGTGTCACACTGGAAAATAGTTTGCTTTCTTATTCCCTTTTTATAGCAAACTTTGCACCTTTTTTGTCTCCTGCCCTTTTTTCCAGTGGAGGGGATTTCATCAGGAAAATGCTGCCCTGGTACAATACGGGGGCCAGTACTAGAAGTACTGGGGCCCTCTGCCTGCTGGTTCCCAAATATTAGGCCCTTTATGACTTCCTCTTGAAAGTGCATAAATGTCCCCCTCTGGCCGGTAGAACGGAATAGCACGTAAGCGTTATACAGTGCCATCTGGATGATATACACGGCCACCTTCTTGTACCAGATTTTTGTTTTCCGCAGGGCACTGTACGGCTTCAGTACCTGATCTGAAAGATCCACTCCGCCCATGTACCTATTGTAATCCAGGATACAATTAGGTTTTGAGGTGTGGGTACTGGTACCTCGTACAGGGACGGAGGTGGTACTGTCTCCGTGAATTGTTGTCAGTATAAGGACATCCCTCTTGTCCTTATATTTGACCAACAACATATTTTCGTTGCATATTCCCCTGCTTTCACCCCTTCTCATTACTTGGGCAATGTGCGTTTTTGGGAGGCCTCTTTGGTTCTTGCGCACAGTACCGCAAGCTGCTGTACCTCTTGAACCAAGGGCCTTAAACAGGGGGATGCTAGTGTAAAAGTTATCCACATAGAGGTGATAACCTTTATCCAGGAAGGGGTGCACTAAATCCCAGACAATTTTCCCACTAACACCTACGAGGGAGGGGGGGCATTCTGGCGGTTGAATTCTTGAATCCTTCCCTTCATAAACCCTAAACCTGTGGGTGTACCCTGAGGTGCTTTCACACAGTTTATACATTTTTATGCCATACCTTGCCCTCTTACTGGGAAGGTACTGGCGGAATTTAACCCTTCCTTTAAAATGTATAAGGGACTCGTCGATACAAATAAATTTTTCAGGGATGTACACCTCTTCAAATTTGGCACTGAAATGATCAATGACCGGCCTGACTTTGAATAGCCGGTCAAAGGTGGGATCATCTCTGGGTGGGCACTGTGCATTATCGGTGTAATGTATAAATTTAAGAATTGTCTCAAATCGAGTCCGGGGCATGGCCATACGGTAAAATGGAGTACTGTACAGAACATCTGTACTCCAATATTGCCTAATTTCTGGCTTTTTTACTATGCCCATATGAAACACCAGACCCCAAAACGTCATCATCTCTACTGCATCTACAGGGGTCCACCTAGCAAATGATGACGTGGGGTTTTGAGCAATAAACTGCTGGGCATATAAATTAGTTTGGTCCACCATTAAATTTATAAAATCATCAGAGAAAAATAATTTGAAAAAGTCAATTTCTCTGAGACCTGTGGAATCAAATTGGATTCCTGGCATGGCCAAAAACTCAGGAACCTGGGGCTCAAAATTGTCTGGTGGTGGGGTCCATACTAGATCAATTATTGGGGGGGGAATCTCAGCTGATCTACGGGGGCGTCTTTGAGGGGGTCCCTCATCACCAGAGGAGGAAGAGGAGCTTAAGACGAATCCTTCAAATTCCCCGCTTGCATCACTGCCTGTGTCAGAGTCAGAGGCAAGCATGGCATATGCCTCCTCCACTGAATACATTCTCCTGGATGACTGGGAGGACATTTGGGAGGACATTTGGGAGGACATTTGGGATGCCATTTTTATTTTTGTGTTACTGGTAGTGAAATGTTTCAACACGTGTATAGTGTAGGGGGGGGTACAAACTTTATTTCAATCCGGGGGGTATGTAGTGTGTAGTGTGTATGTGGTGCAGAAAAAAAAAAATACTTTATACCAATAAAAAAAAAAAAAATGAAGGGGTTAAAAATAAAAAATTGAAGGGGTTAAAAAAAAAAAAAAAAGGTCCTGCGCCAAAAATTGAGCACAGATGTTGGTCAGTAACGTCTGTCACTGAACAGCGCTCAAAGGCAACAGGAATCTGATCAAAAAAAAAAAAAAAAATTGATCAACCCTGTGCCGAAAAAGCTGATCAGTGATGTACGTCACTGATCGGCGCACAGTGGCCACAGGACACCCACAAAATCAGTGTGTGTAAAAAAAAAATTAAAAAAAGACCCCACAGCACTCACAAAAAAAAAAAAAGGTGATCAGTGATGCGACACTGATTACCAGTGAGGGACAGCAGGTGCACAACCTTTGGTGCAACTGACAGTGCAACTGGCAGCAACTGACAGGTATATATATAAAAAAAAAACCTCTGCGCCCCCAAAAAGTTGCTGATCAGCACAGATATACTGATCAGCACAAAAGGGGGGGTAGCAGACACAAAATATACACTCTCTATCACTCTCTGTCACTATCTCTCTCTATCTCTCTATCTCTCACTATCTCTCACTATCTATCACTCTAGGACACTGCAGCAGCAGCACTGACAGTTATATGTATAAAAAAAAACTGCACCCCCAAAAAGGGGGGGTAGCAGACACAAAATATACACTCTCTATCACTCTCTGTCACTATCTCTCTCTATCTCTCTATCTCTCACTATCTATCACTATCTATCACTCTATGACACTGCAGCAGCAGCACTGACAGTTATATATATAAAATAAAACCCCTGCACCCCCAAAAAGGGGGGGTAGCAGACACAAATCTCTCTATCTCTCTACCTCTCACTATCTATCACTATCTATCACTATCTATCACTGTATGACACTGCAGCAGCAGCACTGACAGTTATTTATATATAGAAAACCCCTGCACCCCCAAAAAGGGGGGGTAGCAGACACAAAATATAGCTCTCTCTGTCACTATCTCTCTATCTCTCTCTATCTCTCTCTATCTCTCTCTCTATCTCTCTATCTCTCTATCACACTGCAGCAGCAGCAGGAAGTCTCAGGAAGTCAGATCCAGGAAGCGTCCAGCACGCTACAAGCAGTGATAAGGTGATCAGGTAAGGTATTTGCAAGGATCAGGTAAGTATTAGCAAGGATCTGGTCGGTATTCACGGCAGGCAGGCACGGTGACCGTTCTGCACGCTATTCCAGACCGGAATGGCGTCTGCAGCGCAGTCACCGTCAGTTTAAATGTCGCGCCTTGGCTGTGATTGGTCCGTGGGTCCCACGGACCAATCACAGCCTTGGGGGCAGGTGGGGTGAGGGTGGGGTGAGGTGTCATCGTCACCGATGACCCCCTCATGCCCCCTGACGCCCGGCGGTGATTGACACCTGTGTTACCGAGCGTCCGATTCGCTGGTAACACAGGAAAACGCTGTGAATGGCTGTTCACACTGAACAGCCAATCACAGCGATCGCCGACGGGGGGGCGACATCGCAGCCCCCCCTGGGCATGCAGGGACATGTCTGCTGTCAGGGACAGCAGACATCGTCCCTCTGTCACTGCGTCTCGAGACGCAGTGACAGTTTAAACTCATGACGTACATTTATGCCATGTGTCGGGAAGTACCTCCCGGCCATGACGTAAATGTACGTCAAATGTCGGGAAGGGGTTAATTACAAAGGTTCTGTGGCAGTTTAAAACCAGGTTAAATGGAGTCTTGAAGTCAGCCAGTCACAGAACCTAAAATTGTAAGAACAACAATCGGGCGCGATAATGCTATAAATGCTCTACTACTCAATCTTTATACCAATTTGTATTGGTTATAAAAAATGTGCTAAGGCTGCACCCAAAGGCAATTCTGGAGATTACCACTTGAAGATAGAAAAATTGATTAGGAGATAGGAATCAATCAACTTTGTATATATATATATACTCTAGATATATCTGACTCAAAAGAGAGCGCCACACATCTGAAAAGTTAGTTTCAAAACATTCATATAAAGATTTATTATATTTTAAAAAGAAAGTCAGAATTTTTTTTACATACAGTATAAAATTATGATACACAATATCACAGTAAAAATTATCCCAAAGGGGACACAATAAGGGTATTAGCCAATAATTTCTCTTTGTAGATTATTAATAAACCCAGCTCTAAAACAATATTCCTGCGCAAAAAATAATTTGCATGTACAAAGTCAGTCAGTGTTGGCCCTGTATATAATTCAGGGTAAATGGATTGAATTTTTGTTAAGCCAAATATATAGGAGATCCTTATGGCTCTTTAGTTGGAAATTGTGAGCATCCAAAGAATTTAGAATGTTCCTTAATTTGTAAGGGGCTCCTAATTAGCATTAGTGTGTGGCGTGAGACCAGTACCTCTTATGTGATGAATTCACTTATGCGGTCCCTGCGATAGCCTCCAGGGTGGGTTCGCTTCAACCCGCCTGGCTCCAGCTGATGACAGCGAGCCTGTGGTGTTTGTAGCGTGGCGCAACCACACTGACCTGTGTTTGACGGACAGGTCCTCCGTGTCCGGCTTCAAAGTTAGCAGGCGCTTGTTCGGCTGTTCGCCGTTTTTGAAGAGGAGATGTCTCTTTCCTTTGTGTGCAACCTCCGGGGGTAGCAAAGGGTCACAGCAGGTGGGAGCTGGGTTATAGAAAGCCCAGATGGGGAATCCTTGACGCGTTTCTCCGCAGGATATAAACGGCGGTTTCTTCAGAAGGAGCATGATAGTGGAGGAAGGTCTCCAATATTTAAACGGCTAAGTGGCCAATCGGGTCTCTTCAATGTAAAAGTTCATTAGTGCATTCAGATGTGTGTTTAACTCATCAAGAGCTATGAGTGGTAGAAACGGAGCATAGGTTCATGCAATAGATTAGCAGAACAGTTAAATTCAATACATTGCATTTCAAACATATATACATAATGTAATAAGCAGACATAATAAAAAACAAGACATAAAAAATAATAAACTCGCTGACAAGGAATGGCATCGCTACATATATTTTTCATTCATAAAAAGAATCCTTTTGGAGGAATAAATATCACAAAAATTGACTGCCTTTCAGATTACATAGAGCTGTGGCTCCTATGGTAAGGCGTCTGTTTAAAGAACTGGTCAGTCCAAACAACGATAGTTCGAGTCCAGAAGAAGTCCGGAGCTTAAATTAAGTTTTTATAGTTCCAAAATTCTTATTTTTTCTTTTAAATCGAGATGAATATACTCAATTGAAATATAAGTCTATATAAAGATCTTTCTGATGTTAACTCTATCCTCCTCAAAAATTTAGAAAATAGACTAAAAGATGACATAATATAAAAAAATATTTAAAAAAAATTATATATATACCTGTGTGGTACAAATTGTTTTGATTGAGAGAGTAAACATATATAATATATAATGAAAAATTACTAATAAATGAAATACACAAAATAATGAATAAATAAGTAAAATATGGAAATATGAATTAGGAAAATAGAGATGTAATAATTATAAAAATATTAATAATGAAAAGGAAGAACTATGAATAGGTTTGAAGATATATATACCTAGATATCGCTTAAAATAGAGATCTAAGTTATTTGAATTAATTCTTACAACCTCCTAATCTATTTGCTGAAAGAACAGCATAAGCCTATATGGTCCCCCCTCCTCCCCCCCTAAAGAAATGAATGAATCCCCCAAAATAAGAAGAGATTCAAAGAAAAGGAATAAAATAAAAATAAACATTGTTTAATTCAATACACTCGTTAAGGCTGGCAGGATGCAATGTATTTAAAGCAAAAATCCAATATGCTTCTTTTTTGCAACGATGGTTGAATCTATCTCCACCTCTCAAGGTAGTTTGTATTCTCTCTATACCTTGTACTTTCAAACATTTCACGTCTCCCTCATTTTGACATGTCGGGACAAACTGTGTGTCAAAACACCTTTCAGCACGTTCCTCCTATGTTCTAAGAATCTCGTGTTCAGAGAGCGAGTTGTCCGGCCAACATACTGTGCTCCACAAATACAGGTAACTAGATATATCACAAAGGTTGATGTACAATCCATGTGGTTATTAATAGTATGATATTTTCCTGTGACTGTGGACACAAACTGGGTACCAATCTTCAAAAATTTACAGGTGATACATTTAGGTCTCGAACAATGAAGACAACCTTTATTTTTGTTTAAAAGCACTTTAGGATCATTCACAGAGTTTATATTTGAAAAATGACTCGGGGCAAGGGAGTTTTTTAGAGTGGTATTCTTCTTAAAGACTATTTTGGGATGTTCTTGTAATGTGTCTTTCAAGAATTTGTCCTTTTTAAGAATTTCATGATTTTTAATTATAATATTTCTCAGTTGTTTTGAATGAGTATTAAACTTTGAAACAAAAATGGGCATAGAACTATCCGCAAAGACTAAATTCGGTACTTGTTTCCTAGCACGGCTACACCGATATCAATCTTGACAGTCTTGAGCATCGCGTCGCATCGGTGGTTTTTTTGTATGGTAACGATGCTCCCGACCGATAAGATACCACCGATATAGTTATGTACTCACGATGTCTTTTTTTCGCGTCGGTATTCATATCGGCATCTTGTTGATTGAGTCGGGGCCCTTTCAATTGTGTACCCCCGACCGACGCGATACTACCGATTTACTCCTTTTCTCACGATCTTTCTATTAAATCGCGTCGGTCGCGTCGCATGTTTAAGGAAAACCCCCCGATGCTCACGATGCACACGATTTTCATCTGTCCCATTGGCCCAACGATTTTCCCGCTGTTTAGGCCCTTTTTAATAGGCCCAATTAATCTATATAGTCCAACCCCCTATAAAATCTACCTAGTAACATATGTTTTAATGTGTTGGAATGTGTGTTTCTATGTCAATATGAAATCTTCCCTCTGTAATCTGCTCAGTTACAGCATCAATGTCAATATTTACTGTGATAGTCCGGCCCCTTACTTTGACAGCCCCTTCTGTTATTTTTTTCCCTACTGCCTTTGTGGGTTTGTCTCGGTAGGAGTGAGACGTGTATTCAGTTGCTGGTGATTTCTTGGATGATTGATCCTTTGCTGGTGATATCTCCCTGATTGATCTTGTGCTTTGAATACCATTTGCTGTTGATCCTGAGCCTTGTGCTGCGGATTGCTGCTGATCGAGTGGATTATTGCTGATCCTGATTATTCTGCGATTGATTTCTGCTGATTCTGACCCTGAGCCGTGCTGATCTTTAGTCCTGAGCTGTGGATTGGTCTGCTGTGGAGTGCTCTGTGGGTGATTTCAAGACCTCTGAGATGGCTGAGGTGAATATGTTCTCACTGCCTACAAGTGAGGAGGAGGCAGTGGCGTTTCTGCAGCGCCATCATCTGCTGCCATCAGAGGCTACGTGCGACAATGGTCATCCGATGCGGCTGAATTTGAAGGAGACCATGTGGCGCTGTAATGTGAGGGACTGCCGTTTGAAGAGGAGTCTGAGAGCAGGACTGTTCTTTCCTGGCTGTCGTTTGCCTTTCTTAACGCTGGTCCGCTTCATATTTTCCTGGGTGCAGGAATATACCAGCATTGACTACTGCGAGAAGAATTTGTCCCTCTCTAAGAAGACGGCTGTCCTGTACAATAAGTACATGAGGGAGGCCTGCCTGCTGGACCTCATGGCGCAGCCGCAGCGCCGGATTGGAGGTCCCGGCATGATCGTTGAGGTGGATGAGACCCTCTTCGTCAAAAGGCAGGCAAATGTTGGCCGAGTTTTGCCTCAGCAATGGGTATTTGGTGGCATATGCAGAGAAACAGGGCAGTGTTTCGCCACCAAGGTTGCCACTCGGGACGCCAACACCCTCATGGAAGCTATCCTGCAGTTTGTGGAGCCGGGGTCTCATGTGTACACTGATTGCTGGAGAGCCTACAGTACGGCCCAGCTGAATGCTGCAGGGTATGAGCATGCCCAGGTGAACCACCGATATAACTTTATCGACCCTACAACAGGGGTTCACACCCAGAATGTTGAACGGATGTGGGGGGCATGCAAGTGGCGGAATAAACGCCACAGGGGCACCGCCAGGCATATGCTCCAGAGCTATCTTGAAGAATTCATGTGGCGGAAGAGCCTGGGACAAGATAACCCTTTTGCCCGCATACTAATTGCCCTGACTTTATTGCCCAAGGACTCTTGAGATTTACCCCCATTTCTGTTTCCCCCATTAATGCATATGTAATATGTTTTGTTTGCCATTAATTATATACAGTTTTTCTATTTTCATTTGAAAAGTAAAATTTCACAAATGCTTTTAAAACACTTGTGTTTCTTGTCTCAGGTGAATGATTTGTGATGGATGAATGCTATGGAGTCACACCACCACTATCCAAATAATTTTTGGAGTGCGGTGAGTGTAGTGGAGCACTAAGTCAAAATCGTGGTAAGCGCAGCAAACCCCAAGAAGCGTGTGTGGGTTATTAACATTATAATTTGCATAGGCTTCTGGGGCTTGGGGCCCTCACCATGGTTTGGACACAGAGAACCACTTTTTTTAAGCATACTAAGCATGATCAACTTGAAGTTGACATGTTTAGTCGACATGTCGACATGATACACATGTTGACATGTTTAAAAGCATATCGCGTCGGCCGCAATGTACTGGGAGCTTAACAGCTCAATGCTGCCGACCGACGTGACATGTACTTGATTAAGCACTATATAGTGCTTAATACTGATCTTAACATGTCCGTCGCGTCGGGGCCGTTTTACAATGGCTCCGACCGACGCGATTGATCAGTATAAGCACTATACAGTGCTTAATACTGTTCTTAACATGTCCGTCGCGTCGGGAGCATTTTACAATGGCTCCGACCGACGCGACCGATCAATTTCGAAGTAACTCCCCGTATTACGCGCTACACCGTCAATATACAAAGAAATATCGCGTCGGTCGGTCTTATGCATTGTCGTGAGCGTAACATCACCCCGACCGACGCGATATTTCTGCCTGCCGGAAAAAACGCGCCAAAAGCACTCTGGGGAAGGACATCAGCAGCCATTTTGATGGTAATCAGTGAGGAATACGCAGCAGCTGTGTCTGGCTCCCTGCCCCTGCACAAAACAGTAAGTAGATTTAGAGAATTACTGAGCATAGGTGGGCCTTTGGGTTTGTGAAGAATATATACAGGCTTGGGAGGGTGGGGGGGGGGGGTGGGGGGGGGGATTTGGAGGGGTAGGGGCGCTTACTGTGGTTATACATGTGTCCTTCATATATCATTTTTTTGAGGATTAGGGGGTTATCATTGGCTGTATAGAGTGGATAATGCTTATGTTCAAGGGGTAGTGCTTATCTAAATAGCTAGAAAGTGTTTATGTGCAGTAGTTTATGAAGTGTATGACTTTAGTGTCATGGCAATAATGATAATCTGGATAAAACAGGTTTATGTGCAGAGGATATCATGTGCCTGGAAATGATGTACTGTGTGTTATAATACATACAGAATAGTCTGTTGTTTCTGATAGTAATGCATGGTGACATAGACTGTAATGATTTCTTGGTACATATTTGTAAAATAGAGCAGTTTGAGGTGTGTTGTGCTTGTTATTGAAATGGTGCAGCAGGCAGTATGCTGTGTCTACTTTATAGTAATGTGCATGTAAAGTGGTTGGTAATCGAAGTGTGAAATGGCCCCCACAATTGTTAACACCACCCCCAATATCCACGTGCACCCGAAGCGTGGCGAGCGGCGGCGGTACGCGTCCTCCGACCTTTTCATGCCCTACTATCCACGTCGGCGTGGAGTTGAGAATAGAATAGTGTGGCGAGCGCAGCGAGCCACCGAGCCCGAAGCGTGGTGAGCGCAGCGAGCCCCGCGAGGGGACGCGGATACCTTCACAGGTAAGCGCGTCCCTTCGCGGGCTTCATAGGTGTCCACATCACCACGGACACCTGTGAAGCCCGCGAGGGGACGCGCTTACCTGTGAAGGTATCCGCGTCCCCTCGCGGGGCTCGCTGCGCTCGCCACGCTTCGGGCTCGGTGGCTCGCTGCGCTCGCCACACTATTCTATTCTCAACTCCACGCCGACGTGGATAGTAGGGCATGAAAAGGTCGGAGGACGCGTACCGCCGCCCCTCGCGGGGCTCGCTGCGCTCGCCACGCTTCGGGTTCACGTGGATAGTGGGGGTGGATTTGTATGTCATTCCATTTTGATTAATGATGTTTTTTTTATTTGTTTTGTGGAATTGCAGTTGCTGTTATCGGTGAATAGAGCCTGGTGAATATAAGCCCGAAAAATAGGCCGAGTTTGCACCGAATAATGTAAGTTGTGCTTAAATTGTGCTTCTAATTAATTTGTTAATGTACCCAAAATGACTTTTTTTCACAGTGTACCACCCCCACTATCCACGTGCACCCGAAGCGTGGCGAGCGCAGCGAGCCCCGCGAGGGGCGGCGGTACGCGTCCTCCGACCTTTTCATGCCCTACTATCCACGTCGGCGTGGAGTTGAGAATAGAATAGTGTGGCGAGCGCAGCGAGCCACCGAGCCCGAAGCGTGGCGAGCGCAGCGAGCCCCGCGAGGGGACGCGGATACCTTCACAGGTAAGCGCGTCCCTTCGCGGGCTTCATAGGTGTCCACATCACCACGGACACCTGTGAAGCCCGCGAGGGGACGCGCTTACCTGTGAAGGTATCCGCGTCCCCTCGCGGGGCTCGCTGCGCTCGCCACGCTTCGGGCTCGGTGGCTCGCTGCGCTCGCCACACTATTCTATTCTCAACTCCACGCCGACGTGGATAGTAGGGCATGAAAAGGTCGGAGGACGCGTACCGCCGCCCCTCGCGGGGCTCGCTGCGCTCGCCACGCTTCGGGTTCACGTGGATAGTGGGGGTGGATTTGTATGTCATTCCATTTTGATTAATGATGTTTTTTTTATTTGTTTTGTGGAATTGCAGTTGCTGTTATCGGTGAATAGAGCCTGGTGAATATAAGCCCGAAAAATAGGCCGAGTTTGCACCGAATAATGTAAGTTGTGCTTAAATTGTGCTTCTAATTAATTTGTTAATGTACCCAAAATGACTTTTTTTCACAGTGTACCACCCCCACTATCCACGTGCACCCGAAGCGTGGCGAGCGCAGCGAGCCCCGCGAGGGGCGGCGGTACGCGTCCTCCGATCTTTTCATGCCCTACTATCCACGTCGGCGTGGAGTTGAGAATAGAATAGTGTGGCGAGCGCAGCGAGCCACCGAGCCCGAAGCGTGGCGAGCGCAGCGAGCCCCGCGCGGGGACGCGGATACCTTCACAGGTAAGCGCGTCCCTTCGCGGGCTTCATAGGTGTCCACATCACCACGGACACCTGTGAAGCCCGCGAGGGGACGCGCTTACCTGTGAAGGTATCCGCGTCCCCTCGCGGGGCGCGCTGCGCTCGCCACGCTTCGGGCTCGGTGGCTCGCTGCGCTCGCCACACTATTCTATTCTCAACTCCACGCCGACGTGGATAGTAGGGCATGAAAAGGTCGGAGGACGCGTACCGCCGCCCCTCGCGGGGCTCGCTGCGCTCGCCACGCTTCGGGTTCACGTGGATAGTGGGGGTGGATTTGTATGTCATTCCATTTTGATTAATGATGTTTTTTTTATTTGTTTTGTGGAATTGCAGTTGCTGTTATCGGTGAATAGAGCCTGGTGAATATAAGCCCGAAAAATAGGCAGAGTTTGCACCGAATAATGTAAGTTGTGCTTAAATTGTGCTTCTAATTAATTTGTTAATGTACCCAAAATGACTTTTTTTCACAGTGTACCACCCCCACTATCCATGTGCACCCGAAGCGTGGCGAGCGGCGGCGGTACGCGTCCTCCGACCTTTTCATGCCCTACTATCCACGTCGGCGTGGAGTTGAGAATAGAATAGTGTGGCGAGCGCAGCGAGCCACCGAGCCCGAAGCGTGGCGAGCGCAGCGAGCCCCGCGAGGGGACGCGGATACCTTCACAGGTAAGCGCGTCCCTTCGCGGGCTTCATAGGTGTCCACATCACCACGGACACCTGTGAAGCCCGCGAGGGGACGCGCTTACCTGTGAAGGTATCCGCGTCCCCCCGCGGGGCTCGCTGCGCTCGCCACGCTTCGGGCTCGGTGGCTCGCTGCGCTCGCCACACTATTCTATTCTCAACTCCACGCCGACGTGGATAGTAGGGCATGAAAAGGTCGGAGGACGCGTACCGCCGCCCCTCGCGGGGCTCGCTGCGCTCGCCACGCTTCGGGTTCACGTGGATAGTGGGGGTGGATTTGTATCTCATTCCATTTTGATTAATGATGTTTTTTTTATTTGTTTTGTGGAATTGCAGTTGCTGTTATCGGTGAATAGAGGTTGGTGAATATAAGCCCGAAAAATAGGCCGAGTTTGCACCGAATAATGTAAGTTGTGCTTAAATTGTGCTTCTAATTAATTTGTTAATGTACCCAAAATGACTTTTTTTCACAGTGTACCACCCCCACTATCCACGTGCACCCGAAGCGTGGCGAGCGCAGCGAGCCCCGCGAGGGGCGGCGGTACGCGTCCTCCGACCTTTTCATGCCCTACTATCCACGTCGGCGTGGAGTTGAGAATAGAATAGTGTGGCGAGCGCAGCGAGCCACCGAGCCCGAAGCGTGGCGAGCGCAGCGAGCCCCGCGAGGGGACGCGGATACCTTCACAGGTAAGCGCGTCCCTTCGCGGGCTTCATAGGTATCCACATCACCACGGACACCTGTGAAGCCCGCGAGGGGACGCGCTTACCTGTGAAGGTATCCGCGTCCCCTCGCGGGGCTCGCTGCGCTCGCCACGCTTCGGGCTCGGTGGCTCGCTGCGCTCGCCACACTATTATATTCTCAACTCCACGCCGACGTGCATAGTAGGGCATGAAAAGGTCGGAGGACGCGTACCGCCGCCCCTCGCGGGCCTCGCTGCGCTCGCCACGCTTCGGGTTCACGTGGATAGTGGGGGTGGATTTGTATGTCATTCCATTTTGATTATTGATGTTTTTTTTATTTGTTTTGTGGAATTGCAGTTGCTGTTATCGGTGAATATAGGCCTGAAAAAGTTATATTAAATTCACGAGTTTTGCACCGAATAATGTAAGTTGTGCTTAAATTGTGCTTCTAATTAATTTGTTAATGTACCCAAAATGACTTTTTTTCACAGTGTACCACCCCCACTATCCACGTGAACCCGAAGCGTGGCGAGCCCCGCGAGGGGCGGCGGTACGCGTCCTCCGACCTTTTCATGCCCTACTATCCACGTCGGCGTGGAGTTGAGAATAGAATAGTGTGGCGAGCGCAGTGAGCCACCGAGCCCGAAGCGTGGCGAGCGCAGCGAGCCCCGCGAGGGGACGCGGATACCTTCACAGGTAAGCGCGTCCCTTCGCGGGCTTCACAGGTGTCCGTGGTGATGTGGACACTTGTGAAGCCCGCGAAGGGACGCGTTTACCTGTGAAGGTATTTGCGTCCCCTCGCGGGGCTCACTGCGCTTGCAACGCTTCGGGTGCGTGTGGATAGTGGAGGGACACAAATATATAATTACTTCTGTTGTCAAATGTGGTGTAAATTGCATTTATTATATCATATGCTATCAATATCTCAGATAAAAGCTTTGTTTTTTTCGCGGATTCTATTTCAGTTTGATTGTGTTTTTTTGGCCCTTTAAGGGAATTAGTTTAAAACTCTTCCTTTTTTTTACACCTGCTACTGACTGAGGTAAATATTAGTGGTTTTTTTGTAGTGTGTTAATGAATAACAGTGCAGTGCGTTCATTTTAATAGTGTAAACCTAATTTTTTTTTTTTTTTTACAGAATGGCCCGTCAGGTCGATAAACACCTCATGAAGAAGTTGATCGATCTCTACAAAGAGAATAGATGTCTGTGGCGACAAGATCACATAGATTTTCACAACCAGGCAAAGAGGAATGAGGCCTTTGGGAAGATCTCGGCCTACGCTATGAGACGTGTCCCTAATGCAGACGTCACGTGGGTCCGAAAGAAGTTTACTAATATGCGGACAGTGCTGGTGAAGGAGCACAATCGGGTCCAGCAGTCGCGATCTTCAGGAACTGACCCTGCAGATGTGTACCAGCCAAAGTTGTGGTACTACGACCGTATGCTCTTTATTGTGGAGGATCAAGGAAGGAGGGAAACAGAGGGAGCTGCTACGGATGAAGACTCTTCATCCAGTGCACATGAGAGTGCTGACGTAGTAAGTATCTAGTTCAAAAATGTTCTGAATGTAAATGTAAGTGAAATGCAATGTTTTAACTTTTTTTTTATTTTCTTTTCATTTTAGGTAGTTCCCTCTGAGTCGTCACAGCAGGGTGAGTCGTTGTCGGAGGTGGCGCCTCCTGTGGTGGCGAGCACCTCATCAGCTCCCCCCAGGAGGCGTAGAAGGAGACGGGCGACAAGACCTGCTGCTACCGGCCAAGAATATTGCTGCCCATACAAGGAGGAAGCAGTAAACAATCCCCCAGATGATTGCAAAATGTTTACCAATCATGTGTGCGCAGAAATGCGAAAGTGGAAGGGATCAACACAACACCACTTTAAGCGTGTGCTGTATGGCCTGATGTTGCAGGCAGCAGAGGATGATATCTGTGCTGACTGCAACGGAACGTCATGCCGCAATGCGCACAGACAGCCACCACACCCACACCCACATCACCCCCCCATGTTCAGTGCGCCGGTTGCTCCTCCGCCTGCCCCTTACTATGCGCCGGGACCCCCTATGCCACCTCCCACTGATCCCTCGACTTTGCCTGGGACTGTGTACTCCGCATTGCGGAATGTGCAGCCCTCCACCCCAGGCGAAGAGCGTTATTTAAATTATTAATTTGGCTAATTTGACTTTTAATTTATAATTTGGCAGCAATGTTCTTGTTTCTCTTCCTTTCTGAGTTCTCTATAATAATCAGTTTTTAGTCATGTACTACAATTTTGGTTGGTGAACGTTGCAGTGCGGTCTTCCTGAATTTTGCGATGGCTGTACTAGTTTTGCTCCTTCACTAACCACTGTTCTGCATATTTGTAACTTCTTTCGGATTCATGTGATTGTTTGCATTAGTGGGCACAGTTTTGTAGTGTGCCGTGATCTTCCCACGCCTCATTTCAATTTGCCTGGTTGTGATAGCCAGGCATCTATTCTCTTTGTACTGATCGATCAACTTCTTCTGAGTTTGTATTGTGTGTGTTAAATTAAAATTGTGAAAAACTTTAAAAAAAAAATGATATTCATATTGTCATATTGTTAAAAAAAAAAAAAAAAAAAAATGAAAAAAAATATTAACCCCTTCCTGACAGAGCTAGTTTTGGCGTTCCTGACAGAGCCATTTTTTTCAAATCTGACATCTCTCACTTAAGTGGGGATAACTTTTTTTTGCTTTTACTTATCCCAGTGATTTTGAGATTGTTTTTTCGTGACACATTGTACTTCAAATTAGTGGTAAATTTGGGTCGATACAGTCTGTGTTTTTTTGTGAAAAATACCAAAATGTCGTGAAAAAATGGAAAATTTAGCGATTTGCAAAATGTTAAATTTTCTGCTTGTGAGACAAATAATCATACCACTCAAAATAGTTAATAACTAACATAGACCATATGTCTACTTTATATTTCCATCATTATTTCAACTTCCTTTTAATTTTTTTGGACACTAGGAGGCTTACAATATGAATAGCAAATTCTCAAATTTTCAAGAAAATTTCAAACACTGATTTTTTTAGGGACCAGTTCAGTTCTGATGTGACTTTGAGGGACTTGTATGTGAGACACCCCCATAAATGATGCCATTTCAAAAACTGCACCCCTCACAGTATTCAAAACAGCATTTTGGAAGTTTGTTAACCCTTTAGGTGTTTCACAGGAATTAAAACAAAGTGTAGGTGAAATTTCAAAATTTCATTTTTTTTGCAGAGTTTCAATTTTAATACATTTTTCTAACGAATACAGTAGATTTTACTAGAGAAATGTGACTAAAAATTGATTCCCCCAATTCTTTGGTTTTCATAAATATCCTATATGTGGCCCTAGTGTGCACGGTGACCAAACCACAGGCTTCATAATAGAAGGAGCACCTACTTGATTTTGGAGCCTCCTTTTTATGAGATTATTTTTTAGGCACCATGTAGGTTTCTAGGCACCATAAGATGCTAAAAGTTAGGAACCCCCCCACAAGTGACCCCATTTTGCAAACTACACCCTTCAGGGAATTCATCTAGGGGTATAGTGTACATTTCAAACCCCCAGGGGTTTCACCAATTGTGGTACAACTGGGCAGTGAAAATAAAAAAAAAAAAAATTTCATTTTCACAGCTCAGTTGTATCAAAATTGGTGAAACCCCTGGGGGTTTGAAATGTACACTATACCCCTTGATGAATTCCCTGAAGGGTGTAGTTTGCAAAATGGGGTGACTTGTGGGGGGGTTCCACTGTATTGGTGCAGCATAGCACCCACCATTCATTTCACCAAAATCTGTGCTGCAAAATCCAAAAATCACTCCTTCCCTTCTGAGTCCTGCCATGCACCCAACTGGTATTTTTTGGTCACATGTGAGGCATTGCCGTACTCGGGAGAAATTGGGGCACAGATTTTGGGGTGCTTTGTATCCTTCATTCCTTGTGAAAATGAAAAATTTTGAGCCAGATCTGCATTTTTGTGTAAAAAAATGTAATTTTTTACAGAAAAATGCAGTTCTGGCTCAAAATTTTTCATTTTCACAAGGAATGAAGGATACAAAGCACCCCAAAATCTGTGCCCCAATTTCTCCCGAGTACGGCAATGCCTCACATGTGACCAAAAAATACCAGTTGGGTGCATGGCAGGACTCAGAAGGGAAGGAGTGATTTTTGGTGGTGGAATGAATGGTGGGTGCTATGTCGCATTAGCAAGACCCCCGAAGCACCAATACAGTGGAACCCCCCCACAAGTGACCCCATTTTGGTCACCAGCTTTGGGAGGGGGGCTGGCGCTGCGGCTGGCGGGGGGGTGGGAGGGGTGCTGGCGCTGCGGCAGCCGGGTGGGTGGGAGTGAGGGGGGCTGCCGGGTGGGAGGTGGGGGGGGGCTGGCGATCGGTGGTGATCGGTGCTGTACTTAACAGCACCGATCACCACCGATCACTGTGTTACCGAGCGGCTTAGCCGCCGGTAACACAGAAAACGCTGCAATTGGCTGTTCACATTTGAACAGCCAATCGCAGCGATCGCCGCGAGGGGGGATGTCTGCTGTCAGGGACAGCAGACATCTCCAAACTGTCACCGCGTCTATAGACGCGGTGACAGTTTAAAACCATGACGTATATATACGTCTTCGGTCGGGAAGTACCTCCCGACCATGACGTATATATACGTCATATGTCGGGAATATCTTTCTCTATATATATATATATATATATATATATATATATATATATATATATATGTGTGTGTGTGTGTGTGTGTGTGTGTGTGTGTGTATGTATGTATATATATATATATATATATATATACACACACATATATATACACACATATATCTGTGTATATATATATATATATATATATACATATATATATGTGTGTATATATATATATATACATATATACACATACATATATGTGTGTATATATATATATACACATACACACATATATATATATATATATATATATATATATATATATTTATATATATATATATATTTCAGTTCCTTTTATTTTTTAACTCATTGGTGGGGTGGGAGGGGGGAAGCGCTGCGTGCGCTGTGACGTGCTGCTGCTGCTGCCGGGGGACCTGGCGTGCTGCTGCCGGGGGACCTGCGGGAGCTGCCCGGTGAGTGCCGGGTGGGTGGGAGGGGGGTGCTGCCGCTCGGTGGTGATCGGTGCTGCACCGATCACCACCGTTTTCTGTGTTACCGAGCGGCTTAGCCGCCGGTAACACAGGAAACGCTGAGATTGGCTGTTCAGATTTGAACAGCCAATCACAGCGATCGCCGACCGGGGGGGGCACCCCTGCCCCCCCTGGGCGGCGAGGGGGGATGTCTGCTGTCAGGGACAGCAGACATCTCCTAACTGTCACCGCGTCTATAGACGCAGTGACAGTTACAAGTCATGACGTACATGTACGTCCAATGTCGGGAAGTACTTCCCGACCATGACGTACATGTACGTCAAATGTCGGGAAGGGGTTAAAAAAATGACATTTATATTGTTAAAAAAAAAAAAAAAAAAATTAAAAAAAAATGAAAAAAATAAATAAATTTGTATTTATTGCTTCAAATAAAGCTGTAATTAATGTATTTTTTTGTATGTAATGTTCAAAATAAATTGAAATGGCAAAAATGTTGCCGTAAAAAAAAATTAAACGTAAAAAAAAAAAAGGTTTTCAATAAGTTAAAAAAAAATAAACGTAAAAAAAAAAAAGCTTTACAATAAAAGTGGTTAAATCTATTATCATGTGTCGTGTTATTTATTATTTCAGGTGTAAATGTGGGGTTAAATTTGAAGCAGCCATGTGAAACCATGAGATGGGTGCTTGCAATAAAAAATATTGCGTCGCTCGCATCGGGGCCATTGAATACTGACATTCAGTGCTCCCGATGGGACCGATAGTTCAGGTGTAGTTATAAATAGGGGGTAAAGTGTAAATGGGTGCTTGCAATAAAAAACATTGCGTCGCTCGCGTCAGGGGCATTGAATAATGACATTCAGTGCTCCCGATGGGACCGATAGTTCAGGTGTAGTTATAAATAGGGTGTAAACTGTAAATGTGGGTGTAAATGTGGGGTTCAATTGGAAGCAGCCATGTAAAACCATAAAATGGGTGCTTGCAATAAAAAACATTGCGTCGCTCGCGTCAGGGGCATTGAATACTGACATTCAGTGCTCACGATGGCTCGCATTGGGGCCATTGAATACTGACATTCAGTGCTCACGATGGGACCGATAGTTCAGGTGTAGTTATAAATAGGGTGTAAAGTGTAAATGGGTGCTTGCAATAAAAAACATTGCGTCGCTCGCGTCAGGGGCATTGAATAATGACATTCAGTGCTCCCGATGTGACCGATAGTTCAGGTGTAGTTATAAATAGGGTGTAAACTGTAAATGTGGGTGTAAGTGCTCCCGATGGGACCGATAGTTCAGGTGTAGTTATAAATAGGGTGTAAACTGTAAATGTGGGTGTAAATGTGGGGTTCAATTGGAAGCAGCCATGTAAAACCATGAAATGGGTGCTTGCAATAAAAAAAATCGCGTCGGTCGCGTCGGGGGCATTCAATACTGACATTTAGTGCTCCCGATGGGACCGATATATGGTAAAACACCCGATATCGGTGAATTCTTCAATTATCGCGTCGGTCGCGTCGGGGACAATAAATCCTGTCATTTAGTGCTCCCGATGGGACCGATATCTGGTAATCCACCCGATTTCTGGAAAATCTTCAATTATCGCGTCGGTCGTGTCGCGGTAATTGAAGCATGGTACACGATACACACGATTACAAAAAATCAAGAGAATCGCGTCCGTCGGGGGTGATCGTGGCCCTTAAAGTGCACTAAATAAGAGCCGCGACCACTCCCGATTGTGGCCGTGCTAGGAAACAAGTACCCTAAATTCTTAGACTCACTTTTGTCTCTCATTTTATTGAGAATGGAAGTTTGTGTATGGACCATAGCTTCCTCTCTGGCTTCACATAAAAGTTGACTAGGGTAACCTGACTCAAGAAATGCTGTGGTCAGGTCATCCGCTTGTCTAATAAAATTGGATTCTTCAGAACAATTGCGCCTAATCCTGATGTACTGGCTCTTAGGGATATTAGTAATCAAGGGACGATGATGGCTGCTGGTAAAACTAAGAACCTCCTTTTTGAATGATGTTGTACGTATGGAGCTACCTTCAGCCGAGAGTGCAACATCCAAGAAGGTAATCTCCTTAGGATGAAAAGTGCTCGTGAACTTTAAACCATAGTGATTCGTGTTAAGAAATTAAACAAAGTTTTCTGCTGAAGATAGATCCCCTTTCCAAACAAAGAATAAATCATGTATGTACTGCCCATAGTACACCAAATTCGCCTCATATGGACCGCCCCAGATCATTCCATCCTCTAGGCGGCCCATATATAAGTTGGCAAAGCTGGGGGCGAACTCGGTGCCCATGGCGGTACCCAGAATCTGTAAATAATAACCACCATTGAATGTGAAATAATTGTAAGAAAGGATAAAGTGAACAGAATTAATTAAGAAATCACATGTGGTATCACTGAGGCCACTGTCCATGGATAGATGGTATCGCAAGGACTCGATACCACCCTCATGAGGAATGTTACTGTAAAGCGTGTCGACATCGAAAGTCAGGAACCTGGATACTCCTTAACGCGATCGGCACCTGAATACTCCTTCTGATGAAGCAGCCGATTGTGAAAGGCCGAGAAACGCGTTAAGGAGTATCCAGGTGCCGATCGCCACATCACCGTGCCTTCCTGCTTATTTACTTCGCCTCCAAGACCGCACACCACTCTGTGGACACGACCCCAGAAGCTGTTTTGCATACAAGCAGGGAATCAACAGCCGGGAAATCCCCACAGTCTGAATGAGTGACTGAGCCAGAGGCAGGCAGGTTATAGCTCAATTGAGCATTATTCATCTTTCTGTATTTTTTCAAATGACTGAGCATTTCTATAATACTAAAAGCATGCATGCTATCTAACCTACTAATATGGACTAAACTGTGAGAGCCAATTGTTCATCTGCATACTAATCTAAACATAAAGTGAATAATACATGAAGCTGGAGTAAAAACGGATATGGTGTTTATTGTAGCGAGCTACTAACAAATTTTATAACTGCTTTTGTTGCTTTATTTTTTTTTTTATATATATTGAAGTACCGGCCGGTATCTGTGTGATAATTGTATAGATTGTTTAATTAATACATTTTTAACGGTGCATTTGGATCAGCGCTGCCTCTGAAATCTTTTTTCCATTTTGCTATTCTTATTGGCTTCAGTAGTGAAATTACATGTTACATGGAGTTACAAACTTTCACGTTACAATACGATTATACACAGCCTGTGTGATTTGCGTCAATAAAAAAATTCAAT
The DNA here is from genome assembly GCF_055691185.1 of Crinia signifera. Classification (NCBI taxonomy): domain Eukaryota; kingdom Metazoa; phylum Chordata; class Amphibia; order Anura; family Myobatrachidae; genus Crinia; species Crinia signifera. The sequence continues at coordinate 32,940,939 of NC_139224.1, read as the reverse complement.
ATAATTCTTTGACCACCTACAACCACCGTCACATTAGACCAATCAGGGCCCACGGTTTCGACAATGACCATTTTTCCAATTTGTACACACTGCTAGGAGAGCCTGAGGCCCAGATGTATCAAGCTTCATAAAGTGGAGAGAGATAAACAGCCAATCAGCTCTTAGCTGCCATGTTACAGGCTGGGATTGAAAAATGACAGGTAGGAGCCGATTGGTTTGTTATTTATCATTCTCCATTTTATCACTTTTTGAAGTGTTAAAGGTATAGGATTCTAGTCATTCTATAATTCTAGTCCAGGAGATCCAGGCGGACAAGATGCTCCTGGTTCTGATAAGTTCTTCCATTTTGTAACAATGATTTGTTTTTTATCTAGTTAACTAATGAAAACCAGATGTTCTGTATAACACACAACAACAGGATATATTATGTAATATATCCAGAACTTTCTTGGGAACTTAGCCTTTTGCACACATACAGATAAAATGGACAAATATCCATAATCTGTGCCAAACTTCTCTACACGCAGTTAAAATTACCTTACATGGACATGCAAGACGAGCTAGCTGTAAGAGTGTCCACCCATATCCTCAACTTATAAAACTAGTCACAACTGCACCCAAGGTTCAGATTGTCGTATGGTGGTCGCGGGTGTCACATAAGGAGAGGAGTGAAGCTGTGATGGGGAAGCCGAGACATGAAGATGTCTTGTTATGTGGTATTGTATTGAATTACATTCTTGTGTATGATGATGAATAAATATTTATATCTTTTATAATACTTCTGGTAAATGTCCTTCTTGCATGGGCATGGCAATAGCACTATGTGGGGTAAAACAGCATGCTTCAACAGTGGGGGCTCGAAAAAGAAAGTGGGAGTTTGCAAATTGGGTTCTTATAAAGCATTCCTCAAAGAGGGGAATTTTAAAGCAAATACTGTATACCAACAGTAATGTGATACCAGTTTGAGGGTTGCTTTGTGAGAATTCAGATGATGCCAAATAGAATCTTGAGGGACCGAAGTGCTGTTTCACTGCTCATGTCGAAAGGAACATGAAAAAAAAAAAAAAAAAAAGATTTAAAATTGAAAATACTGTACCTGTTGTGTTCACCTTATATGTATGCTTGGTTTGAGTGAAAGTATGTTTGTTGGACCGGCCGTTCACGGGGTCTGCATGGTTCAATCTTTACTTTTGCCGTATTACTTATGGTTAACGCGGCAAAGTGAAGTCAGTTAAGACAGTACCGCCATCGTTAAAATGTAAAATCACATAGATCACTGTCCCATAAGTCTTAGGAAAGCTACACAGGTGTTTGCAAAAATAAATGGGGTGAATACACTAGGTATATAAATATATATCGATATATATATATATATCGATATATCAGGTAAATTGGTGAAATTATTAATCATGAACCATGGAAAGTGTGACATTGCTATCAGGCTTAAATTAATTGATGCCGTTGTATTTGGGAAAAATAGTGTAGCAACTCCTTCAGTGCTACGTGTATTATGTAATGTATTGTCAGTATGTGACAAATCAGCCAAGAGACAGGAATCTCTGTGTTTTATTTTATTGTCTTATGAGAGAAACAAATTACAAACATGCATTGTGGATTGCCAGAAAACAAATGTTATATATGCATCCTGCCAGTGGCGTAAGTTCGTCCCAGGTGCCCGGAGGCAAGATGAATGTTGGTGCCCCCCCCCATACACACACTTTATTATATATAATGCAATATGCTACGGTGCCACGGACTTCAGCATATATTCATGGTTTAACTTACTCTCACTCCCTCCTTCCTTGCTCCTCTACCTCCATCTGTCACCCCTCCGCCTCACCATCGACTGTTCAACCCTACACCTCTCACTCCGTCCACCTCTTCATCCCAGTTACCACTGCACCTCTTACTCCTTCCTTCCCTGCACCTTTCTGTCCCCCTGTCACCTCATTTCCTCCTCCCCTGCACCTCTCCTTACGTCTGTCACCCCCACATCTCCTTTGACCGCTCACCCTACACCTCTCACTCCTTGCACCTCTCTATTGACCTATCACTTCTTCACCTCTCTCTTCCTCCCCCTTTCTTTCCCCCCCCCATTCATCCTCCTTTCCTGCACTTTTCCGTCCCCCTGAACTTCTCAATGCCATCTTCCATGCACCTCTCTGCAGGGGGGGCACCATTAATAGGGATGATATGGTTACAGAGGGAGTTAGATTGTGGCACCGTTCTCTGGGCACCATGGCGCAGTGGTAGCACTCAGTGAAAACATGTGTGGGTACCAGAGACCCCTCATCTTATATAAATTGGCATCCCACACATTCTTTTGAGCTTATTTTTCATGAAAAAAGAGGAGTTAGAGGTGTGAGAGACATGTCAGATAGAGAAAAGGGAAGGAACAAGAGAGGGAGGAGTGCGAGACTAGGGCAGAGAGAGATAAAGAGACAGGTAAGATGGAGGGACAGTGAGAGAAGGGGTAGAGGGAGGGGAGTAGGTGAGAGAGAGACAGAGAGAGATAGAAAAAGAGAAGAAACTGCCAGGCAGATAGAGGGTGATAGAGATGGGGTAGTAGAGAGAGCAAAGGGGAGAGAAAAGGTGATGGAGAGGAAAGAGATAGCTTGGGGGGGGGGGATAAAGAGAGGGAGACAGGTGAGAGAGAGAGGTGAGACTAAGAGATGGGGGAGGTAAGTGGAGAAGGTGAGGGCTGGCGATGTGACAGGCTTAGACAAGAGGGAGTGAGGTGATGGGCTGAGACGAGAGGGGACAGGGCAAGACGACTGACTGAGGTGAGAAGGGGCGAGATGATGTACTATGGTGAGAGTGGGAGAGGTGATGGGCTGCGGTAAGAAGGGGGAGGTGATGGGCTGCGGTAAGAAGGGGGAGGTGATGGGCTGTGAAAAGAAGGGGCGAGGTGACGGGCTGTGGTAAGAAGGGCCGAAATAACATGCTGTGGTAAGAAGGGGTGAAGTGACGGGCTGCGGTGAGAAGGAGCAAGGTGACGGGCTGCGGTGAGAAGGGGCAAGGTGACAGGCTGAGGTGAGAAGGGGCGAGGTGACGGGCTGCGGTGAGAAGGGACAAGGTGACGGGCTGCGGTGAGAAGGGACAAGGTGATGGGCTGCAGTGAGAAGGGGTGAGGTGACGGGCTGCAAAGAGAAGGGTCAAGGCGACAGGCTGAGGTTAAGAGGGTCAAGGCGACAGGCTGAGGTTAGAAGGGACAAGGTGACGGGCTGCGGTGAGAAGGGACAAGGTGATGGCCTGCGGTGAGAAGGGACAAGGTGATGGGCTGCAGTGAGAAGGGGTGAGGTGACGGGCTGCGAAGAGAAGGGTCAAGGCGACAGGCTGAGCTTAGAAGGGTCAAGGTGTTGGGCTGAGGTTAGAAAGGGCGAGGTGACGGGCTGCGGTGAGAAGGGACAAGGTGACGGGCTGCGGTGAGAAGGGACAAGGTGATGGGCTGCGGTTAAAAGGGACGAGGTGACGGGCTGCGGTGAGAAGGGACAAGGTGACGGCCTGCGGTGAGAAGGGGCAAGGTGACGGGCTGCGGTGAGAAGGGGCAAGGTGACGGGCTGCGGTGAGAAGGGGCAAGGTGACGGGCTGCGGTGAGAAGGGACAAGGTGATGGGTTGCGGTGAGAAGGGACAAGGTGACGGGCTGCGGTGAGAAGGGACAAGGTGATGGGCTGCGGTGAGAAGGGGTGAGGTGACGGGCTGCGAAGAGAAAGGTCAAGGTGACAGGCTGAGGTAAGAAGAGGCGAGGTGACGGGCTGAGGTGATAAGGGGCGAGGTGGTGGGATGAGGAGATGGGCTGAGGCAAGAAGGGGAAGAGAGGCATGCTGACAGGGGGTGAGGTCACGGTGACTTGGTGAAATGGGGCGAGGTGGCAGAGGGTGAGTCGAGAGGGGTACAGGAGAAGGTAGGAAGAGGAAGCAGATCTGTTCCCACTAGCATTGAGTGGCTCACAGGGGCCGGCCTTTGCTCACCTGATACCGGCCTTTGCTCACCTGATACCGGCCTTCTCATGTGGTCCCGGCTGCCGCTGCCCTTATCATGGTCCCTGGCTGCCGCAGTGCCTCTAATCACCTGCTCCCGCACGGCGCCTACGTTCCCGGCCACTCAGCTGCTGCTTCAGTCCTGCTCCCTGCCGACGCTGCTCAGCTTACTGTGCCCGGCCGCCGGCGCTGCTACTACTCTCCTGCTCCGTGGCGCCGGGGACTGGACCAGACGCGTCCAACATTTCCGCCTCCACACACGGCGCACGGGGACTGAGGAGGAGGGAAGCACCAGACGCCAGAGCTCCTCAGCCTCTTCCTGCTGCAGCTGCTGCACAGCAGCGCAGCGAGTGTAATACAAATAATAGTGGGGCACTGCGCTGGGGCACTTTGTCTTACAGGGGCTGTAGCATCTCTGGCTGGACTCCCAGGAGGCAATGGAGCAAGTGGCCCCTTTAAGGCTGGCGCCCGGCGGCAGATGACTCCATTGCCTCCGGGAGTTCCGCCACTGCATCCTGCTAGGTTTAGAATGAATTCCAATTTTAGAATGTCTGGAAGATATTAATTCTGTAGTTCATATTCTGACATTTGAACGTGTGATTTTGTGTCCGTCTTAAGGTGTCCATGCACTGGTAAGGTCCAAGCAAATGGTCAGCTGTCATTTGCTCTCATCCATGGTCAGATTTTTGTTCTGACCGGACAGATCTGCAGATGGATCTACCTGTGTATGGCAACCTTTGTTGGGCACAGAACTGCAGCTGTGCACCAATACGATATTGGTAGAGGATATCGTATTATATTATATCTCTGTCTGCAGACAGAGAGGAAAATACTTTAGACCAATTTAGACCAATTTGGTGCTAGGGTGATTACGCTTGTTTATCCGCCCAATTCGGTAGACGTACTGTGAAGTTTTTATTGATACAGCCACAATGATCGAATATCTCTTCATTTGGGGGGCAAGCAGATTGTATGCCAATTGGGCATTCGGAATAATGCAAAACTCTAGTTTTGTTCAATACTATGATGCATGGTGTTGAATTGATAAATTAGCAGATGCATTATTACCCTCGGGGTGGGTAATTGATTTATCCTGTTTTATCTGGCTAAAACAGAAGATATCGAGTAGATATGACAGACCATCGAAATCACACGTGAAATGTTTATGTAACGGATATGAATATTCACCGACAGTTAAGGTGCATTGCCTGACAGCTCATATTAGTTATTGGTCTTCTGCAAGTCAGAAGGATACATTCCCTCTAATGCCGCAATGTGTGTCAAAACCTCCAGAGCATTGTTTTATGTAATAGAAAAAAAAATATTATCAAATTCAACTAATGTGATATGGCATAATGGTCTGCAAATACATTGGCAGGGAGGGTGTATCTGGCCAGTGCACCCCCCCTTCCTCGGCTGATACTAATGCCTGTGTTGTAAATGGTTAAAAAGGGGTTAAACCCATCATGCTTGAGTTTGGCATCAGTGCGGTGGTACGAGGGAACATTTAACATAGATTCATTGAAGATTTAATGCAGAGTTATTGCATGTAAAGGAAAAAAAAATTCAACAGATTGAAATAAAACACGGAGTAATACCCCGTCCGTGATTTTACGGGATTCTAGGGTTGGACGGACCAGCCAGGATGGCCGCTGTGGACTCCCTAGAACCAAGTTGATTTGATATATATATATATAAATATATGTATATGTATTAGATAAAAGTTTGCAGGACATCTGTTGATATGTTAGAGACATTCATATTCATATTAAAAGAAAAAAAAAAGGTTTTTGTTATTTGGAACTGTGCCAGATTATCGGATGTTCTAATGATGTTATAGGATTTACAGAGACAGGGTATATACTGTAGATGGTTTGTGTAACGAGCCAGCATATGTATAACATGTATAGATATGATTTACTTAAACATATGCACGGAGTTTGAGAAAAAAAAAAGAGAAATTATCATTTTTTTTTTTTTCTCCTTTTCTGGGCGCAACGCCATTATCCGGGCGTGATGCCAGGGCCGATCCCTAAGATCTCCAAGGGTGGGGGCCCCTGCTGTAATGCTGAGTACAGCGTACAAGTCATACTGTGCATTATAAGTTTTACTAAGCGGCTTCAAATTGTGCTGAAAAATAAGAAAGCAGTACTCAGCATATCATTAATTGCTGGATTATCATCAACAGCTGGAGTTTGTATATGAGTTAATATCTACCTCACGTAAAAGTACTTTTTCAGAACTTTTCAGTATTTTAGTGATGAGGTGTAATTTGACCCCATCCTAGTGTGAATCATTCCAGACACTGCATATTCAAGTGATACACAGTGAGACCTACAGAGCAGACCCCAGCCTATGTTTTACATAGGGATCTCGATATTAATTTTGTTTAATGTGATTGTAATTCGCGTTTTATTCTTGCAGGTATCCTAATACTATAGGAATGATGTGCTACCAAGTGAGGAATCGGTTGCAGATTCTAACAAAATTGTGTTTTCTTTCAGATGCAGTAATAAAAAAAGTACTGACAGGATTAACCCCGTACAGTCATTATTTGGCACCAGGCCAAAATTACTTAAACCCTCAAAAGGGGGGTTCTAAAATGGTTAAACATCCCTTGCCTAAGTAATAGCAAGAAGTTTAAACAAAGGATACCCTTACAACAATTTATTCCATAGAATAAATTAAATTGAATCAGGAAAAATGAAACACATACAACTTTACCAAATTATAACAAGTTTCAGGCATACTGTGCTTACTAATGCATACTAATACTAATGACACTGTATTAGGGATTGTCAATATAAATGTATGATGGCATTATCATTACAATTGAATATTTTAGTACGTTGCAAGTGATGAAAAGAAAAGTATTATCTGCTATACATGGCTGAGAGCCATTGCCATTGGATGATATTACCTTAGATTTGTTGTGGAGACAACAAGAATTATATTTTAAAAAATGTCTGCATGCAGTCACACAGATGCCAAACAATGCACAAACAGAACATGTAGTATTGAAAGTAGGTGTTGTTTATGATTCCTTTAAACAAACCCATACACACATGCATAGAAGCAAGGTATGGCATTGTGCCAATTTATAAAACACTGGTTAGGCCTAATAGAGTTCAGGATGCAACTCTGAGTTATAACAGTATAAGACTGGAAATTGTCCAGCAAAGAACAACAGTAATTATAAGCTGATTTTGAATCCTCAGAGTGATTCCTATGGAAATTATATATTACAATGAGGATCATTAAGGTTTGAAAATCTCTCTGCCATAGGTACTACTGGCAGGTATTATCAATGCATTTAAGAATGGTTTTACACAAGGTTTTAGCAGAAAACAACATTTAAGGGTACATCCTATCTTATGAGTAAAGGAAGGTCATTATTTGACCAGTTGCATTGTTTTCTTCTTCCCAAATGGGGGATATATATAAATATTCATATAATGGGAAGAAGAGAGATCAATGGGTTCACTCCACATGAGGTCATTAACAGCAGTAATAAAAAAATCATATTGCTGAAATAAATTTGCTAAGTTAATATTATAAGAAGTAGTAGTGCAAGAGTTTGGTGTTGATTGGAAGCATCATAATGCACATTCACAAACTGTAATAGCATTGATGAAACATAAGAGTCTGAAACATAGTTTGCAGTTATTAAATGCCAAAATCATACTTTTGTTTCTAGGGGTAACGAATGATTGGTTGATTGACATTGAGGAAGGTCCCTCCCATGTCATGACACATACAACATTCAACATCAATAGGAGTTGTCTTAACAAATCTGATATTTTATTCAATGTTATAAGTGCATATATGGGATAAAGTCAGAAAATAAAAGAATAATCAGAATAATTACCAAGAGTTATAAAAATGAATAAATGCATATGTATAAAAGGTACAATTTGTTTAAGAAATAATTAAGAGACAATGGTACTTAATAAGAGAAATTCAATTATTAAGTTAAAATATTTGTCCCATTTGTAGAGGTTGCAGACCAAGATTATTGATTTTATTCAGTACAGAAAAGAAGGTTTTTGTATGTATATGAAAGTGTTTATATGTTAGAGGCGTGACCTAAAGCGTCTAAAACTAAGCAGTTTACTGCCAGAAAAAAAGAGTTAACAATAATTGGTATGTAGATATGGTTTATCAAGTGTCATAGAAAATGACCAAGGAACTATAGGAAATGTTTTTCAAAGAATGTGTGAAAGGATGGGAATAGAATCAATATAAAGATATCGGATTATCCAAGGGTGGTTAGGAAGGTTTCTTACAATGGAGAAAGGAATGGCATGACCGGAAGCACTGCTTCATAGTATTCACCTGTACCACACCTGTACCTTCACTTAACCTCTCTCCACATAAAGTCGAATGGCAGACAAGATACGGTACTAATCTAAAGACTGACTTTTAAATTGCAACATAATTTTACTGTTCCATATGTTATCCACCTATCTAAGCAGTTACAAGACCTTTGTTAAGTCAACAGGAGATCCATTCCACTTCTTCATTTGGTCCAGAGCACGATACACAGCTGGGAGAACATGTTAAGCAGTTACAAGACCTTCGTCGAGTCAACAGGAGATCCGTTCTACTTCTTTATTTGGTCCAGAGCACGATACACAGGCTGGAGACCATGTTATGGTGAGAAGTTTCTTGCATTCAGGTTCCCTTGCAGATTGATGGGACGGTCCTTGACAAGTATTGCTGACAACAGATACGGCTATAAAAGTTATTGAGAAGGACATCAACCTGGAGTCGCAGGTCGTATGGAAAGATGGTGAGAGATTCAAGTTTAAAAATCACCAGAGACTATGTTGTGTTCCAGTTTACAAAATCACCAGAGGCTATGTTGTGTTCCAGTTTACAAAATCACCAGAGACTATGTTGTGTGCTTAAACAGAGACTTATATGATATTAATAAGAGTTCTTCAATCAAGATGGAAAGCATCACTTTTAACTGACTGTATACTTACGGGACAATGTTAAGGAAAATATTCAAGTCATTTGAGTGGAGTAATCATGGACATCATTGCAGCATTTATAATGATCTACCTTGGAGAGAGGCCTAGTCGAGGTTATTGGTCTGAGTTCCTGTCCAGTAGCATGGATAGGGGTTATTTCACTAAGTCCAATTCCTTTGTCCCTTCTAAGCAGGTCAACACGAACATTTAATAACGTTTATAAGGAATAGGGTACAATACCCTTTGAAAGATGAAGTGGTGATCGTATCAGAGGAGAAAAAGATATACTCTGATGTATGGATAAAGTGGTATATTATTCAAGAGAATTTGTAAGTCAACAGTATCATTCACTGATGGGATACTGTAGGTAACGAATGCAACTGATTGTTGCGTATGCATTAACACACCATTGATGAGTGATAACATGCCTATGTCACCATATGTTTATATAATGAAAAAAACTAAATAGTTACTTTAGAAAATTAGTGAAAAATGATTGTGATTGATATAAGATATCATTATTTTGTTTCAGCAAAATCATAAGTAAGATGAAACCAGATTTAGGTAAACAGAATGTTTACACTTTCACTATCAGGAAGAGCCATACAAGATGAAAGCTGATGCAGGATATTGCGACAAAATTGTCACAATGCATAAGCCATATGTTCCGCAATGCGCTGAACAATGTGCAACTAACTTTCAAGGTTTTAAGTTTATCACATGCACCCTAGATTGAAATGATAAATTATTTGAGTTTACACTAAAAAAATGAAGGTTCAACATAAAATGTTCCAGAGTTCAAATTTATAAGTTAGGAATAATGGTTTACACCATAGTTCTTAAGTTTGATGTTTTTGTTTTTTTTTCCTTATGCTAAAACAATATTTACCATATTGGGGGAAATGTGTTTTGAAATGATTACCAATAAAGTTTGAAGGTTTTACTATTTGGGAATAAAAGAAATACGTACCAAAGTTTTAATACCATAACCCATGATGAGTTGAAAGGAGTCTTTTCACAGGTTAATACTACAGTTTAAAAGACTTTATTCCGGCTATAAGGAAATATATTCCATTTATCGATTATCAAGTAAAAATCATATGGATACCACCTTGGCAAATATCTATACGTATGGAAATGGTGGTTATTTGGACAATCAACAAGAGATTATTGACTTTGCACAATTTTTGGACAATGTTACTGAACTTTATAAGGACATTTTTAAATATGATGGACATGATCTAAATGCTAAAAGCAATGGACTATTACAACAAGCGTTTTGGACTATTTAACAATACAATCCGGAGAATATTGTTTAAATGTTTGAAAGTAAATGTTGTTGTAACTGTTTGACTGATAATGTTACAAATTCCTGGTATGAAGGAGAAACATAGAAAATTATATAATGATAGAATACTATAAATGATGCATGATAGTCATGGGTAGATCATAGGCCATGTTTCCCAAGAATAGAATAATGATGTTCAGTGGAAAAGTTTATTCTTGTGATAAAATACCAATTTTGATAGTGATAGGGAACATGTACAGTATAATGTCCCTGATCAAAGGGTGGAATTGTTAAAGGTATAGGATTCTAGTCATTCTATAATTCTAGTCCAGGAGATCCAGGCGGACAAGATGCTCCTGGTTCTGATAAGTTCTTCCATTTTGTAACAATGATTTGTTTTTTATCTAGTTAACTAATGAAAACCAGATGTTCTGTATAACACACAACAACAGGATATATTATGTAATATATCCAGAACTTTCTTGGGAACTTAGCCTTTTGCACACATACAGATAAAATGGACAAATATCCATAATCTGTGCCAAACTTCTCTACACGCAGTTAAAATTACCTTACATGGACATGCAAGACGAGCTAGCTGTAAGAGTGTCCACCCATATCATCAACTTATAAAACTAGTCACAACTGCACCCAAGGTTCAGATTGTCGTATGGTGGTCGCGGGTGTCACATAAGGAGAGGAGTGAAGCTGTGATGAGGAAGCCGAGACATGAAGATGTCTTGTTATGTGGTATTGTATTGAATTACATTCTTGTGTATGATGATGAATAAATATTTATATCTTTTATAATACTTCTGGTAAATGTCCTTCTTGCATGGGCATGGTAATAGCACTATGTGGGGTAAAACAACATGCTTCAACAGAAGCTTGATACATATTGAGTCACTTGTTTGCCTGCAGGTCAATGGGCTCCTCCACTGAGTATTTATGCAACATAACAGATATGTTTTCTGGCTTTATTTCACATGAAACGATGCACACAGTGTTATTGTAGGTTAGAGAGGCCTGAACTTCATTTCCGTTATCTTATAAGAGTATTGCAGTCCCTTGCCAGATTCCCAATTAATTCCGTCTCCGTTGCTGGTATGTGTCCCTCTCAGATACTGTCCATTCAGATTGGATTTATGGCAGTTTCCATACCACCAAGCACCTTTAAAGATGGCTGCACAGTTGCTTGGGTTTGCATCATTGTCCCTGTCTTTCGTCGTGAATGGATGGTTGTTATGATAGCTAAGAGAGTCACCTGTAGAGAACAAAGACAAGAAATTAAAACATTAATGCTTCTTAAATATGTAATACCTGTATTTAGCATTTGTGTCCTGGCTCTATCTGAGAGGGGAGAGCCTATAACAAGTCAGGAATATACCTATAATGAGCCAGGGGTGCACCTATAATGAGCCAGGGGTGCACCTATAATGAGCCAGGGGTGCACCTATAATGAGCCTGGGGTGCACCTATAATGAGCCAGGGGTGCATCTATAATGAGCATGGGGTGCACCTATAATGAGCCAATCGGAGGCAGCTGTCTCAGAAGTATTAGTGGACAACAAAATAATTTTTTGTTTTGTTTTGGGAAATGGCAAGTAATTATGGGGAAGTTTTATGGTTCAAATCAATGTATCTTATTTGGCAACATTTTAAAATCTCGTTTTCAACAGATGCATTTTCAGGCATTTTTTCAGAAAAACTAGCAGCTCAAGTAGAGTCACATAGGACATCAGCACTGAGGCAAATTTTATAAGTAGCGGGTGATTAGTTGCCATTGGTTACGTTGCTTCATACATCTCCAACATACAGCCAGATGCAGGCTTGATCAGACGGGTCTGAATTCGGCCCAGTTGCCGATGGTGGGGATCCAATCCTAACCAATTTAATGCCCTAGGCAAGATTTTGCCTGGTTACCCCTAGCGCATTACAACCACAGCCTAAGCTTCGGTGTGGGTGGCGGAGTGAAAGGAGTGCAACGGGGGAGGCGACAGACAGTTGGGTGGTGGGGTTGCGGGGCGCAGTTTGGACAAGGCAGATATGTGTCCAGCCAGTTTGGGGGGCGGCGGCATCTGTGTGGCTTTGCAGCTAGGGGGCTACCGGTGATGTGCGAGTACTTTGCTGTGTAGCAAAGCGCTTGTACAATAGCAATGCACCTGTAAAATTTTGGAGCACATTGCAGGGAGCGATATGGCATGCGGGGCGGCCTTGCCCTGAGCTGGGCAGCCCCACCATGGAATATAGTTCAGCAAATCCTCACAAGACTACAACCAAAGTTGAATGGCCCAATGGTAGGGATGTAATAGCGACCAAGCTCAGCGGCCATGTTGGATGCCAGCCAAACCTGGACAATTTTTGAAAGGGGCTATCATTTCCCAGGGAAAACTATGCCGTTTAAGTAATTGCCCCTATAAAAAAAATCCTGCATGGAAGCTGAACTCGGACACTATTACATTCCGTCCCATAAGTAACATACAGTATAAACACTCACACATAAAACACACACAGTACATATACAGTACAAACACACAAATACTTACACACACTAAGAACAAAGATACACAGTGGAAAAAACAGGGTGTCAGAACAAAGGCCCTTATTCTGATCGGTGCGGATATTCCCGAATTCTTACGGTGCGGTCCGCACGCCAGTCAGTGCGGCCGCGTGCGGCCATTGTCCGTAGAAACGCCCACGTGTCCTCCGCATTCGGACGGACTCACTCTTTAAGAACAGGGCGTGTTTACGGACGACATACAAACCATGCGTGTGCGGGGGAAACACTCAGATTCTGCACGGTATTACAGAGTATGCACGGTGATACCGCATCCGAATGGATGGCAAGCGGTGCGTCCGCACGGAAGCGGTGTATTTACGCAAAACTACCCACTATTATGTCTATTCTGCAATACATCACATGACCCACTTATTCAATTACCTATCCTCCTAAAAAAATGTTTATTTGGAATTGGAATCAATTACATGCCAATATATCCTTACAACCATGCCTAACACATGCATTGCACACATTAACCCTTACAGCAATTGAAGTGCAATGGTTTGTATTTGTCCCTGTGTAAAATATTATAAACAATCTACACATATACTGTTTAATGTGCAAAGAAAACCAACAACTTCGAACTTGCATAAAATATTTATTTTTTGAACAATGAAACATTTAAATATAAAGGACGAAAAAAATAAAATTAAAGGAGCAAGTCCCGGAGGTCCTGCAGGTCAGCAATTAGGAGCCGCAAATGGTGGCCCATCCGCATGAGGGCCCCACGGACACCCTCATCTGCTGGTGTTGTGGCATCTGTGGGCATGTTAAAGGGGCAAAAATTAGTCATGATATTCATGCATACATTTCACATACTGCTACATAAATCGCAGAAATGCTAGGTGACATGTATATATATATATATATATATATATATATATATATGTGTAGAGAGATAGAGACACACATAGATAAATAGATATGACACATACATATATACATACATGCAAACTTATTTAATAAATACTGTGTTTTTGTCCCTCTACCCTTTACTCTGCACAAGACATAACAGTCATAGTGTTTCTTCTGATTCACAACCCACCCATGACTAACCAATGACAAGCATGTCATGTCCTCCGTCAATAACAACTTGTCACAATCTCCTCAGTATAAGTTCAGTGATGGTTCGTGGCATGGGAGTTATGCAAATGTCAGGAATGCACAGTACACATCCTCAAAATCATAATTCAGTCTAAACCAACCTACAATTCTGTGAGGGGAAAAAAACAATCTGAACTACAGGGGGTGTTTAGGTAGAGGAGGCTCCAGGGACACTGTCAACTTGTGACTCCATTCCAAGGTAGGCCGGCCCATACTCCATTTATAGCATACATCATATAGTTTATAAATAACATTCACCTAAAACATATATTCCGCTATATGATGGGACAGAATCTACGCTTGCAGCAGGTGAATTTAATCCACAAATGATACACTCATCCCTTTACTCCAGGATCCTGTTTAACTACAACGGTTATGTGGCAGTCAAAATGGAGCTCCAAGCCATCCCACAAACCTGTGTAATTAAGAGGTGTCCTGGATGAAAGGGATGCCTTGGACACCCCATCTAACCCGTACCTGTATCTGTAGCTACCCACTTTGGGTTATGTATTAATAGTATTGTAACAAAATTTATCCTCACCAGTGCTACATAACAAATACCAGTACAACTAATTCATGAATGATGCATTATGTATACATACCGATCTGTTCGGCCTCCACCGCCTCACACGCCTTCTCCCCCTCTGATTCGGCCGACTCCGGGACAATCCTGGGCTCCTCAGCCACCTCCTCCGCCACCAACATCTCCTCAGCCACCTCCTCCGCCACCAACACCTCCACATCCTCCTCCGCCACCAACACCTCCTCCACATCCTCCTCCGCCACCAACACCTCCTCCACATCCTCCACCACCACCTCCTCAGGCACCTCCTCCTCCTCCACCACCTCCTCCACCACATACTCCTCCTCCACCATCTCCTCCATCACTTGCTCCTCCTCCTCCACCATCTCCTCCACCACTTGCTCCTCCTCCTCCACCTCCTCCACCACTTGCTCCTCCTCCTCCACTTGCTCCTCCTCCTCCTCCACAAGCACATCCTCCTCCTCGACCACCGCCGGCACCTCCTCATCAGGCTGTTCCCTCTCCTCAGGCACCTCCTCCTCGGCCTGGGCTGCCTCGGCCTGTTCCCGTGCCTGTCGTGCTCGGGCTCGTGCTGTGTGGTAGAAAACAAACATCATTGTCAATGTAGGGTCATTGGGACACATGTATTAATCCATAACAAGAGATACATGGAAGGGTGATAATGATCGAAAACGATGCTTGAAAGTTGCTCCTTACTGTTAATGGACTCCAAAATGTGACATTTAAGTTATTATGTGATTGTTAGTAATTTGTTCAATCATGACAACCCTTGCATTTATCAATGTTTAACACATATTAGATCTGGCACATTGTATGCATCAGAATCAAGAATGCTATGTAATTACATATACAAGCCACATGACTGCATGTTAACCAGGAAGAAGCACACATAACAGTCTATGGACTTTTAAACCCATGGACACCCAGTTATCATTAGACAATTTTTATTGTTTATATATGCTATGATGTAAGTGCGAAATTTCATAGCGAAAATACTCACAAACCGCTATCTCCCTCCTAATCTCTTGGAGTAGCTGGGGCTGGCGCCTGCGGAGGTCTGACCAGCGCCTCTCTAACTGGTCGATGCTCCTCCGCACCCGGGTGCGGGCGTAAATACGGCGCCCTGCCGCAGCATAGGCCCGCCGCTTCTGGCCATTTGTAATAAAGGGCCCTGCACGGCCCAGCCTTGTCTCCATGACGGAGACCAGAGCTCTAAGTTCCGCAGGTGAAAATGCCTCTGCTCTGCGTGTCTCCGCCATGTTAGCACTGGCATCAATCAACCAATCATGTGCTGTCATTGGTTTATCACAGTTATTTGTGTTAATAACTTTATTGTTCATCTTTACATGAACAGCGTCTCTGCGCCAACACAAATGGCGAAAAATTCGCATGCCTTAAAAACGGTAGTGCTGATGTATGGCAATGAACAAATCTGATATATATAAAACACAGTGTGTATGCACTTTGCAAATCGAATAACGCATCGCACCGCCAAGCAACGCGTGCTATAGCTTGGCAACGCATAGCTGTACTTCGCATTACTTACTCTATGCATCTATGTGTATGCGTACATTTATGTTTAAAAGACACATACACATACTTGCAGGTATCCTGAGTCCACCATTATACACCAGCGCTGCCTGCCTGCCTGCCTGCCTGCCTGGCTGCTCCTTGAAATTGCTAAACATGTTAATAAATTCAAATATCATATATATATATATATATATATATATATATATATATATCTGGAAACAAATCATACATCAACACAGAAAAAAAGTCACCACCACATTAGAGAATAAATCAATGTACTCACCAGACATCAGTGATAGTATCAACTACAATAATGAAGATATAACAAACACATAAGATCCCTTGCACAAGGTATAATAATGCCCACCTATATTGTACTTCCACCAAAACTAAGCACATATGATAAATATCTCCTATTTCTTTGCCATTAGGAGGGCAGGCTGGCTAATTGTCGTTTTGTAAGACTGACAACTAACACACTGTACTTATTTGAAGGGGTGATTTTTACAACAATTGGTGTGTTCTGGTCAACTATATAAAATGTACCTGAAGAATCTTTGCACCACAGAGTCCCGCAGCTGGTATCCCCTCCGGCATTCAGGGGCGCGGGATGGGCGCATGGGCGGATCTTGCGGCTCAGATGGAACCTCCCACTCATCAAAGGGTATCTCACGCCGCACAGCAATGTTATGGAAAAATACACACAGGCCCACGATCCTCGACACCATTTCAGGCGCATACTGTAAGTCACCACCAGTGCGGTGGAGCACTCTAAATCGACCCTTTAAAAGGCCAATTGAGCGCTCCACCACTTGCCTGGTGGCAACATGCGCCCGATTGAATGCCTCCTGTGGGCCCGGTGCTGGGGAGCTGTACGGCGTAAGTAGCCAGGGCGTACATGGGTAACCGGAGTCACCCAGAACCCACGCATCACGGCCTTCCAGCTCTTGTAGTCTTTGCCAAATCCCGGTTTGTCGGATAACATGAGAGTCATGGGCACTTCCGGGAAACTTCGAGTTGAAGGAGAGAATTTCCATGGATGGGCCACATACCACCATCACGTTCAGTGAGTGGAACAATTTGCGGTTCCTATATATCTTCTCACTTCGAGATGGAGGCACAAATGGTACATGGGTGCCATCCACAGCCCCTATCACATTAGGGAAGCCAGCAATTTGATGGAAGGCCTGCTGGCTTCTGCGCAGGGTCTCGGTGGCAAATGTCATGGCCATGAAGTGCCCCTTGCGCCTAAACATGGCCGACGTCACACGCCTCAGGATTCGGCAGAAGGCCGGCTGAGATATTCCAGCAAGTACTGCCACTACTTGTTGGAATGATCCTGAGGCGCAGAAATGCAACACCGCCAGCAGCTGTGTGTGAGGCGGAATTGCTGTCGTGATCCCGTGAAGAGGTTCCAGATCACTCTCAATTAACGAGAGCAGATCCAGAATGACATGTGGCGGTAACCGGTACCTAGTAAGTACCTCATCATCGGGCATACCAAACAGAGTCACCCGTGTGCGATAGATTCTAGCACGTCCTGGCCTCCTTGGGCGACGAGTGGGGAGAGCCGCAAGTGCCCTTAGCCTCCTTGCCATGAATGCCATCATTGCTTCAGCAACCTATAAATAAATGAACATAAATAATGATGCACCTATGCACATAATGGCCATATCCGACAACAAATAGATTTGTAGGCTTCAATACGTACAATAGATGGCCGCCCCGTGAAATCACGAATATCCATTTGACTCTATAATGATGTAACAATAATATGAACTCAATACACACCGTCCTAAACACACAGATGCTTACAACATCGAACTACTAAACACTACTTGAGTATCAAAGGTGTCTGCATTTGTTGCCGACATCATGTACTATGAGACATTTCACCTATTGCTGGGACATGTTGTCCTGCAATAGATGGACACACAAAGGTTTAAGACCTGTGAGTGAAATAGTGAACATGTGACATGTTGCAATAATGCTACAAAGCCTTTGCTGGCCCAACAATCTGTAGTCAGTGAGGCAATGGTGCATACATTCATACACTTACATTGTTAATGTATATCATATCTACAAGGACCATGGAAGAGCTTACCTTAGACCCTGACAACTACAGATCTGGAGACAAATGATTCTAGCAGCAATTCACTATTTATAGGCCTCTCACATGTGTTGTCTATAACAGTAGTGATGAGTATTGCATGACTTGTGGCCTGGATTTTCTAAGGGATTGGGCTACTTTTAGATTGCAATCAAACTCAACAATACCACAGTAGTCATGAACCAAATGTCATGTCATGCTACCAAATAGCATGTATATTGTGCGATAGTCACAGGTGTATCAGAAGATTCTATGCAATGTTAGAATTGGTGACCAATATTTCATGTAGAAGTTTCGCCAGGTTTTACACAATGGAATTTCCGCAACTATGGCCGTGGCGTATGCGGCGCGAAAAAACCGCGCCGTACGCAGGCGGCCGTTACGCTCGCGCACGGAACGCAGCTGCCGCTGATGTACGCCAAACAGGATACACAAACAGTATATAAAGGTGTATTAGAATGTGACAAAGTTGCTGCTAACATGTCTGGATCGCAATCAGAGGTGGACCAGGAGTTGCAGCTACTGTTTGACAGGATGGACTCCAGCACCTCCTATGTGCCACTGCACAGGCAGCCAGTGGGAAATGATGAGGCTGCTGGCCCTTCTACAGCAGGGCAACCTGCACCTGGCCCTTCTACAGCAGGGCAACCTGCACCTGGCCCTTCTACAGCAGGGCAACCTGCACCTGGCCCTTCTACAGCAGGGCAACCTGCAGCTGCCTCATATGCAGCCTCAGCAGAATCATTTGGAACACAACCGGGGACTTCACAAGATACTACCATGGCCAGCACTTCAAGTACAGCGACACGTGCCAGTGGGCGTGGGCATGGACGTGGCAAGGGGAAAAAGAGGCCAACAGAGGAACCAAGTTCCAGAAATAAGGCATATGAAGCACAGGAGCTTGCCATCCTGGTTCCGCGAGCACGTGATTGGATTGAGTGTCCACCGGAGAGGCTGACACACACACGCAGATGGAAGATTTGGGAAGACATAACGGCAGAGATTAATGAAGTGGCGCCACAAGTTCGTGAGACGGAGCACGTCAAGAAGAGGCAAGTTGTTTTGTGATACATGTGCCCAGTAATAGACAAGTAATGTTTGAATTCATGCTTAGATGGATTTGGCAAATGGCCGGTGAGGTTGGTACGATACACAGACATTATTGCCATGTTATTTAGTTGAGAGTTAGAGTAGGGTGAGTGTGAATGTGTATTGTAACGGTTGATATCATAGTTGAATGTAATGTTATCTTTTTGACATTAAGCACATGTCGTAATATGTAGCACAGAGCAATGGCTGCAACAGCAAACATCTGGAGTGACTTGTATTAATATGTCAACTTACATTGCAGGTGGCACGACTTCAAAACCAACCTGAAGAGGAAGATGACCAAGCGGTGGGAACACAGCCAGAGATCTGGGGCCGGGCCCATGCCATCAGGGCTAGAGTTCACCCCCCTGGAGTTGATGGCCGAGTGCTGTGTAGCAGTTGAGGAGGTCAGGGGGGTGAGCACGATGGATAGCGAGGCCCCAGCTGAAGTGTTTGCGTCTTTTCTGGAAGGTAAATATTTGTCATGCCATAAGCTTGTGCAAGTAATTATCTTAGAATGTGTCCTAATTGTGTTTATCATTTTCAACAGACACCCCACTGCTTGGTGAAGACTCTTCTCAGGAGGTGGAGGAGTCCGTGCCACCTGGCCCCAGTGGTATGCGTGTGCAGCAGCAGGCATCGGTCCAAGCCGATTATGGCAGCTTGGCCCAGATGCTTGGGGACATTAACCAGCAGGGAGAGTTGGCATCAGAACGGATGCGTAGGACCGAGGAGGTCATGGCGAGCTTGGTCAGCACCCAGCAGTCCATCGCTGGGAGCATGCAGGCCATGGCTGAGGCGCATCAGGCCATGGCTGCAAGTGTTCAGGTGCTGGCCGAGCAAGCCACGCGTCAAAATGATCTCCTCCTCCACCATAATGAGCTTATGGTGGAGCTAGTTAACAGCAATAGGGTCCTAATGTCATCCGTTTCTGGTGCATTACCACCAGAAACACTCCCTGCTGGCAGGAGGGGTAGACCATCCACCCCCTCACCAGCATCTGCTCCACCTGCCCCAGCATCTGGCCGTGGCCGAAGAGCTGCTGCACAGGCCAAGGAGCCTACCAAGGGCAAACGTGCTCGCAAATGAACTTGTGGCTGCATTAATCTCCACCGTTATGTGATCCCAACTCTTTCATTGTGCTGTGTGTGTCAGCTTCTTGTGTCCAATCACGTGCTGAGGGTAACCAGATGAGCCCTTGCTTCATATGTCATTTTTGGTTCCCCTGTTGCCCTCTTTTGCCTGCCATTACTGTCAGCTATACTTGAAGTGATGTTGCTAAGTCCCTTTGTGTTCCAAATGATTCTGCTGTGGCTATGAATGTG
Organism: Crinia signifera; assembly: GCF_055691185.1. Classification (NCBI taxonomy): domain Eukaryota; kingdom Metazoa; phylum Chordata; class Amphibia; order Anura; family Myobatrachidae; genus Crinia; species Crinia signifera. The sequence continues at coordinate 32,920,429 of NC_139224.1, read as the reverse complement.
TGCAATAATATTTATTTTGTATTATAATTTATTTCGGTACATTCCTGGCATGGTTTTTGGTATTTTTTTTTTTTTTTTTTTTTTTATTGCTTCACAGTGTCATTGTCTGTGAAATGTATTTAAATAAATTTCTTTAGTTAACCAAAATTGTGTGGTTTAATTAGTACATGTAGAATACACATGTGTATTGATAGTATTAATATTCAGTGATGTCCATTCTTAGCAGTTTAAAAGTGTGTGACAAGTACAGCATATGTGTGTGTTTAGTAAAGGTTCCTTGAAGCAGCAATGGTTTCAATTAAAGCACTGACAAGCGTGCCATTAGTGAGTAATGAGTAAAGGAGTCGATTGTATTGGGTTCAGGTGTTAATGCTTGTAGTCATTAGGCGTTCCGTTCGCCTACCGCAGGACCGAGTGGTTTCCGCAAAGCAATACTTGCTTATGGACTCCGCACATTTCTATCGGTTTTGTTCGCGTGCATTCGGAGTGCTATCCGAATGCACGCCCCCCAACATAAGTGTACTCCCCCGTGTCCGCCCATGTTTCCTCCCAGTTTTGCCCACTTTGAAACTACGCCCATGTGTCATTCCGCATGACGCCCATAATACGCCCATATTTCCAGACTGATTGCGGTGCACAGTTTTGTACGGGATTTGCACGAACAGGTACGGAGTCAATGCGTGGCACATGCGCGTTGCGTTCTCCACGCATGCGCAGACGCCGTAAAGACGCTATCCGAAAGTATGCGGAAAAGTACGCATCAATCAGAATAAGGGCCAAAGTTCTGTGGCAGCGCTGTATGGAATATAGTAAAAAAACAATTTGTTGGGAAATTGGATGATCTTTACAAATGATTTTATTAAATTGGACAGACTGTCCGTATATAAAAATAGATGAGCAAAATGGCATGTACATACACTATAAAAAATGCAACAGTGGAAATAAAATAAAATACATAAAAACACTCTGCCTGCTGGATTTCATATTTGTATAAAAATACAATTGATATTTGAATGTCTGGTATAGTTACCAATCCTGGAGTACTATTGTTTACCGCTGGACTTGGTAATTGTCCTGCCGTGGATGGAAACAAACGGTGATTGATGTAACAGAACGTTGTTCCAAATTTTCAAGAGCAATGAATTTGGTCGGTGAGGCCCCAATGAGCTGGTAAAGATGATAATTGGACCGCACAGCCAGTGATGTTGGATCCTCTCTAGTGGGTGGCCTGGAGAGCTTGCAGTCTAAACACTGAATATATGAGCCATTGAAGTGATTTGATCCAAATCACTTCAATGGCCCATATATTCAATGTTTAGACTGCAAGCTCTCCAGGCCACCCACTAGAGAGGATCCAACATCACTGGCTGTGCGGTCCAATTATCATCTTTACCAGCTCATTGGGGCCTCACCGACCAAATTCATTGCTCTTGAAAATTTGGAACAACGTTCTGTTACATCAATCACCGTTTGTTTCCATCCACGGCAGGACAATTACCAAGTCCAGCGGTAAACAATAGTACGCCAGGATTGGTAACTATACCAGACATTCAAATATCAATTGTATTTTTATACAAATATGAAATCCAGCAGGCAGAGTGTTTTTATGTATTTTATTTCATTTCCACTGTTACATTTTTTATAGTGTATGTACATGCCATTTTGCTCATCTATTTTTATATACGGACAGTCTGTCTAATTTAATAAAATCATTTGTAAAGATCATCCAATTTCCCAACAAATTGTTTTTTACTATATTCCATACAGCGCTGCCACAGAACTTTGTTCTGACACCCTGTTTTTTCTTGTCTTCATCGGGCCCAACTAACCTGTTAGTGCAGCTGCCTTGCTCAGTTTAGCGCCCCTGGATGGACACTCCCACACAGTGCCTAACCCCCCCTTGAAGATACACAGTGGGCCTGATTCAGTATGGGATGCAGATCTCCAAAAATTGCAGATCGCGATTTTTGCAGATATGCTAGTGTGCGTGCTTGAGCCTTAAACTGCGGTCGCATTACGACCACAGTCTAAGGTGCGGTGGGGAAGGGAGGGTGACTGTGCAAGATGGGGCGGCAATGGCGAGGTGGTAGACTGTTGTAAGACTGATGGCATTGTGGGGGTGCGTTACAGACAAGGCAGGACCAGCATCTGTGTTTCCTACCGGTGATCATAGAGATCTAAATTCGGGGGAGCAGCATCTGTGTGGCCTACCGGCGACCGTAGAGATCCTAATTCGGCCCCAGCCCGGTGGTCGGGTTTTCTGCGCACGTGCAAACTCCAACAGCCAATGACTTTGGCGGGTTACAAACTTACCAAACCAATCGCTGTGGGGAGGGAGGTCCGTGGGCGGACAGGAGCAGACACAGGGCCAAGCCAGGGGAACTCCCAGCCTTTTATGGGCAACCCTTATGAAAAAGCTGTGCCCCAAAAAAAAGCACCCGCCCCATCTCCATCCTAGCGCTAGCAAATAAATATCAGTTCAGACTGACTTTTTAATTGCGAAGGCAGGAGACCATCAAATGATTTCTCCAGCTAGCGGCTGCATGTGAGGGGATTTGGTGGCGGGTGAGGCGGCCAAGCGACATTCCACCATTCACTAAGCCCCAAGCAACAGCTGCTTAGCGAGTGATAATAAATCACCCCCATTGCGAGGAGCGATGTGACACGTGTATACACACTCACACATACAACACATACAGGGGGTGATTCAGCTTCATTCAGTGTTATCCAAATTCGGGCCTTGTTCCGAAGTTTTAGGGACTGTGCCACCCCCCCCCCCCCCTGTGCGAACACCTTCGGTGACTCTCACTAACTGCTTTGTGGCTCATCTACATTTGGATATAAGTCATTGTACAAGAGTCCTCTCAGATGTAGCAGTACACACCCACGCTTCTAGGTGCCACGTTCACATGGAAATAGACACGCCCTTTGGGTGGAGCATGACACGCCCCCTTAACTATAATCTCCCTGAAACCAGTTTTGAAAAGTAGATACTGTAAGTATGCCCATACTGTAAACAGGTGCAATTGATCATATACTGTAGGTACATGTTTTCCTGCTGCCTTTTAAAGTCTTCTGGGTACCTGCTATTACGATAACACATCCCAGAGCTTTACACATAAGTTGAATAAAGACACTTACCTGTACTGCTTCCTCTAAAAGCTCCAATTCTCAGCTTATAATTGTCGTCTTCTCCTAACAAGGCGAAGGAAGCATAACTTGCAAAACTATAGCTGTTATCAAAATCTGTCAGGTCAACTCGAAGCTCATGGGTTCCTGAAGGGTTAAACACATACAAACCCACAGATAAAGCACAATGGAACACGGTGTGGGGAAAATCCGCATTGCAGCCCTTCATATACAGTCAGATTAAAGGTGCACATACACACACACTTTTTCGATTAGATTTCTATTAGATTTGGACTATTCGACCTGCTCTGAGTCACACACAGATGAACAAATGTTACTCCACTAATTAATCTGTGCAATCTAAAGTAGCAGAGTAATTTTGTTCCATTTATTTTATTTATGCAAATAAATAAAGTGACTAACTGTTGGAAGTCCTACCTGTCCATCAAAGACACACGAAGCAAGTCCATTGGGAGGTGTTCTCTCCCTCTGGGACTGCCAGTCAGGGCTGCGATAAGTACAGAGCTGGCTTCCTGTAGGTTGCCACTCCCTGCCTTATTGCACCACCCAATCTGACTTCTATGGGCTGCCAAATGTCCACAGTAGGGTACCTTACAGGGCCGGACTGGCCATCTGGCACTTCTGGCAAATGCCAGAAGGGCCGATGGCCTTGTGGGCCGATTTTGGACACAGACTGGGCACACAGCTGCTGGCTCCGGCGAGGAGTAGGAGGATCCAGCTTCATCCCCATCACCGTTGGGTTCCTCCTCCTTATGAAGCCGTGCGGGTAACGTCATGACGCTGCCCGCACACACGTGTAATACCCCTACATCTTAGATCAGAGACAGGACCGCCCATGAGTGACAGGTCTGTGAAAGAAGAAGGTGGATGGAGGCTGAAGAAAGGAGGCGGAAGTGTCAGGCACGTTAAGTGTGTGCCAGAGGATGGAGGAAGAGAAGAGCAGCGTGGTGGGGGACGGAGCAGCGGTGCCTGCCAGCATATCCAGCAGCAGCTCCAGGGTCAGGCAGTGTCCAGCGGCGCCTGACGGCAGAACCCCGCAGCACCCGCCAGTGGCTTCTGTGGTTGCCAACCCCATCCCACTCGGCTGTAGCTCCCGGCCGGACTCGGGGACAAGGTCCCGGCGCACAGCCTCACCTGACGGCACCCGGCCACAGCACCTGGCGGCAAGAGGTCCCAGCTGCAGCACCTGGCGGCAAGAGGTCCCGGCTGCAGCACCTGGCAGCAAGAGGTCCCGGCTGCAGCACCTGGCAGCAAGAGGTATCGGCTTCAGCACTGCACAGCATCCGGCAGCAGTACCTTGTGGATGGCGGTGAGAAGGTCCCATCCCCAGCGATAGAAAAGCGGCATCCTCAGAGGCCCAGGACACTTCTGGTCCCTACAAGGGCACGTGAGTTGGCTAGTGTGGCCCTACCTTGCTCCCCTCCAGGAAAACCTAACAGGATAGACTCCCAGCCAGCTGCCTCCCCTATAGATAAACTTACGCACAAGATACATGTATTTGTGTTGATGTGTAATTGGGCATTATGGTGTGTAGCGTCATGTGTAGTAGATAGCACGGTGTGTGGCATCATGTGTAATGGGCAGTAGGGTGTGTGGTGTCATGTGTAATGGGCATAATGGTGTGTTCCATAATGTGTAATGGGCAGTGTATTGCTTCCTTTTTGTGATGCCACGCCTCCTTTTCATGAGGCCACACCTCCTTTTTTGCTGCGCGGCTTCGCCACGCAAGGGTCCCGCCCACTTCCGGTGGGCCTGTGTGCTCAAAATGCCAGGGACGATTTCTGGTCCCAGTCCGGCCCTGGTACCTTATACACATATATGTCACTCCAGAAGCACACCGCCTGTGTCCCTCCAGCAGTTCCATGCCTTGTATCCTTCCAGTCATAGGTGCCGATTCTTTGGGTGCTCAAGGGCCCGAGCACCCACGGAAATTGATGAGCACCCACGGGCCCGAGTCCTGCTGCTGGGCCATCATATTAATTTGCTAATTTGCAGCTGCAGCACCCACATCGCCGGACCCGCCACCTGGGAAACAGTAATGCCGGGAAGAGTGTATTCTGTCCGCGGAGTACCTGCACTGTGGGGGCATTTATGTATGTGGAACTCTGTTGCCGTAATTTTAATATTGGAGACAATTGTGCTCCATAATATAAATTGGTATTATTTTGTGGCCACACCCCTTCCCCATGAAGCCACTCCTCTATATTTTTGGCTTGAGCACCTACCAGCAAAAACATAAATCGGCACCTATGCTTCCAGCAACTTCACAGCCTTCCTGTGTACCTCCAGCCACCTCTCACCTTGTCATCGGCATGCACAGAGCCTGCTTCTCTTAGGGGTTTATTCTAGTTCATTCTTTCTGACAAAATCCTTCTTAGATGGACAAAACCATATGCACTGCAGGGGGGCAGATGTAACATGTGCAGATAGAATTAGATTTGGGTGAGTTATTTTGTTTCTGTGCAGGGAAAATACTGACTGCTTTATTTTACACTGCAATATAGATCTCACTTTGAAGAAAAACCCCACCCAAATCTAATTCTCTCTGCACAAGTAACATCTGCCCCACCCGCAGTGCACATGGTTTTGTCCATCTAAGAAGGATTTTGTCAGAAAGAATGAACTAGAATAACCCCCATAGTGACACTTCTTCACTTTAGCAGTGGTTACGGCTTGACATCACAACACCATCTCAGAAAAGAAGCCGTTGGGACAGGCTTTTCTGTTGGAATTACTGTAAAGGGCTGTAGTGGAGGTGGAACCAGTTCCCCCACCATTACAGGTGGTGGAACTCAGTTCCACCCATTTCCCCCCTCCCACTTTAACCTGTGATGTGGGAAGGAACAACTATCCAGAGGAAAGGGTCTGATAATTACATCAGGTACCAGGGAAGTAATTAAAACCCAAGCATCTCTCTCCTCGTGCCCTGTGAACAGGAAGCATCCATATTTGGGGTGATAGGAAGCAGGACACAATGGGTATATTAACCATACAAACTGTGTAACATGTGTTATTCACCTAAAGTAGCCACACGCGGTGAGGATGGCCAAATGTTATCAGAGGAGTCCTTACCCCCAGGACATTGTTCATTCAAAGTTGATGCCAGAACTATGTTTTTTTTTTTTATTATTATTCTTTTTATTTTCTCTGAAGTTGAATGTAATCTTTGTGTAATTTGATATAATAATATACTGTACTCTTTATAATTATTAGATTTAACCTGTGAGCTATGAATATATTCTTGTGATCTTATTTAATGAACCCCCCTCATACATTAATTTTACTGTGAGCAGGACTATCTGTGGCTGGGTTGGCTCACTAGAGACCCCGGCTTTGCAGGCCTTGCAGTGTCATATTAACAGTATAGTAGGGCCCCTATCCACCTATTCACAGGAACCAATTATACAAAATCATGTCATGCCCTCCTGTGCCATCTCTCCACATGCTTCCATACAAGTAATGGCGGTCAATACTCTGATTGGTGGATAGCTCCAGCCACTCACCAATCAGCATGCTGACAGTCATTCAGGTATAGAATACTGCCTCGCCACTCTGATCATATGACCAACCGCCCCTGATTGAAGGTCCTTAGAATTGTGGGGACCTGGTGGGCTGCCCAGTGTACCTATTTATGATGACCCTAACAGCATCCGTATTTGGGGTGGGACTAAAGGCCCCCATACACTAGGGCGACTTGTCCTGAGGACAAGTCGCCCCCGACTTCCCCCTGAGCTTCCCCGGCAGCTCCCCGGGGAAGCTTGATAAGATTGTCACCTGATGTGCCATTTTTTACATGTGATAAATCGTCTCGATTTATCACATGTAAACCCAGGGAGCAGTGGGGGCTGCAGAACAGGGCTACTGGTGGGGGGCGCTGCTAAGGCAGCATGCAGGGGACGCTGCGGGGGACAGTGACAGAGCCGGGCAGGGGGAGGCGGGAGCTGTCAGTGCTGGAAAAAAAAGCCCATACAATGAATGGGCAGCCTGTGATTGGCTGAGCGCTCTCTCAGCCAATTGCTGACTAGCTGAGAGAGCGCTCAGCCAATCACAGGCTGCCCATTCATTGTATGGGATTTTTTTTTCAAGCGCTGACAGCTTTTCCTGCCCGGCTCTGGGGGGGGGGGGCGCTGCTAGTAAGACAGGGGGGCTGTATATAAAGATATATCGGATCTGAACATCGTGGGTGCTAAAAAGCACCCATGATGGCTCAGATTCTGATATATCTTATGTTCTGTAGGTCTGACGCCGTGATCCGATCCGATGCGTGCGGGACCGCGCATCAGATCAGATGTCAAACACATGCGATTTTGGGCCGATTTCACCCGATTTATCGGCCTAAAGGGCCGAAATCGGATGAAATCGGCCGAAAATCGCATAGTGTATGGGGGCCTTAACCGCATGGTGAGCACTCATATCATCCAGTCCCATCTTATGGCTCTAGAACCAATGTTCACCTGCACACAAAAAAGTAATTTAAAAATACATATGATTGTATGTGAATGTAATGAGTCAGTTACCTGAAGACGTCAGTCTGTGAATGTTCTCATTTCCTAGCCAGAACTCGCTCAGTTGGTTGCCAAAGCCACGTTTGTAGTCATCCCATTCTCTGAAAAAGTTTACAGTGCCATCGTATCGTCTCTGAAAGACCTAAAGGTTTAAAGCAAGATTAGGAGCCTTGGGAAATCCCGGACAGTAAAATAAGTGTATTCTCTAATTACAACTTCACTACAGAGGAACCTTCCGGAAGATGAGAAAGGCCTGATTGGCGATACCTGGAGGAATGGGACCAGCAGCTTTGAGGGTAATATGTTGCTCTGTTCATACAATAGCCGGTTTCTACATCACAGATCATCAGATGGATTTATTATACCACGTGATATTGTTGGTCAGTGTTGGTCAGACTTTATACTACAGATTTGGTAAATGGGAAACCAGACAATCTTTTCTTATCCCATATAAACACTGCAAAAATTGTTAAAAGTAAATCTAGGTCAAATAAATCAATCTTACTTATGAGAGTTGCTCAATTACAGTCGTTCATAATCTTGAGATGGCAAACATTGCTTATAGCCTCTCACTATTCTACATGTAACATTGCATTGGGTAGTAAACAATTCACATTGTCTGTGCTAAATCCATCAGTTCTTATGCTAAATTCTGCTTCCAATATGGAAGGATCCCTCTCTAGGCCACTTTGTGTAAAAAAAGCCATCAACTTCTGTAGGAAAACTATAGGCTTCTATAGTCATTCTACAGGCACAAGCTCTGGAAAGTTACTTTTCTTGCTGTAATGGGGGTCCTCCACAGATATCGCCCATACTGTATCTCTGCAGAACTTTTTCATATATAGGGGGAACCTTATGTCTTGTGGAACATCCTGTTCTCTGTGAGGATTATGGACAGGATTCATAGTTGTGCGCTAAAGCTGCCACACATGTGATTTTGGACTCACGAATGTGCAAAAATATGGTAAGGAACAGTGGCGTAGCTATAGTCCCGCAGCCCTCGCTGGTGGGGAGGCGCTGAGGGGTGTGGGCAACGGGGGGCTGCAGGACTATTGTTACTCACTGCCTTCTGCCGCCGGCGCTTCTGTCTGTGCCGGGTCCCGGCTCTCCCAGTTACTGCTGCATCGCTGCTAATACAAAAATGTGACACTCGGAAAATGGCTGCCCCCATACAGCAGACAGTTTTTGAGGATGCTAGAGAAGGCAGCGGCCCAGGGCCTTTACTTTATTAAATGAACACTGTTTTTTATTGGGACCATCTTAACAGTATTGTACGCCCTGGGCAAAGCAATGCACTGGGGCCCCAACTCAACCATTAACAGGACCAACTCTCCAAATGCTTCCATACAATGATGGGCTGTCAGCACACTGATATGTGTGCATGCATCTACCAATCAGCATGTTGACAGCCATTAACTGTTTGGCTGCAGGCTGGAAAGCAAGAAGAGAATATTACACTCTAATTGATGGAAGAAATGCTGCCTGGCTGCTCACAGCCCAATCTACCCCTGCTTGAAGGCCCCTTGCATTCGGGGGCATTTCATTACAAAAGTTATATAGCTCTGTTCTCACTTACAATCAGTGGCGTAACTATGGAGGGTGCAGGGGATGCAGCTGCTATGGGGCCCGGGCCCTTGGGGGGCCCCATAGCACAGCAGGCATCCCCTGCACCCTTTTTCCTTATTAGTGCCGCTCGCTTGGGAGTGTCAGTGGTGCCTCTGCCCCCTCCCCCGCTAGCGACGATGCAGTACGTATGAAGGGGAATGTGGTGGTCTGGCTGTTGCAGCCTTCCCCCCTCTCCCTTCTTTGATGCTGCCGGGGACTGACGTCACTATCTAGTGACCAGCCCTGGCGTGACACACGCTGTGCTGCTTGCCTGGCCCTGGGAAACAGGAGACACGGAGCTGTCAGTGCAGGAAGACTCGGCACTGACAGCATGAATTATACTGGTAAGGGGGGGACAGGGTTAACTGTGGGTCGGAGGGGAGAGGATGTGAATAGGAGAAACACTGTGTGTGTGTGTGTGTGTGTCTCTCTCTCTCTCTCTCTCTCTCTCTCTCTCTCTCTCTCTGTATGTCTGTCTCTCTCTGTGTGTGTGTGTGTGTGTGTCTCTCTCTCTGTATGTCTCTGTCTGTATGTCTCTCTCTGTCTGTCTGTCTGTCTCTCTCTGTCTGTATGTCTCTCTCTGTATGCCTCTCTCTCTGTCTGTCTGTCTCTCTCTCTCTGTATGTCTCTCTCTGTCTCTCTCTGTCTGTATGTCTCTCTCTGTCTCTCTGTCTGTCTGTCTCTCTCTCTGTCTCTCTGTCTGTATGTCTCTGTCTGTCTGTGTCTCTCTCTCTCTCTCTGTATGTCTCTCTCTGTATGTCTCTCTCTCTGTCTGTCTCTGTCTGTCTCTGTCTGTCTATCTCTGTCTCTCTTTCTCTCTCTGTCTCACTCTCTTTCTCTCTCTGTGTCTCTCTCTCTGTATGTCTATCTCTCTCTCTCTCTGCCTGTCTCTCTCTCTCTCTGTATGTCTTTCTCTCTCTCACAGGGCCAGATTCTATAAGCTTCAAAAGTGATAAAATTGAGAGTGATAAACAGCCAGCCAATCAGCTCCTGCCTGACATTTTTCAAACACAGTCTGTGGCGTGGCAGGTAGGAGCTGATTGGCTGGCTGTTTATCACTCTCCATTTTATCACTTTTGAAGCTTATAGAATCTGGCCCTCTCTCTCTCTGTATGTCTCTCACTCTCTCTCTCTCTCTCTCTCTCTCTCTCTCTCTCTCTCTATCTGTCTGTCTCTCTCTGTCTATGTCTCTATGTCTGTCTCTCTCCACCTCCTCTCATTTACTCTCCCTCCCCACCATGTCTCTCCTCTTTTTCTCCCTCTCTTCTGCTACAACCCCCCCTCCCTTTACACCTCGGCCCCTTCCATATAATCTATCTCCCCCCCCCCCCCCCCCCCAAACACACACACCTGTCACCCTCTCCTCCTGTGGTGGGGGGCCCTTTCAAAATTTTGCTATGGGGCCCAGAAGGTAGTAGTTACGCCCATCCTCCGCCATCTGTGTCCATGTCACACAAGACTGTTAGAGGCTTTACACCATCTGGGTATATTTTGTACCACCCACTGAGGTAAGAGCCCAGGTTCCGCAGCTCCTTGCAGTTTCGAGCAGCTGAAAGAGAGTAGAGTTAGGGCAGGGCAGGCATACAGCACAGGACTAATGTTGGATTTTGGAAAACCGACAGGAAGATCGCTCAAAGTAAGAGACTGAGCTCAGATTGAGGTTTTGGTTACACCACTCTTACTTTAGTCTTCATACTCTGCTGTACTGTAGTTATATGATGTCTGAGTTTAAGACTCTCACTTACCATACGCTGTGTCTGTGGTGCTTGCATCTCCTTTCTCTCCTAAAAGGGAAAGTCCTCAGTTATTAGGGCATGCACAATGTAGAATACTATTTATCAGCTGCCTGACAAAGGGCCTAATTCAGCAAAGATCGCTAATCAGAGAATCCGCAGCTGACTGCAAGCATTAAGCCGCCGCCCAGACAGAGAGAGAAATATTCTGTGAAAATTTGAGATTGAATTGTGAATGGATCGATAACCGCAATCCACTCGCAAATCCATTCGCAACTCCCAGAACATTGAGGCATCTTTGCCGTCTGTGCAAATGTGAGTAACCCTGAGGCTGCCACCAATCTGCCACCGAGATAGGCTGGAAGTGGTCAGCGCAGACGTTACAGACCCATCTGAAAAATATGAATAGACAAACCTGCATTTTTTTCAAACACACCCAGATAATGGCAGGATTCCTCCCAGAAACGCCGGCTTCCTGTCAAACTGTGGAATTTTGAGTCTAGTTGTGGCCACGCACGCACAATGCAGTCACTGATTTATGCATGCTGAATTAGTTCCAATATACCAAACACAAAACACTACTGTGCTTGATGTGACTTGTACTAATGCAGAAATTAAGAAATACTCGCAAATAATAGGCAGAAAGGATGCACCACAGATGTTTCCTTCTCTCATTTCTATGACATGCTGCATGTTTGCAACAACTGTGCTCATTTGTACAATTATACCCCTTGTATGTGGAAGTCACGACTCTGACTCATGCCTAATCTGGGATTCTGAACATGGTTCATGGTTCATTACAGGGGCTTTAGATATACATACCCCTTTCACACCGCCTCCGGGACCCAGGTCAGTGCTAGTGAGGCATGACCTCGTTACGACCCAGGTTGGTACTGGGAATAACCCTGGTTGTGATCAGGTTGGACCCAGGGTGTAAGAACCATGTTGACTCTTTCACACAGGGCCTGGACCCGCTCTGCACCAGATTACCCTAGCTATAATACATGGTCTCAGCTCTATGTATAAATACATGACAGGGGGGTACTTATTATAGTATGTAGAGAGACAAACCAATCATCTCCTGTCATTTTACAATGAGAGCTAGAAGCTGATTGAATCTCTCTTCAGGCTTTGATAAATCTCTCTTAAGGTCCATACACCGGGCGATTATGCCGAGTGTGTATGGACAGCGATGATCGCTATCATCAATGGGGGGAAAGCCACTCAGTGCATACACACTGAGCGGCTTTCCCCCTGCCCGGCGCCGTCAGCAGGGGGAGGACGGCTTGGCATAGCGCAGCGCTATGCCAAGCTGTCCTCAAAGCCGCTCATCTGCTGGTAATACCAGCAGATGAGCAGCTTTCCTGGCGATGATTCGAAGGACGCAGCAGCGCTCACCACTCGTCGCCGGGCCATACACACTCGGCGGCTTTGAGCTGAAAGCAACACAAACTTGCTGTTTTGAGAGCCTTTCAGCTCAAAGTCACCCAGTGTGTATGGGCCTTGAGTGTGTCTTGTTCTGGATAGACCAATTTTGCTTCTTTTAATGGATGAGCCTGAATACAAGCTGCCCTCATTAATGTATTTTGTGCAATACGCAAAAATACCCCAAAACACTTCAGAGTTTAGATAACATATTTAGATACATTTTAAATAGATGGCTAAAAACCATCCAAACCCCTGCAGAACTGTATTAGGTTACACCTCAGAAAAAGGGGCTCTGAGAGTTGTTGGGGAATGAGTACTGTTTACCAAGGTCCTGGTGCACTGGCTGGTTTACTTGAGAGGCCCAGGGAGAAGAACCTGGGTCTGTAGATGAGGAGGACATTGTTGTTGCCCAATGCAGCTCGGCTGCAGGCCCAAGTAAGGTTCTCCCTTTGCAGCAATCGGCGACCCTTTTAGCAGTGCACTTTTACAGGCTTGCCTACCCTCCCGGAATGGCCGGGAGCCTCCCGCAAATAGGGTCCACCTCCCGCCCCCCCCCCCCCCCCGGGAACGTGGGCAAGTCTCCCACTTTCTGTTCATAGAACCCGCTCCCCCCATACCTGCTGGTTTATTTACCACAAATTGCGGGTCTGTGGTGAGGGGGCGGGGCTTAAATGACACAATCGCGGAATTCTCAATTGCGGGCTTCTCCCGGAGAGGTGAAATTTAAAGTAGGCAAGGAATGCACTTTTGTTTATTGTGTTTTGGCAGTGTGGTCAAGTCTTCTCTAATTGGTCACACCCCAGTGCCCAGGTCCCTTCCTGCTCCCAATGACCCCCGTCATCACGCTGTAGATCCTAGAGGTCAGGTGTTTGTCATAATACCAAAGGCAGCACAGTCTAGAAGGCAAAGTGCATTTACAGTATGTGCTAGTTTACTTAGATTTTTTTGGTACTTTCTCATCTTACATTACGGAACTTATGTAGCGTAAGCGTCCCCTCACAGGTTTGCTTCGCTCGCCACGCTTTAGAGTAGTTTTTTATTTTGTAGAAACCATGAAGAGGTTACAGGAGATGCTGTCACAGGATAAAACAGTAACGGGACAAGCAACTCACCTTTTTGTCCTTTCAAACCAGGAGAACCTTCTGTTCCTGTTGATAACCAAATGCATGCAATGAAATGAGGAATAAAACTACAATACAACAGCATACTTTATAAGGGAGTGCCGACTGAGCTTTTAATGCATTTATTTTTTACATTTTGCTCTTTTACTAATCCCTGTATTTGAAGGCCAGGAAAAATGTCGGCACCAAAAGGCCGCATTAGCATTCTATAAGGAGGCAGTGATTATGTCGGAAAATGTTGGCATATTCACAATGTCAGCATCTGATATATTGACATGTGAATTAACAATATTATTAGAATGCCAACAGTTGGAGTTAGGCTGCCAGTTTGGAGGATTAGGGTTAGGGGACAGCATTGATGGTTTAGGATGTTAGGCACAAGGGGAGGGTTATCGGTGACCAATGCTCACCACTGGAACTGCCAAAATAATGGCAGAAGTCAAGCAGGTAATTCACCACCAGACCACCAGGAATGTGTTATTAACATTCTAATCGTGTCAATGCTCCATCAGTGTTGACATGATTAATGTCAACATGGTCATTATCTACGTGCCTAGCTTGTTGATATGCTGTGTGTTGACTTTGTAACCATGTAGTCATTTCTATATGATGAAGGTCAACAAAATATACAAAACCATATTCTGTGGCACTTGCTCGGAAATGCAGCACTGTTTAGGTCACACGTGAGATCCCCATCATGCGGCATCCTCGCAGTTACTGCACACTTCCTATTCACTGTGGTGTTACCGCACTGGGGGCCTCATTTAGAGATAGTCCTTGTATGTGGTATTAGCCTAACCTGGTTGGTTGGGTGAGTGTCGCGAAGGAGAGGAGGAAGTGACGAGGGGTGCTGAGGATGGGAAGTGCATGGAGAGCTGAAAGGAGTAGAGGTTGGAGGTGTCTGGCAGCACAGTGCATAGAGATGGAAGCAGGAGCAGCAGGTGCAACTACCTCTGCATCATCCCAAGAGACTCCAGTGAGACCAGGCCCCGCAAGTGTCAGGCGGCAGCGGTAGGCGGAGTGGCGAGTAACTCCGGGCAGCCCACGGCCTGCAGAGTGTCGGACAGAGGTAGGGAAAAGACGCCCCCACCTTTGTCAAAGAAGGCCGCTGGTACCTTGCTGCATTAGAATTAGACAAACTGTTAGTGTGGACTGTAATAGCCTAGAGGGGGAAGAGAACCCCATTATAAGCCAAAGTACCTCCCCTGGTGATCAATCATTCCAGAGGACAGATAGGGAGAGCTGCTGGGTGTAATGCCATTATAGAGACAGTGATAATGGGACTCATTAGTGCCACCCTCCACAGGGACCTATTCAGGGGCGATACCCTTTCCCTAAACCTGTAATAAAGAGAGCGCAGGAGATAAAGTATCCCAGCCCTCTCCAATAAGGGAACACAAGGAGCGATACAGACTACCTCCTAGAGTTGGAGATACTAACTTGCTAGGCATCAATCAGTTTTAACCCCTTCCCGACATTTGACGTACATTTACGTAAATGTACGTCATGGATTTAAACTGTCACCGCGTCTATAGACGCGGTGACAGTTTAAACATGTCTGCTGTCCCTGACAGCAGACATGTCCCTGCATGCCCAGGGGGGGCTGCGATGCCGCCCCCCCGTCGGCGATCGCTGTGATTAGCTGTTCAGTGTGAACAGCCATTCACAGCGTTTTCTGTGTCACCGGCGAATAACGTTCGCCGGTGACACAGGGATCGGAGGTGATTGGTGCTGTAAAGTACAGCACCAATCACCGCGGGGTGTAAGGGTGACACTGGTGTCACCCCACCTCACCCCGCCCGCCCCCAAAGGCCGTGATTGGTTCGTCGGACCGACGAACCAATCACAGCCATGGAGGGGGGTTTAAACTAACGGTGACTGCACTGCAGACGCCATTCCGGTCTGGAATTGCGTGCAGTGCGGTCACCGTGCCTAGCTGCCGCGATACCCTGACCAGAACCTTGCAAAATACTTACCTGATCACTGCTTGGGATCTTGCTACTTGTTGTGACTTCCAGTGTTGTGCTGTGCTGTGTTGTGCTGCTGCAGTGTCATCGAGTTTTAGATAGAGAGATAGAGAGAGAGAGATAGAGAGAGATAGAGAGGGCTAGTGACAGAGAGTGCTATATTTTGTGCTGCTGCAGTGTGATAGAGAGATAGATAGAGAGATAGATAGAGAGATAGAGAGAGATAGAGAGAGATAGAGAGATAGTGACAGATTGTGCTATATATTTTTTTATATAACTGACTGCTGCCCCCCCTTTTGTGCTGATCAGTATAAATTAACTGATCAGCAACTTTTTGGGGGCGCAGGTTTTTTTTTTAGATAGATATACCTGTCAGTGCTGCTGCTGCAGTGTCATAGAGTGATAGATAGTGAGAGATAGAGAGATAGAGAGATAGAGAGAGATAGTGACACAGAGTGATAGAGACTGCTATATTTTGTGTCTGCTGCCCCCCTTTTGTGCACCCCCAGCAACTTTTTGGGGGTGCAGGGGTTATTTTTCATATATATAACTGTCAGTGCTGCTGCTGCAGTGTCATAGAGTGATAGATAGTGAGAGATAGAGAGATAGTGACAGAGAGTGATAGAGAGTGCTATATTTTGTGTCTGCTGCCCCCGCCTTTTGTGCTGATCACTATATCTGAGGTGATCAGCAACTTTTTGGGGGTGCAGAGGTTTTTTTTTTTATATATATACCTGTCAGTTGCTGCCAGTTGCACTGTCAGTTGCACCAAAGGTTGTGCACCTGCTGCCCCTCACTGGTAATCAGTGTCGCATCACTGATCACCTTTTTTTTTTTTGAGGGTGCTTTGGGGTCTTTTTTTAATTTTTTTTTTACACACACTGTGATTTTGTGGGTGTCCTGTGGCCACTGTGCGCTGATCAGTGACGTACATCACTGATCAGCTTTTTCGGCACAGGGTTGATCTTTTTTTTTTTTTTTTTTTGATCAAATTCCTGTTGCCTTTGAGCGCTGTTCAGTGACGGACGTTACTGACCAACATCTGTGCTCAATTTTTGGCGCAGGACCTTTTTTTTTTTTTTTTAACCCCTTCAATTTTTATTTTTTTTAACCCCTTCAATTTTTTTTTTTTTTATTGGGATCAAATTCCTGTATAAAGTATTTTTTTTTTCTGCACTACATACACACTACACACTACATACCCCCCGGGTTGAAATAAAGTTTGTACCCCCCCCTACACTATACACGTGTTGAAACATTTCACTACCAGTAACACAAAAATAAAAATGGCATCCCAAATGTCATCCCAAATGTCATCCCAAATGTCATCCCAGTCATCCAGAAGAATGTATTCAGCGGAGGAGGCATATGCCATGCTTGCCTCTGACTCTGACACAGCCAGTGAGGCAAGCGGGGAATTTGAAGGATTCGTCTTAAGCTCCTCTTCCTCCTCTGGTGATGAGGGACCCCCTCAAAGACGCCCCCGTAGAGCAGCTGAGACCCCCCCCAATAATTGATCTCGTATTGACCCCACCACCAGACAATTTTGAGCCCCAGGTTCCTGAGTTTTTGGCCATGCCAGGAATCCAATTTGATTCCACAGGTCTCAGAGAAATTGACTTTTTCAAATTATTTTTCTCTGATGATTTTATAAATTTAATGGTGGACCAAACTAATTTATATGCCCAGCAGTTTATTGCTCAAAACCCCACGTCATCATTTGCTAGGTGTACCCCTGTAGATGCAGTAGAGATGATGACGTTTTAGGGTCTGGTGTTTCATATGGGCATAGTAAAAAAGCCAGAAATTAGGCAATATTGGAGTACAGATGTTCTGTACAGCACCCCATTTTACCGTATGGCCATGACCCGGGCTCGATTTGAGACGATCCTTAAATTTTTGCATTACAACGATAATGCACAGTGCCCACCCAGAGATGATCCCACCTTTGACCGGCTATTCAAAGTCAGGCCGGTCATTGATCATTTCAGTGCCAAATTTGAAGAGATGTACATCCCAGATAAATTCATTTGCATAGACGAGTCCCTTATACATTTTAAAGAAAGGGTTAAATTCCGCCAGTACCTTCCCAGTAAGAGGGCAAGGTATGGCATAAAAATGTATAAGCTGTGTGAAAGCACCTCAGGGTACACTCACAGGTTTAGGGTATATGAAGGGAAGGATTCAAGAATTGAACCGCCAGAATGCCCCCCCTCCCTCGTAGGTGTTAGTGGAAAAATTGTCTGGGATTTAGTGCACCCCTTCCTGGATAAAGGTTATCACCTCTATGTGGATAACTTTTACACTAGCATCCCCCTGTTTAAGGCCCTTGGTTCAAGAGGTACAGCAGCTTGCGGTACTGTGCGCAAGAACCAAAGAGGCCTCCCAAAAACGCACATTGCCCAAGTAATGAGAAGGGGTGAAAGCAGGGGAATATGCACCGAAAATATGTTGTTGGTCAAATATAAGGACAAGAGGGATGTCCTTATACTGACAACAATTCACGGAGACAGTACCACCTCCATCCCTGTACGAGGTACCAGTACCCACACCTCAAAACCTAATTGTATCCTGGATTACAATAGGTACATGGGCGGAGTGGATCTTTCAGATCAGGTACTGAAGCCGTACAGTGCCCTGCGGAAAACAAAAATCTGGTACAAGAAGCTAATAACAAAAAACAAACGTGTAGAAAAGTCCCAAGGCGCTATCAGTCCCTGCAGCCTCAATTCCAGATGTAGGACCACTTGGTGTCCTCACTTGTAGATGCTTCCGAAACCAATATAGAATCGATGGCGCTTGACTGGTATGTTCAAAATGTTTCTCAGATAGAAAGGAAACAGACAAAATATGTGTATAAATAACACAAAATACACAATGGTATCAAGGTAGGATAATTCCCCAGGAATGAACCGTACCGAAACTCACAATGAAGTGATGTGCTTAAAGTGTATAACGGTTTCTTTATTAAGGGTTCACCACTGTGATAAAGATGAGGCAGGTACCAAATAATGAGCAATCTGTTGTGCGTACCGTACTCACTGTTTAAACAGGAGTTTTCATGCATATCAAGGTATCTTTAAATGACACATCCCCCGATCACCAATTGCTGTGAAATGGTAACTGCGTACCGTACTCACTACAGATGTAGGTTTTCCACGTATATAAAGGTATCTTTCTGGGTGCAGTCCTTAATTGCAATCAGCTCTCCACAATAACCATATAGGAGATGGTGTACCACAAAGCAAAAAAGAGGACTGGTCTCAGTACCAAAAATTTATTTATAAAACTGCAAAAGTGGCCCAATGGCCATAAACCACAGCTGCAGCAATAAAAACAATAATAAGAACAACAAACTCACTTGTAATCCAACATGTTTCAGCGGTCCCAGCCGCCTTTTTCAAGGATATCAAGTGAGTGAAACTGACAGAGTTTAAATAGTGCTATGGAGGATCCATATCCGGTTTCCCTTAATTAGGGTAAACGGGACACATAGCCTGTGCTGCGATGCATTATAAGCAATGGGCTCCGTTAGTAATACTAGCGGGCATAAGTCGAGGTAAACTTGATGTAAAATATAATACTTACTGTGTTAATATACAGCATATACCCTCGCGCGTCCTTGTAGCATAACTTCCGGGACGTGGAACGCACGCCCGGAAGTAAAGTGACTGGTGCTTGACCCGCATATGTCTAATGCGGTCAGCATTCAGAGGAACGCACACCCGGAAACGGAGTGTTTAAATGTCCTTCCGCCAGATGAAACGCAAATGGCGGAAGGAAAACGTAAATAGCTATTCCAGGCGATACGGACCAAATTACTTATATGGACAAATAGTGCTTTAGCTAATGGCACTTAAAAAAATATATATAATTTGTTGGTCTATGTATATATGTGGACATACTGGCCAGTAATATATACAGTGCATCAAAAAAATGTGTCCCTCTACTAGGGGCAGGCTATATATGGTTCCTCCATTTACAAAAAATTAATGACAATACATCATGCATTAAAATACATAAATTGCAGTTAGACTTATAAGAACCATTTCAATTCAAACTCATGATTAAGGCCGTGGGGAGCCAGGGTGGACAAGTTAAAGATCCACCTCATCTCCGTTTGGGCCAAACGAATATCTCGGTTATTATGACGCCAATTGCATTTAACCACTTCTAACCCCCAAAAACCTGTAATGAATTTAGTAGAGCTATTATGTGTCTCTGCAAAATGAAGGGAGAAAGGGTGATCTTTAAACCCTCTCTTGATGTTCCGTATATGTTCGGCGAGGCGAACCTTTAAATTCCTCTTTGTTTTACCCACGTACAATTTTTCGCAGGAACAGCGAATGGCATAAACTACATAATTAGAATTGCAGGTGATGAACTGTTTGGGTTTGATATTGAAATGATTCAATTTAATCTCAGTGAATTTTCTAATGGCAGATGGATATGATCTACACATGGCACAATCGCCACAACGATGAAATCCATTGTTTCGTGTTAGCATTCCCCCTTTATCCATGAATGCGCTATTAACTAGCTTATCTTTCAAATTGGCAGCTCGTCTATAAATGAACTTGGGGGTTTGAGGTAGAATCTTCGTCAGAACAGGGTCTTCAAGAAGTAATTTCCAATTCTTCTTGAAGATATGTTCTATTGATCTATGATAAGCGTTATATTGTGTGTTAAACGCTATAGTATAACCTGTATTCCCTGAAATATTAGCAACTTTGTCTTTGAGTAAATCTTCTCTAGGGAGTGCCCTGGTCTCCTCCAAGGCACCTTCTAGTAGTTTGGTCCCATACCCTTTATTGACAAATTTGTCTTTCATTCTGTTAGCGCTGTTCTCAAAATTAGTAACCGTGGAGCAGTTGCGTTTTAGCCGCACAAATTGTCCTTTGGGGACATTCGAGATCCACCTCTTAAGATGGTTACTAGAGGGATTAATATATGAATTTGAATCAGATGGTTTGTGGTACACCGTTGTTTCGATTTTATTATCCTCAATGTAAATTCTTAAGTCAAGAAAATTCACCTCCATCTTGCTTATATTAAATGTGAGCTGGATATTGAAGCAGTTCTGGTTTAAATATTCACAGAATTTATTCAATTGTACCTCATCTCCCCTCCACACGAACAGTACGTCGTCAATATAGCGCCACCATTGGACCAGGTTCGCCTCCCAGCCGTGCCCATGCCATACCATCAGGTTCTCCCATCTGGCCATGAACATGTTGGCGTAGCTGGGGGCAAACCTGGTCCCCATGGCGGTGCCGACTTCCTGATTGTAAAAAGTACCATTGAAATTAAAATAGTTATTAACAAGGATGAACTCAATACCTTGTGTAAGTAAGTCCTGTAGATCAGGGGACATTTCTGTCTCTAAAAGGGATTGTTTGACTGCCTGTATCCCATCAGTATGCCTAATGATAGTATAAAGGGATGTGACGTCTGCAGTTATTAAAAAACATTCATCATCCCATTCTACCAACCGGATTTTATTCAACACATCTTTAGTGTCCTTAAGATGGGACCTATTGGTTAGCACTATAGGCTGTAAGTGATGGTCTATAAAATAAGATAAATTGGCAGTGATGCTATTTGTGCCCGCCACAATCGGGCGTCCCGGAGGGTTAGTTGCATTTTTGTGAATCTTGGGTAAGAGATAGAGTACTGGGACAGAGTACTCCTCTCTTACCAAGAATTCCTGGGGAATTATCCTACCTTGATACCATTGTGTATTTTGTGTTATTTATACACATATTTTGTCTGTTTCCTTTCTATCTGGTACAAGAAGCTGGCCGTGTATATCATCCAGATGGCACTGTATAACGCTTACGTGCTATTCCGTTCTACCGGCCAGAGGGGGACATTTATGCACTTTCAAGAGGAAGTCATAAAGGGCCTAATATTTGGGAACCAGCAGGCAGAGGGCCCCAGTACTTCTAGTACTGGCCCCCGTATTGTACCAGGGCAGCATTTTCCTGATGAAATCCCCTCCACTGGAAAAAAGGGCAGGACACAAAAAAGGTGCAAAGTTTGCTATAAAAAGGGAATAAGAAAGCAAACTATTTTCCAGTGTGACACTTGCCCCGACAAACCCGGCCTATGTATAAAGGAGTGTTTTAAAATATACCACACATCTATGGATTATTAGGTTCATAATTTCACCGTGCTTCGGGGGTCTTGCTAATGCGACATAGCACCCACCATTCATTCCACCAGAATCTGAGCCGCAAAATCCAAAAATCACTCCTTCCCTTCTGAGTCCTGCCATGCACCCAACTGGTATTTTTTGGTCACATGTGAGGCATTGCCGTACTCGGGAGAAATTGGGGCACAGATTTTGGGGTGCTTTTTCTCCTTCATACTTTCTGAAAATGAAAAATTTTGAGCCAGAACTGCATTTTTGTGTAAAAAATGTAATTTTTCATTTGCACAGCCCAGTTGTATCAAAATTGGTGAAACCCCTGGGGGTTTGAAATGTACACTATACCCCTAGATGAATTCACTGAGGGGTGTAGTTTGCAAAATGGGGTCACTTGTGGGGGGGTTCCACTGTATTGGTGCTTTGGGGGTCTTGCTAATGCGACATAGCACCCACCAACATTCCACCAGAATTTGTGCTGCAAAATCCAAATATCACTCCTTCCCTTCTGAGTCCTGCCACTTTTTGGTCACATGTGAGGCATTGCCGTACTCGGGAGAAATTGGGGCACAGATTTTGGGGTGCTTTTTCTCCTTCATACCTTCTGAAAATGAAAAATTTTGAGCCAGAACTGCATTTTTGTGTAAAAAATGTAATTTTTCATTTGCACAGCCCAGTTGTATCAAAATTGGTGAAACCCCTGGGGGTTTGAAATGTACACTATACCCCTAGATGAATTCACTGAGGGGTGTAGTTTGCAAAATGGGGTCACTTGTGGGGGGGTTCCACTGTATTGGTGCTTGGGGGGTCTTGCTAATGCGACATAGCACCCACCAACATTCCACCAGAATCTGAGCTGCAAAATCCAAAAATCACTCCTTCCCTTCTGAGTCCTGCCATGCACCCAAATGGTATTTTTTGGTCACATGTGAGGCATTGCCGTACTCGGGAGAAATTGGGGCACAGATTTTGGGGTGCTTTTTCTCCTTCATACCTTCTGAAAATGAAAAATTTTGAGCCAGAACTGCATTTTTGTGTAAAAAAATGTAATTTTTCATTTTCACTGCCCAGTTGTATCAAAATTGGTGAAACCCCTGGGGGTTTGAAATGTACACTATACCCCTAGATGAATTCCCTGAGGGGTGTAGTTTGCAAAATGGGGTCACTTGTGGGGGGGTTCCACTGTATTGGTGCTTGGGGGGTCTTGCTAATGCGACATAGCACCCACCAACATTCCACCAGAATCTGAGCTGCAAAATCCAAAAATCACTCCTTCCCTTCTGAGTCCTGCCATGCACCCAAATGGTATTTTTTGATCACATGTGAGGCATTGCCGTACTCGGGAGAAATTGGGGCACAGATTTTGGGGTGCTTTTTCTCCTTCATACCTTCTGAAAATGAAAAATTTTGAGCCAGAACTGCATTTTTGTGTAAAAAAATGTAATTTTTCATTTTCACTGCCCAGTTGTATCAAAATTGGTGAAACCCCTGGGGGTTTGAAATGTACACTATACCCCTAGATGAATTCCCTGAGGGGTGTAGTTTGCAAAATGGGGTCACTTGTGGGGGGGTTCCACTGTATTGGTGCTTGGGGGGTCTTGCTAATGCGACATAGCACCCACCAACATTCCACCAGAATCTGAGCTGCAAAATCCAAAAATCACTCCTTCCCTTCTGAGTCCTGCCATGCACCCAAATGGTATTTTTTGGTCACATGTGAGGCATTGCCGTACTCGGGAGAAATTGGGGCACAGATTTTGGGGTGCTTTTTCTCCTTCATACCTTCTGAAAATGAAAAATTTTGAGCCAGAACTGCATTTTTGTGTAAAAAAATGTAATTTTTCATTTTCACTGCCCAGTTGTATCAAAATTGGTGAAACCCCTGGGGGTTTGAAATGTACACTATACCCCTAGATGAATTCCCTGAGGGGTGTAGTTTGCAAAATGGGGTCACTTGTGGGGGGGTTCCACTGTATTGGTGCTTGGGGGGTCTTGCTAATGCGACATAGCACCCACCAACATTCCACCAGAATCTGAGCTGCAAAATCCAAAAATCACTCCTTCCCTTCTGAGTCCTGCCATGCACCCAAATGGTATTTTTTGGTCACATGTGAGGCATTGCCGTACTCGGGAGAAATTGGGGCACAGATTTTGGGGTGCTTTTTCTCCTTCATACCTTCTGAAAATGAAAAATTTTGAGCCAGAACTGCATTTTTGTGTAAAAAAATGTAATTTTTCATTTTCACTGCCCAGTTGTATCAAAATTGGTGAAACCCCTGGGGGTTTGAAATGTACACTATACCCCTAGATGAATTCCCTGAGGGGTGTAGTTTGCAAAATGGGGTCACTTGTGGGGGGGTTCCACTGTATTGGTGCTTGGGGGGTCTTGCTAATGCGACATAGCACCCACCAACATTCCACCAGAATCTGAGCTGCAAAATCCAAAAATCACTCCTTCCCTTCTGAGTCCTGCCATGCACCCAAATGGTATTTTTTGGTCACATGTGAGGCATTGCCGTACTCGGGAGAAATTGGGGCACAGATTTTGGGGTGCTTTTTCTCCTTCATACCTTCTGAAAATGAAAAATTTTGAGCCAGAACTGCATTTTTGTGTAAAAAATGTAATTTTTCATTTGCACAGCCCAGTTGTATCAAAATTGGTGAAACCCCTGGGGGTTTGAAATGTACACTATACCCCTAGATGAATTCACTGAGGGGTGTAGTTTGCAAAATGGGGTCACTTGTGGGGGGGTTCCACTGTATTGGTGCTTTGGGGGTCTTGCTAATGCGACATAGCACCCACCAACATTCCACCAGAATTTGTGCTGCAAAATCCAAATATCACTCCTTCCCTTCTGAGTCCTGCCACTTTTTGGTCACATGTGAGGCATTGCCGTACTCGGGAGAAATTGGGGCACAGATTTTGGGGTGCTTTTTCTCCTTCATACCTTCTGAAAATGAAAAATTTTGAGCCAGAACTGCATTTTTGTGTAAAAAATGTAATTTTTCATTTGCACAGCCCAGTTGTATCAAAATTGGTGAAACCCCTGGGGGTTTGAAATGTACACTATACCCCTAGATGAATTCACTGAGGGGTGTAGTTTGCAAAATGGGGTCACTTGTGGGGGGGTTCCACTGTATTGGTGCTTGGGGGGTCTTGCTAATGCGACATAGCACCCACCAACATTCCACCAGAATCTGAGCTGCAAAATCCAAAAATCACTCCTTCCCTTCTGAGTCCTGCCATGCACCCAAATGGTATTTTTTGGTCACATGTGAGGCATTGCCGTACTCGGGAGAAATTGGGGCACAGATTTTGGGGTGCTTTTTCTCCTTCATACCTTCTGAAAATGAAAAATTTTGAGCCAGAACTGCATTTTTGTGTAAAAAAATGTAATTTTTCATTTTCACTGCCCAGTTGTATCAAAATTGGTGAAACCCCTGGGGGTTTGAAATGTACACTATACCCCTAGATGAATTCCCTGAGGGGTGTAGTTTGCAAAATGGGGTCACTTGTGGGGGGGTTCCACTGTATTGGTGCTTGGGGGGTCTTGCTAATGCGACATAGCACCCACCAACATTCCACCAGAATCTGAGCTGCAAAATCCAAAAATCACTCCTTCCCTTCTGAGTCCTGCCATGCACCCAAATGGTATTTTTTGGTCACATGTGAGGCATTGCCGTACTCGGGAGAAATTGGGGCACAGATTTTGGGGTGCTTTTTCTCCTTCATACCTTCTGAAAATGAAAAATTTTGAGCCAGAACTGCATTTTTGTGTAAAAAAATGTAATTTTTCATTTTCACTGCCCAGTTGTATCAAAATTGGTGAAACCCCTGGGGGTTTGAAATGTACACTATACCCCTAGATGAATTCCCTGAGGGGTGTAGTTTGCAAAATGGGGTCACTTGTGGGGGGGTTCCACTGTATTGGTGCTTGGGGGGTCTTGCTAATGCGACATAGCACCCACCAACATTCCACCAGAATCTGAGCTGCAAAATCCAAAAATCACTCCTTCCCTTCTGAGTCCTGCCATGCACCCAAATGGTATTTTTTGGTCACATGTGAGGCATTGCCGTACTCGGGAGAAATTGGGGCACAGATTTTGGGGTGCTTTTTCTCCTTCATACCTTCTGAAAATGAAAAATTTTGAGCCAGAACTGCATTTTTGTGTAAAAAAATGTAATTTTTCATTTTCACTGCCCAGTTGTATCAAAATTGGTGAAACCCCTGGGGGTTTGAAATGTACACTATACCCCTAGATGAATTCCCTGAGGGGTGTAGTTTGCAAAATGGGGTCACTTGTGGGGGGGTTCCACTGTATTGGTGCTTGGGGGGTCTTGCTAATGCGACATAGCACCCACCAACATTCCACCAGAATCTGAGCTGCAAAATCCAAAAATCACTCCTTCCCTTCTGAGTCCTGCCATGCACCCAAATGGTATTTTTTGGTCACATGTGAGGCATTGCCGTACTCGGGAGAAATTGGGGCACAGATTTTGGGGTGCTTTTTCTCCTTCATACCTTCTGAAAATGAAAAATTTTGAGCCAGAACTGCATTTTTGTGTAAAAAAATTTAATTTTTCATTTTCACTGCCCAGTTGTATCAAAATTGGTGAAACCCCTGGGGGTTTGAAATGTACACTATACCCCTAGATGAATTCCCTGAGGGGTGTAGTTTGCAAAATGGGGTCACTTGTGGGGGGGTTCCACTGTATTGGTGCTTGGGGGGTCTTGCTAATGCGACATAGCACCCACCAACATTCCACCAGAATCTGAGCTGCAAAATCCAAAAATCACTCCTTCCCTTCTGAGTCCTGCCATGCACCCAAATGGTATTTTTTGATCACATGTGAGGCATTGCCGTACTCGGGAGAAATTGGGGCACAGATTTTGGGGTGCTTTTTCTCCTTCATACCTTCTGAAAATGAAAAATTTTGAGCCAGAACTGCATTTTTGTGTAAAAAAATGTAATTTTTCATTTTCACTGCCCAGTTGTATCAAAATTGGTGAAACCCCTGGGGGTTTGAAATGTACACTATACCCCTAGATGAATTCCCTGAGGGGTGTAGTTTGCAAAATGGGGTCACTTGTGGGGGGGTTCCACTGTATTGGTGCTTGGGGGGTCTTGCTAATGCGACATAGCACCCACCAACATTCCACCAGAATCTGAGCTGCAAAATCCAAAAATCACTCCTTCCCTTCTGAGTCCTGCCATGCACCCAAATGGTATTTTTTGGTCACATGTGAGGCATTGCCGTACTCGGGAGAAATTGGGGCACAGATTTTGGGGTGCTTTTTCTCCTTCATACCTTCTGAAAATGAAAAATTTTGAGCCAGAACTGCATTTTTGTGTAAAAAAATGTAATTTTTCATTTTCACTGCCCAGTTGTATCAAAATTGGTGAAACCCCTGGGGGTTTGAAATGTACACTATACCCCTAGATGAATTCCCTGAGGGGTGTAGTTTGCAAAATGGGGTCACTTGTGGGGGGGTTCCACTGTATTGGTGCTTGGGGGGTCTTGCTAATGCGACATAGCACCCACCAACATTCCACCAGAATCTGAGCTGCAAAATCCAAAAATCACTCCTTCCCTTCTGAGTCCTGCCATGCACCCAAATGGTATTTTTTGGTCACATGTGAGGCATTGCCGTACTCGGGAGAAATTGGGGCACAGATTTTGGGGTGCTTTTTCTCCTTCATACCTTCTGAAAATGAAAAATTTTGAGCCAGAACTGCATTTTTGTGTAAAAAATGTAATTTTTCATTTGCACAGCCCAGTTGTATCAAAATTGGTGAAACCCCTGGGGGTTTGAAATGTACACTATACCCCTAGATGAATTCACTGAGGGGTGTAGTTTGCAAAATGGGGTCACTTGTGGGGGGGTTCCACTGTATTGGTGCTTGGGGGGTCTTGCTAATGCGACATAGCACCCACCAACATTCCACCAGAATCTGAGCTGCAAAATCCAAAAATCACTCCTTCCCTTCTGAGTCCTGCCATGCACCCAAATGGTATTTTTTGGTCACATGTGAGGCATTGCCGTACTCGGGAGAAATTGGGGCACAGATTTTGGGGTGCTTTTTCTCCTTCATACCTTCTGAAAATGAAAAATTTTGAGCCAGAACTGCATTTTTGTGTAAAAAAATGTAATTTTTCATTTTCACTGCCCAGTTGTATCAAAATTGGTGAAACCCCTGGGGGTTTGAAATGTACACTATACCCCTAGATGAATTCCCTGAGGGGTGTAGTTTGCAAAATGGGGTCACTTGTGGGGGGGTTCCACTGTATTGGTGCTTGGGGGGTCTTGCTAATGCGACATAGCACCCACCAACATTCCACCAGAATCTGAGCTGCAAAATCCAAAAATCACTCCTTCCCTTCTGAGTCCTGCCATGCACCCAAATGGTATTTTTTGATCACATGTGAGGCATTGCCGTACTCGGGAGAAATTGGGGCACAGATTTTGGGGTGCTTTTTCTCCTTCATACCTTCTGAAAATGAAAAATTTTGAGCCAGAACTGCATTTTTGTGTAAAAAAATGTAATTTTTCATTTTCACTGCCCAGTTGTATCAAAATTGGTGAAACCCCTGGGGGTTTGAAATGTACACTATACCCCTAGATGAATTCCCTGAGGGGTGTAGTTTGCAAAATGGGGTCACTTGTGGGGGGGTTCCACTGTATTGGTGCTTGGGGGGTCTTGCTAATGCGACATAGCACCCACCAACATTCCACCAGAATCTGAGCTGCAAAATCCAAAAATCACTCCTTCCCTTCTGAGTCCTGCCATGCACCCAAATGGTATTTTTTGGTCACATGTGAGGCATTGCCGTACTCGGGAGAAATTGGGGCACAGATTTTGGGGTGCTTTTTCTCCTTCATACCTTCTGAAAATGAAAAATTTTGAGCCAGAACTGCATTTTTGTGTAAAAAAATGTAATTTTTCATTTTCACTGCCCAGTTGTATCAAAATTGGTGAAACCCCTGGGGGTTTGAAATGTACACTATACCCCTAGATGAATTCCCTGAGGGGTGTAGTTTGCAAAATGGGGTCACTTGTGGGGGGGTTCCACTGTATTGGTGCTTGGGGGGTCTTGCTAATGCGACATAGCACCCACCAACATTCCACCAGAATCTGAGCTGCAAAATCCAAAAATCACTCCTTCCCTTCTGAGTCCTGCCATGCACCCAAATGGTATTTTTTGGTCACATGTGAGGCATTGCCGTACTCGGGAGAAATTGGGGCACAGATTTTGGGGTGCTTTTTCTCCTTCATACCTTCTGAAAATGAAAAATTTTGAGCCAGAACTGCATTTTTGTGTAAAAAAATGTAATTTTTCATTTTCACTGCCCAGTTGTATCAAAATTGGTGAAACCCCTGGGGGTTTGAAATGTACACTATACCCCTAGATGAATTCCCTGAGGGGTGTAGTTTGCAAAATGGGGTCACTTGTGGGGGGGTTCCACTGTATTGGTGCTTGGGGGGTCTTGCTAATGCGACATAGCACCCACCAACATTCCACCAGAATCTGAGCTGCAAAATCCAAAAATCACTCCTTCCCTTCTGAGTCCTGCCATGCACCCAAATGGTATTTTTTGGTCACATGTGAGGCATTGCCGTACTCGGGAGAAATTGGGGCACAGATTTTGGGGTGCTTTTTCTCCTTCATACCTTCTGAAAATGAAAAATTTTGAGCCAGAACTGCATTTTTGTGTAAAAAAATTTAATTTTTCATTTTCACTGCCCAGTTGTATCAAAATTGGTGAAACCCCTGGGGGTTTGAAATGTACACTATACCCCTAGATGAATTCCCTGAGGGGTGTAGTTTGCAAAATGGGGTCACTTGTGGGGGGGTTCCACTGTATTGGTGCTTGGGGGGTCTTGCTAATGCGACATAGCACCCACCAACATTCCACCAGAATCTGAGCTGCAAAATCCAAAAATCACTCCTTCCCTTCTGAGTCCTGCCATGCACCCAAATGGTATTTTTTGATCACATGTGAGGCATTGCCGTACTCGGGAGAAATTGGGGCACAGATTTTGGGGTGCTTTTTCTCCTTCATACCTTCTGAAAATGAAAAATTTTGAGCCAGAACTGCATTTTTGTGTAAAAAAATGTAATTTTTCATTTTCACTGCCCAGTTGTATCAAAATTGGTGAAACCCCTGGGGGTTTGAAATGTACACTATACCCCTAGATGAATTCCCTGAGGGGTGTAGTTTGCAAAATGGGGTCACTTGTGGGGGGGTTCCACTGTATTGGTGCTTGGGGGGTCTTGCTAATGCGACATAGCACCCACCAACATTCCACCAGAATCTGAGCTGCAAAATCCAAAAATCACTCCTTCCCTTCTGAGTCCTGCCATGCACCCAAATGGTATTTTTTGGTCACATGTGAGGCATTGCCGTACTCGGGAGAAATTGGGGCACAGATTTTGGGGTGCTTTTTCTCCTTCATACCTTCTGAAAATGAAAAATTTTGAGCCAGAACTGCATTTTTGTGTAAAAAAATGTAATTTTTCATTTTCACTGCCCAGTTGTATCAAAATTGGTGAAACCCCTGGGGGTTTGAAATGTACACTATACCCCTAGATGAATTCCCTGAGGGGTGTAGTTTGCAAAATGGGGTCACTTGTGGGGGGGTTCCACTGTATTGGTGCTTGGGGGGTCTTGCTAATGCGACATAGCACCCACCAACATTCCACCAGAATCTGAGCTGCAAAATCCAAAAATCACTCCTTCCCTTCTGAGTCCTGCCATGCACCCAAATGGTATTTTTTGATCACATGTGAGGCATTGCCGTACTCGGGAGAAATTGGGGCACAGATTTTGGGGTGCTTTTTCTCCTTCATACCTTCTGAAAATGAAAAATTTTGAGCCAGAACTGCATTTTTGTGTAAAAAAATGTAATTTTTCATTTTCACTGCCCAGTTGTATCAAAATTGGTGAAACCCCTGGGGGTTTGAAATGTACACTATACCCCTAGATGAATTCCCTGAGGGGTGTAGTTTGCAAAATGGGGTCACTTGTGGGGGGGTTCCACTGTATTGGTGCTTGGGGGGTCTTGCTAATGCGACATAGCACCCACCAACATTCCACCAGAATCTGAGCTGCAAAATCCAAAAATCACTCCTTCCCTTCTGAGTCCTGCCATGCACCCAAATGGTATTTTTTGGTCACATGTGAGGCATTGCCGTACTCGGGAGAAATTGGGGCACAGATTTTGGGGTGCTTTTTCTCCTTCATACCTTCTGAAAATGAAAAATGTTGAGCCAGAACTGCATTTTTGTGTAAAAAAATGTAATTTTTCATTTTCACTGCCCAGTTGTATCAAAATTGGTGAAACCCCTGGGGGTTTGAAATGTACACTATACCCCTAGATGAATTCCCTGAGGGGTGTAGTTTGCAAAATGGGGTCACTTGTGGGGGGGTTCCACTGTATTGGTGCTTGGGGGGTCTTGCTAATGCGACATAGCACCCACCAACATTCCACCAGAATCTGAGCTGCAAAATCCAAAAATCACTCCTTCCCTTCTGAGTCCTGCCATGCACCCAAATGGTATTTTTTGGTCACATGTGAGGCATTGCCGTACTCGGGAGAAATTGGGGCACAGATTTTGGGGTGCTTTTTCTCCTTCATACCTTCTGAAAATGAAAAATTTTGAGCCAGAACTGCATTTTTGTGTAAAAAAATGTAATTTTTCATTTTCACTGCCCAGTTGTATCAAAATTGGTGAAACCCCTGGGGGTTTGAAATGTACACTATACCCCTAGATGAATTCCCTGAGGGGTGTAGTTTGCAAAATGGGGTCACTTGTGGGGGGGTTCCACTGTATTGGTGCTTGGGGGGTCTTGCTAATGCGACATAGCACCCACCAACATTCCACCAGAATCTGAGCTGCAAAGTCCAAAAATCACTCCTTCCCTTCTGAGTCCTGCCATGCACCCAAATGGTATTTTTTGGTCACATGTGAGGCATTGCCGTACTCGGGAGAAATTGGGGCACAGATTTTGGGGTGCTTTTTCTCCTTCATACCTTCTGAAAATGAAAAATTTTGAGCCAGAACTGCATTTTTGTGTAAAAAAATGTAATTTTTCATTTTCACTGCCCAGTTGTATCAAAATTGGTGAAACCCCTGGGGGTT
This sequence comes from Crinia signifera, assembly GCF_055691185.1. Lineage (NCBI taxonomy): Eukaryota > Metazoa > Chordata > Amphibia > Anura > Myobatrachidae > Crinia > Crinia signifera. The sequence goes on along the minus strand of NC_139224.1, from coordinate 32,888,625 downwards.
TGAAATGTACACTATACCCCTAGATGAATTCCCTGAGGGGTGTAGTTTGCAAAATGGGGTCACTTGTGGGGGGGTTCCACTGTATTGGTGCTTGGGGGGTCTTGCTAATGCGACATAGCACCCACCAACATTCCACCAGAATCTGAGCTGCAAAATCCAAAAATCACTCCTTCCCTTCTGAGTCCTGCCATGCACCCAAATGGTATTTTTTGATCACATGTGAGGCATTGCCGTACTCGGGAGAAATTGGGGCACAGATTTTGGGGTGCTTTTTCTCCTTCATACCTTCTGAAAATGAAAAATTTTGAGCCAGAACTGCATTTTTGTGTAAAAAAATGTAATTTTTCATTTTCACTGCCCAGTTGTATCAAAATTGGTGAAACCCCTGGGGGTTTGAAATGTACACTATACCCCTAGATGAATTCCCTGAGGGGTGTAGTTTGCAAAATGGGGTCACTTGTGGGGGGGTTCCACTGTATTGGTGCTTGGGGGGTCTTGCTAATGCGACATAGCACCCACCAACATTCCACCAGAATCTGAGCTGCAAAATCCAAAAATCACTCCTTCCCTTCTGAGTCCTGCCATGCACCCAAATGGTATTTTTTGGTCACATGTGAGGCATTGCCGTACTCGGGAGAAATTGGGGCACAGATTTTGGGGTGCTTTTTCTCCTTCATACCTTCTGAAAATGAAAAATTTTGAGCCAGAACTGCATTTTTGTGTAAAAAAATGTAATTTTTCATTTTCACTGCCCAGTTGTATCAAAATTGGTGAAACCCCTGGGGGTTTGAAATGTACACTATACCCCTAGATGAATTCCCTGAGGGGTGTAGTTTGCAAAATGGGGTCACTTGTGGGGGGGTTCCACTGTATTGGTGCTTGGGGGGTCTTGCTAATGCGACATAGCACCCACCAACATTCCACCAGAATCTGAGCTGCAAAATCCAAAAATCACTCCTTCCCTTCTGAGTCCTGCCATGCACCCAAATGGTATTTTTTGGTCACATGTGAGGCATTGCCGTACTCGGGAGAAATTGGGGCACAGATTTTGGGGTGCTTTTTCTCCTTCATACCTTCTGAAAATGAAAAATTTTGAGCCAGAACTGCATTTTTGTGTAAAAAAATGTAATTTTTCATTTTCACTGCCCAGTTGTATCAAAATTGGTGAAACCCCTGGGGGTTTGAAATGTACACTATACCCCTAGATGAATTCCCTGAGGGGTGTAGTTTGCAAAATGGGGTCACTTGTGGGGGGGTTCCACTGTATTGGTGCTTGGGGGGTCTTGCTAATGCGACATAGCACCCACCAACATTCCACCAGAATCTGAGCTGCAAAATCCAAAAATCACTCCTTCCCTTCTGAGTCCTGCCATGCACCCAAATGGTATTTTTTGGTCACATGTGAGGCATTGCCGTACTCTGGAGAAATTGGGGCACAGATTTTGGGGTGCTTTTTCTCCTTCATACCTTCTGAAAATGAAAAATTTTGAGCCAGAACTGCATTTTTGTGTAAAAAAATGTAATTTTTCATTTTCACTGCCCAGTTGTATCAAAATTGGTGAAACCCCTGGGGGTTTGAAATGTACACTATACCCCTAGATGAATTCCCTGAGGGGTGTAGTTTGCAAAATGGGGTCACTTGTGGGGGGTTCCACTGTATTGGTGCTTGGGGGGTCTTGCTAATGCGACATAGCACCCACCAACATTCCACCAGAATCTGAGCTGCAAAATCCAAAAATCACTCCTTCCCTTCTGAGTCCTGCCATGCACCCAAATGGTATTTTTTGATCACATGTGAGGCATTGCCGTACTCGGGAGAAATTGGGGCACAGATTTTGGGGTGCTTTTTCTCCTTCATACCTTCTGAAAATGAAAAATTTTGAGCCAGAACTGCATTTTTGTGTAAAAAAATGTAATTTTTCATTTTCACTGCCCAGTTGTATCAAAATTGGTGAAACCCCTGGGGGTTTGAAATGTACACTATACCCCTAGATGAATTCCCTGAGGGGTGTAGTTTGCAAAATGGGGTCACTTGTGGGGGGGTTCCACTGTATTGGTGCTTGGGGGGTCTTGCTAATGCGACATAGCACCCACCAACATTCCACCAGAATCTGAGCTGCAAAATCCAAAAATCACTCCTTCCCTTCTGAGTCCTGCCATGCACCCAAATGGTATTTTTTGGTCACATGTGAGGCATTGCCGTACTCGGGAGAAATTGGGGCACAGATTTTGGGGTGCTTTTTCTCCTTCATACCTTCTGAAAATGAAAAATTTTGAGCCAGAACTGCATTTTTGTGTAAAAAAATGTAATTTTTCATTTTCACTGCCCAGTTGTATCAAAATTGGTGAAACCCCTGGGGGTTTGAAATGTACACTATACCCCTAGATGAATTCCCTGAGGGGTGTAGTTTGCAAAATGGGGTCACTTGTGGGGGGGTTCCACTGTATTGGTGCTTGGGGGGTCTTGCTAATGCGACATAGCACCCACCAACATTCCACCAGAATCTGAGCTGCAAAATCCAAAAATCACTCCTTCCCTTCTGAGTCCTGCCATGCACCCAAATGGTATTTTTTGGTCACATGTGAGGCATTGCCGTACTCGGGAGAAATTGGGGCACAGATTTTGGGGTGCTTTTTCTCCTTCATACCTTCTGAAAATGAAAAATTTTGAGCCAGAACTGCATTTTTGTGTAAAAAAATGTAATTTTTCATTTTCACTGCCCAGTTGTATCAAAATTGGTGAAACCCCTGGGGGTTTGAAATGTACACTATACCCCTAGATGAATTCCCTGAGGGGTGTAGTTTGCAAAATGGGGTCACTTGTGGGGGGGTTCCACTGTATTGGTGCTTGGGGGGTCTTGCTAATGCGACATAGCACCCACCAACATTCCACCAGAATCTGAGCTGCAAAATCCAAAAATCACTCCTTCCCTTCTGAGTCCTGCCATGCACCCAAATGGTATTTTTTGGTCACATGTGAGGCATTGCCGTACTCGGGAGAAATTGGGGCACAGATTTTGGGGTGCTTTTTCTCCTTCATACCTTCTGAAAATGAAAAATTTTGAGCCAGAACTGCATTTTTGTGTAAAAAAATGTAATTTTTCATTTTCACTGCCCAGTTGTATCAAAATTGGTGAAACCCCTGGGGGTTTGAAATGTACACTATACCCCTAGATGAATTCCCTGAGGGGTGTAGTTTGCAAAATGGGGTCACTTGTGGGGGGGTTCCACTGTATTGGTGCTTGGGGGGTCTTGCTAATGCGACATAGCACCCACCAACATTCCACCAGAATCTGAGCTGCAAAATCCAAAAATCACTCCTTCCCTTCTGAGTCCTGCCATGCACCCAAATGGTATTTTTTGGTCACATGTGAGGCATTGCCGTACTCTGGAGAAATTGGGGCACAGATTTTGGGGTGCTTTTTCTCCTTCATACCTTCTGAAAATGAAAAATTTTGAGCCAGAACTGCATTTTTGTGTAAAAAAATGTAATTTTTCATTTTCACTGCCCAGTTGTATCAAAATTGGTGAAACCCCTGGGGGTTTGAAATGTACACTATACCCCTAGATGAATTCCCTGAGGGGTGTAGTTTGCAAAATGGGGTCACTTGTGGGGGGGTTCCACTGTATTGGTGCTTGGGGGGTCTTGCTAATGCGACATAGCACCCACCAACATTCCACCAGAATCTGAGCTGCAAAATCCAAAAATCACTCCTTCCCTTCTGAGTCCTGCCATGCACCCAAATGGTATTTTTTGATCACATGTGAGGCATTGCCGTACTCGGGAGAAATTGGGGCACAGATTTTGGGGTGCTTTTTCTCCTTCATACCTTCTGAAAATGAAAAATTTTGAGCCAGAACTGCATTTTTGTGTAAAAAAATGTAATTTTTCATTTTCACTGCCCAGTTGTATCAAAATTGGTGAAACCCCTGGGGGTTTGAAATGTACACTATACCCCTAGATGAATTCCCTGAGGGGTGTAGTTTGCAAAATGGGGTCACTTGTGGGGGGGTTCCACTGTATTGGTGCTTGGGGGGTCTTGCTAATGCGACATAGCACCCACCAACATTCCACCAGAATCTGAGCTGCAAAATCCAAAAATCACTCCTTCCCTTCTGAGTCCTGCCATGCACCCAAATGGTATTTTTTGGTCACATGTGAGGCATTGCCGTACTCGGGAGAAATTGGGGCACAGATTTTGGGGTGCTTTTTCTCCTTCATACCTTCTGAAAATGAAAAATTTTGAGCCAGAACTGCATTTTTGTGTAAAAAAATGTAATTTTTCATTTTCACTGCCCAGTTGTATCAAAATTGGTGAAACCCCTGGGGGTTTGAAATGTACACTATACCCCTAGATGAATTCCCTGAGGGGTGTAGTTTGCAAAATGGGGTCACTTGTGGGGGGGTTCCACTGTATTGGTGCTTGGGGGGTCTTGCTAATGCGACATAGCACCCACCAACATTCCACCAGAATCTGAGCTGCAAAATCCAAAAATCACTCCTTCCCTTCTGAGTCCTGCCATGCACCCAAATGGTATTTTTTGGTCACATGTGAGGCATTGCCGTACTCGGGAGAAATTGGGGCACAGATTTTGGGGTGCTTTTTCTCCTTCATACCTTCTGAAAATGAAAAATTTTGAGCCAGAACTGCATTTTTGTGTAAAAAAATGTAATTTTTCATTTTCACTGCCCAGTTGTATCAAAATTGGTGAAACCCATGGGGGTTTGAAATGTACACTATACCCCTAGATGAATTCCCTGAGGGGTGTAGTTTGCAAAATGGGGTCACTTGTGGGGGGGTTCCACTGTATTGGTGCTTGGGGGGTCTTGCTAATGCGACATAGCACCCACCAACATTCCACCAGAATCTGAGCTGCAAAATCCAAAAATCACTCCTTCCCTTCTGAGTCCTGCCATGCACCCAAATGGTATTTTTTGGTCACATGTGAGGCATTGCCGTACTCGGGAGAAATTGGGGCACAGATTTTGGGGTGCTTTTTCTCCTTCATACCTTCTGAAAATGAAAAATTTTGAGCCAGAACTGCATTTTTGTGTAAAAAAATGTAATTTTTCATTTTCACTGCCCAGTTGTATCAAAATTGGTGAAACCCCTGGGGGTTTGAAATGTACACTATACCCCTAGATGAATTCCCTGAGGGGTGTAGTTTGCAAAATGGGGTCACTTGTGGGGGGGTTCCACTGTATTGGTGCTTGGGGGGTCTTGCTAATGCGACATAGCACCCACCAACATTCCACCAGAATCTGAGCTGCAAAATCCAAAAATCACTCCTTCCCTTCTGAGTCCTGCCATGCACCCAAATGGTATTTTTTGGTCACATGTGAGGCATTGCCGTACTCGGGAGAAATTGGGGCACAGATTTTGGGGTGCTTTTTCTCCTTCATACCTTCTGAAAATGAAAATTTTTGAGCCAGAACTGCATTTTTGTGTAAAAAATATAATTTTTCATTTGCACAGCCCAGTTGTATCAAAATTGGTGAAACCCCTGGGGGTTTGAAATGTACACTATACCCCTAGATGAATTCCCTGAGGGGTGTAGTTTGCAAAATGGGGTCACTTGTGGGGGGGTTCCACTGTATTGGTGCTTGGGGGGTCTTGCTAATGCGACATAGCACCCACCAACATTCCACCAGAATCTGAGCTGCAAAATCCAAAAATCACTCCTTCCCTTCTGAGTCCTGCCATGCACCCAAATGGTATTTTTTGGTCACATGTGAGGCATTGCCGTACTCGGGAGAAATTGGGGCACAGATTTTGGGGTGCTTTTTCTCCTTCATACCTTCTGAAAATGAAAAATTTTGAGCCAGAACTGCATTTTTGTGTAAAAAAATGTAATTTTTCATTTTCACTGCCCAGTTGTATCAAAATTGGTGAAACCCCTGGGGGTTTGAAATGTACACTATACCCCTAGATGAATTCCCTGAGGGGTGTAGTTTGCAAAATGGGGTCACTTGTGGGGGGGTTCCACTGTATTGGTGCTTGGGGGGTCTTGCTAATGCGACATAGCACCCACCAACATTCCACCAGAATCTGAGCTGCAAAATCCAAAAATCACTCCTTCCCTTCTGAGTCCTGCCATGCACCCAAATGGTATTTTTTGGTCACATGTGAGGCATTGCCGTACTCGGGAGAAATTGGGGCACAGATTTTGGGGTGCTTTGTCTCCTTCATTCCTTCTGAAAATGAAAAATTTTGAGCCAGAACTGCATTTTTGTGTAAAAAATGTAATTTTTCATTTGCACAGCCCAGTTGTATCAAAATTGGTGAAACCCCTTGGGGTTTGAAATGTACACTATACCCCTAGATGAATTCCCTGAGGGGTGTAGTTTGCAAAATGGGGTCACTTGTGGGGGGGTTCCACTGTATTGGTGCTTGGGGGGTCTTGCTAATGCGACATAGCACCCACCAACATTCCACCAGAATCTGAGCTGCAAAATCCAAAAATCACTCCTTCCCTTCTGAGTCCTGCCATGCACCCAAATGGTATTTTTTGGTCACATGTGAGGCATTGCCGTACTGGGGAGAAATTGGGGCACAGATTTTGGGGTGCTTTGTCTCCTTCATTCCTTGTGAAAATGAAAAATTTTGAGCCAGAACTGCATTTTTGTGTAAAAAATGTAATTTTTCATTTGCACAGCCCAGTTGTATCAAAATTGGTGAAACCCCTGGGGGTTTGAAATGTACACTATACCCCTAGATGAATTCCCTGAGGGGTGTAGTTTGCAAAATGGGGTCACTTGTGGGGGGGTTCCACTGTATTGGTGCTTGGGGGGTCTTGCTAATGCGACATAGCACCCACCAACATTCCACCAGAATCTGAGCTGCAAAATCCAAAAATCACTCCTTCCCTTCTGAGTCCTGCCATGCACCCAAATGGTATTTTTTGGTCACATGTGAGGCATTGCCGTACTCGGGAGAAATTGGGGCACAGATTTTGGGGTGCTTTTTCTCGTTCATACCTTCTGAAAATGAAAAATGTTGAGCCAGAACTGCATTTTTGTGTAAAAAATTTAATTTTTCATTTTCACTGCCCAGTTGTACCACAATTGGTGAAACCCCTGGGGGTTTGAAATGTACACTATACCCCTAGATGAATTCTCTGAGGGGTGTAGTTTGCAAAATGGGGTCACTTGTGGGGGGGTTCCTAACTTTTAGCATCTTATGGTGCCTAGAAACCTACATGGTGCCTAAAAAATAATCTCATAAAAAGGAGGCTCCAAAATCAAGTAGGTGCTCCTTCTATTATGAAGCCTGTGGTTTGGTCAACGTGCACACTAGGGCCACATATAGGATATTTATGAAAACAAAAGAATTGGGGGAATCAATTTTTAGTCACATTTCTCTAGTAAAATGTACTGTGTTCCTTAGAAAAATGTATTAAAATTGCAAATCTGCAAAAAAAAAAAATTTTTTAAATTTCACCTACACTTTGTTTTAATTCCTGTAAAACACCTAAAGGGTTAACAAACTTCCAAAATGCTGTTTTGAATACTGTGAGGGGTGCAGTTTTTGAAATGGCATCATTTATGGGGGTGTCTCACATACAAGTCCCTCAAAGTCACATCAGAACTGAACTGGTCCCTAAAAAAATCAGTGTTTGAAATTTTCTTGAAAAATTGAGAATTTGCTATTCATATTGTAAGCCTCCTAGTGTCCAAAAAAATTAAAAGGAAGTTGAAATAATGATGGAAACATAAAGTAGACATATGGTCTATGTTAGTTATTAACTATTTTGAGTGGTATGATTATTTGTCTCACAAGCAGAAAATTTAACATTTTGCAAATTGCTAAATTTTCCATTTTTTTACGACATTTTGGTATTTTTTACAAAAAAACACAGACTGTATCGACCCAAATTTACCACTAATTTGAAGTACAATGTGTCACGAAAAAAAAATCTCAAAATCACTGGGATAAGTAAAAGCAAAAAAAAGTTATCCCCACTTAAGTGATACATGTCAGATTTGAAAAAAAGGGCTCTGTCAGGAAGGCAAAAACTGGCTCTGTCAGGAAGGGGTTAAAGTTCTACAGTTGAGCAACAGCGCCCTCTGGTGACGGAAGCTTAGACTACGCTACTTCTTGATAGTAAATACCTCACCTCAGCAATGATAACAATTATTTGCAAGCTCAATGGAAGCTGGGATCTCAGCTGCCTTCTACCCATGCCATAGCATTTGTGACAGCCCAACATACAGCTGGCCCAATCAGGGCAGAAGTAAACCTTGCTGACATCAACTAGGGTCCGTGGTCTGCCAGCAATTTCCACAGTGAAAGCGCAGATGACTTTCTCCTGAATTGAGGGCCTGATTCTAGCGTGGGTGTAAAGCAAAACAGAGCAAGAAATTGGGTAAAGGTGCAGTGTGTGTGTGTGGGGGGGGGGGGGGGGGGGGGTTACCATAATTATACTAATATTAGTCTATGAGGTAGGTCAGTTTTCCCATGTCAGCATGTTCTGTATTACATATTCATCATTGCCTATCAAGTGCAGGAAGGGCTACTGTACGAAGCAAAGACAGTAATTCGACCACTTACCTTTCTCTCCAGATGGACCAGTTTCTCCTTTTTGCCCAGGAGATCCAGGCAGCCCAGGGCATCCTCGAAGAATGGCCAACTTATCGGATTCTCCAATCCCCACAAGCTTTACATCTGCAAACCAAGATGATAGAGAAGTGTAATGTACATAGGCAGACCGATAACAAGGACAGCCATTACTCACAGATCACCTCTCCGAAGATGACATCACTGTTATTTAATAAAAGTACTTACAGTAAGTATATACCAGTCATTATACTGTACATACCGATCCATGCAGCTCATCTGGTCATCCACAGTATAATGCAATATGGAGGATAAGCATTGCTGGATTATTGTGTATTATACATAGTTACATGGTAGTTTAGGTTGAAAAAGAATTTACGTTCATCAAGTTCAACCTTTGATTACCAGTTATATCCCTAAATGTTTTTATCCCATAAATAATTGTCTAACCTTGTAAATCATTGTCTAATCTTAATTAATTCTGGGGTGAATTTATGGATTTATCGGTACTATCTAGATGAATAAATATAATCCTTGAACCTTTTCCCAAGAGGCCATGCTGCTTTACGTGGCCAAAACATAAAACAGGCTTAAGGAAATCCACTGTCAGCATATTATATAATATATAATCCATCATTGCTTGGTAAAAGTCCCCGGGAATAATCCCAACGTGGATGCTGCTCGATAAGCATTGAAGTATGTGATTGATAAGTTTCTCACCCAGAGAATTCACTGACCAGGGGTTAAAGTGTAATCTGTAATAGTGAGTTGGAACATTTCTACCTCCTCCATGGCCCTGCACAGTACTTCTAACAGAAAAGCATAATACTTTACAGAGGGGTACCAAGAGCCCTACCACTGGCCCTGCCTCTGCCTAATTGGGGGAAGGGATGGGGGGTAATTAGGTGGCAAAGGGGAATGAGTTCCCCCACCTCTCCAGGACCACTTTAAGCCCTGCCACAGACAGAATTGTCTACCTTTGGGCCTAATTCAGGTTGGATCGCAAACTCCCTCTCTAATGGGCAAAACCATGTGCACTGCAGGTGGGGCTGATGTAAAATGTGCAGAGAGAGTTACATTTGGGTTGGGTGTGTTCAAACTGATATGTAAATTGCAGCGTTAAAATAAAGCAGCCAGTATTTACCCTGCACAGAAACAAAATAACTCACCCAAATGTAACTATCTCTGCACATTACATCTGACCCCCTCCTGCAGTGCACATGGTTTTGCCCATTATAGAAGGAGTTTGCTTTTGCAAACCAACCTGAATCACCCCCTTTATGTGAATGGTGTCTGCTTAGCAGAGGTCTGGGGGACCGGGAGGAGGACTGGATTTCCAAGACCCTCCCGGCCATTCCAGGAGGTTAGGCAACCCTGCCTTCAACTGTTGTGGAACTACCACAGTTTTGCTATTAGGGCATACTAACATTGTGTAGGGGTATGCTGGGAAGTGTAGTACCCCAAACGTTGGAGAGTCACATACACGCAGCACAATGCATAGATATATCTTTAGATATGTCGGGCATCAGCTGTGCGCTGTACAGCCGATGCCATATATCTGTAAACAATGCCATTCACAGATATATTGGTGGCACACACTGGCCGATGTTCCATCAATATTTTGGCTGTTCAATCGAACAATCGATATATCGGCCAGTGTGAAAGTATTTGGGTGAGTTATTTGTTTCTGTGCAGGGTAAATACTGACCCTTTTATTTTTACAATGCAATTTAGATTTCAGTTTGAACACACGCCACCCATCTATCTCTCTCTGGGCATGTTACATCTGCCCCATCTGCAGTGCACACGGTTTTGCCCATTAGAGAGAAAGTTTGCTCTTTAGGACTTTACTGAATAACACCCATTGTACAGAACCCCTAATATAACAATTGGTCATATAAGGTGACACCCCCCCCCTTCCCACACACACACACACATACACACACTCTGCATCATAGAATAAGGCAGAATCAACCCCCAGTCTTCAGAAACAAAATCAACAAAGAGTAAATTACAAATATCACTGTCAGACTTTATACTTATCTATATAATCTGTAACATACGAGTTACCTGGGCAGGTGTCATCAGCGTGATTGAGAGCAGTCACCAGGCAGAATACAGAGGCCACCAAGGTCCACATACTGCAGTATCTGCTAGGTTGTTCCCTTGTGTTCCTCACTGCCTGCTAGAATGTGGTTTAATCAGTGATTCCACATAATAAGAGACCATGTAGCTCCTCCCCATGTACCATACTAGCCTACTTTTGAAAAGTAGTTTCAGGGAGATTATAGATCACATTTTAAGGCACATATGGAAAAGGGGGCAGTTTTGGGGAATCTGGGAGCTGTAATTCAATTTGCAGGGCAGCAGGGGACCCGGGCTAAAAGCAGGAGCCTCCCGCACAATGCGGAAGGTAGGCAAGTCAGCCTCCCATAATACACAGCACATTGGCCCTTCTTCTGATTGAGTCGGATGGCTCCAAGTGCGGACGGACGGCCGATGGTTGGTGTTTGCGTATGTGCAGAGGCGTATCTGAGCATGTGCGAACGCCTCACACGTATGAACACGGCGTGAGGTCCATACAGAAAATTATCATACGGAACCGTCCGAACAGGGGGTGGAGAGGGGCGTAAAGGGCTGTTTGGGCTCCTTACCATATGCGTGCGCCCCGCGTTTCATGGGCGTGCCCATGAAAAAGCTGGGCGTAGGTATGGTAATTCGGCCGTGACGGACGTGTGGGGGGCGGACAGCTGACGTAGCCGGATGCCAGCTGCCCTCCCATATCCCTGCTTTCCTTACGGAAAAATGTCCAGGTGGCCTAGAGCACTCGGTGCTGCCTGACCGCTCGGTCCATCATTCGATGATCACATGAAACATCTACCCGCGGTCCATTCGGTCGGCGTCTTACCGCATTCGGAGGGTGTGAGCGATCCATACGGTAGGCGGGGCTAAGAACGCTTGGTTCCTGTCCGAAATACGCATCCGTCCGATTCAACTAGAATAAGGGCCATTGTGTACATTATACTCATACCCCCATATTACACACAGTACACACAGCCCCACCCCACATAAAACACCCAGTACACACACTGCACACAACACCATAGTACAGTAAACACGGCCCCCCATATTACACCCAGTACACACAAAGCACATTGCACACAACACCATAGTACAATATACACAGCCTTCCACCCATATTGCAACCAGTATATACAAATACACACACACATACTACTACTTCTACTACTACTACTACTCACAGCCCCCCACACACATATTACACACAGCCATTACACTCCCCCTGTACACTCAACATTCACCTTCCTGGGAGATACAGGGACAGGGACCCGGCAGTGTATATTGGTGGATGCAGCACAGGGCAGTCACAGCCTGTGACAGGAGCAGGCAGGTCTGAGGCACGGAGTCCACCACTGTCAGTGTGGTGGGCGGGGCCAGCCTTAAGGAAGCCGTGGGCTGACTTCCTGTCTGTGCACACAGCAGCTTTGCCACCACTACCCACAACCCTGCGGAGGCCGGCTGTGACTTCCCCTCTGTAGGTCCTGCCCCCCACCTATTCAGTACATGGGCATGCACAGTATTTAACCAAGGGACCCCAAAATCCACAAGGACTGAGGGGGTTTGTGGGGCAGCAGGAGACTGTAGTAAAAATTGGGAGCGTCCTGGTAGGCAAGCATGCCATGTATACATCTCTGTCTTGGAATACAATATGTAATACTTGCGAAATTCAAATAGTATTTGGTTACAACAGTTACCCATAGAAAAAGATCTGTGGAATATCTACCTCAATCTTGCTTTGTTTTATTCTACTAACCCTGCAGTAACATTGCAAATCTACGGCATTAACTGGTGTAGATATCTAGATTTAGGTGTGTATTTATAAATGGGCAAAAAGAATTGTAGCCACAAAAACCCTGTTTAAAGTGTTACTGCCAGCAGTAACAGTTGTGTCAATCCCCATCAGTATTCAGTAGAACAGGGGAGGCCAAACAGGTCCTCGAGATCTACCAACGGTCCACCTTTTCCAAATCCCCTAGCTGGTGCACAGCTGTAGTCATTACTAACTGTCTCATTTCCCAGATCACCTAGCTGGCGCACAGCTGTAGTCATTACTAAAGGTGCGTACACACGGGGGCGATTTTGTACAATATCGCGGAAAATATGGTCGCTAAGCGACCATATTGCCCACGATGGGAGTGTGCACCGGCGATATATCGCAGGGTGCGCGCTCCCGTTTTTACCCCTGTAGTGATCGCTGGTCGCAGGAACATGCTCCTGCTACCAGCTGATTACCACTGCCGGGTTCCCCCGGCAGTTTCTTTTTCATCAGCGACCATCTCTGGTCGCTGATGAAAAGGAGAAACTGAGCAATATATCTCCCCCGTGTGTACTGGGCTTAACTGTCTCATTTCCCAGATCACCTAGCTGGCGCACAGCTGTAGTCATTACTAAAGGTGCGTACACACGGGGGCGATTTTGTACAATATCGCGGAAAATATGGTCGCTAAGCGACCATATTGCCCACGATGGGAGTGTGCACCGGCGATATATCGCAGGGTGCGCGCTCCCGTTTTTACCCCTGTAGTGATCGCTGGTCGCAGGAACATGCTCCTGCTACCAGCTGATTACCACTGCCGGGTTCCCCCGGCAGTTTCTTTTTCATCAGCGACCATCTCTGGTCGCTGATGAAAAGGAGAAACTGAGCAATATATCTCCCCCGTGTGTACTGGGCTTAACTGTCTCATTTCCCAGATCACCTAGCTGGCGCACAGCTGTAGTCATTACTAAAGGTGCGTACACACGGGGGCGATTTTGTACAATATCGCGGAAAATATGGTCGCTAAGCGACCATATTGCCCACGATGGGAGTGTGCACCGGCGATATATCGCAGGGTGCGCGCTCCCGTTTTTACCCCTGTAGTGATCGCTGGTCGCAGGAACATGCTCCTGCTACCAGCTGATTACCACTGCCGGGTTCCCCCGGCAGTTTCTTTTTCATCAGCGACCATCTCTGGTCGCTGATGAAAAGGAGAAACTGAGCAATATATCTCCCCCGTGTGTACTGGGCTTAACTGTCTCATTTCCCAGATCACCTAGATGGCGCACAGCTGTAGTCATTACTAACGGTCACATGACCCAGATCACCTAGATGGCGCACAGCTGTAGTCATTACTAACTGTCACATTTCCCAGATCACCTAGCTGGTGCACAGCTGTAGTCATTACTAACGGTCACATGACCCAGATCACCTAGCTGTTGCACAGCTGTAGTCATTACTAACTGTCACATTTTCAAACCTGCTGCATTCATTCCTACTATAGATCCACAGGTTGCCTGAGACACATGAACTGTTGGTAGATCTTGAAGACAAGTTTGGCCACCCCTGCACTAGAAAAAAAATGATGCAGTGATCAATAGTATGAACATTTTTTACTATAGGCATAGTAAATAAGTTTAGAAAGACATATAGAAAAAAAACATACATACAGCTCTTGGGGTTATAGAATCCTGTCTGCCACTGCAGTGCCACTCCTAAATGGGCCACGTGTTTGTGCCACCCACTTATGTCACTTAGCATAGTCATCCGGCTACATTGGTGCAACCAATTAGCCTAAAAACATCATTATGAAGTGTGAGGTGTTCAGGATAGAGCGGAAATGTGTGGAAATTAATGTTATTGAGGTTAATAATAGCGTAGGAGCAACAAAAAAAAAACCAAATTCTGCTATTTTAGCGGTTTTTAGTGGTTTAAAAAAAATTACTGATTCAAAACACGAAACATGGAAGGGTGTTGTTTTGGAACAGATCTAGACCCAAAACACGGCCAGAGATACAGATCATGAAAAGTGCCCGTTGCCCACCCCTAGTCAAAATATAGACAATAAAAATGTTGCCATTCAAATTGTCGGTGTGAGTTTTTGGATCTCTTTGGGTGTCAATGTCAAGAGATAGATTTGGGTGGGGAGTGTTCAACTGAAATCTAAATTGCAGTGTAAGAATAACACAGTCAGTATTTACCCTGCACAGAAACAAAATAACTCGCCCAAATCTAACTCTCTCTGCACATTACACCTGCCCCACCTGCAGCCCAGCATGGTTTTGTCCGTTTGCTAAAAAAGCAGCTTTGCTAACAGGTCTGAATAAGACCCGACAGAGGTATCCTAAAGGAAGCGACTAGGCTGTTGCATTGAAATGATACTCCATAGACATTAGTGGGTGATGTAAGAGTAGCCTGAACCGTTAACACAAAACATAATGGATATATGGATTCCGGTTGTTTACCCCAAATTCTGCCACTACTTTCTGCAGTTCTCCAAGGCTTGATACATCTCCCCATGTGCCACTTTGCCTAGGGAAATCTGTAAAGCTCTAAAGGACCCCATACACTTATATATATATATATATATATATATATATATGTATGTATGCGATATGGGCTAATTTCACCCGATTCCAACGGATTGGGACAAGAAATTGGGTGAAATCGGCCCAAATTGCAGGTGTTTGACATGCCATCTGATCTGATGCGCGGCCCCGTGTGCATTGGATTGGAGTCGGAGGTGGCTCTTGGCAGATCGGATGGCCATACACCATTATTCTCTGGTACACATAACATTTCTGTCAGGCGTCATCATTCAGCATTGAGATTATAGATGACTTATTCCTCAGATAACTGAAACCAGTAACAGAACGTCGGCTTGACAACACCGAAGTGGTAAAAAGAAATTGTTTCACTTTCAATACATTTTCTGATGTCCTCATAAGCAACATCATCCTCTCTGCTTGTCCGACAGTATTTAAATCGCAGTCAGGTCGTTCTTATTGCACCAATTATAGAACTGCTCTACTTTTGTCTTTTTATAAATTACATATTTACGGTAGGGGTCATTGCGTCAACCAAATTAAGGTTGACATTCATTGGTGTCAACATGCCTAAGGTCGACAGGGTCAAAAGGTCGACAGAAGCATTAGGTCAACATTGAAAAGGTTGACAGTCAAAATGTCGACATGGGTTTTTCACAGGTTTTTTTTTTTTGTCCCGAATGTCGAGACAGACACAAAAAAAGTGCACCGCATCCGCTCGCATGGCTCGCTCCGCTCGGCACACTATTCTATTCTCCCTCCACACCCTAGTGGATGGTAGGGCATGATATACCGCCTGTCGGCACATGTTGGCTCCCAAAAAAATCTGAAAACCCATGTCGACCTTTTGACTGTCAACCTTCCCAATGTCGACATAATGGTTGCATCAACCTTTTGACCCTGTTGACCATAGGCATGTCAACCTTTTTCATGTGTTGGCCTGTTGGTTTTCAGTGGTCGACCCAATGTATGTCAACCTTAATAGTATCGACCTTATCTCAAATTCTATACCTGATTTGTGAGAATATAATTCAGGCTAATACATATCATATAAAATCAGCATTTTGTATTCTCAAAAAAAAAATACTTAAAATAAATGAAAGGTTTATAACTTTGTAAAAATAACAATATGGTGGAATAAATAGCTGAAAATTGTTGATAGAAAAGCAAATTGAGTACAGTAACTCCCAAGTTTGTGATCATCTGCGCCCTCTAGTGGCTTCTCAGCAAATGGCAGTATCAATAATTTCAGTGACCATAAAGAAGAAAACAGTACAAGCCAAGTTAAAGCATGTGTTAGTGTTTATTAATTATCACGTAATCTAAAATGACGTGAATATTGGAGAAAACTTTGTTCATTAATTTTTAATCTAATCACAGAACTCACTTGGAACTGCAGCCACATGTATTGAGCCACATGGGACTGGGGTGGAAATTTTTTAAGGGACTATTGCAGTCAGGGCCAGCAACATAAATTTTGTGCTGGAACATATACTAGATGCACTGTGGTCTGCGTTCTATCACACATATGCGTTTCCTTACCCCATGGCCAGCGCTCTATCACACTGACACGCTCCCTCACCCCATGGCTTGGGCTCTATCACACTGATGCACTCCCTCAGGTACTTGTGTATTTTGGCGGCGCCCCCGATGTCCGTCGTACGACGAACAGATCGCATCGCATCGCATGCCATGCACCCGATGGCATGCGATGCGATGCGACGCGATTTTGACCCCCTATACGACCGAAAATCATATAAGCACCCTAAAGGGTGCTTTTGAGCACCCAAATGGGTGCTTACAATGTTAAATGCACCCCCACGCCACCCCCCACTATAAACGTGAACCCGAAGCGTGGCGAGCGCAGCGAGCCCGCGAGGGGCGGCGGTACGCGTCCTACGACCTTTTCATACCCCCACTATCCACGTCGGCGTGGAGTTGAGAATAGAATAGTGTGGCGAGCGCAGCGAGCCACCGAGCCCGAAGCGTGGCGAGCGCAGCGAGCCCCGCGAGGGGACGCGGATACCTTCACAGTTATACGCGTCCCCTCGCGGGCTTCACAGGTGTCCGTGGCGACGCGGACACCTGTGAAGCCCGCGAGGGGACGCGTTTACCTGTGAAGGTATCCGCGTCCCCTCGCGGGGCTCGCTGCGCTCGCCACGCTTCGGGCTCGGTGGCTCGCTGCGCTCGCCACACTATTCTATTCTCAACTCCACGCCGACGTGGATAGTGGGGGTATGAAAAGGTCGTAGGACGCGTACCGCCGCCCCTCGCGGGCTCGCTGCGCTCGCCACGCTTCGGGTTCACGTTTATAGTGGGGGGTGGCGTGGGGGTGCATTTAACATTGTAAGCACCCATTTGGGTGCTTAACATTGTATAAGCACCCATTAGGGTGCTTATACAATGTTTAATCGCATCGCATCGCATCGTATGGCATCGTATGCCATGTACAATGGCATACAATTTCAAAATTGTATGCCATCGTGCACTATCGTACGATATCGCGTCGCATCGCATACCATCGTATGTGTTATGGTATGCGATGCGATGGGCGCCGCCAAAATACACAAGTACCCTCCCTCATTATGTGGCCTGCGTTCTATCACACCAACGTGCTCCCTCACCCTGCGTTCTATCACTCTGATGCACTCCCTCACCCACGGACTGTGCTCTATCCCACTGACACGCTCCATCAACCCCCAGCTTGGGCTCTATCACACTAATGCACTCCCTTTACCCGCAGCCTGCACACTATAACACCGACGCGCATCCCATTCCCTGCGGCATGCCCTATATAACACTGACGCACTCCGTCACCATGCGGCCTTCATTCTATCATACTGACGTGCACCTTCACCCTGCGGCCTGCGCTCTATCACATTGTGCCCTCCCTCACCCTGCGGCATGTGTTCTATCATGTGCTCTTACCCGCGGCCTGCATTTTATCAAACTGACGCACACTCCCTAACCCTCCCAACCCCTGCATCCTAACCCTAAGCCACCCTACATCTATACATACTCATCACCTACTCTTACCTTAGAAACACTCACACACTGAATTATCACTGGCTGTGTCGCCCTGGATCGGGAGCAGCCTCTTTTCTCCCTCTTGCTCAGCACAGCAGCTGCCTGACTCACTCTCACTGTCCCATGTAGCCCCGCCCCCAAGACCTATGTAGCCCTGCCCCCGTTAAGTTCTGTGTAGCTGTGCCCCCTTTCGATTCCCGAGCAGGGGGGGGTGTCTGTCTGATTGGCAGAGCCGGGCAGCTGATCCGAGGCTGGAGCTGGGCATTCTGATTTGAGCCAGGGAAAGGGGGGAGCTGAATGTGGGATGGACAGCTGAGCAGGGGGCTGGCCTTGGGGCCCCTCAAGTCATCGGAGCCTGGGACAGCTGTCCCCCTTGACCCCCCCTGTCGTCAGGCCTGATTGCAGTGGTGCCCAAACTTGGCCTTCAAGCACCCGTAATAGCTCATGTTGTCTAAGTCACCCCGCAGGAGCGCTGTGTATCACCAACTGTCACATTTGAATGTCTGCAGGTGGCCTGGAAGGATCAAGTTTGGGAACATTGGTCTATTGTAAGAAGTAGAGAAGTCCTGGCTAGTGCTATGTAAGCATGACCAGTGCAGTAGGGCCATGTACATCCCTATGTCTATTGGTTTGGGCCCCCTGCTATTAACGCACATTAGGCAACACATGCTTGTGTTGACCTTTCAATCCAGTCGATCTATTGCATGCGTCGACCCTTAGTGATTGAAATCTTAATACTGTCAACCTTGCGACAGTATCCCCAGTACACAATAAAGCTGAGATGTACGGAAGCAAATGAGATGTCTTCATACTAGCGGCAGTGCTTGTAAGAGAAAAACAATTACGAGAGCGAGGAGATACTATAGATGGTTGCTGAGAAGAGACCTGTATTTGAAATGAGAGAGAGGAGCGATGTGAGAGCAAATTCCTTCTTAGATGACAAAACTATGTGCATTGCAGGTGGGGTAGATGTTACTCGTGCAGAGAGAGTTAGAATTGGGTGGGGTTTTACTTCAAAGTGAGATCTATATTGCCGTGTAAAATTAAAGCAGTCAGTATTTACCCTGCACAGAAACAAAATAACTCACCCAAATCTAACTCTCTATGCGCATGTTACATCTGACCCACCTGCAGTGCACATGGTTTTGTCCATATAAGAAGGATTTTGCCAGGAGTGAACCAGAATTAGGCCCCCAGTGATCTTACAATCTAGTGTAAGGGGAGACAGACATGAGGTGAGATCAAGATGACCTAATGGCAGGAAGGAGGTGAGGTAGGGATGGCCAAGGAAGCATGAGGCAAGGGGTTGGGAGAGAAGCCTCAAGATTAGGTTATGAAGAATAGTACGCTTTGATGAACAGGTGGTTTTCCAGTGCTGTGTGAAACTTTGCAAGGTCGGTGAAAGTCTAATAAAGTGAGGCAGCTCTTTCCAGTGACAGCATGGGCAAAATCTGGGATTCACTTATCAGATGAAGAGACCAGGGAGGAGGAGAGACGATATAATTGGTGACATTCAACAGAATGCGATTTTTTCGCACTTTCAAATTCGCCCATTATCGCCCATATTAAAATTGCATTTTTTGCAGCGAATTTGCATATTTAATGAGGTGCGTATTCCGGGGGAAAAAGTGCGATTAAGTGCGATAATGTGTTTATATATAAAAAAAAAAATGGCGTGAGGTCCCCCCTCCTGCGCATAACCAGCCCCGGGCTCATTTAGCCGGACCTGGTTCCAAAAAAACGGGGGACAAAAAGCATAGGGGTCCCCCGTATTTCTGAAACCATCCCCAGACTCTTGGACCGGTCCTGGTTCCAAAAATACAGGGGACCAAAAATCTGGAAACCAGCACGGGCTCTAACAGCCGGCAGTGTCATGCCACAGCCGGGGGACACTTTTTATCTAAGGTCCCCCAGCCAAAACATGAGCACTGTGGCTGGTCAGCCTTGGACGGGGTACCTGGAGGAGTGGGGACCCCCCCTCCCGATAAAGGGGTCCCCCACCAGGCTTTACCATTCCAGGGATGAAGCCCGGGCTGTCACCGGCATCCGTGGCCAGTGGACGCCGGCCTGATAGGGTTAAATCTCACATACCTAACATTGCTTTATGCAGGAGAACTACAAGTGCCAGCAGACCTCCCCCGCATGCTGGGACTTGGAAAACCACAAGTCCCAGCATGTAGGGCATCTGTAAAAAGAATGTTAAAATAAAACACACACACAGAAAAGTATAACTTTATTTCACACACAAACACACACCTCACTTTTACACCAATATACTTACCAATCCAGGATCCAGCGCTGGTCTGTCTCCTGCATAGCCAGCTCACCTTGCACTGACAGCGGGTGAGCCGGTTTTCTCCTGCGCAGCTAACACCTTCTGTAGCGCTGTCCCTGGGACAGCGCTACAGAGGCTGATAGCATCTTGGACCAATTAGGGCTGAGCGATGCGTCTGTAATATACTGTAATTTAGTTCTAATACTTCAATACCTTTCTCTCTTTAACAGGTTTCCGTTTTCTTCCTTCTTCTGATG